>NC_090022.1:241428586-242085183 GCF_037176765.1 Anolis sagrei
AAACTGCAAGAAAGCCTCTGTAATGGGCAATGTGAACCTTGGAGCATTTGAAGGGATATCAGATTTTAAAAATTGCAAACACAACCATGTGGTTAGCACTTCTCCTGCAATAAATATAGCTATTGTAGTTCACACACCTTGTATACATATAAGTTATCTGTAGTTATCTGTAACATACGTAACAAACAATGACATACACTCTTACAGTTAATTTCCTGCTTGAAAAACTCAAGATGGGAAACCAAGATCCTTTTGTTTATCACGGACTACCCATTTACTTGGAAAAGCACTATTAACCTGAACATTAATATTTTCCTTGCTTCCTTTGCAGCATGTTCAACATATCTTTCAGTTACCCTGTAAATAGATGTAGTTATAAGAGCTGTTTTACCAATATATACCAACATATGTAATACTCTACCTTAAGTGGAGCCAACATGGTGTAAGGACATTAGAAGACCAGGGATGGGGTCCTTATTTAGCTATGGAAACCCATAGCTGAATGATCTTTCTCAGAGAAAGGCAAGGACAGAATTCCTCCAAAAATCTTCTGAATAATCCTCCTGATATGTTTTCTCTGGGATCCCCCTAAGTCAGAACTGACTTGTAGGCACACAACAGCAATGGCAGTAACAAAAAGTAAACAGCAGCTTTTGTTGAGGGGGTTTACCTCACCCCTCAATTTACCATTGAGCTTGCCGTGGATTTTGACTGGCCATATAGAATCATAGAATCAAAGAGTTGGAAGAGACCTCATGGGCCATCCAGTCCAACCCCCTGCCAAGAAGCAGGAATATTGCATTCAAATCACCTCTGACATATGGCCATCCAGCCTCTGTTTAAAAGCTTCCAAAGAAGGAGCCTCCACCACACTCCAGGACAGAGAGTTCCACTGCTGAACGGCTCTCAGTCAGGAAGTTCTTCCTCATGTTCAGATGGAATCTCCTCTCTTGTAGTTTGAAGCCATTGTTCCGCGTCCTAGTCTCCAAGGAAGCAGAAAACAAGCTTGCTCCCTCCTCCCTGTGGCTTCCTCTCACATATTTATACATGGCTATCATATCTCCTCTCAGCCTTCTCTTCTTCAGGCTAAACATGCCCAGCTCCTTAAGCTGCTCCTCAGAGGACTTGTTCTTCAGACCCTTGATCGTTTTAGTCGCCCTCCTCTGGACACATTTCAGCTTGTCAATATCTCTCTTGAATTGTGGTGCCCAGAATTGGACACAATATTCCAGGTGTGGTCTAACCAAAGCGGAATAGAGGGGTAGCATTACTTCCCTAGATCTAGACACTATGCTCCTATTGATGCAAGCCAAAATCCCATTGGATCATTAATCTGATACAGTTGTTTCTAAAATGATTGGTTCGTGTGAATACTTTTCCCTGCAATCTGTACAGTATTTTTCTAGGGTGTGCTGCAGATTTTCATTGTGTACAGCAACTCATATCCCTTTATTTATTCTTCTTCCTACCCCTCTTATACTATATCCATGGCACCTCACATTCATCTGCCATAGAGCAGCTCAAATAGGATGATCCTTGCCCTTCTGTTTTGCCAAAGGCATGTAGTTCGTTAGTTGGCTTGCTTGATCACTATCCCACATTCCTCACAGCATATTCTTTGGAGATTAAAAAAATGTGCATCCCAAGAACAGAAGATTTATTGACTTAATGCAAAAGATCGCTAGATGTTATGAAAGTGTTTGTGTGGAGGTTTTTTAAAATAAACAAGTCCCACAGAGCAAACACACTCTCCATTCTGCTGTCAGGAGCCCTGGAGAGGCAACAGTAGAGGCACTCCGTCACACCAGTGCACAGCATGTTGCCAGCCCTCTAGTTTTGCACAAAATTCCCACAGGGCTTTATATAGGATAGTGATCTATCACACCTACACTTCATTGGATTTATCTCTAGTTATCTACACCTGTTTTTCCTTGATAAATTATAATGAGACAATTAACAGCACCCTTTTAAATCATTAAGCCTCTATGTTTACACTTAACTGGACAAGGATGAATCACAACAAATAATTGGTACTGATAAATCCCTTTCTTTCAAGGCCACAGCAGCCCTATACTAAAGATAAATGTAAAGAAGAGCAAAGATTACTTAAGCTTTCTTTGAACGAAAGTCAATACTTCATATGTTTCCTGAATAGAATAGCAAAAAAAGATTGGCATTTTTATATAGCAGTCATTTGGGTGTTTTCTGTGGGGATTCCTAAAGAGGCACCATGATGTGATGAGTTGACTGGAAAGGCGTGTGCTGACAGCTGATTGTTTGAGCATGCCAGGAGCCAAAGTTCTGATTGGCTACTGTCCCTGGCTTGCTGCTGGGAGAAATGGTATTAACTGCAACTTTCACCTCGGAGAGTGAGAAGAGTGCTGACTGGAAACAGCCAGGAAGGAAATGGCTGCCAACTCTCTAAAGCCTGATCATTTCTAAGGCATGAAGCATATTTTAAAGACTGTTTAAAGGGACTGTTTATTCCCTCTGTTCTCTGTGTGAATTCAGAGAGACTGCTGTATATATTGTTGCCCTGTTTGATCTTTTGAACGCAAATAAAGGATACTGTTACTTGTTACACAAGCCCGAGTGACACTTTATTATACTGCAGGGTATAGTTTGGTTCAGAAACTGTGGTAAAGCTTCTTTTTATTTATATTTACAACCTCCAACATTTTCAACATGTATATTAAATCTCTCCATCAACTCATTGTTTCTAGATGTAATGGAGTTGAAGCTATGTATCTAACATGACAAACCAACCTGTGACTGGCATGGATAAAATTCCCACAGAGTTCTTCATGGGTGAAACCAAGGACCTCATCCCACAAGAGGGGGAAAAGTAGGGAATACAACAGTTCCATCCCACCTTAAACTATAACAGGTCCCATCCCACCTTAAATACCCAGTTTTGGCCATTTCTATGCACAGGGAGAGCAGTGGAGTTGATTCCACCCTGACTCCAGAAGTCTCAATTTCTATACATTTTAAAATAAATCCACCAGAAGCAGTCCTGTGTCATTTGATGGGCTCTGTGGGACTCCATCTTTAAAATGAATAAAAAAAATGATAAGAAAATAACTCCACCCACTCCCCCACTTGTGGGATGAGGTTATAAGTCTCTATTATACATTGTCATCAATTAATTGTGGTAGTGGAAGAAGTTTTAACCTGTCAATAATGCTTTCACGGGCTCTCATTGTTTAATAAATTCTAGCTCATGCCTTTAAATCAAATATACACAGAGGCAGAACAGGGAATGGAAAGTGATCTCTTTCCAATGTTATTGGAGTGCAATACTCAGCATCCCAAGTCAGAGTAACTCATAGTGATGGAAAGTGGAGTTGTAGTCCAACACATCTGAAGAATAATTTTCCACCCCAGATCTATGCAGTGACAATTTTAACAGACAGAAAAATCACAAGTGAAAAGATTGCTTAACTACTTTCGATTCTTCTTTCTCCATTCCAATTTGCTGGCTACATACTCTTCTCCAGAAAAAGACAAGCTTGAAGATAACTTTGAACATAATGCTTATTGATGACATATTACTCTAACTGTGCCACTAGGAAAACCCACTAATAATACTTTTTTTAGTATCACAGGTAGAAATCTTCTAGGTTCTCTTTCAATAACCCACAAGTCAAAGTAGAAATAGATATTTCATACTCACAAGGCATTATAGCATGCTTCAGCAAGAATACTTTTTCTTTATAATTAGCAACAAATAATGGAAGCATTATATAGCTTGAAGGCATTTTGTAGTTTAAAGGCAAAACACTCAATCCTGAAATAAGAACATTCCCTAACTGAGAAGTTCTTGCCAACTCTACGTGCTAACCTCCTCAACATAAAGTTGTCTTTCTTATATCTTAATTCATCGTTTTCAAGCCTTCTATGGTAAAAATGATTATAAATAGCTCTATACTTCATTACTACAGGCCCCTATAATGTACACATATTATTCAGTATCATATGAATATGTTGAATATAAACAGATACAATTGTTGCCAAATGTAAGCCATCCTGAGTCCCCCTTTCAGGGTTGAAAAGGACAGGGTAGGGGACTTCCAGTGGGAATGGCGACGGGGAAGCCTCGCTGAGGGAAAGCTCTCTCAGGGAGGACCTGTTTTGAGTGGCGAGGTCGAGCTATAGCTCCCCACCTTTGACCGGATTGAAGGCGAAGGTGATCGTAAATCCCCTGGGTGCTTTGAAGACCCCAAGGCCCCCCTATTAAGGGGGAATCGAAGGATCTGAGAGCACCAAAAGGGGAGCGGGCTGCTCTACAGGATCAGGCTCGGCTGAGCTTGTCCAACCGCCTCCACCCCATTTTTAAGATAAGAATTCTAAAGAAGAATGAACCACCACATTAGGGGGCTAAAGGGACTGTGTTCCTGAAAGAAGAAATTTCATCTTCAAGGTAATATAAGAGGGGGAGGGACCTACCCCTCGGAATCTAGGCAAAGAGGGATTAAATCAAGTACTTTTATAAGGAGAAAAGAAGAAGATAGTAAAGGAGAGAATCTATAATAAGAAGAGTGTTTTTATAAGTTGATTTTAAATTGGATGAACTTTAAAGTCTAAAGGATTTGGTATAAGTATTTTTAAAAGTATCAAAGAAAATAGAACTTTATAAATATTGGGACCCTTGTACTCTCTTCTAAATATTAGGCTACACCCCCGCACTGCTATCTAAATTAGAGACTTTAATGAGCACTACAAGAAATTGAATTAGCTTACAGTGTGAGGAGAAACGACCTTGGCTCCATTGTTGTTTGGTCTACGCTGGCCTTCTTTATAAACAATTGAAGAAAAGCAAGATAGGAACTGACGAAACGGAAGGCTGCTGTGGAACAACACAGGAAGAAGAGAGCAGTGCAGGCTGGGAGTGGTAGTCCAAAGGTCCAAAAAGGTTTTAAAGGGCAGAGAAGAGCATAAAAGCACAAGGGCAGAAGTGAAGAAGATAGCAAAGCAAAGAAGGGCAGAAGAGGCAAACGGAGGCAGGAAGAGGTCTAATAATTTATTTATTTATTTATTTATTTGATGCACTTATTAACCGCCATTCTCAGCCCTTACGGGCGACTCATGGCGGTGTACAGTACACATAAAAAGACAGTTACAAAGACCAGTATCAACAACATATAACTATACGACAAATACAAACTACATAAAAATCCGCTTCGTCTCTTAGTAGAATCATAGCCAGTCTCATCTTCCTTATACCATTCCAGTTCTCATTACCGTAATGTTGTTGCTTAGCACTTAATTAAATGCCCTCTCGAACAGCCAGGTCTTAAGGCTTTTTCGAAAGGACATGAGGGAGGGCGCCTGTCTGATGTGTGCCGGGAGAGTGTTCCACAGCCGGGGGGCCACCACCGAGAAGGCCCTCTCCCTCGTCCCCGCCAGCCGTGCCTGTGACGCAGGCGGGATCGAGAGAAGGGCCTCCCCAGACGATCTCAAGGTCCTCGTGGGCTCGTAGGCCAAGATGCGGTCCGAAAGGTATTTTGGGCCGGAACCGTTTAGGGCTTTGTAATTAAGACACAGATCATTCTCTGAAGGTAATAAAGGAGGAATTTAAAGAATAAAGACGAGGAAGAGAAGCAGACAGGCGACAGACGAGGAGGAGAAGTAGACGATCGACGAACGACGAGGAGGAGAAGCAGACGGGCAGCGGAAGAGGACGAGAAGCAGACGCAAAATAAGACCAGGTCGAGAAGCAGACAATAATAAAATTAATAAAATTAATTATACGGAGAATATTCTAAAGGAGATTAAGAAGCTTTCTGAAAAACAAGATGCCATGAAGAAGGATATGACAGACAAACAAGAAGAATACTACAAAAAACAAGAAGAACATTACAAGAAATTAGATAAGGATCTTAAAGATATGAAAAAAGAAATGAAGGAAGAGTTTGGAGAGTTGAAGAAAGAACTAAACAATCTGGCAGGCGAGGTGGAAGTTTTAAAAGCGGGAAAAATTGAAACAGATGAGACACAGGCGAAAATTATGAAGAAAATTAAGTCACTGGAGAAACAAAAAGAAAGAATGGAATTAGAACAAGAAAAATTACTACAAAAACAAATGGATTATCAATTAAGGCTAAGAAATATGCAAGAAGATTCAAAGGAAGACATAAGGTCAACAGTGTTAAATCTCCTGGCCAGGGTCTTGGAGGTGGAGGAGGATGAGCTTGAGCAAGAGGTGGATCAAATATACCGAGTCCAATTCACAAAGAAGAAAATACGGGATGAGATAGGACATGGATGAATTGACTTTTTTGTTGAAGAAAAATACAGGTATGATACTAAGAAGAACGAATTGGGATAATTTCCATGAATATCTGGACAAATTGGGAAAATAAGAAACAAGAGAGACAATTTCGTTTTGAACTTATTTTATATTTTTGAATAATAAGAAGATACGATCCAAGAAGATGGAATGGAAGTCATTTTTTTGTTTTTCTTTTCTCTTTTTTTGTGTGTTTTGTGTATTTTTGTAGTTATTTTTTATTTTTTTATTTTTTTAGGGGTTATTTGGGACTTTAGCATACTTTTTGCTTCTTCTTTTTTCTTTTTTTTCTTCATTTCCTCACTTTCCTATACTTTATTGTTCTCACTCTTTCATTGTAATCTATATAAAATTAATAAAATTCTAGCGACAAGGAAAAAAATAAATAAAAATAAGAAAAAAAAAGAAAAGAAAAGAAAAGAAAAGGACGGGGTAGAAATACTGGAAATAAATAAATAAATAAATTTAAATTATTGCCTCTACATGGTATAAAAAAACAAAAAGTAGTCATATGATCCATGAGTAGAAATAAAATTCAGGGTTGGCTATTATCTTTAATAGATCTCTGAAACAAGGTAAGCTTTCAATTACACTAGAACTCATTTTCAGGCTCAGATAATATAAAAACTGAAAACTGGAGGAGGAGTAGAAAGTCTAAACCTGGTCAAATAATAGTGGCCATTGGGTGCTTCCAGATGGGGTAAAACCCACACCAAAATGAGTTTTTAAAACCTGCTTCAGCCTGGGCTCCCAGACCCAGGTTTTCCCAGGCAGGGTGACACCCAGATGCCCAGAAGCCCCCAAAAGAAGCCCATAAAATTTAAAACAACTTACCCGGCCACCATTAATGTAGTCCTGGAGTTCTCCTAGCATGTAAAAATGACACAGCAAGAGAGGGGGGTTGAGGACAAAAACCGCTCCTCGTTCCCCTCCTCCTCCCTGGTCTCCTGGTGTGTCATGTCCATGCACCAAGAGGACTCCAGGACTACCATCTTTTAGGGTTTTGGGGGAGGGGTGGGTGCCCTCTCCTGGAGCCCAGAAAACCAAGATGGCTGTATGGATTGGGCCCAGGGATCACATAACACAGTCCCCAGGCCAAATCCACACAGGATCCACACCTGGTAAGGCCTGGATTTTACCAGGTATCTAATTAATTCTGAACACAGCAGGGAAACCCTGATTTGTTCAAAATTAATTCACTTTTACCAGAGGCGTCGTTTTTAGGCCTGTCAGAAAGGGCCCAGAGTCTCTGTATCCTAGGAGTAACCAACTCCACCAGGTGTTGAGATCAATTTCTTACTCTCCTGCCTGTCACGTGAGGGCAACACCACCACATTTTTGTGAGACCAGAAATGATATCATAGCACTAACACTGTCATCAAATTTCCGGTCATTGACAAAGCTGTAGTGGTTTAGGGCAATATAGCATGCACCTACACTGTAAAATGAATCCAGTTTGACACCACCTTAACACCACAGGGGAAGGCGGATCTCAAGTGACATCGCAGTTTATGTTAGACTATTGTTTAAAGAAAAAAAGCAATCATACATGATTCCAAATTTTATTCTCTTTGGAAGAAATGTCAGCTTTTGATGACAATGTTTAATTAAGTAGTAGTGCAACACTGCTTTTAAACTTGGCACTGACGAGCTCTTTCATTCTTTGTTTCAACAAATGTTCCTTCAAACTTTGGAATAATTTGCTCAATTATTTGCTTGTTTTCCTCCTACCTATTAGAATCTCTGCCAAATTTTAAATTAATTGAATTCAGTTTTGTAAGGCTTGACCTACAGCTGAATAACACAATATTGTCTAAATGCTAATTCAATGTTTGTTCAGACTCATCCTGCAGTGCTCCCAGTTGGGCGTTTTTCTGAATCCTTTAAAAACAAAACATACATAGGGCCTCAATGTTCATTTGTTTGCCAGATTTTTTGGTTTATCATGAAGCTAAGCTAATGTTCTCCTCACCATTTTATTTTCTGTGTACTGTTATCATTGTTTTCAATTAGTATAGTAAGAAGCATTTATTCCTAGGGAATAAATTCAATAGATACTAGAGAAGGTCAAGACTGAACAAAATCTCATGAAAAAACTTGGAGCACTCTCAATAAGCACTCAGTCAGTAGCATCTTTTCTGCAGCTATTCTTCTCAGTAACCAGGGACATTATCCCAACCAGGGGGGCGGGAGCGGTGTTATATCCTGTTACATTAGAAATCAAATTGTATCTTTTCTCAGATCCCACCACACATTGTTCTTTCTTGCCTTTTCTACCAAATTCATCCATTTTTGGATCTATGCCCCCCCCCCCCCGACTCTGGAACTCATTGCCCGGAAAGATTAGGAAAGCCCCCACCTTAGAAACCTTTTAAAAGAATCTTAACACCTGGCTTTTCCATTGCACCTTAGGAGAGTAGCCCCACAACCTTACTCTATTGCTCCCCTCAACTTTATTCTCCCTGGAGTACACTTCCCTCCTTGTATGAAGCCCTGTTTTTTGCAACCCTGTTTCTTTATGAGCTCTCCCTCGCGAATATTTTATCTCACCCTGAGTTTTAGTATTTTATTTTACACATGCAGCCCGCTCATTGCCATTGTGATTGTGGATATTGTACTTGTATATTGTTTATTGTATTCATATGTTTTATGTATTTTACTGTATTGTTGCTTGTGTTTTGGTTTTTATTCTACTGTAATTTGCTGTTTGGGCCTGGCCTCATGTAAACCACCCTGGGTCCCCGTTGGGGGAGATGGTGGTGGGGTATAAATAAAGTTTATTTATTATTATTAATAATAATAATAATAATCACACGAACAAGTGCAGTTCCTGCCCACTTATTCTTTTTCCAATCCCATGACTCCCAAGGACACAGGATACATTGATATGGGAAGAAAGACACCATTTTGGGGGTTTAGGCTTTCCCTTCTGCTCCTGTGACTCTTGAGAAGACAAGAGGCATTGATCTGCATCTCTCCTTCTCTAGGCTCTCCTTCCTTGCAATCTCACAAGCTAGCCATAGTGCAATTTCAAAAGCCAAGATTATTATGGAGAGATTACAGAAAAAAACAAAGTGGTGAAATTTTGGTATTTTGAATAGTTAGGCTCATGAAGTAGGATTTTGGGACAGAAATGTCAATACTTGGTAGGAGATCTCTCGAAGAAACACCCCTTGCTCCATGCCACTGAAGCAATTCAACATGGGCAAATTTGACAGATCCTTTCCCATGCGTTTCCCCCTATTTTCTCCAGTTGTATAGCAATTCCTTAGCTTAGAATACGATCTCTACCCATTTTCTTTCCATTATGTTTCCAGACACTTCAAAAACTCTTCCTGATGAGACATGATGGATGCAGGGAGGAAGCCCTTCTGTGTCATCTGAAGGCTCCATTATACATTGTTTCCTTTCTGTATTACAAGTGTTTAGAAACTGGGAGAGGGGCTGCATGGGATGATCAAGAACATAAAGTGAGGAGAAATTACTCTTCACCACCTTTACAGGGAAACAGAACCTATGCAATGGATGTCATCTGAAAACCAAGGAGTTAGAGCCATGAACCAACAGGATGTTTTCCTCTACCCCATACTATATTATAACTGGGAAAATATTCTTTTTATCATTGAAGTTGCCAGTAGAGGTGTGTGTGGTACCTGTTTCTCTCATTTCATCAATTCTTTCGTTCCTTTCATATTGGAGCATGAAATAGGAACCCCTCCCCCAGAATGAAAATAAGCTCAAAACAAAAGGAAGCGGGAGCGGGTACTGTTTCTTTGCCTGCTTTTTGGGCCACATGATGCACCTCACGCAGCTTTGAATTGACAAGTGCTATTTACCTCTGAGCCCTGCTTTCGGACCAATTGGAGAAGAACGCAGTCCACCTCGCCTGCTGCCTGCCTCACCTAACTTGCAGCCATTCCTCTCCTTTGCAGACTGAGGGTAAAGCTCCACAGAATAGTGGTATCTTAAGTCCTGTCTTTAAAACCAGCTTCCTTATTCAGATCAAGAGAAAAGCATCACAGAAATAGTGGTGTCTTAAGCCCTGACTTTAAACCCAGGTCTTCTCTGCAGACTGAGGAGAAAGCATCACAGAAGGAGTGGTATCTTAAGCCCTGTCTTTAAAACCAGGTCTTCTCTGCAGGCCAAGTTGAAAGCATCACAGGAGCAATGGTATCTTAAGTAACTCTGATGCTTTTAATCCAAGTCGTGATGAAGGAAATAAGGGCAAAATGTGTCACTGCCAAAAATGATGGAAAGGGAAGGAAGATTCCCTCCATTGCTGCCAGTTGAAGAAGTGAAATAGTGGGACTGGGCACGGAGCTGTGTGTGTGCTGTGTATGGAGCATCTTTGGCATTTGACAGAAAGGAATGGTGTCCTGCCCTGCCTCTCTCCTGCTGCTACTAGAGAAGTTAGAGGATGGGGCGAGTGAGGGAAAAGAGGGAACCTCACAACCTCTGAGGATGTTTGCCACAGATGAAGGTGAAACATCAGGAGAGAATGCTTCTATAACATGGTCATACAGCCCAAAAAACCTACAACAACCCAGTGATTCTGGCCATGAAAGCCTTCGACAATACAAAAGAAGGAATGTTTTTAAGGAGATTTTGTTTATAGAAAGAAAAAATCCCTAAAAATCAGGGAATGAACCAAACGTTATAAAACTTGGTGGGCTAAAAGTGGTAGACGTGCCCCCATGTGTGATGATTTTCACCCCTCTAGCCCTAAAACTGAGGGAAAGGGGAACCCAGGGAAGCCTGCCCATAGTGGCCAATAGGTCAAAAAATCGATTTTTGGATGCGGAACGAAAAAAGGCACCCATTTAGAGGTGGCATGCAAACATGAACATGGAGGCTTGCTAATAAAATGAACAAAAACAGATAGCAATTCCATACAAATGCACAACAGTGGTTTTAGAAACCAGCTTTTGCACAGAAGGGCCCTCAGTAGTAAGAAGATCTTCTGCTACCCAGTGAAAAATGATACTTGCCTAGTAGGCATTGTGATCCTTGTCAATTTGTTTGCAATACAGTTCATTGGGGCTTTTGGGTACCTGATCTTGATTATACCCCACCAGCCAGTTTCACCCACCACTAACTCCTCCCATCAACTCCATAGTAAAGTAATACTGCCTGGAGGGCTGTCTATGTGCCAGCAGTCTGAATTTTCTGTCAGACTACAAGGTAATCGGCAAAATTTTGAACTGAATTAAAGCCACAAAAAACTGTATTGCAAGGGTATTGTCAAGGATTTCAATACCTATAAGCAAGTACAATTTTTACCACAGTATAGACAAGTCCACTGTCAGATACTTTGTTAACTGAAATGTGCCTTCACTTAGTTCATGCATTACTTTTATCATTATTTCAATTTGGGATGACATGAGTGTAGCTACTTGCTATTCTTGCTACTCCTACACATACAAAAATGTATGCCCAGCTTTTGTATGTGTGTGTGTAGAACTGCCCTAAGACTAGCAAGTGACTCCACTCCCTAATGTCACTGCAGGGTTAATGCAGACCAGAAAATGTAGTATCATACAATTTTTTTTCATAAGTGTCAACAAGCTAAAGAAGCTCCACTACCCTTGCTGATCCCACTAAAGCTGTGTGTAGCTTCCTTCAATATTAAGATAAATCACAACTACCTTTAGAATCCCTATCTGACCATATATGAATTGCAAAACAGAGAGAAAGGGGGATAACAGATAAGCCTGCCTCACCACCTACTTCACCATGTTAAAAATACATATATCTTAAGACCCCAATGGAAATCATAAGACACATAGAAAAAAATCCACCTGAAGCCTTTTTGTAAGAACCTACAAGAATCTCTAGGAAGCCCAGAATGTTTTTCTTTATTTACACAAAGCTTACCTGACCTAGTTGTTTAATTTCACATGTGCGTATTGTTAGCTTTAGATAAAGGGTTTGTTGAAACATGTTGAACTTCTATTCTTTTGTGGCGCATGAAACTATACTTGTTCTTTCCAGGTCATTTCTACCCACAGTACAACATTTTCTGAATACTTAGAAATGCATTTACGTTGTTAGCTGGTATGTATCTGAATGTTATCCACCAGAATTGTTAAATTATGGTGACTTACTACTAAGTATGGTGTGCTAGCAAATAACTGATACATCTGTGTTGGTTCCAGAAGAATATAAAAATAAATTTGAAAGACAATAAACTCAAGAGTGAAACTCCAAAACTATTGCTATTGTATACCAACATCACATTATTTTATATAACATCATTCATCATTTTATACTTTAATTGTACTTTAATTGTTTAGATCCTTGATGTAAATGTGAATGATGAGGTCTGAGTGTCATTTTTTGGTTATCATTTAAGTTTTTAAGTTTATATTGATGCTATTTTTTGTTGTTTGATTTATTTTGCTGTTCACTTTGGCATCGAATGTTTGCTGCTTTTCTTCTGGAAATCTCCCTGAGTTCCCCCAGGGAGACAGGGTGAATTATGAATAAATAATAATAATAATAATTATTATTATTATTATTATTATTATTATTATTATTGACTGGGCAGTTGTGGGTTTAAACTGATGGGTGCATTATAGAAAAACAATATCTTTTCAAGTTAATATATAATAGATAAACAAGGTGAAAAGAACTGGAGGAAAATGTACAGTTGAGCTTTCAACTGAAAATACTTTTTTCCAATCAATAATTAGCAAATATTGGAGATTGCTTTCATCTTCTAAGTTTTTCCTCAGAACTTTCATAAATCATTTTCTTTATTATTCCCTTCTAATTTCACTCTCTTGCATCATAACTAAGCTAGCAGATATGCAACTCTTCAGAAACTGAACAAACACATAACCATCATTATTTGCTGGGTTCTGGCTTCAGAAACTATTTGATGTAAACACTTATTCAGCCTACAGAAAACCAATGTTAATTTCATTTAGGTCATAATGGCAAATCACAGTCTAGTTCACTGTACTATAACTGTAAGAAGTTCAGCTTTGATTGTAAGGCATTTGCAACATTAGCTTTGGATTGGTAAAGTGGGTTTTCTTTACTTCTTATTTATTTACAGTGCTTGAAAAACTCGCTTTCTGGACTACGGTTAGTAGGACTTGCCAACAGCAAAGGCACATATTGATTCTTTGAGGACCAGTGAAGGAATCCCTGTCATGTAATTAATATCTGATTTATTGATGGTTCATGCCTGCTGGAGGTTTGAGTAGGGAAAGTCCTATAGAGCAGTGGTACCCAATCTTTGGTCCTCCAAGTGTTTGACACTTCAACTCCAAGAAACCTCAGCTAGAAATTCTGGAAGCTAAAGTCCAAAACACATGGAGAACCCAAAGGTTGGGAACCATTGTCATAGACTAAAAAAAGATCCCTGCATATGCCACTTCCTTTCTATGGGAATGCAAGGAACACATAATCCCTTGAAATAAAAAATTGGGAGTACCCCTATTATATTTGATCAGTGATTGGCTCAGAAATCCCCGGAGTACAATAATAGAATTATAGAGTTGAAAGAGACCACAATGCCATCAAAACCAACTCATAGTCATGTAGGAATATACAGTCAAAGCACTCCTGTCAGATGGCTGTTCAGCTCCTGTTAAAACCTCCAGATAAGGAGACTCCATCATACTCTGAAGCAGTGTATTCCACTGCCAAACAGTTCTTACCATCAGGATGTTTTTTCCCCCGCATGTTTATGCAGAATATCTTTTCCTACAGCTTGAATGTATTGCTCTGTATCCTAGTCTGGAACAACAGAAAACAAGCTTGCTCCCTCCTCAATATGACATCCTCTCAAATATTTAAATAGGCACTGCACATACAGAGAGTCATGGCACTCTGCCCAGAGGAGGAATAAATGGTTTTGAGGGGAAGACATCATTTCCAGCTGGCATCAGAAGAGCAGAATGCAAGTATGCAAATGAAGATATGGGGCTAGAAACCTTTGAACTATTCTTCATTAAAATCACAATCTGTGGAACACATACGATGTGTTTACCATGCACAAATGTTGTTGTAAACTCACTGAAAACCAGTTTGCAACTCATGTTGAAGCAGTACTTATCTACAAATGGGTAACCCCAATCTTTAGGCTGCTGAAAGCAGATTGTATTGGTATTTGAAGTGTTTTCAGTAATGTGATAATCTAAAAGCACTCCTGCAGCTACTTTGTGGACACTGATGTCTGGTTGTGAGCATGTTTTGGGTTTTCCTCCTTTACAAGTTGCTGTCATTTCAATTTTTGGAAGGCAGACAGAAAAGACCACTAGCTGCAAAAACATAACTTCCCACTTTTGCCATGTTTGCTTCCTTCATTTGTCTTTTTAAAAATTCAAATAACTGGGCAGTTTTGTAGGTAATCACAGTCACTGATAGGGGTTTTCCTTCATAATTAAGCCTTTCCTTTATGTTTACAAGTCCATTTTACAAAACCTACAGCTTGTACATGCTAGTGCAATGCTAAACAAGGATTCCCAATCAGAACTATGCCTCCCTTGTAAAATACACAAAATAGGAAAAGAGTTGTGATTGCAAAATGCATCTTTTTTAAAAAATGAAATTTTCTGTTTGCAAATCTAATTGGCAAAAGATCCAGTTCATGCTTCCTCTTTCAGTTTAGGAAGGTTAGCCCATCAAAAGTACACTTCTCCTTTGCAGAATACACAAAATAGGAAAAGACTTGTAATTAATTTGAAGTACTTTTAAGGACAATGCTTGTGAAATCTCACCCACAGAATCACATATTTAGAAAATAGAATGTGATAAAGCAGAACATTTGCAAGTATCTCATATGCAAATTAGGAGCTGTGAACAATCTTTTGGAAAAGGCAGAAGCAATTAACTGTGAGATTCTGAACTCACATAGTTGCACAATGATTCCACATAAAAAATTAAAGGAGAGCATGAACAAAAAGGAGCAATGCACATGAGTTACATCCCAGCAGCTGCAGTAAGTTAAAACACTTTGGGCTTTCTCAAATCACTTGTAAAATTGATTGGTTCAACAAAAACGGTGGCTATTAGGCTTGGTTGATCAAAAAAATGGTTCAAAACTCATTTCGGATGTAGGGGGCGCTGGTGGTTCGATTCGGAATTGAATTCCAAATTTTTCCGAAAAAGGTTTCGGAACTTTCAGAAATGTCCAAATCGCTTCATTAATGGTGGATGCAATTGCTCAATAGTGTCTTTTTAGGCAACACAGAGCAAACAAAGAAAAAAAAAGCACCAGCCCTGAGAGCTTTTGGGGCCCTATAAGCTGATTTCGCAAGTTAGGTAAGGGGAGACTTGAAAGTATGGGCTTTGTAGTGTCTTTTTAGGCAACACAGAGCAATCAAAGGAAATATCAAACAGCCAGCCCTGAGAGTTTTAAGGGCCTTGTAAACTGACTTCACAAATTAGGGAAGTATAGGCTTGAAAGTATGGGGTTTTAGTGTCTTCTTAGCCAACTCACAGCAAACAAATGAAATAACAAACAGCCAGCCCAGCCCTGAGAGCTTTTGGGGCCTTCTAAGCCGATTTCAAAAGTTAGGAAAGTATGGGCTTGAAAGTATGGGATTTGTAGTGTCTTCTTAGGCAACTCACAACAAACAAAGAAAATAACAAACAGCCCTGCCCTTTTTGCCTTGGAAGCTGATTTCACTACTTTAAGAAGGAGAGTTTGTGTTCAAAGAGTGGCTTGAATTGATGGGAGATCTAGTTCTTTTGAGGCAATGTGCAACACAAACTAAAAAAACTGAGGCCAGAGAGACCAGCTACCACATTGGCTTTTTAAAATGTTGGAGTGTTTTGGTTCCTCCATGTTGCTCCTTCCACCCATGCCATTCACCCACACACTACTCTCGCAGTGCCCCCACCCATCCCAAACCCCAACAGAAACAACACACAAGCAGCAAGGCAGGCTGCCCAGCCAGCAAGCCAGGCAGACAGGCAGGCAGGCAGGCACGACAGGCAACAGCCCTTCTCCCAGCCCTTCTTCTCTGCTTGCTTACTTGCTTGCCAGCTGTCATCTTCTTCCAACCTCCCTTCAACACAACCTCCCTTCAACACAAACTCCCTTTCCTTTGTCTTTGTCTTTGTCTTTACCTTCTCAACTCCAAATGAGTCTCTGAGCCATGTGCTCACCTTTATATACAGCAATGGCTGCCGGTGCTGAAACCCCTCCCCTCCCCAAAACTTATCCCCTGATTGACTGGGAAGCACAGAGCCTCCCGGCTTCCCGGCAGGCTAGGGGGCTGTAAATATGCTGAATCATTTCCGACTCACTTCCTGAGTCGTAACAAAAATGGCGGAAAAAGCTTCGGAAGGGCAAAGGGACCTCTGGTTTTAAAAAATACTTCAAAATCACTTCAAAAACATAATTTTAATGAAATTATTATGAGCAATGAGTTATCCAACATGGCTCTATCCATGCCTAGTGACTATCCATGCAAACAAGATGGGTTTGCAATGTCAGAACCTGTCTTTAGAGTCTCTTCCAATAATGTCCTTTGTCACAGCATGAATATGGAAGCCAGGCATCGCTCTTCTGTTGAGGTAACAGAGCACTGACCCCTTGAAACAGTAAGTCAGGGATATTTACCTTCAGCACATGAAGGTTTCCTTTTGCTTCCCTGCTCTTTTGCCAGGATAGGCCAGTAGGCCAGTAATTTACGACTCACCAAATTACTGTCTCCTATGATGCAGCTCTCACATGGAATGTTGTGAGGCATGCCATATTAACCAGCCTGGTTAATTTGGCATGCAAGGCCCTTATCAGCAAGCTCCTGGACTTTATCTCACTTTAGTTAATTAGACCCCAGAATTCTGCCCTTTTATTCAAAGGAAACTTTAAGGTATTCTTATTCTGTTCCATATTTACAGGGTATTTACATAACACACTGGATACTCATGATCCTGATCAATAGTGAAATGTTACAGTTGAGAAAGAGAAGTGACGAGAGAGCTCTTCAGTTGCTATTCACCAGCGACCACAAGTCTGGAGTAAGCATTTTTTCCCATGCACATGTTTAACCCATCTCTAGCCAATACACATCAATTCCTTAAAAAAAATTCACTTGGTAGATAATATGTTGTTATTGACATAGATAATTATCATACATTACATCTTGCTGCAATTTTTTAAAAAATAGATGTTCTCCTTCAGGCATTATGTTCTATTTTTGTGTGCTTTCAAAACATTTTTATTGTTGTTTTGAAATAGAAATAACCATAGCTGTAGGTCAAAATGTGAAAATGATGCTATTTTTCTCCAAAAAAAAAAGGCACACTGACAGTGATGGAAAACAAACATTTTTGTTCATGTGAATATGTGCTTTCTGAATTTTAGTGTTTTGTGGACCAGGGCCATAATTATAGAGTGGCAAGTTGAAGACATTGAGTCCCAAAGAAGAATTCTTCACATCCATCTCAATTGCCATTCTTAAATATCTCAGGACAAGAGGGGGCCACGTCACACCAGCAGTGCTCAAGCTGTTTGAAGCCAAGTCATTAGCCCAACTCTTGTATGGTGCTCAGCTGGGCCCCTTCCCCAGTTTGGTCCCATTAGAGGTGGTTCAGTCCAAGTTTCTGAGATCGGCCTTGCAGGTATCTAAATGCGTTTCTAATGCCACCCTGCGAATAGAGACGGGTTTTATGAGAGTGGAGGCCAGGGTGTGGGTGGCCATACTTAACCTCTGGCTCAGACTGTCCCGTGCACCCCTTGGCCTTGCCCCACTAACCATGGAGGATGACTTCCAATCCACATGGAAGCAGGCGGTAGCATCCAAAATCTCCTCGTTGGGATTTTCTCCAGGTCTACTATTAGCTATGGATTACAATCAAGCCAAAGCACTTATTAAACAACGTATCACAGACACAGAGCGCCAACTAGATCTGGCCTCGGCTCCAACCTTCCTTATCAGTGAAGACAGCAGATACCTTGCCTCCCCTATGGCATATTTAACATACTTAGAGGTTCCTATTCATCAAAGGGCTTTCACCCTGGCCCGATGCCACGCTCTCCCATCAGCTGTACTCGAAGGTCGCTACCGGAAGATCCCTTTCCCAGAGAGACTCTGCCCCTGTGACTCGGGTCATGTAGAAACAATAGAACATGTGCTCCTTCAGTGCCTGTTCTACAGGGATATCCGTGCCAGGCTTATCTTACCTCTGATAGACAAGCACCCAGGCCATTCAGGACAATTTTATACCTCCCTGCTACTTGCAGATACTAATTCAGCTACAACCTACAGTGTTGCAAAGTTCTGTGCAGCAGCATACAAAATCCGCCAGGGAATGACTAGTTCCAAAAGTCAACTGTGTGTCCAGTAATCGTCTTCCCTGAATCTACAATCTGGTGATGGATCTGGGCATTGTATGTTTTTACCCTGTTTCCCCTTCTGCTCCCTCACCCATATTGTGTTTTTAGTAGTTATATTTATATTTTTAATGTACCAAACATGCCAGGTTTGTATGGAAATGTGACACTATTTCCTGTGCTGGTCAATGACCGAAATAAATGTTTTGATTTGATTTGATCTTCACATCCATAAAAAAACTTTTTTCAGTTTTCAAATGTTATCATAACAGTAACTTAAAACAATCACTTTAGCATTTAGAAATACTGAGAAAAGGAGCAGGAGAAAGTTACTAAAGTTAGACAAACACAATAAATAGGAGGTTTCGTGTAAGTTATTTTCAATGTTTCATTCTTTGCAATGGTAGAAATGTGAGGATCAAAGGAAACTTTCATTTAGTGAGTTAAAAATTCTTATTTTGTTAATCTCCTACGAATATCCTTGATATTGCACTTATAAAAACTCTCAACACACTGTAGACATGAGTGTCATGGCTTGTGCTGAGGACAAAGATGAAAGGGAAGAGTTTATTTGCCCAACAACTGACTCAGGGGCAAACAGAGATCAGCAGCACAAGCAGTCTGACACTGAGTAACCCACCTCTGCAGAGCGGCAGACCCAAAGAGATAGGGATGCAGAATCAGGGCAGGATCGGGGGCTTCAGGAAACAAACTAGGAACTAAGTATTCCAGCTATGAAGAAGTAATGCCATTGAAGTGAGGAGATCCAGCTGGTGGGCTGAGAGGAGGGCTAACAGGTGGAATCACTTGGGAAAGTGGTATAAGTAGCTAGAGATTGCATCATCTAGGTGCTGAAAGCAACATTGGTGAAATTGCTACAGCCTGAATCTCTGCTGGTGAACCTTGACTGGGCCTTAACTTTGGTGTGTGGTTTACATTTCGGTTTGCAGCCTCATTGTTGGTGTGATTACTTGGCTTTAACAACTTGGAAAGGACTTTGGACTACTCTTGTGTCTCACCCTTATTTTGGCTGACTGTTGTGGATGACCTCGGACTGCTTTAGACTATGATACAGTGTGCAGCTGTTTAACAGAAATTTGGTAGACAGGACCCTGACAATGAAGCATTTTTATACCCTTCGGTACAGAGAAATTCTTGTGCAGTCAGAAAATACTTTCAAAATTGCTCAGTACAAGTTTTTATCTGCTTGCATGAAGCAACACTAAGTTCCCACACCTCCTCATACCATCTAGGAGCATTCATGACACATTATTTTTATGATGGTCCTGCAAACTCTGAACAAAGAAAGATTAAATAATTTATAGAAGCACTAAGGAGTTACCTCATGAAATAAAGATGAGCTATTCTTTCTATCGCAAAGGGGAAAATACAGTTAGCATTCAGATCCTTTCACACTTGCCTATTGACTCTTGAAGATTGCAAGGGCTTTATTTCTCCTACTACAAAACACTCTCAATTGAGAACAACAAGCTGGCTTGATCAGTTGCAATCCACAGCAGGAATCTTTGAAGAGATATTTTAAAAATGCTATAGTGACATACTAAGAAATCAGATTCAACTGGTGGGAAATCCAGGTGGCTCTAAGACTTCTATCATATGGAGCTAATAGACACGAACAGAGGATCCTACAAGAAAATATTAAGGATGCATTATTTTCTTGTTTAAGTTGTTCAGACACACGAAGAACGTCCAGTGTAAGCGGAGTGTTTATCTCCTTTTTCCTTTAAAGGTGGATTACTTCTTAGTAGCATGAGCAGCAGAATTGTTAGAAAACCCATATGGTATATTTGTTTCACGAGTTGGATCTGGACATGTAAACTTTAGCCCAGTAGTTTCCAATCATTGGTCCTCCAGGTGTTTTAGATTTCAGCTCCCAGAATTCCTGACAATTGGACAAACTGGTTGGGGCTTCTGGATATTGAAATCCCAAAGACCTGGAGGACAAAAAGTTAGGAGGCACTGCTCTAGTTGCTCCTCAGACAGAAAAACCTTCTCTTCTGTCTCACAGAGTTATGGAGATGAAGCAGATAAGAATAAAGGCCAGACATACACCTCAAGCTCATTGGAGGAAAGGCAGAATGAAAACATGACTAATGGATAGTAAAATAAACAGTAGAATTGAAGAAAACAAGCCACTAAGATAGTCTAGGTTTTACTTACTCCTAATTTTTTGATGCTGATTCCAGGAGTACCTTCATATTCCCATGTAATCAGTTCCTGCAGAAAGGACAAAAATCTTAGACCTCATTGCAGGGAACCATGATGCAATCAGGGCTTTCAGCTAACCATGTCTGTTGCACATTGTCGTATGGTGACCCTAAGGCTAATATAGCATGGGGTTTGCTTGGCCAGATTTGTTCATAAAGAAATTGCTTTTCTGTCCTCTGATGATGAGAGTGTGTGACTAAGATCACCCAATGAGTTGATTAAGGTCAAGCCAATAGCTGAGTGGGGATTTGGAATCTGGTCTCCATAGCCATATTCCAATGTTCAAACCACTGCACCACACTGGCTTTTTTACCTCTTATGTACATGACCTACATGGATGTGTTTTAGGCATTACACTCTCTATGCACAAACATACACAAACAGAAAATACATATATTTTCCAGGCTTGAGAATTCTGGTTTGTTTTTTGTTTTTTTTCCCCCTATAATCATTTTAATGCCATCTTTAAGTGATGTAAATCTTTTTTTGATTATTGCTCTTTTACTGTGTATGTTCTTGTTTGGTAAATTGTCTGTTTGGTTTTTTAAAAATAAGGGTTGTAAATACTGTCTAAAAATGAATGAATGAACTGATTTGTTATTTACATTTCTGTCACATCTTCTGTCAGTAGATGAAAGGCAACATACAGAACAAGGTACGTCAAGCCAGGTAGCACAGGTGGCTTCCATCTCAGTGGCATTGTGAATCTGTTCTGCATTTTCCTCTTAACTTCAAAAGAGCTATTTGAGGTGCTGAATCTGTTTGAATAATAGAGTTCAGCATCATGGAAAGCTAACTTTAAAGCTTTTACCTGATCTTCTAGCTTTGTAAGCCACCATGAATCTCACACTGGAAGCATGGTGCCATAGGAAATGAATGAATAAACACTCCAGCACTCTAACCACTACACCACAGCGAGTTTCTGAAAAATACATTTGAATTCAGAAACAACTCTCACACTTTTTAACAGTGGGATATGTAGATGATTAGGTTGTCTAAACTATTTTAATTAAATAGGAACAAATATTCATGTGAGAGGCAGGAAAAGATATCATTACAAAATTTAATTGCATGGTGTTACACTATTATAATTATCACCCAATCCTGTGGATCTTCTGTGCTAATTGCACCTTAAGATTTCATTCTACAAGATTTTAGCTGTAACACTGGAATCTTATTTTTTTTAAAAAAAATTAGGTGATATTACATACCAACCATGTTCCTAGTTTTGGAAACAGCAGCATCCTTCCATTGATCTTACATTACAGCTTTCTGCCACATCCTGATAGAGAATCACTATTATACTCAACAGCAAATTAGTCCGGAAAAAAGATTTGAAAGTCTTCATCATTGAAAAGTTTAAATCTTCCTTCTTTTAAGAGAATGAATATAACTGTAGGCGGATGTCATGCATAACTGAATTAACAAAACACAAGGACTCAGCAGTACTCTTCTGATCCATTTCATCACCTGAGTTCATAACAAGCATTCAGTAAAGCTCTCCTGAAGAAGTTCCACACTTTTAAAAGTGTATTTGAAAATTTAAAAATGTGAGTGATGATTTTCTGATTTCAAGGACAATTCCTGCAAAGGATTTTTCCCACTCTCCATTTAAAATGTTGGGGGAAGATGGATAAGCTTTCCAACGACTATTCAAAGAAAAAGTCAATGGTTTGCTTTTCAGTTGTTCTGAAAATGTTAACTGCCTCAGTTTTGCTCACTCTTTTTTGGTTGCAACTTTTCCTTGGGCATAATCATAGTTAAGCACATTAAGAAATGAGCAAGAATTTCCAACATTGCTGTCAAAAGTACCTGTGAAATCCCACCCACAGAATCACATACTTAGAAAATAGAATGAGGTAAAACAGAACATTTGCAAGTATATCATATGCAAATTAGGAGCTGTGAATGATCTTTTGCAAGAGGACAGCAGGAAGACTAAGGTTGTCTTCTAGATCATATTTATGGATTCTTCCACTATACATTCACAATTAGTCATACCTGTTATAATGGAAAGCACTTTTTGTATCAGGTTGCAGATCCACATGACTGATTTTCAGGCTTTAGAAGCTGGTCTAGTGAACCCGCCACTACTGAATCTATAACAGTGTCATCCACAACACATACATAACATTATAAATGTCATTCTTGCAAGTTTGAAAAAAGTTACAATTTATTTCCTTTCTGTGAGAAAGTCCTTGAAGGCTGTGCAGGTTTCAAAAACTATTCACAGTGTGGAATTTATCACAGTACCCCCCCCCCCAAAAAAAGGATACAACTGTACTGTGGAGAAACTGGCAAAATTGCATTTTCTACATAGAGCAAAACATTTCTTCGCAGAAAACAGCATTTTCTCTGCAGAAATGTGACTTTCAGGGTCGGCAGCTATGAAAGATCAATGGAGGAGTGGGTGATAGATGGGGGACAGCCTTAACAGGAATGGAAAGCAATCATAGAATCATAGTAGGCATTCAAATAAAGAAGCGACGTGCAGACTCGGAGCTTGAGGAATCAATTATTTGGGGTTCTTTAGACCAGAGTGTGAGAGATGACTGGTAATGATTTTGATGCACAATTTGGACCTTCTATCAAGTAAGACTTGACAGCTCTAATTTTTGGTATCAGTAGTAATGGTTGGTGTCACAATATGCTCCTGGTTTTGTTTTTTACTTGTATTTGATTTCTATATTGGCTGTCAGGTTGGGTTACTTGAAGAATGTAGTTTGTAATTAACAAATCACTGACTGCAAAACTGAAACACTGACTCTCCTGCTCTGGGCTTATTTCTAAATCCTATTTTTTTAAAAGCATTTATATTCCGCCCTTCTCACCCCGAAGGGGACTCAGGGTAGAGCACAACATATAAATGGCAAATATTCAGTGCCAAAACATATTAGACCATACACATACAAAAGCATTATAATCACATATCTCAACATTAAAATCCACTAGTTAAAACTGTCTCAACAACCATATCCAATTTGGTTGGCATACTAAGGGTTCCTATTGCTGCCTCATTGCACAGTCCCAAAGGCTCGGTCCCATAGCCATGTTTTTATCATCCTTCTAAAGGACAAGAGGGAGGGGGCTAACCTAATCTCATTAGGAAGGGAGTTCCATGGCCAGGGGGCAATTACTAAGAAGGCCCTGTCTCTCATCCCCGCCAAACGCGCCTGTGATGGTGATGGGACTGAGAGCAGGGCCTCCCCAGAAGATCTTAATCTCCACAGTAGTTCATAGGGGGAGATGCATTTGGGCAGGTAAATTGGGCCGGGGCAGTTTAGGGCTTTATAGGCCAAAGCCAGCACTTTGAATTGTGCCTGGTAGCAAACTGTCAGCCAGTGGAGCTGGCGTAACATGGGAGTTGTGTGTTTCCTGTACGCCGCTCCAATTATTAATCTGGCTACCTCTCGCTGGACTATTTGAAGCTTCTGAGCAGTGTTCAAAAGCAACCCCATGTCGAGGGCGTTGCAGTAATCTAACCTAGATGTGACGAGAGCATGGACCACCGTGGCTAAGTCTGACTTCCCAAGGTACAGCCGCAACTGGCACACAAGTTTTAATTGTGCAAAAGCCCCCCTAACCACTGCTGCAACTTGAGATTCCAGGCTCAGCGATGAGTCCAGGAAGACTCCCAAGCTGTGAACCTGTGCCTTCAAGGGGGGTGTAACCCCATCCAAATTTCCAACAACCTGATTATGCTCTGTTTCCTACATATGAATTCCAATCACCTATGATTAAAAAATTATGTTTTGACATGTGTTCTATTTTCTGCTAGACTCCAGCATAGAATCTTTCAATTCCTTCTTCCTCTGCCTCTGTAGCTGGAGAATAAACTTTGATTATGTTTATAGTGTTGAGTTTTCCCTGAAGTCTTCTTAATGTTATTCAGTCAGACTTTAGAATACATTCTTTCATAACTTTTGCTACATTTATCCTCACTATTAATGTCACCCCTTTTCATCTTAGATGTTCATTCCTGGGTGAAATATTGTGTAATGATCTGACTGCAAATGTCCCTTTCCTTTCCACTTTTACTTGACTGCCCCAAGTATTTCAATCTTTATAGATTCCATTTCTTAGTTTACCTTAACTCATGCTTTTCACCTTCAATGTCCCTATAATATGTCTTGTGAGGCTTTGGACTTTCCTTTCACTATTGAGTATATCAACAGCTTAATGTTATTTTGGCTTGAGTCCAGTCTTGTCATTAACCACAACACTACCGTACCTCAGAAGCTTAATGAGTGCCATCCAAGTTTCATATTTTGGCATTATCTCTGGTTTTACTTTTGACTACCTCACCATAGGATTTTTTTATAAAAGACATTCAAAGGTGGTTTACTGTGCTTCCTTCCAAGCATTACTAACAAATGTTAACTATGGTACCACTGCCACTGACTCTGGGAGATCTTCTTCCAAAGTCATGTACACACACACTACTACTGTTGCCAACATTAGTGCTTAACACATTGTGCCTTGATCCTTTGAAAAAGCATGTTTGACACAGGAAATCTACCAGCAGCACTGCTGCCATATGCATAGCTTGTTGCCTCACAGGAACATAAAATCCCACCACTGCAGAAAGATTGTGCTGTACTGAATTTATTCTACAGTTAGTCATGTTTGGATCCAACTTATAAAGGCTACTATATCTTCTATAACTACATACTAGGTGGCAGACCCTTAGCCAGGATTTTGATTCGGGGGGGGGGGGGGTGAGTCTGAGTGAAAGAGGGTCTACTCTAGCAAACCTTTTGTATTGTTACCCCAATACCCCCATGCATATGAGATATATTGAGCATGGTGATCAGATCATGATATGAATAAACATAGCAGTTTAAATAATGTACCAGTAAGGCCTTTTCGCAGAGCACCATGAGAATTTTTTTTTGGGGGGGGGGGGGCTACATGCCTGCTAGGTGGCATCACAAGGTTTTTCACTGCATGAGGCAGAAGGAAATTTACAGCAGATTTACAGCTGCTCCAGCCACTTTCTTAACTACTTTCTCACTCTACTTCTCTACTTTGTGGTGACTGACTGTCCTTCCCTGAGAATGAGGCATTGTGGAAAGGATGCCCTTGGAGATCACCTTTTGCAGCTGTGCATAAAATCATGAAGACACCAAGAGGTGCATTTGGTCCAACCCCCTCCAGCACAGGAATATGCAATTAAAGCACCCCATGGGTAGATGGCTATCCACTCCAGCCTGTTTGTATAAACCTTGAAAGGAGATTCTGCCAGACTCCAAGGCAGCAGTTATCCTATTATTGAACAGTTCTTCCTTTACCTGTAATTCTTGGTTTTAATATCATGCCTCAGAACCAGGGATATGATATTTGGGATCTGGTTGGCTATGTAGAGGGTGACTTTCCGAAGCCTAACCAGAGTGAAAGTGACAAATTTCCTAGTACTCTACCTATCTGAGGTAGCCGCCCCACTGCATGAAATAGCAGCCCTGAAGATAACATTTTATTGGATACTGTTAAAGTTGTTCTGCTTGTCATCAAACTCAAGCATAGTTCAGCTCTGCATTTTCTTGTTACTTCATTATCCAAATCTTGAATTAAAATAATTTATAGTGGTGATGATAGGAAACAATCAATGAAATACTCAAACCTGTATTTTATAATGCTTTATTATTATTGTTCTTTATACCTGGGACACAAAAATCTTTTTGGATAGTGAGAAAGTATTGATCTATCAAAAACAGAGAATACATGAAAATGTATAACACCAGCTGCAGAGCAAGTAAGAATATTTTGTTTACCCTGAAAAACTGTTCCATCAAAATTTATGATCTTATTTATGAACATACATTTATGAATTGCTATGAAGAGTTATGAATACAAATGAAAGAGGAAGAGAGAAACATGCCATTAAAATTAGCAATCTGCTAATAGACCGAAGAAACAAAATCTACTTTATGGAAAGCAGAGATCTTGTCATTTTCATATTCATA
The DNA here is from genome assembly GCF_037176765.1 of Anolis sagrei. Classification (NCBI taxonomy): domain Eukaryota; kingdom Metazoa; phylum Chordata; class Lepidosauria; order Squamata; family Anolidae; genus Anolis; species Anolis sagrei. Next base: position 241,455,366 of record NC_090022.1, read on the forward strand.
CAGTCTCCTCACCATTTATCATACCCAGCTTGTTTAAGCCACTTTTATTTTCTGTTACACTCATTGCAATAACTTCAGCTTATCTAAATGGGTTCTAAAAATCAATTTTAAAAGTTGCATATCTTGATTTATGGCACCGGTGTCCAAGAAATAAGAAAGAATGCAGCCTTAAAGTAGCTTTAAAGTATACTAAACAAAAAGCTGGAATACAAAAATCACTTTGTAAGAGGATTCAAAGGAAGGAAAGATAATCATTCTCTGATGAAGCAGATGCCTTGATCTTGCTAATTATTAAGAAGAGTGCTTAATTTTAAACCAGGAGTGGATATTTTTTGAGTTGATCTATTTGTTGAGGTCTACACCTTACTCATTATCATCAGTGATAACTCATGTAGGATGGCCTTCCAAGCATAGGGTCTTGGTGGTGGATCCATAGGTGACTGCGGAAACCTGTTTTTGACCCGCATGTTCTTCCACATTGAGGACATTGGTTTCCAGATAGAAGGCGGTCCCGGTCAGGATTGACTTGACACATCTTCCTCTTGACACATTTCTCTCTTTCACCTTCCATTTGTCCCTCTTCGGATTCCACATACAGTATGTATTAAAATGGGGGAGTATAAAGAATTAGAAAGAAAATCCATTTGGAAATGGGGTTCTATAACCCCAGCCCAATTATCAAATATGGGAATGGGAATATGCTCAACATGCTGGCATTGTGGAGAAAATAAAGAGTTGTATGCCCACATGTGGTAATAATGCCCAAAGATAATTCTCTGAGGAAAAATAGTAAATAAAATGGAGAAATTATTTAAAACATCAATTCAAGTAAATATGGACTTTATGTTAATGGGAATACTTGGGAACAATAAGATTCAGCCAAAAAAAAAAACCCAAATTTATTTAGAACAATGTTTTTAGCAGGCAATGCGGTAATAGCATGGGGATGAAAGGATCGAATATTGGAATAATTTGTTTAAAAATCAGACAGTATAACATGTCTAACTCAAGATGATGTGCAGGAGAACAAGAGAGAAGAAATTAAAGAGAAATGGTTGAACTACATGGATTGGATAAAAATGGTGAAATCCAATGAAAATCTTGTACAAAGATTAAGAAAATTGTGTTCATGGTTAAAGCTAAAGATGTAGAAAAAATGTGGTATGACTATGATTTGCGGAAGGGAGAGGAAAAAAGTGAAAAGAATAATAACATTCTAAACAGATAAATAGATAATAATGAAATTCTCCATTATGTAAACTATGTATATGCAATAGCTGTCTATTACCTGTTTGCAGATTGTGCTATTATGTAGTTAATAAAAATGACCTTGAAAAAAGAGAGAGAGAGAGAGGAGAGATGTATACATCTATTTTCAGAATTCATGGTAAATTCTAAAATCCATCTGGTGCATCTACAAATGTTTCTTTTTGGATAGGAATCACAGGTGAAAGCTCCATTTGAAACAATTTCATTTAAAGATGTTTTGAAAACTGAAGATGAGTGTACCAATGACTCAAAAAATAAAGATGTGGTCCAAATTTCATATTTCTGACTATAATTATCAGATAGCATACTGAGTAGAATTCCCAATTGTGCGTATGGGCCAAAACAGGAATAGAAAGGATCACATTTGATCTTGTTGTTTAAAAAATAAAAGCCCTATCAGGAAAAAAAAGTTGAGAACACTAACAAGGTATCAGTTATTGGATGACTTTACTCTTTCATTCTTTTACTCTTTTTAACTACAACTCTGAGAATCCTGTATCCAGCATGGCCGTTGGCTACTTTAGCTTTGGTTCTGGTTTTGCATAAGTTGTTTTCAGGCATTATGAAATGTAAAGTATAGATGGCAGACAATGATGTACTTGCCAAGCTTTTCACCTCTAACACCTCCTCCCCATGTTAACAGAGAAAGTCTACAGTAGCCTTGTAGCTGTTTTTAGCTGAACACAGTTACAGTGTTAAGTCAAATCAGGAACTCTGTGTGTCCCCTCTCCAATCCCACACTTTGTTTTATAATGCCTGAAGAATACTATATATAAAAGATGAATTTCTCACACATCCCTTGTGAAAGCATAAGTTGCAAAGGCCAGATTTAGTTGCAGCTTTTATATCACACTAGCAGTCAAAAGATACTTTGCAACTATTTCCTCTATTTCTCATTAATAGATTGCCTCCTGGAATGAGGAAAGCAAAGATTAAGGAAAACATGGGGAAACAAGGGAGGGTTATGAGTGGAGATTGGTAACATTTATTTATCATATCAGGAACGAACCAAGGGTACAGTTGTAATGTATTTAAACAACAAACAAAGAAACCCACAAAGTTTGAAAACTTGGCATTATATTAAATGTCCTTTGACCAGAAGCTGGCTACTTGGAGTGCCTCTGGTGTTGCCATCAGAAGGTCCTCCATTGTGCTTGTGGCACAGCTCAAACTGCATTGTAGTAGGTGGTCTGTAGTTTGCCCTTCTCCACACTCGCATGTCGTGGATTGGTGACATAGAATTCAGTCAATAATGCCAGATATTGGCGTAAAAACAATCCTCTCCAAAACTGTATACAATCCAACACAGAGTGGGCAGGCAACTGAAACCAGTGAACATCAACCCGATTAATTCAGTGTAAAATTGCAGCCAAGATGTATTTTGTGATATTTTGCAGCAGGAAGATTTGTGTGATTTCATATTACAGTGTCACCTACTACTAAAAGCTTAGCCAAGAAAACCAATCAATAGTGTGCATGCTGTTAAAACAATGACAGTGTTTCAATTATTAAACAGAAAATACATTTTCTCCACATTAAATACAATCTTTTTCCATTTGAGCCTAAAGATGGAAATTATCTGAGAAAGACTGATACCACGAGGGTAATTGGTCAAAGAACATCTGCTTCCCTGTAACTAATCTTAGAAAGAAAGATTGCAACACATTTTGATCTCCCTTCTGGAGCCAATAAAATATGGATACTTGGCTAGTGATCAAAATTGTTTACAATGGATTTGGGCCAAGATGATAACATGAGAGAATGTTATAAACAATGTCTCCAATGTTAGTTCTGCAGATCAGAGAACTGATAATCTCACTCTTTTTTTATGATAAGAAGTTAAACGCGGGTTCTTGAAAAACTAAATATTTCTGTGTTTTTGTTCAGTCTGTGTTCTTCTGACATCCCACTAAAAAGGAGATACAGCTGTTTATATAATAGAGATGAAATTCTTAGCTAATTTCATTCTTGCTAATAAGTAATTTTAGACTTTTCTACCTGCTGTTAGAAAATCTTCAAAAAGACAGTTAGGGACTCCGTCTATGCAAAATTAATGTGATTTCTTGCTGAGAAAACTACTTTTGATTGATTGAATGATTTCTGATACTGTTTACTGGATATTTTTATGAACTTTGAACTGCCTTTCAGAATTGGACACCCCTCCCCACTCTACTCACCCTCACCTATGGGGGGGGGGGTTCATGTCAGGAGTGAATTGAGAAACTGCAAGTCACTTCTGGTGTGAGGGAATTGGCTGTCTGCAAGGACATTGCCCAGGGGACACCCGGATGTTTTGATGTTTTACCATCCTTGTGGGAACCTTCTCTCATGTCCCTGCATTGGGAGCTGGAGCTAACAGAGGGAACTCAACCCGCTCTCCCCAGATTTGGACCTCTGACCTGTCGGTTATCAGTCCTGCTGGCACAAGGGCTCCAGTTTCACCTATGGTAATGGAAGGGGAAAAAGAGAGAGGGCCAGGGTGAAGTGGTGGTCACATGAGGAGTTGCAGCCAATCAAGACTGAACATAGAAGGAGGAGGAATAACCCAAAGAAATTCAGCCTATTTTAATATTGGCCCCTTATTATCACCAAGTTGTGCAAGTCTGGTATAGGAGATGCCAGGGAGAAGTGAAGGTCTTGAATCTGGTGGAAACTGAGTCTCCCTACTCGTTGGGCATACTGCTTGGGGTAGTAGCTAAACTGCTCTGAAATTGGTATATTTCCTTGTTTGCCTTGTAATTCTCAGTTTAAAACATGTGGAAGGAACAGAAAGATTTTTAAAAGAAAAACTCACCTGCATGCTTCCAGAAGAAATTCAGAATTAATGATTCCTTGATCACTGATTCTTCTTCTCTCTGCCCTACTAGAATTGTTGTGTGAGAAAATGTGAGACCAGTTTGAACTAATGCAACTCATAATTTTGAAGAGTGGATGAAAACATACAATATTGATGAACCAGAGATTCACTGCTGTTCAACAGTGGAACTCTCTGCCCCAGAGTGTGGTTGAGGCTCCTTCTTAGGAGGCTTTTCAACAGAGGCTGGATGGCCATCTGCCAGGGGTGCTTTGAATGTGATTTTCCTGCTTTTTGGAAGAGGGTTGGACTGGACGGACCACAAGGTCTCTTCCAACTCAAGGATTCTATGATTCTATGATTCTATATTCATAAGTAATTTGCATGTATGAAAAGTACTTTGGTAGTAAAAATTACATAGTGAAAACATATCCAAGGTTAGCTATGTTGGCCATATGGCAAAATACAATGACATCCAAGATTCACAAAAGAACGATGCCAACAAAAATATGCACAAAATGCTTCATGAAAGTTTTCACAATTTCTTCTTCTTGCAAAGGAATTAAAATCATATAGGGGAAGGGTAAAAATGATGATACTAGAGTCACAGTCCTACGTTTTATTGATATGTTTGGTTTTTGGTATTTGGTTTTTGGGAGGGGGGTGTCAATTAAGATGGTCTGGAGGAATGCCAATGCAAGCAGAGGTCACTTTCTTCTTTGGTCGTGTGGGCTCTGGGAGACTAAAAGAGATAAAATCCAGGTTAAAAAAAAAAACTCCATTAGCAACAGAAGTGAATTATGTTATTTATATGTTTTTTGTTTGTGTCCTTTTTTGTACTGTATTATAACTGTAGATTTAAACAAAAGGAACCATTAAATCCATTTATTAAAATAAACTCTGATACACAAACAAAACCCAGGAAGTCAGGAAAACCCATTGTCTATGTTAAGTACCAAGACTTGTCACTCTTGTCATATATTAGCAATAGCTGGGTTCATTCTTATGGAATTTACCATTAACAAGGACACAAAAAGGTGCTTTCTGGAAGCCTTTGAACCCATTTTACATATCACAGGTGTCAGATTGTGTATGAACCTTGTTAGGTTCAAGCTGAGCACACTCTGCGCTTGGCTCAGCAGTCAGAAACTGAGACTGTGACAAGCATTTCTAGCCCTGTGTGCAGAGTGAGAGTGTCAAAAGAGAGAGAAAAAGGAATCTTGGGAAAAGGCTAATTTATTCTTAAAACCAGCAAATAGAGAAGGACCACAGGATTTGTCTGGAAATGTTAGCCAAGAGTTTTGGCCTCGAGGTGTCAAGAAGATGAAGAGGCAAAGGAGAAGGTCAAGCTTCATGCTACACTTTTGGCATTCCAATGGGCTAATGCTTTCATTTTAGCTGCATATATCAAATAAGGTTATTCCTCGATTTTATAAAACATGTCATATGTACACATTGCATACTGGTCTTAATGTAGTCTAAACAGCACCACATATGCTCAAAATCATCAACTTTGCCAAATTGTTTTTAATTGTTAGAAGAGGGTTAGAAGAATAGCCCAATGAGGGCAACACATACTCGTGGAGGGTATATCTGCACTGTATAATTAATATAGTTTGATACAACTGTCATGTAGTTTGATGAAACACCAGCAATCTTTGGCATAGCATACTAAAAACGTTGTAAAATTACTGCTTCCATGGCATTGAGACATGGCAGTTAAAGTGGTGTCAAAGGCATGAATTCTACAGTGTAGATAACCCCGAGCCTCTCTTCAATTGGGAATTAACTGAAATAGTAGGTGTAGGAAAGCAATCAATTGGAGCGCTGCCGGGAATCCTAACTGGAAAAATGGTTGGCAAGTATTATTTACGGTATAACTTCAGTATCCACTTGGGATAGGTTCCTGAACTTACTGTGGAAACGGAAAACCATTAATAGTACCATACCCCACTGAAATCAATGACTTCCAGTGAAAGCATACCATATAATTGTTAGGAGAGGATGCACAAATTCCTGAAGAGGACATATTTTGTTATATGTGGGTAGGGGAAACTATGGTCCTGGTCCTGAGAGTACAAACATCACACTGCCTCATTATTATTATTATTATTATTATTATTATTATTATTATTATTACTATTATTACTATTATTATTATTATTTGATACACAACAAGATTAGTACACAGCAAACAAGATCACCATGATGGCTTTCACATTCAATCACACGTCAGACACTTCCGAAATGTCTAAGACTGTGTGATTTATCAGCGAATAATGCATACAGATCTGAGGAGGGTAGCCTTTCGCAGTTGACAGATGATAATTTTGTCAGTGCCATTTGCTTTTAAGTGTAAGCCAAGGTCCCATCACCACTGGGACCACCTTTGCTGGCTTTGCAGTTTGTATCGTGTAAGCTTTTCCAGTTGCTTCTCGTCAATTCTGTTGTCACTGGGATTCCAACATCTACGATCTATACTTTATTTTATTCCACAATTGTGAGGTCAGGTGTATTGTGCTCCAAAACTCTTGTCAGTTTAAATTCGGAAGTCCCACAGCAATTTGACATGTTAATTTCCTTTAATTTTTTCAAGCTTATGATCCCACCAGTTTTTTTGTCACAGGCAGATGGCATTTGTGGCACAAGTTCCAGTGGATCATCTGAGCAACAGTATTATGTCTCTGCTTGTAGTCCATCTGCGCAATCTTCTTGCAGCACCTGATTATATGGTCTATCATTTTGCCTGCTTTCTTGCAGAGTCTACATTTTGAATCTGTCGTCGACTTTTCAAATCTGGCTTTAATGGTATTTGTTCTAACTGCTTGTTCTTGGGCTGCAAGAATCAGGCCCTCGGTCTCCTTTTTCAAAGTTTCATTTGTGAGCCACATCCATGTTTTTTCATTGTCAATTTTACTCTCCGTTTTTTCCAGGAACTGGGAATTGTTGTTGTTGTTATTTTAATTATTTATACCCCTCTTTATCTCTCCTGTATTTATTGTTGTTAGTCACCTTTTGCTTCAGCAACAAAATGGAATCTAAATTCAGATAAAAATAATAATGAAGAAAACCCTTGTATCTGACCCTGTTAGTCAGGGGTCCACAAACTTTTTAAAGAGAGGGCCAGGTCACAGTCCCTCAAACTGTTGGCGGGCCAGATTATAACTAAAAAAAAAACATGAATGAATTCCTATGCACACTGCAAATATCTTATTAGTAGTGCAAAAAATATTTGAAAACAATGCAATAATTAAAATTATGAACAATTTTAACAAATATAAACTTATTAGTATTTCAATGGAAACTGTGGGCCTGCTTTTGGCTGATGAGATAGGATTGTTGTTGTTATTGTGGGCTTTCAAGTAATTTCATACTTAAGTTGACCCAGAGTGAGGGCCGGGTAAATGACCTTGGACCTTAGTTTGAGGACCCCTGCTGTTAGTGTTAAACCAGAAAGGAGCTTTCAAATTATTTAGCTTTCTATAGCTTAGATACATGCAAAGTAGATAGGAGGAGAACAAAGCCATCATTTTCTGTTTGAAGGAATTATATTATGCCTAGTCTGAATGTCATCATAGAACGTGGCTGAGTCTTGAAACAGATACTTAACAAGATTTAAAACAAACTTTAAGGCAAAGCTGAAAATTCCTCAAAGCCTTCCCCTTGCTGTCCTTAGTGGTTAAGGGATATCTGCTTCTCTAGCACTATTCAAAATTCCAAATTACTGGGAAATAATTCAAGCAATGGAATTGTAAACATTGCATTAGTTAGAACTGGAGATTAATTTTGAGCATGCACAAGGTACAGTCAATAGCAGAGAAAATGAATGACATTAATACCTATAGCCCCATAACTCTGGAACTCCCTCCCCAAGGACATCAGGCAGGCCCCAACGTTGGCAGTTTTGAGAAAATGCTTGAAGACGTGGATGTTCCAGTGTGCCTTCCCAGAATAAGGAGTCCCAAGCAATATGTCCCAAATGCACTTTATGAGAGAGTTAGTACTGTCTGCACGCCCACCTATCTTTAAAATATCCAACCTATTTCCCTGGACATGCCCAGCATTTTAAAATTTTAATTCTTACATTTGGCCCTGCCACAGGTTTTTAATTGTGTCGTGTCATTATTGTATTGTTTTGCTTTGTTATGAGTTATTTATTGATGTGTTGTTATGTTTTATGATGTATTTGGGCTCGGCCTCTTGTAAGGTGCATCGAGTCCTGCGGGAGATGGGTGCGGGGTATAAATAAAGGATTATTATTATTATTATTATTATTATTATTATTATTATAGCCTGCTTGAGTGGGGGGGGGGGGAGAGATGGCATCAGAAAGCAAGTAAGGGGTCTGTTGTTGCTCTCTCTTTTTAAAAAAGATTAAGGCACATATTATTGTTTTTGTTGTTGTGTGCCTTCAAGTTATTTCCAACTCACAGCAACCCTAAGGCACGGTTTTCTGGGGCTGAGAGTATGGGATTTCCTGCAATTCCCAGCATTTTTCTCCATCAACTATGGTTTAGGTAGGTGTTCAGTCCAACAACACTTTGAAGATCTGAACATTTCCCATCATTGGTACATTGCTTTCACTGGGGGGGGGGGGGGGGGGGACAACTGAAAATGGTACCAAGTCCTATAATGATGGGTTTAGTGAATACTACACATTACCTTAAAATAGGAGCCACCATCTTTATAGATGAGCCAGAGAACTACAGAGCCAGAGAGCCAGAGAAATTTTCCAAGTGAAGTTCATGTCTTCAAAAAGCTTTTCTTGAATTGTGTATTGTAACCATGCTTCAGCTACATGAAAGTGAACGGTCTAAATCTGATTAATCTAGATCAGGGCTTCTTAAACTTTTTTCCACTTACAACCTCTTTCTGCCAAAGAAAATTTTATGTGACCCCAGGTCTTTAGGTATATAAAATTAGGGGGGGATTATGACAATAAATCAGCATTTGCAAGGCTTGCTAAATAGGCTGCTTTCCTTTTTGTTCAGAACAGCTGAAGCCCTTTCTATAGTTCACTGTAAACACTGCACATTGTTGCTAAGAGATTTATGCAACTGGGTTCAGAAACCTTTTACTGTTGCCACGTTTTTCATGACCGATTTACATACAAATTCCACTTAAGAACAAACCTACACAACCTATCTTGTCCATAACTTGGGGACTGCCTGTAATGCAGTTTCCAACTGCATTATACAGCAATGTAGATGGGTCCTTAAAGTTCCTTTGCTCAATAACTTTAGTATAGCAACTGTGTCTGGAACAGAATGACCTGATCATAGTTATCTGTGTTTTAGTAATCTCTGTAGCTTTCTGAGCTTCCTTTCCTAAATTTTCAGAAACCTCCACTGAATTAGAAAGTGGCAACTGGTGTGTTGATAGAGATTTACAGTAACAAATATCTTGACCTTTGCTGAATTTCATAGAGTTTTCTTAGGGAAAGCACACTCAAAGGTAGTTCTCCCAGTACTTCCCTCTAAAACATATTCTACAACAACTGCCATTTGTTGATAGGTTCCCATCCAAGTAGATCCTGCTTAGCTTCCAAGATAAAACAAGATTTGGTACCTTTAGGGTATTAGACGTTTTACCCCCAGTCTTTTACTTGGCATACATTAATATTTCCTCTTGATCTACTATGCCCTCAACAACCTGTATTTGAAAGACCACTTTTACCAATCTGACCTTGCCTTTCACCTTATCCTCAGCTGCATATGTTGAACAGGTCCCTGGTTACTTAGGACAGGACCTTCTCTTGTGACGTCATCAGATAGGACAAATTCATCTGCGTACACCAGTTCCTCTTCACTTTTGCAACGGAGTATGCCGGCTTCCATCCCACAACATACATCTACTTCCAGCAGGGCTCCATGGAGAAAGTGAAGAGGAACTGGTATATGCTGCCATGGTGGCAACATGGGAGGTGTCCCATGTTGCTTTGGCAACAATGCAGGGAAGACAAGAAGTGGACACTTCCCCCATGGCATTGGATAAGGGGGAAGGCAGGTGATGTGGGATGTGGGGTGACGGATTTATTTTTTATTTATTTAGAGCATTTGTATCCCATCCTTCTCAACCTCTGAAGGGGGGCTCAGGGCGGCTTACAATTGGTAGTCATTAGATGCTGACAAAAAAACAGTTAGAGCACAAAATTAACAATTAACCTAAAACAGGTTCCCCATGCCCCACACCAAGTCCCAATGAATTCTCCACGATCTGTGGTGAATCTGGCAGATAATATAATAAAGTCCTTGTTAGGATTGTTCCATTCCCAGGACATTCTACCCAGTTTGATATCATAATGTGTTTATACTTTGGCCTAATATCAGTTAGTCCTTTTTGATTATGTGAGTGACATACACTAGCATAATTGAGAGCCAAACCGTTGGGCAGGTCAATCCTACAGAATGTTCTCAGACTTGAGTGGGAGTTTGTGCTATTCTGTTTTCCAGTACATTTAACCAAATAGTTAATATCCATTTACAGCCAACAAAATAATTTGATTGGATTTTTGTTTGTCTCCAAGGCTCTTCTTAAGAATTGCCAAACTGAGAGAAACAGAAGAACAACAAATGGATATAAGGTAATCAGTTAAAGGCTGTAAAAATGAAAAGTCATTAATCTTAGCATTCAGCAGTCAGTTTTAAAAAGTGAATAATTTTCTTGGGAGAAAATACATCCTTCATCTGTACCTATTCCAGAATTTAATTCTAAACTACATGCTGATACCTGTGACTTACTCCTCCCTCTAGTTCACTGAAGCAATGTTTTAATATTAATGCCAGTGTAACCAATCAGTTGGAAAGTGTATTAATCTTTCCCTCAGTTTATGTGCTTTCTTAGTGCTGATTCACCAGACTTAGATCTCATAGTACCCTTAAACTTTTGTTTTTGTGCTCATTGATGTCAAAATACTGGCCAGACTGGACATGATATTCTTTATATCTTTAGACCTGCCAATATATAAAAGCACTTAAAAAAAGTTAATAATATTGGTTCTGTATTTGCTTCTTCAGATTACTGTATTTGCTTATTTGCTTATTCAGATTACCCCTGCTACTGCTGTTCTTAACAGAGAGCTCGATAACACTAGGAAAAGGGCACATGCCTTGGGGGGGGGGGGGGGAGTGCAGGATATAAATAAAGCTTATTATTATTACATGCCTGGATTTGCTCACTCATCTACTCATGAAAGTAGGAGAGGGGAAATGGATGGGATGAGAGGAAGGAGGGCACACGTGTTTACTCACTTATGCACTTGCAGAGGTAGAAAGGAGATATGGATGGGATGGAAGTAGGACACAAAACACATGTTTGCTCTCTTGCTCATTCTCATGGGTGGAGAGAAAGATATGGGACAGGAAGACAGCATGTGCATCACATGTGTGGGAAGGGCAAATACAGAAGGAGGACATATGTGTTCACTTAGTCATTCACAGACATGGGGGCTGGGGCCGGGTGGAGCTGGGCAGGTCAGGGCAGGAAGAACCACACTCACACTCCATCCCATTTCTCTTCCTGCTCATGAAAGTGAGTGAGTGAAGGAAGGTACATGCAGACCAGAGACCAGCCACTCCGCAAGTTAAAATTCTTTTGTGAGTTTGTGTTAAATATGGTTTGTGGAGGGGGAAACAATTTCAGCAGTACTCTCATGGAGTCCCATTCTCCAAGTGTCCATAAAAGTGGAGGGCCAAATGTACTTGTGTGGGGGAATGCAGGCCAAATCAGAGCTCATGGCATAGCAGTGGAAGTTGATGGTTCTAGTTTCAGCGGGATAATGAATCTGTTCCAAGGTTTAGTTTAAACTTTAGCTATTCAAGGCATTGAACCCTATTCTCTCTTCCACAAAAGGTCAGCTCCTTGAATTATTTCTTTGAATTTCAACTTACAATCAGAATAGGTTCACTACCATCAATAATTTTATTTTTACTTCCTTTTCTCCAAAATACATGTAGCATTGAGCCATGGCAACATGGTGTCAAAAATAAATAATTCCACAGTGATGCTAAGGAGAACCTATCACAGTGTTTTCTTGATAAAATGTATTAATAGGAGATTGCCATTGCCTTCCTCTGAAGTTGAGAGAGAGTGATTTGCTTAAGGTCACCCAATGAGTTTCCAGAGCTGAGCAGAAAGTGAGGCTTTGGTCTCCAGAGACATAATCCAGCACTACCAAACCAGTACACTATGCTGGGACCAGCAGCTGAAATTAAACTGTAGCTGTCTTACCTTCATGCATACATATTTTATTCAATTCTATTATATTATTTTCATCTTTTTAATGATTTTGTTGTGTATGTATGCCTCTTACTGATGTCAACAGAGACAGACATGTCTTGGTCCCTGTCTCATGCAAGGACCCTCATGCCATTTTATTTTTAAAAGTTATGCCTGCTAGAAAATAAGATTTTTATCTTTCACACTTTTTCTTCCTATGTTTTCCAACTTTATATCATTGTTATGAAACTTGTCCTACATGCTCCCTTCTCTTCTCCCCTTCTTTATTCCTTGTTGAACTTCAATACGTGTTATGTCCTTCTTTTACAAAGGTGAGTTAACTTTTGTAGTACATTCTTCATTAGTGCCTTGAGAGGGGCATTATTTTAACTAAAATTGGAGGAATCGGCGGGGACTGGGCATTTTGCAAATTCCTATAGCTTTCTTTCTTATAATGTGATCATAACATCAGGGTTGCTGTCCTCTTCTTGTTCTTGCATGGCATGCAAATGTTTTGTAGGTGATCCCATTAATGCAATGGAATACTCAAGGAGTCCTCTAGATGTTGCTAGATTGCATTTCTCACCATTGGCTATGCTGGCTATTTATGCTGGGTTTTATGGCTCAATAGCACCTGGAATGTTCAATGAGTCCTATCCCAATATTAGAGTTCATACTCCCATTCTCCAAAATTATGGGTTGGGTTCAAAAGCTCTGCGTTATGAATGCCAGCAGATGAACTGGAACAGGCCCATTCACTGAATAGGATTCTTGTATCAGTTCCAGTATCTATGCAGTTGCTTTATAAGTGAGCATTATGCATTTAAGACATTTACAGAACTGATTTCCAGGGTGTGCTGCTTTCAGAAGGCAGCAAGAACTATCCACCCTCTATGTCAGTATTGTTCTCTCTCGACCACACAAGTTCAGATCACATGCAGTTATTTCTCAGGTGGGATCTGAGATAAAAATTTGAGGTGGTAATGCTTACCCCATTTTCATTTCTGGCTTCCATGTACTGCTCTCCATCTTAACACCTAACTACTGTTCCAAGTACAACTGTCCCAGAAAATGAAGAATGACAACTCTTTGTTACTTGGGGTGCCTTATCTATCTCACCAGATTATGAAACCGGGGAAGGAGTATCAAGCACAGCTTTAAAAAAAACCTAATGAACACATAACTCAGGAACCAACACCACTTCAATCTGAAACTGAACCTAAAGAAAATGGCTTTCTTTTTTTAAATTTCCCTTTTTAAATAGACATGGAAACTATGCAAAACAGAGAAATGTGCATGCTCCAGCTTTTTTTTTTTTGAAAAGTATTAGATTTATGGTGAATATTATTGTTTTAGATTGCAATCATTTCCAAGTATAGAAGTTCTGAAAACAGCTATGTGAGGTGCCAGTTCAAATTAAATTAAAATTTAATAGCTTTCCACCTGCGCCAGCTGTGCAACTGGAGATTTCCAGTCCCCTGTACATACAGCAGTTGGTCTAGTCAGTATTCATTTGCAGAATAGCTTCCATCATAACCAGTAATGCTATAAGGACCCATATAGAAAATATCTTGACAGCTTACACAGAATGAACCACACCTTCCAAACCAATTCAGAGAGATCTATGTGGATTCAAAGCCATGGATATCCAGATATGTAAAAACAGAAATATTGTTCATCTCCTGTTTTATATTCATCTCTCACTCTAAAGGTTTGAATGTTAATGAAGTGAATTATAAACTTGTAGTTTAAGACAATAGAACAAGATATAGCCCATTTAGTTATTTCACTATCCAAATGGAAATAAGCCAATGATTGTCTGTGTTATCTCTATGTTTTCTTGAGATTTTTTTTTTGTTATCCCCTTTAAATGATATTGTGTTGTATTTGTGTACATAAAACCCTGAATTATCATGTCAGGGTTCAGACTGCTTATACAACCTGAAAAATGGAAATGGAAACAGGAGGAAATAATTAGTTACAGTAAATATATTAAAGATATAATGAGTGAAATGTCTTATCAGATGCCCTTAAAGTACTCTTGCAAATTATTATGCATGTCATGTTAGGTTTCATGTAATGGATTCTGTTTTAAAAAGGCTTGGTGTGGGGAATATTTAAGTGATTATTTCCCAATTAAATTGAAGAAATTATTTTATTTATTTCAGAGAGAAAGAGAGCCAGAGAGTAAGGTTTTTGTAAATTAAAAACAAAGCAACACTGGAGAGTGATCAAGATAAGAAAAGTTATTAATTAGAAAGAACTTAGCTATCCGAATATGTCTCCCCTTATGAACCTTCCAGGAATTTCAGATCATCTGGGGAAGCCCCTCTCGATCCCGCCTGCCTCACAGGCGCACTTGGCGGGGACGAGAGACAGGGCCTTCTCAGTGGTGGCCCTTCGGCTGTGGGACTCCCTCCCTGGGGATATTAGATCGGCCCCCTCCCTCCTGACCTTCAGGAAAAGAGTTAAAACCTGGCTCTTCGAGCAAGCCTTTGGAACCTCATTGTAATCAGACAAACTCAGTACTGTGAACGAATTTGGAACAGCTTAACGATACAAATGGATATGAATTTAAACACAGATGTCATTGATTTTTATAGTTTTAAATTGTTTTTATATGAATTTTATTATGTGATTTGACCTGTTTTAAACAATGTATTTATGTGTGTTTGGCATCTAATTGTTGCCAGTCTGTACGCTGCCCTGAGTCTCCTTTGGGCTGAAAAGGGTGGGATAAAAGTGTGGTAAATAAATAATGTACAAGCAATGAAAGGCTGCAGCAGTTTACTTTTGCCTGAGCCTGCTGGGAAGGATAGGATTCCACAATTCTTCTATTCTTCCCCTTGCTGTGTTAGTGTGCAAACTAGATTTGCATTTTGAACTCTATTTATACCAACCAGATTAAACTGAAGATAAAGGGGCAATTGAAGGAGTAAAACAATGACAGTTTAAATCATTGTTCTCATTTCTCCCTTTTTTAATTACTGTGATAGTTTTAAAGCTGATTTTAACTCATGATGTGAGATTACTTTGCGTCCATATGCGTTGGAGTATGAAATCAGGAGCGTGGCAGCTCGCTGGAGCTGGCAGAAGTCTTGCTGCCTTAAAGAATGCTTTCTCTAAACCCCGTGCTACTCCTGGCAGGGCTTGTGCTATAAAATGATTAATATGTTGTGATGTTGGCTCTTCATTCCTATGTCTCTCTCTCTCTCTCTCTCTCATGATACAATTATAGCAGTGTGATACCACTTTCACTGCCATGACTGCATCGTATGGCATTCTGGCATATGGAGACAGGTCTCGAAAATGCTCTTATCTGAAAACCTACATTTTTCATATAGGAATCCCAGCTGAATCCAGGAAATTACTGGTGTTTTCTTAAGCTCTCTTCTGTGGAAAGTGATGAAACTCATTATTATAGACAAAAGTGTCAAGAATATGGAAGAGAAAGGCTTGCAAGGGGAAAAAAATCAATATTGCTTCTGCAGAGGTAAGTCAAACTATTAGAGTTCTTTGAAAGTGTCAATAGATATGTTGATAGAGGCAATCCAGCAAGCATTATTTACTTGTCACAAAGTCTTTTGATAAAGTCCATCACCAAAAGCTCTTGAGCAAACTTAGTAAACACAGGATGAGAAGAAAAGTCCTCTTATGGATCAAAAACTGCCCTGATGTCGTAGCCCAATTTCTCTTTAGTGAGGGCCTCTGTATTCCAGCTCAGCTAAGATAGGAATGGACCAGAGATGGGCATGCCTTTTTAAAAACATTTTCCCCCAGTTCCAACTCTGCCCTCTCAGAGGTAAGGTTACCTGGGCCTGGGGGCATAAAGGGAGAGGCTACCACCTGCCACCCACCAGAGCCTCACCCAGATATTCAAGCCTCAACTGCGAGAGGCATTCTGCTTTCAGCATCCTCTCAGTATAGCCAAATCAGCAGCACTGCCACCTCCTCCTCCTACTGTCCTCATGAGGTCTCCAACACACCAGATGGTGCAAGGAGGGAAATGGTCTATGGCCAGAAACACTCTCCCTCACAACTAAGTTCCTGCTGCATTTGAAATGCAGAGGATGCAGCCAGCACTTGGTAGAGTGGGTGGCGCCAGCACAGGGAGCATCCAGACCCCCCACACCACATAAAGTGGTGTGGCAGGCCAGATTCAGCCCACAAGCCTTGGTTTTGATACATCTGTTCTAAAGCAATATATCTGCCATGGAATAAGTTGGTTGCACAGTTGCGTTCTCTTGTGACATTTGAGGATGGTAAAGTTCTGACATGGACAGGAAATCAATATGGTGAACACTGTTCTATGGCAGGAGATTTAATTTTTAAATTATCTGGAAATTTTTCTTCTCATGTCATAAAGATCAAGTGGTACTATGAATGAATAAGATGGACTGAGAATCCCCAAGTTAATAGATAACACAGGGAGATTTTTTTTTTTTTGTGATTTTCAGCCTCAGTAGTGAAACCCAGCTCTACTACAAGATGTTAAATGTAGCAAGTCATCTGGTGAATTAGACAAGATTACAGGTTGAAGCTAAAGAGTTTTAAGGCAGGTATGTTCTAGATCTTGGAATACAGATAGGTGAAAGCACAATGCAAATATAAAAAGGCAATCATTCACCTTAAAAGATGGCAGAAGTTCATTCACCTTAACAAATGCCATAGGAAATCAGTCTTCATTACTATGCATCCTTCATCAGGCAGGGCTGGAAGAGTTCAAGGCTTATCTCATTTTCATTGCTTCCACAGGGAGAAACTCCCTCTGGCATTTAATAACTGTGTAAGATGTGTATCAGACTTCACTTTTACTCATTTGCTTCTATTACACTCCCCATTCATCTGTCTGCCCCAAGGAATAGAATTTTAACCAGAAAATAAAAAGAAAATCTGCTTCTGGCATGCAAAGAAGAATGACAGAGATGAATGACAGCCAGACAGACAGAGTGCCAAGCTTTTAGGATTTTCATCTGCTTATGTTCTGATTTCAGTTGAGTACACATTCAGACATGGCTGGCATCTGGTTAGTGGCATATGCACATGTAATTGAAAATTACATCTGATTGTGTACTTTTGTAGCTGTGGCCAATGCAGGACTTATGCACTTCTATCCACCACAATCCCCATCCCTATCCCTGATCGACTTACCTGTCTGGGACCCCATCCCCCAAACACACACACTCAGGTGCAAGGAAAGATGAGGGGTAATCAGGCAGCAGCTGACTTGTTGAAGGGGGGAAGAGGTATCATCAATGATTTCCTGAAGGTTCCCCAGGAATTATGGAGAATGGCATCATCTTCTTGCAGGTTAAACACAAATAATCCACTTATAAGGATAAGATAATGAATAAGTCCAACAAATAGGTAAATTGTGAAACTTAGACTGTTCAATTCACAGTAATCACAAAATTAAGCAGTATGAAATAAGTTCTGTACAGTCTTTTAGTGATATCGTTGTATGTTCATGAATCAGCCTCCCACGACCGGTTTCGGCCTTTGTTTCAAGCCTTCTTCGGGTGGTAAAGTTCAATCTTTTACAAATGTTCTCATAAGAGATACTTAAGTTTTTTGCAATGGGATAAGATACTCTGCTTCTGAGTTTGATTCTAATTGCAACATGCAACCAACCTACCATCCAAAGTCCTCAGGTAGATTGAACATTCAGAGAAGCTGAAGGACATGTGGTTGAGCTTTGTACTTCATCGCTGTAATGCAGTGTATCATCATTAAATAGTTGATCATACATTGCCTGTTTGAAACTAAGAGGAAAATGCTACAGGACTTAAAACAGTTAATCGTGTTTGTATACAAATATTTATTTATTTATTTCCAACATTTCTACCCCGTCCTTCTCAATCCCCAAAGCAATTTGATGCCGAAAACATACAACACATTACATACATTATACAAAAGATAAAACATTAGATTAAAATACATTTAAAACATTGTTATTATCATGTAGCTGAATCAAAGTCTGATTTCGCCACCGATGACCCAGTCCAAAAGCCTATCATAGTCAAGAACACTACTATGTAATTGACTCAGTAGTGTGGCATCTTGCTTTGAAGCACCTTGCTTTCCAACTTGTAGCAGTAAAGAGAAATGAGTTATCTTCCACCTTTCTTTGAACTGGAGGTCTTTCACCAGGATAAATTCTATTTAAGTGTCTGATTGAATAGCTATTTCACAACTTAGTAGCCAAAGGGAACTAAAAGAGTTATCATTTTAACTTTAGGATGCTTCATCACTTGATGAAATGACTATATGTCTCTGCTGTCAGATTCTGGATTATGTTTTTAGTGTATTTATTGAATGGAAAAATGACTGTTCTTTGTTCCCCACTGGACACGGATCTTGAGATCCAAATGTCCACATGCAATCTCATGAATTGACATCAAATATATGAAAGAGTATATGAACCACCAGTTTTGCCAGCAAGCAGGATATGTGCCTGTTCAAACTGCAAATATGAGGTCAGTTCAGGCTCATCCCAAGCACTGAAATTTCAGATGCAAAACATGTGAAGCAGGAGGGGGTGTCCTTGTAATATCAGAGGATCGTTTAGTGATGTTACTAAATTTAATATATTAAGCATCAGTCTCGGTTGTTCGCAATTCACAGTTGCTTTGAGAAACCAGCGAATGAGAAAATACTTTTATGATTAGTAATTAAGATTGGCATCTTGTTAGTCACATGTGGAGGTATAAGACTGACTTACTCCTGTGTAGTTTTTTTGTTGTTGTGGGGAGTGGCGATTGCAGAGATCAAAACTGTCTACCACCCTTGCTCAATGGCCAACCTTCTCCCTCACAATCTAGCCATTTAGTGTCCAGTGGAGAATATAGGATGAGTGAAATGCATTCAGTTATGTGACTACAGCCAGATGGACAATGATGGACATCCTCCTAGGAGAGCTACTGTGGGTAAGAACAGACAATACTGAGCTAGATCAATAATAAAGCAGCTTCCCTCTTATGACTACAAGAATGAGGGATTAAGATTACTTTTAGTGGTTTGTATTCAGTGATGGGTAACATGCTAAAACTAGTCTTGTTCCAGGACCCCATGGCCAAAGGAGCATATAGAATGGTGAAGGCAGCTAGTTTAAATATGCAAAGAGAAAAGGCATTTGGAATCTAGGATGCTTGTCAAGTTTTCCTTAATTCTTCTTCCAGCTATTTGTTCTAAACAGTAACTTCTTTTTCAAACTTTAAACTATATTAGTGAATCAAATTCTACCATATCTGAGTGAGATGAAAAGGCCTATACTTGAAGAAAAATCAAGGCAAACTATAAATGGAGTCATAGTTATAATCTTTTCCATTGGTTCACCAGGCTAAAGACTTCACTATGGAAAAATACTAGCTATAGCATGTTTCAAGTGCTTCCTAATGTTGTGAAAGACATAGATAATGTTATTTTAAGATTTTCTTCACTTCTACATCTAGCATTTAGCACATTTTGATGTATGATTGGTCTTTAAAAGGTAAAGCTGGGTTTAATGTTCAATTCTGATAATTGAGATGGATATTGTGAGAGGGTAATTACGTTAATTACAAGAAATATATATTTCATTTAATATCTGGAGTCGGCCTTAAGTAACTGACCTGTAAGCCCAAATCTAGATTAAAAATAAAGGTATTTTCTGAAAACCCATACAACACAGTAGGAATGTAGGCAAAATAGACAGGGCTTGCCATGCCTTGAGACAGGATAACCAGACAAGATGGCTGCGTCCTTCTTGAAGATGGAGCTGGTGTCTAGGGGAAACCTCTGGCGGTAGCACAAGACAAAGAACCATGAAGCTTCTTACACCTAAGAAGCTTTTTCTTAGGTGTAAGATTCCACTGTTTCAAACAAAATGGGATCCAGTCTGCTAGAACAGGATTCTCTGGGAAGAACAATTGATGAAGCTCATTGGCACAACCAAAGGTTCCGTAGTGAAATGATTAAATGGAGAAAAAGCCTTTAACCAGATATCTTCAGCATGGATGCCAACATAGCCAGGTCTCTCAATGAAAAGAATGTCTCAATTCATGGAAAATAAGAACTCCATTAATTTGTTTGAGTGTTTAGCAAACCTCTGTAAAAAATTAAAACAATTAAGTTATATTCAAAGCTACAGTAATCTCATGATTACTGTATTAAGATTCTAAAAGATAATCACATAATGCACATTATATCAGATACTGCATCATTAATGTTACATTGTTTCTGCTAATTGCTTACAGTGATATGATCAAATCACTGGTTCCGATTCTAACAGATAATGGAATTAGCAACTGGATCAGTGAAAGTACCAAAACAGATATAATTGCTGTAATTGCTTAATGCATAATACTCAAGCGCATTATTGCCTAATATCTCTAAAGGACATCTCCAGAGGACATCTCTAAGCAAGTCATTAAAACACTGAATAAGGGCTTCTGGTGAGATTTCCCACAATTTCCATGCCCCTTGAGGGCCTTCTAATCTATTCCATGATTAACATTAAATTTCAGTTTAAGTTAGCAACATTTTGCAAATGGTTGTTGTTGTTAATACTTATGATGATGTTTATTTATATCCTGCTTTATCTCTCCCAAAGGAGACTCAAAGCAGCTTACATTAAAAGTATGACCACATATGTAATTTAAAATATATAAATATGCAAACATTAAAACAGAATTAAACTTAACTATTAAAATTCACAGTTAAAATCAATTAAAACATATTCAAAGTAAAAATCACAGCACACCCTAACTTGAACTTTAAAACCTTCATCTTTGAAAGCCTATCTGAATAAAAAGATTTTAGCTTGCTGTTGGAGGGACAGCAGGGAGGAGGCCATTCTGGCTTCCCTGGGTAGGGAGTTCCAGAGTTGAGGGGTAACCGCTGAGAACATCCACTCTCCTGTTCTCACCAACTGAGCTTGAGATGGAGGTGGGACCAAAAGAAGGGCCTCACCTCAAGATCTCAGGATTCTCAAGATTTCCAGACAGGTTCATACAAGGGAATGAGGTTCGCCAAATAGCCTGGACCTGAATTGTCTAGGGCTTTAAAAGTCATAACCAGCACTTTGAATTGCACCCAGAAACAGACTGGCAGCCAGTGGAGCTGATGCAACGGGGGGGGGGGGGGTGTCTGCTCCCTGTAGCCAGTGCCGGTTAGCAACCTGGCTGCAGCTCTTTGGGACAGCTGAAGTTTCCGAACAATCTTCAGAGGCAGCTCCATGTAGAACATGTTACAGTACTCCAGATTGGATGTAACTAAGGCATGTACCACCATGGCCTGATCCGGCTTCTCAAGGAATGGGTGCAGTTGGCACACAAGTTTTAATTGTGCAAATTCCCTCCTGGCCACCACTTGGGCCTCCAGGTTCAGTGCCAAGTCCAGGAGGACCCCCAGACTGTGTACCTGTGTCTTCAAGGGGAGTTTAACCCCATCCAGCACAGGCTAGATCCCTATTTCCTAATCTGCCTTCCAACATAGTAACTCTGTCTTGTCTGGATTAAGTTTCAATTTATTTGCCCACATCCAGTACATTACCAATGCCAGGCAATGGTTTAAGGTCAGGACAGCTTCCTTGGCTTTAGGTGGAAAGGAGTATTAGAGTTGAGTGTCATCTGCATATAGACAAGTCGTTGAAATTTTGACAAAATTGTTAAATCAACACAAATCAAGTATAATGGGACAAAGCTCTAGGTCACAACCTATGCAAATTATTAGCCATCCTTTCTGGGGAATTGTGGCAACCCTTTGGTTGCTAAATGTGGCATCCCCACAGAGTTTAGCTCAGTAAATTGCATGCCAAACTTAAACCCAATGTGGTGAAGTAGATAGTTCTAGACGTTGATAAAAAGACCACCTTAATACTCAATGTAGGGAAGGAAGTTATATATCTCCAGATGTTTTGGACTGTAATTCTCATAAAACTTTACCATTGGTCATGATGTTTGAGATCTCTGGAATCTGAGGCCCATGGCATTTGGAGAAATAGTGATCGCTCATCCTGGGCCTGGGGAAGGAATGGCAACTGTGGGAGGGGGGACGTTACCATATCTTCCAAATCTTTCAAATTTGGCAGATACAATCCAGATCAATCCTCCATCATTCCACTTCTTCAGTTCCAACTAAAATATTGCCATTTTTTTTTCTATATTTCCCCTTCATCTTAGGCCTACTTCAATTTCTGCAAACTGACTTAAAAATGCAAGGGTAACTCAGACTGTGTTAACTCTACAGAGGAAAAAGGACAGGAGGGGTAGAATTTTTCCCTCAGGCCCAGGCAACTACCAGCAGCTGCAGCCTTTCCCAGTTCACATTCTTTGTCACACACTCAAGTTGGTAAGCCACATTCATCATAGTTTTCATATTTTTTCAACTCAAGCTCTGAGTTAAAAGAAAGATTTACAAGCAAATTAGTCTGAGCTCATATTCAACTTTGTTTTTCCCTGAATAACTTGTTCAGTGGCTGCTTATACATTTTCAAACAGGACACAAAAACAACAGCAATTTGCTTATCTTCTTATGTGCAGATGAAAATTTAGAAATAATTCTACAATCTATATAGAAATACAAAGCATTTCAATAGTGAGGAATTCTTGACCAAGTGACTTTCTCAGTCTGCTCTCTGTTGGGGTTTTGTTGGGGTTTTTGTTTCTTGTAAATCTAAGGAACTTCTCTGAATGAAAATTAACGTAAACTTCTGTATTTGGTTCCTCCCATAAAATCTAAATAAAATATAATGAACATGTTTTTTACTTTAAGACTGAAGTTGAGATTAAGTGTACACTTGGCCCTCCACATTCACAAGTTCAATTTTTGAGAATTTGGTTATTCACAGATTTAATTAAAATGTTATCTCTAGGAATCTCTAGGTTCTCTTGCATGATTCTAGGGTCAACTTCTGCCAGATGTTGACCACAGAGTTGGGCTGAAGGTCCTAGATTCCTAGAGCAATGTTTTCTTAGGTTGAAAAGGGTGTTTTTTTTTAAAAAAAAATCCAGACCCCCCAATCCCAGTGAATGCAGAGAGAGCTTACTATATTTACTGTAAAATCAAGTAATGCACCCCAATTTTACATCTCATTCTCATACCTATTTTGTGTAAATTTTAGAAGGGACCTGATGGGTCTTGAAAATGTTTAACCCCATTTGATTGACCAAATACAGTTATTACAACATGAAATTTGAAATTTGTCTTACAGCCAGCCTGGTTATCTCTGCATTTGGATGGTCCTTGCCATTCCTTGCTATGGTTCTTTATTTTGCAACAGGAGCTGAACAGGATAGTGCTTGAAATAGAGAAATTATTTCTGTGAAGAAGGACAATGTCCTTCTAGATTTTTAAACATTTGCTTTCTAGGACACCACTCTTTAAGTCTTAAGGTACCTCTTTTCTTTGATCCATGTAGCACCCAACCTTGGTTCTTTGAGAATTGTGTGGGCTACCATATGCATTTGATAACCAAAACCACAACTTTGTTTTGGCCTCTCTTCTCCTCTCATACTACAACCCCAGGCTATTCAGTTGCCAAGGGTACGTGAGAAATGTATGTGTCCTCATCTCTGATACTTACTCATTTCAACATCAAGACTACTGCTCTCAGATTCCTCAGCCAGCAAGGCTGCCAACCACACTGAATAGGGGATTCTGGGATGTATTGGGTTGTAATGTCATAATATACTAAGATACATCAGGAGATTCTATGATTCTATGATTCTATCTCAGTAAGATAAAACAAGCCTTATGTGTGTAGCCATGGAGATATAGCCAGAGGCTCCTTCGATCCACCTTCTTCTCTTCACCAGCTATTATACATCAGTGGAAGAGGGCTATCATAATCAAATGGTGAGTCCTGGTGGATGGATTTGGTCATTGCAGGGATGGAAGATATTATCAACCTCCACAACTACCAAAACAAGAGATTTGCAACCATGCATTTACATTTGTTTATGTCACCAACTGGCTGATACCAAAGGTTTACATTCATTTTAGATATAAACCGTTCAGACAGACAAATGATGGAAACTTCATAATCTCAAAATGGGGGAAAAATGTCTCCCTAGGTACTGTCAAAGTCCCTCAATCCTTACTTACCAGGAAGCAGATGTGTGAGTGACAGGAGTCTATGCCTCAGAAAGCAACTAATAGGTGTTTCTACCCACATCTGCAGTGTGGGGGAAATTGTGACAGGGACCCTATTTCTGCCTGTCATGACAGCTCATGGGAGTGGATAAGGGCATTAGTCAACTGCTTTCTGAGTAACAGGGGAATGGAACCCTGTAGATCACAGTGGCTGTTTCCCAGTAAATCAGTAAATGGACATAATGCGGAAGTGGGGCAGAAATCACTGTTTAACCATGTAATGGTGATTAAGCATTCATATCTCCTCAGTGGGGTTCCAGCATATATTCCCAGAAAGGAATATATGGTATCACAACAAATGAAAATCTCCCATAGAGCACTTCATTCTTGAATGACAAGAAATTGTACTTTGATGGATATATTTGATGATGACACTTGACAACAAGTGAACATTTCAAAAGTGAAAACAAAGAACATTTTTCCTGTTTAGTACTTTAATAAAAGACTGATTTTGCGGCAACACGGGAGGTCAAAATGACTATATCAAAACCCACAAAACAATGACATTTATTAAAGCAAAGAGTTGCCTTTTTAAAAAAAAATCCTTTGTAACAAAACTTTTCTAATAAAACTCTGCAGGAGCAGAGGTTTGTATGCATTCTTTAATGCCAAGGGTCTTAATGGACCAGAAAGACTATAATGTTACATAATGAAATCAGTAAAGCAAAAACATTCCTACATCTTTTGAAGGAGCATACTCCTAGTCAGAGCCTGGAATAGTTAGATTTTTGGACCATGACTCCCAGAATGTCCTAATCCATATGATTGGCAGCCTTGGTGGCTGGGAAATCTGAGAGTAGTAGTCTTGATGATGCTGAAAGGAGTAAAGATGTACCTGCATGCCCTGATCTCAGTTTCACATTAGTGTTAAAGTGAGAGATCTAAAAGAGTCTGTAATTTATCTTTCACTGAACACACTTTAACTTTTACATTTTTGTGTGCCAACAGTCAAGTCAACTTTATTTATACCACGTCCCATCTTCCTGTGGGGACTCGGGGTGGCTTACAACATAAATGGCAGCCATTCAATGCCAAACAGGTTTCACGAAAGCAATATTCTTCCATCAGATGCAGTAGCAGACACTGTGCAATTACCAATGTCGATGTAAGATTCAACTGCCATTCTAGCTGGAGTGGTAGCAGAGATGGGGTTCAGGGAGGGAAGCATGTCAGTTTGTCCAAGACCTCCTGCAATCTCAGAAGGTCCTGTAGCCTTCAAGGGCAGACCATTCTAATAGGTCCTCCACCCCTGCAGACATTAGTTGAACTGGAAGGTGAGATAGATATTAAACACCTTACTCTCCTTCCATGTAACCCTGCCATAGCCATGTCTCCCTTTACCCTATATGACTTGTATTGCCGCCCCAGGTTCTGAATATATTGAATTAAAAGCAAACAATATAGAGCCAAAGAGTCAACCAAAAACAAAAAATGAAACCACAAAAGACAAATTATATGGCATTAATATAACAACAGTTAACACACAGTCAATTAGTGTATTCCCAGTTGACCAGGCCAATTAGTTAGTCAAGCAGCACCCTACTCACACTAGGGAGCTGCCTTTTCGCTACTTAGTTGGTTCTGGGTAGGCCTCTCACTACTACCTAGGTCTTCAGCTGGCTTTCTCACTAACAGGTGGTATAACAGTCCCAGAGCGACCGGTATTCACCCAATTAGCAATTTTACCACAAACAATACACAACATAGATTAAAACAAAAGAAGTTATCCCAGACCTGGTGGACTCAACTTTATACTGCTCTCTCCTTGTAGATTGCTGAATCACACCCAGATGGAACAGGCCTGAGGCTGCAGTCTATTCACGAGAAGACCAGGCAGCAGAAGAGTTGGATGGAACCGCTCTAGTTTCTGGCCTCTTCCTCCACAGCAGACATAGCAGATAAGTGGATACTTAATCCATATAAGCTGTTTATATATCCCAACTCAAGGGTTTTACATGATCTCAACTCAAGGGTTTTCCATGATCTGGAGTATATAGGTATATAAAATAATTATAAAATCAAACATTTACTGATAATAAATCAGCATTTGCAAGATTTACTAAACAGGCTGATTTTCCTTTTGATGAAGCACACCTGAAGAATTTTTTGCAGAATCCACTGTAATCACTGAATTTTATTGCTAACAAATTCATGTAAGTGCCTAAAACAACCGCTAGGTGGCATTCAGAAATCCTTTACTTTTACTCTAGCTAAATTTTTCGTGATGCCAACTTTGAACTAAGCAAAATCCATTTGTGGTAGTGACCAAGAGTTTCAGAAGCACTGGGTTAGAGTAACAACCCAATCTTATTTCCCTGTTCCTAGATAAAACTTCTATGACAAAGATGATTTTCTTTTAATCTAAATAATCTTTCCTGCTTATTCATGTACCAGCCTCCCATGCATAATCAGCAAGGAAGACTTGCACAATCGATGGGGTTTTCTTCTGTTCTATGACAATACTCAGGTTGTGGGACGAAGCTAAATATTGTGGGAGAGTAGTGATGTACAAATCAAACGCAACTCATCTCATATGGCTTTTGGCAGATTCAGAACTCTCATCCACTGTGTCATCTATGGGATGCTCTTTCTGTTCCCTCCCCCCCCCCCCCCCCCCCCCCACCAATTCTAGCAGATTGGGGTAGGTGAAAAAAATGTAAATAATATGCATTTTTCTGCAAGGCATGCCAATAGAAAGACATTTATCCACATGTATATGCACTTATACAAAGTCTTCTCTTTCATTTGCATCTCTTTCATCCTCATCTGTCGCTTTTTAAAGTAACAGCATTTTCCCCAGGCACATACATAAATATATCTATACATTTTATGGGTAGGGGATCCTTCCCATCCGACCACAGATTCCTTTGAGGCATGGCACTCCTGCATTGCAACAAGGAAAATTCAGGCTTTCAGAGCCCTCCCTGTTGGAGAATCGTTTACCCCAAACAGAGACCCAAAGAGACCCAATTACTACCACATGTCTTAAAAAGTGCCTGCAACAAACAGATTAATGAACACCAGCTTTCTTTACAGATAAGCAGCCTCTCATCTTTTCTGAAAGGGCTGGAGAAATTGAATTTCAAGTTAACCAGTCACTTTTCTGTGGGTACCTATCCCTACATACTCCATTTCAAGTCTCTGGGTGCATCTACATTTCAAAAGTATACCCAAAGTTAATTCAGTTTTTAATTAATTCCTCTTACTTCATATAACAATGCTTGTTCGGCTAATTAGAATTTCAGACCTCATACCTATTTGCATATATATATATATATATATATATATATATATATATATATAATATTGTGATAAAAAGGAACAAAATAATAGGTGCAGCATCTCTGACTCAATTAAAAAGATACAATATTTCTGATGAACATAGTAGCCATTATTTATGGCACAAAATATATTAATTGCTGATAACATTCATGTTCCATTACCAGCTCAGAGGAACAGAACTGAAAACTAATTACCCTGAAGAATAATCTCTTATCATCTTCACACATTTTTTCAGTGTAATCCTCCACTGCCACAAACAATGAGGGTGGCCGGTGCCATCAGAAGTATGAATGAAGCAGCTCCTATTACAAATGCAAAACACAATGACAGATAAAACCACCATTTTTAATTTAAACCTTATTCGGTTTTAGGACTGATTATATATTTGATATCATACCACTCTAAATTTTTGCATAGCCATGCTGCCAGCTCAAGGTTGTAGAGGGGACCCTTGAACAAGATGCCTCCTCGATGAAGAATCTTCTCAGATTGGGCGCACACATGCCTTGCTATTGCTAATGGTAGAGCCTAGGAAATTGCTGTTTCACAGTTATCAATTATAGTCTGCAAAAGTCTTCTCTGTGTCCTATCTGTGAGGGCACTACAGTATGGAAACATATGGGGGAGAGCCTTCTATATCATTTCTCCCTAACTGTGGAATGCTCGTCCCTTGTAGGTCCATTTGGTGTTTATATTTGTTTCTTTTTCTGGCACCAAGTCAATGTATGTCTTGGGGTGCTTACTCCTATTTAAACACATTTAGTATTTTTCTCTGGAATAGTTACTGTTTTGTTTATGTATGACCTTGAAATTAGACAATGATAGCAGAATATAAATATTTTAATAAACACAAAATAGATGATAGGTAGATAAATATATAAAATCCTAGACTTGTACAAAGGGATATTTTCAGCTTTGTCAAAACTACAAGTGATGTCTACTTCCTTGTTAACTCTTGCATGGGATTGCAAACAGTAGGGTGAGAGAAAATATCAAGGCAAAGGTATTGGCAGGATCCTTGAGTCAAATCAATAGTTGTTTTAGGAGAGAACACCGAGTTGTTGTTGCTTTCGTGGACAAAAGGAACTAAGGCCTCAAGCCCCACTGCCTGGCTTTATTCCTGGAGTGGATGGGCAGGGCTGGAGTCCCTGATTTGACAAAAGCTTTCCAATAAGGATCCGAATTAGCTGTGTGGATGCAGGAAATACCACAGATGTGGATTTCACAGTGACCACGCTGAAGAATGTGTCTTCTGTGACCCTTTATTATCAACGATGCTGATGAGCAGTTATGGGGACTGTAGTTGGAAGTAACAATTACTCACCTCGGCTTTAATGAGTCAAAAATTCTTTGAGAATTGGACCTACCTGCCAGTTGACTAGATCATGTTGAATCCATTTGTTATCGCTGAAATTGGTCATTTTGGGAGCCAAAGAAAACCATTATGAACTAAGGGAAAGACACACACACAAACACAATATCTTTAAGACATGTGTCAAATATTATATTAAGTTGCCGGGGGGGGGGGGAGAGGGGAGAATGGAGACATGATAGGGACAGATGGACCAAAGTCTATGTGACATGCAATAGCTGTTTTATGTGTTTATTAACATTTTCCCCTTTCTTTTTTGTTGTTGTTTTATTCTTGTACTAGCTTGGTTACTCGGCATTGCCCGGGTTATTTTAAAAAGTCAGTTCTTTTAAATGCATCAGGTTGTGGATGAACTACAACTCACATCATGCCAGGTCAACCCTGAAAAACTCCATCAGTACTTAAAGTGTGTTATGTTGGGTAAGATTGCTTTAGATGCATCACCAAAGGGGTTCAGTGTGCTCTCTGGCTATAGGGTAAACTACAAATCCCACTATGGTGAGTCAGTCCCCTCACATTCCTCCAGTAGGATGAGTTAGTCATGGGGGTTCTGTGTGCCAGGTTTGGTCCAGATCCATCATTGGTAGAGGTCACAAGTTCTCTGATTGTAGGTGAACTACAACTCCCAGAAAGGAAGGTCAATTCCCCTCAAACCCTTCCAGTAATCAAATTTGGGCATATCAGGTATGCATGCCAAGTTTGGTCCAGATCCATCGGTGTTTGGGTTCACAATACTCTCTTGATGTAGGTGAAGTACAATTCCCCCAAATCAAGGTGAACCTCCCCCAAAAACCTTCAGTATTTTTCTGGTCATGGGGGTTCTGTGCTGCAAGCTTGGTCCAATTGCATCTTTGATGGAGTTCAGAGTGCTCATTGATTGCAGGTGAACTATAAATCCCAGTACCTACAACTAATAAATGTCAAGGCCAATTGCACCCCCAAACCCACCAGCATGCAAAGTTTGCCATATCGGGTATGCGTGCCAAATTCGGTGCAGATCCATCGTTGTTTGCATTCATAGTGCTCTCTGGATATAGGTAAACTAAAATTCATATAAATCAAGACGAATTTCCCCCAAAGCTCTCCTGCATTTTTTGTTGGCCATAAGGGTTCTGTGTGCCAAGTTAGGTCCAGGGCCATCTTTGGTGGGGTCCAGAATGCTCTTTGATTGCAGTTGAATTCTAAATCCCATTGCCTACAATGGCTATAAACCAAGGTGAATTTCCCCAAAACCCCTCCAGTATTTTTCTTTGGTCATAGGAGTTCCGTGTGCCAAATGTGGTCCAGGTCCATTGCAGGGTGAACTACAACTTCCATCATGTGGAGTCAATCCCCCAAATTTCTCCATTATGTGTAGTTGCTGATTAGTTCTGCTCTGTTTATTGTGCAGACAGAGTTGAAAAGAGTAGGAAAGGGTTATGGGAGAGGCAGTGAGTGGGCTTATGCAAAATCCACATCAATGGAGAGAGTCGGAAACACTGGGATGCCTCTGTGGTGGAAGAAACATGTAAAATCTATAAAGAAATTGTCTCCAAATGAAAGCATTCCTTGGGTAGTGGGCAGTATGGTGTTTGGGGAGGATATTGGCAGGGCTTGGGCTACTCACTATAACCTGAAATGTCATTGGAGGGAGGGCTTTTGGTGGTTCCTCAGCACTGTGGGTGAAAGCTATTTGTGGAAGGGGGATCCTGTCTGTGGAAGTGTGCATCCTAGCCACATACACACATACATATTTTTATTAGATACTAGCTTGGGGACCCGGCGTTGCCCGGGTTATTAGGGAAAGTGGGTAATGGCGGTTCTGTATGCCAAGTTTGGTCTTTATTGGTCTTTGGATAACGGCTGCATTATTTTCAGGAAGTGAGTGAAGGTACTTGAAGTCCCATCATCCATGGGCCATCCTCCTACAAACAGCAGCAGGATATAGAGTGGGCCATGGGGGCTCTGTGTGCCAAGTTTGGTCTTTATCAGTCATTAGATGAGGGTGGCAGTGGTGTCAGTAAGTGAGTGAAGGTACTGCAAGTCCCATCATCCAAAGTCCATCCCCTTTCAAACTGCAGCAGGATGTAGAGTGGATCATGGGGGCTCTGTGTGCCAAGTTTGGTCTTGATCGGTAATTAGAAGAGGGTTGCAGCAATGTTTTGAAGGGAGTGGAGGTACTTGAAGTCCCATCATCCATGGTCTGTCCTCCTCCAAACTGCAGCAGGATGTAGAGTGGGTTATTGGAGCTCCATGTGCCAAGTTTAGTCTTTATTAGTCATTGGCGAGGGTCTCAGTGGTCTCAGGAAGTGAGCAAAGGTACTGAAAGTCCCATCATCCATCTCCAAATTTTTCCAAACAACACCAGGACGTAACGTGGGTCATGAGAGGTCTATGTGCCAAGTTTGGTCTTGATCCGTCATTGGATGAGGTTTGCAGAGGTCTCAGAATGTGAGTGAAGGTACTGGAAGTTCCATCATCCATGGTCCACCCTTCTCCAAAACTGCAGCAGGATGTAGAGTGGGTCATGGGGGCTCTGTGTGCCAACTTTGGTCTTGATTGGTAATTAGATGAGTTTTGCAGCAGTCTTGAGTAGTGGAGGTACTTGAAGTCCCATCATCCATGGTCTGTCGTCCTCCAAACTGCTCCAGGGTGTACAGTAGGTCATTGAAACTCCATGTGCCAAATTTAGTCTTGATGAGTCATTGGCGAGGGTCTCAGTGGTCTCAGGAAGTGAGTGAAGTGACTGCAAGTCCCATCATCCATTGTCAAATTCTTCCAAACCGCAACAGGATGTAGAGTGAGTTATGCGCGCTCTCTGTGCAAATTGTGGTCCTGATCCATCATCGTTGGCAGTTGTAATGGTCTTAGGAAGGGAGTGCAGGTATTGCAAGTCCCATCGTCCATGGTGCATCCTCCTTCAAACTGCACCTGGATGTAGAGTGCGTCATGGAGACTCAGTGTGCCAAGTTTGGTTTGTATTGTTAATTGGATGAGGGTTGCAGTGGTCTGAAGAATGGAGCAATGGTACTGCAAGTCCCATAATCCATGGTCCATCCCTGGCCAAACCACACCAGGACGTAAAGTGGTTCATGAGAGGTCTCTGTGCGAAGTTTGGTCCTGATCAGTCATTGGATAAGGTTAACAGCGGTCTCAGAATGTGAGTGGTGGTACTGCAAGTCCCATCATCCATGGTTCATACTCCTCCAAACTGCAGTAGGATGTCGAGTGGGTGATGGGGGCTCTGTGTGCCTATTTTGGTCTGTATTGGGAGTGTTCTGACCCAGCCCCCGGCCTTTCCTTTCCTCTCTTTGTCATCTCGGAATGTTGGATTTGAGGCTGGCCAATCAGAGACCATATGCAAATTTCCTTCTGTCATGCCCTGTTTCTGCCATGAACCCTCTTCTCCAACAGGGGCTCTTATTGAGGTTGGCCAATCAGAGACCATATGCAAATTTCCTTTCTGCTCTCGGCCACTTGAGGATGTTGGAGTTTTCAGGATGGCCAATCAGAGACCATATGCAAATAGCGCCACAGTGGCAGCCAATCAAAAAGCTGCCACAAACTCCTACCTACGTCCTCCTTCCTCTGTCCTCCCTCGCACACAAACTTTGACTTTTATTATATATATAGATATAAAAGAATATAGATATAGACAGATAATAGATATAGGTATAGAATAGATAGAGATAGATAGAGATATAGATTAAAAGTCAGAGAGCAATAAAAGTCTCTGCATTAAGAAGAAACACTAAAAATGTAACAAATACATACCTTATTTCCCAGAAAGAAAAAGTATTTGCAGAAAGTAGTGTAAAATTGAAACGTGCAAAGTACAGGGCAATCTAACCTGGAAAAAATCTCCAGATGGAGTGAAAGTCAGTGAAAAGATGCGATGTCAAATGTAGAACTGAAGTGTTTTGATCTTGTAGAAAAGACCACCAAAGCAAGAGCAAAGCAAGGACAGAGCACAACTCCCAGATGAGCAACATTAAAAAGGGAAGCAATACTCTGCTCTTTCAAAATTTAATTATCTCAGGAATAGCAACTGACATGCACTGCAATCAAATTCCCTATGCCAGTCTGAAATTGGTTTGGTGTGTAGCACTATGGGCAAGTTCTCTTTAAAAGCATTCAAAAAATGCTAACAAGATTGGGGAAACCAAGTGTAAAATTAAAACACTGGTGTCCTTTTTGAAGGCTGGAGGAACCTGACAGAAAGGAGAGGAGAAAAGCATCCTAACTAAAGGCAAAAAAAAAAAAAAGAAGAATGATTCCTTGCCCAATAATTCTAAATACGAGCAAGTCCCATGGACATGTGTTTTCTGGGCAAGTGTTCGGTCTTGTTAAATTCAAGGAAGGTTTGAAAGAGAGGAGCGGTTTGTCTCCATATCTGGATTCGGCGATAAGACATAAACACAGGAGCCAGCAGTCTGAATTAGATGTGTGGAATTCCAACCTGTGTTTCCTAGAAGCGATGTAATGGGTACTTGCTTGTCTGTTCATTTTCTGTGTATAGTCTAATGCCTATTATAATAAAAGGCAGGAAGGAGGTGGGGAAGTAGAAGAGAAATAAACAAGTTTTAAGTTTTCTAATATAACAAGACTTGTTACTGTTATGTGCCTTCAAGTCAACTTTCTTGTGGTGATCCTAAGTCAGTTTCTTTTTCTTGGTAAGATTTCTTATTCAGAAGATTGTCATTGCCCCTCTATGAAACTGTGACTTCTCCAAGGTCACACAGTATTTTTCCATGACTGAGTGAGGATCCTAGTTTCTCAAAGTCCTAATGGAATATGTAAACCGATATTCCACCTTATTTATTGGAGGATAGCAAAGATATTTCTACACAAATTATTAATTATTATTACGTTTATGTTTATTTATACCCCACTTTTTCTCTCCACAAGGAGACCCGTTGCTTCAACACACTCGAGGATGAATCCGCTTTAAAACCGCTTTCTGCCTCCTGCAGAACTCTGAGGTTTGTAGTTTAGGGCGGAGCCTTTAACAGACTCACTAAACTGTTTGGGGAATTCTGCACTGATTTAAAGTGTATTCATTTTCTAGTATGATGAAGTAGCCAGTACTTTTTGTTTAGCTCATTGACTATATCAAAACAGGAGACTCAAAGCAGCTACACATGATATTGATCCAATATAAACTAGCTTCTACAAAGAATGTCTTGTTCTTCATAGATGACAATCAAAAAGATGGGAAATTAAATTGTGTTGACCTGTTGCTGTTGCTCATGTTTATATACTGGACATAATAATGATCATGTTGTTTAATTTTGTTTTCAACAAAGGATGCCTGCATGATCAGACTGTTGAATACTTGAGCTCACATCTCTTCTCATTACACTGGTAAATGGTCCTCTCCTGCATCCTTGTTTTCATAAAAGTGCTTATATATGGCTTAATCCAGTATTCATTAGGGACTTCTTAATCAATGCTTACATACATCACATTCATTATTTGCAACTAAGCATTGTGTTTAGTTCACTAATTATGGGTCCAGGAGCTCGACAAAGTGTTTTGCCCCTGAACTGGGTCTTAGTATCCAGAATTTAAACATTTAGCACTATTTCCAAATGTAGGTGAAATTCAGATGTGATTTGGACTTTTCATTCTTGGATGCTTCTAAACTAGATTTACCATTTATCTTCCTCTTCCCAGATGTGTATTCTTTTTCAGAACTCAATTTTCTGTCTAGCTTGCTTTTTAAAATGTCCACTGATGCTTTACCTCCTGCCCACCAACACTACTTTCTGATCATGATCTTGCTGGCTTCACCAAGAGCTCTGTTGAGAGAAGGACTAGAGAAGTGGTTCTCAACCTGTGGGTCCCCAGGTGTTTTGGTCTACAACTTCCATAAACCTCAGCCAGTGTACCAGCTGTTAGGATTTCGGAGAATTGAAAGCCAGAACCTCTGGGGACCCACAGGTTGAGAACCACTGGGCTGGAGACTAACATGCCAGAATCCTCGGGGGGGGGGGGGGGGGGATTGGGAAGAAGAGTCAGACAAAGAGAGGGAAGACAAGCTAGCCGAGTGATGTGGCTATGGGAACCTCTAGCCCAGTGGTTCTCAACCTTTTGTCCTTCAGGTGTTTTGGACTTCAGCTCCAACAACTCCTAACAGCTGGTAAACTGGCTGGGATTTCCGGGAGTTGTAGGCTAAAACAACTGGAGGACCAAAGGTTGGGAACAACTGCTCTAGCCACTCTGTAATGAAACAGGGCAGCTTGATGGAGCAAGTGAAGTGGCTGTTGGAAGAGATGGAGAGGATGGAAAGGCAAGGCAAAAGTGTTGTTAAATGCAAGGAAAATTATGAATATTTTTAATAATCACTACAGATTTTATAGTAGGGGCATTTAAAATGAAAATTGTCATAGCAGTTGGTAGTTTAAAGCAATACAAAGTAATCAGGCATTAAATTTGTCCTTTTTTTTGCTTTGCAAAATATGATTGCTAAACACAAGGGAAGTGAGAGAGAGTGTGGCAACTATAGCATGAAGTGGATGTTGTGGCTGGGAAGAGTGTCAATGTGGCCTCAGCTATCTTGCTGAGCTTGCCTAGCTTATTTCCTCTGTTGGTGGACTGGATGGTGTAGGCTGGTTGTATCTTCCCATTCACCACTTGGTTATTAGTCTGCTGCCTCAGAGGCAATGAAGGATTCTACTCCAATCATACATATGGAAGTAAGATTCAACTGACAGTACAGTCGGCTTTAGTAAGGGTTAGGCAACTAAGAGGCGAGGGTGCTGCATTAGTTTCCTAGACCAAGGAAGGACATCTCATCTCTGCAAAGAGAACATTGGGAAAAAATGCAGCCAAATGCTTGCAGAGCTGCATGTGAGCATTTTCAGCACTGTTTCACCCCCCCCCCCTTTTATTGAGAGTACAGGGAGTGTCTTTCCCTTTTGAGCAAAGGATTCTTCTGGGTCTAAATTATCCAAAGGGTCCCTTCAAAATTTCTCACACAATCTTGACCTCAGACTCATAGTATCAAAAGTGTGGGAATAGGTTCTTATCAACTTCTCACAGTTTGCCAGTGTAGTTTCTCTACTGCATGGGGCTGCTATGTGATAAAGCAGCCGGGAGACTTCTTCATCAGAGTAGCACCTGGGTGTAGAACGTGACACTTCTACTGACTGGGTCTACATTTCTATAATACATGAAAGCTTATAAGTGGCCCATCTTCTACTTGACGCCAGCTACTACTTCTCAAATGTGCAGAAACTATGAAGCTGGCATCCTTTTATTACCACATTCATTTTTCAAGTGATTCTTAAATAAGGAATGCACCTGCCAGCATCGAAGCAGAAATATCAGTAATTCTGGAGGACAGTGCTTAGGTGCAGTGAAATCCTCCGGAATAACTAAATTAGGAGCAATTCAAGTGGCTTGGAGGCATAACAGCCAACAGCACTGACAGAGCCAGGCTGAAAGCAAACGCATTACAGGCTTTGCCCCTATTTCATTTCTAGTCTTGCATGTTATTTAAAGGCCATTAAATGGGTCGCTTAAGAGGATGTTGAGCTGTAATACTTCAACTGATTTGCAGAAAACGGAAATGAACTGCAAAAGCCTTCAGGAGGCCATAATACAGGCAACAGCAGAAAGGCACTAGGCCCTTGCAGGAGACAGCAGTCGAAACTCAAGTTTCTCAAACTGGACAATGACTCAGGTTATTCAAAGATAGCTTTCTACATACTGTCCTAAATCAAGCCTTTCCTTTCTTCCCTGAATAAATTCCTGTGTTTATTTAATTGATGCTTCTGCCCACGCTGCATTTCTTAGCTTCCAAAACAGTGTAACTCATTTTCTATGTGAAATGTTAGCAAGGGGGGAAGAATTGCACTTGTATAAGGGAGTGGATCCTTCTCAACAACCATTGCGTATGGATCTCCTGCCAGGGCTTGCCACCAGTTTTTCTTGACAAGTGTGTCAGGAAAGTGTCAGTGCTACATGTTGAGGAAAACGAGGATGCAGTACTGCAGACCTAGAGCTGTGTTCCAGGGCAACAAGGTTTCAGCAATAACAAACAGCAGTGAGAAACTGACAATGAAGAGCCTAAAAGCACAATGCTGGGGGATATGGCACTGATCATTTCCCTGTCACTGTCAGATTTGAGGGGCCAAAATGGAATTCTAGCCACATCTCATTAAAAGGGGATGCAAATGGATAGATCAGATAGAAAATAAATGCAATGTTAATGACCAAACCAAAGGTTTGACAACGGAGGAAAAAACAAAACAAATACAAGCACTATTCCCTGCCAATAAAAACTTCCAGAATACATTGAACAGACACAAATGCACATCCTACAAGGATTTGTTTAAAATGGCAAAGAAAAACTTACAGTAATTTCAATGTAGAGTTATAAGTCTACTGGGACAGTTAATGTTGTTTGGCATATAATTTCCACTTTGTATCCTTCCTGCTATTTGGATTCAACATTAAATACCCCTTACAGTTGAAAGCAAGTCCTGTGAGAGAAGGCTGGGATAATTCTATATGTTTAGCCTCCATAAGGGAAGATTGAGAAGTAATATGAGAGCATTCTTTAAATATTTGAAAGGCTGTTGCATGAAAGATGAAGCAAACTTGTCTTCTGTTGCTTCAGAGGCTAGGACAGCGACAATAACATCAACATCATCATCATCATCATCATCAACAACAACTTCTTTTATTTTTTTAAACCAATAGATTCATATTACAAGTAAGGTTATTGTAAATAAACTTTAAAAACTCCTGAGAGCTGTTTCATACTGAAACGAACTGCCTCAATAGATAATAGTTTTTTCTTGATCAAGCTGTTGAATGGTTTTCTGTCTGAGATACTTTAGCTATGGATTCTTGCAGTAGCTCTTGGGATTCTTTCCAATTTTGTTATTTTTTTTCTACTATATTTTTCAACCTAGAGGTGTGAAATCTCAGACAGTGTCCAGAAAGAATAATAGTGACATATGCTTCACATTGTCACTATTGTCCTTTGAAATAGATAGGGCTAGCGTAAGGTTTCTTGGCATCCAACATTTGCTGTCTCAGGTATCCGTCTCTGGCCTTGGAAATGGGAAAACAAACTGTTTCAACTTCTAACCTATAATGGTTGCTGCATTCTAACATGATTTTCTACAGCTCGAAATAAGCATTAGAAAAATGTTTCCCCTCTAGGCCTAGCTCTGCCATCAGGTAGAGTGAGAAGGCTGTGCTAGGCAGCCAATTCTGATGTCTTTGGCTACATACAGCCCCAATTTAGAAGCCAATGTGCTGCTTTCTTGCCCCTGGCAGCAAAAGGTCTTGGTCTAGCCCTGATGAATTAGTGCTCAGTTTGTTCAGAGATGAGCCCTCTACATACATGCCACTTGGTTTCTTTCCTTCTTTCTTTCTTTCTTTCTTTCTTTCTTTCTTTCTTTCTTTCTTTCTACATACATGCCACTTGGTTTCTTTCTTTCTTTCTAGGGGGTTGGACTGGATGGCCCATGAGGTCTCTTCCAACTCTTTGATTCTATGATTCTCAAAGTTAATGCTTGTTTTCATTACCATTTAACTCAAAAGAGATCCAATTCTTTCTAAACTCTAAAACAAAGTCTGACCTACACCTCTACACTGAAAGCAATTTATGAATTCCCACAAAAGGTTACAGAAACACCACACAGTCAGGAAATGTGACTCATTAACTTCTTGTTCTAAAGATTACTGAATTGCATAAAAATGTTCTTTAAGAGTGATGAGAATAAAAAAAAACACATAAAATCTCACAACTCTGGTTTAGTTTCCTACAGGTTAGAATTGGGCAACTATGGGGTGGCAAGTTTGAAGGAACACTTAAGACATAAGTCTTTCCTTCATCACCTCATGCCTTTCTCATTTTAGGAAATGATACCTCCACGGTAATAAAAGTTTCAAAATAATCTTTTTTTGGTTAGAGTTCAAACCATTTTCCCCTTCCAAATGTGATGTGCCAAAGACTCTTCTACTATTGTGAACAGTGTACTGGTTTGATTATTTCAAAAATAATCCAGTTGTTGTTTTTTAGGTTCCATGCCATACATATAGGCCTTGAAGAAAATCCCAAGGGTTCAGCTGGCCTATCATGGATCAGTTATTGTGATCTCAGGCATGATATTATGAACTAGGTGTATAGCAACTTCACAAATTGTAAACATATGACCAAAAATACTCCAATCTCAAAAACAAGCTGTTTGATCACAGCAGCCCCTTGAGAACTAAGTTGTCTTCAACATCCTTGAGGAAATAACAGGTAATATTTGAATTCTTATTTCTTTTTTTGCTTCACTAACTCTCATATAGTCTCACTCATGTTTCTGGTCTCTCCCTTCAAAACAAT
The DNA here is from genome assembly GCF_037176765.1 of Anolis sagrei. Taxonomy (NCBI): domain Eukaryota; kingdom Metazoa; phylum Chordata; class Lepidosauria; order Squamata; family Anolidae; genus Anolis; species Anolis sagrei. The sequence goes on from NC_090022.1 coordinate 241,494,765, forward strand.
GTATATCTGTTTTTCTCCTGCTGCGCAGCTAAACATGGTGTGAAGTCAAGAGAAAAACCTTTTTCATGTGCTGCAATATTTTAGGTCAGGGTTGGCCAATAGTAAACTATTTTGCCAGTTGAAGAACAAAACAGTTCAAATGCTAAATGTCCTCCATCTCTATTTTAAGGTATGGGCCTACAGAGCCAATTTTGTGATCATTGCCTTTATATACCATCTAGACGATAACAAACAAAAACACAGGATTGCTGGTCCCTTCAATGTTGTGATTTAAGGCAGATGCCGTGCCATCCACCAACACATAGAGAATTGCAAATTCACATTCTTTTTTCAAAATAACCAAACAAAAATACAATTTAGGGCACTGAGTCCAATAAGATGTTATCAAAGTATGTTTTATTTAATGAAGTGTTCATTTCATACAGAAATATATTACCTATATGCGTTTTAACTGGGAGAAGGTCTCAAGAACAAGTAAAAGGCTTCAAAACTTTCAACACAGAAGAAAGAAGAGAAAAGGAGGTCAATATCATGTTAACCCGCTGCATCTACACCAACTACCTGAATCGGCAAGAATCAAGGCAACTTGAATGTTAGCAATAAAGTCTAGAGTCAGATGTTATGTAATGGAAGATTTGCATAAGATTTCAGGATATTCTGAAAAAGAAATGTCTCCTTTCTTCTTCACAGGCCAGCTCAATCCAAGAGGGAATTCACAGCTTCGAATATTGTTGGAGTATCGTCCCCAGCTTCTGGCTCAGCATGATGTTTCCTTTAACTTTTAGCTTACCAGACATAAATGCCTACAGCAAGTAGAGGAGAGGAAAAAAACAATTAAATAGTCTACCTCTTCTCCCATAACTGTGCTTTTAAAAACAGCTACAAGAAAATGACAAAGCCTAACCAGAAAGTAAGTGGAATGAAAACATCTACTCTAAACAAAACAACTTGAGTCAAAGCTATCTGGCAAAATGGATTACTTCCACTCGATCATGTTCAACACATAACATGCTGAAGAACCTGATAAAGTCAAGATGGAAGAAATGCAGAGAGAAAGAGGGGGGGGGGGGTTCTTCCCTTTTTTCTGTCTTGCTGCTATTATGGAGTAACAATTAGGACAACAAACAGGAATCTAGATCCATGTACCATTGGAAGAACCTATCCCTGCAATCCCTTTTTCTTGAACTGGGAGGGGGATAAAGAGATGCCTGTCCACTTCCCCTGTATTTGTCATTCTGAATCGGATGGCAAGTAGCAGAAGGAAAATAATGATTTCTATTTCTATTAAATTCATAAAACATCAGGGAGGAAACTCAGCAACACGATATCATGGCAGTTGGAGGTAGGAGCTGTACCTAGAAGCCATGACAGGCTGCAGGTTTTGTTCCTCAAATCCAGCTTTAATTGTATAAATGAGGAAAGAACATGATGTTCAAAATATACAGGAGGCTCCTACAGGCCTGAGTTTTCTTAGGCATATCACTGGAGAGGACAGTTAACAACACATTTCCCCTTTGCATAGTCAAAGCTGCACATCTGCTGTTGAATAGAATCAGGGACACCTGTGTTAATGGCAAGTTTTATATGTGGTTATCCCTTCTTAGTTCTTAGGGTCCACTTTCTGTCTACCAATTACCTAATTAAACAGAGTTGGAATAAATGTGATTTTTTTGTCTCTTTGGAGAAGAGTTATTGCTTAACAAATTCAGAACTATGGCTATATGCTCCAAGGTGAGAAATATAGTTGCATCTGTCCTCAATATGGAAATATAAGGATCTCTGAGGTTTGTTCAGGTTTGTGGTTTAACAGTGGATTTGTTATTTTAACATTAATGATCCACTGGTGAGAGCATGCTCTAACATTGGTTCTGCATCCGTACCTTTTGTGGGTTTGTCTTGCCTAGTACCACATCCAAAAAGTCTTCATCCGACACGGTGAAAATGGTGTCTGCTTTTCCACGGGCCGGCCCTTGATACACCTCCCCAGAGCCATTCTTTAGGTCTATGGCTGGTGAAAAGAAAGATATTTCGATTAAATTAGAAAGCAAAGAAATAATACTTGTTACTTGTCTCTTGTATGTATTTTGCTGGCTGCATGGAGAAAAGAAGAAAATGCAGTAAAGAGAATAATGGGCAAGATTAAAAGTTGGCTGCTTCTCAGAAAGAAAGAAAAATGCATAGTTGCTGCTTTGTATCTATCTGTGTCCTTCACAAAATATTAAGAAATAAAATGGAAGAAAAAAACAATGGTTATTTATCAGCAATGTGCTTGTTTTCTGAAGTCAATTAGTCTGAATACATCTAACTTCACTACAATTGCAAAACATGGCTGCTTCCAAGTCATACTGGATCCCAGCAACATCCAAGTAGAAAAAATAATGAAAAACTCTCTCCTGCTACTTGGCCCAGTTTTCTAGACATACAAGCCTTTAAATTATTTTAATTTATTAATACCCACGTAATATCTACCTAATTACGTTCATCCTGTTCAATCATTCTAGTTACCTGCTGTGGTGCAGCTCTGTCAGAGTGTGGTTGGATTTATGAGACAAATGCAACTACCTGTCTGAGCTCTCAGCTCTTGTTTTCCCCAGACACCTGGGTCCTTTGATCTCATTTGCAGGATGACAGCCTGTTTAGATTTCCATAGAATCCTGCAACCTATTCTCAATTAAGCATCCGACTGAAGAGGCTGTGCATATGTCTTAGCAATTAATTACTTGAGGAAATTGTTTCTGTTGAAAAGCACTGGTGTGATCCATAGAGAAGTGTGCCACGATCTCTGCATGCACTTCTTAAGCAGTGTGGGTTGTGAGAGATTCAGGATGATGCTGTTCAGGAAAAAGTAAAATTCCCCTGTGCAGACTTATTCATTTGAAGCATTTTTATCTCACCTTCCCAGGCTTGAAGATAGCCAAGGACAGAAACCATAACTAAATCAAAAGTAATTTTCAAAGACAGGTTTGACAGCTCGTGCATATAAGAAAAAATAGTTATGTGGTCAATGAAAAAAATAAAAAGTTGGGTAAATACTATTGTTCTAGCCCCCAAAATGTCACAAAAGTGTGCAAGTTTCCAAATTCTCCAATCTAGATCAGGGATAAGAAAAGTTTAGGGCATTTTTTTTTTTAGGGAAAAGTTTCAGAGAACCAGAAATCTTGTACATCTTCATGATATGTACCTAAGTGCATCCTAAAAACTCAACAATGTCTTTGTTTCCAAATATCACACTAAACACAAGATCCATTGACTAGAATTGAAGAGGGAGTAGGAAAAATTCTTGTATATGTAATGGAGTTATATAAAATGATGTGTGCTGAACAGGAAGCCGATTCTAGACATACAGGAGTTAATGATACAGCATCCTCTTCAAAAGTTAGGCTCCTTGCCCTACCCTGATGAAGGGAAAAGTGAGGCCCTTTATACCAGAACTTGTATCATTCCTGGTTAAACTAGTTTGGGTTAGCAGGAGATGGGAGTACAATATGCTGTTGGGGACCATGCATTTTCAACCTTACCCTACTTCCAGTATCATTGTTATCCACCTCCAGGCAGAACGTTGGGATGCATGCAGAATTCTTTGCGTAATCAAAAGTCTTGATATACTTATCTATATTTATTAATTACTATTTTGTTTATTATGTTATCTGTATGCATTTAACTTCATCATTCACATCTTCACAAACCCATGACCATCCAGGAACACAATTGACAAGATCAACAGTAAAGCCATGCACATATCTCACATATCCTTTGAAGATCTGTATGGTACTTAACTTCTGAAAGGGGAAAACACATAATTAAATGATTAGCCTGAAATCTAATCATTCAGACTGTAGGGTTAAAACTTGGTAGGAAAAATGAGAATCTGCAATTAGTATTCTCAAATAGTCTAAATGATGGGGGAAGGATTGAAAAAAGAAGAAAGACAAATACTAAATTCCTGTTAATATGACATAAGTTGAGACAGAAAACATAAACTGCTTAATAGTGAACTCTTGTGTTTGAAAAAAGCAAGTCAATGCTTTGAAGATAACATCAAATATTTCTGTATCACCAAGTCCTATAGAAATATGATGGACTCTTTCCACCATGTTCAAATGTTATCAACAGAAAGATGAATCATCCACAAATTTATGAAGGCAGCACATTCACTATTATTTCCCTCCCCCCTAATAGTTATTGCAAAAATCAAAGGCAACATCCTTTTAATTTTTTTCAAGATGCATTTCAAGGTCAAGTATTACTGTTTGAAATAGACATCCTAGTATATTCTTCTGCACACTGCCTTTTCTTTGTACACATGTTAGAATATGACACAGGATTTTTTGTTTTGCAGTGTGGTTTTTTATGTTCAATTTCAAGAGTATCTTAAATCTCAGCCAAGTATCTCTCCCTTCTTTACAGAACACTAACAATTCCTCAAAGTGTCCGTTCTCCCAAAGTTCTATTTCCCACACAAAATGCACTGCCAAAATGATCTACTACAAGGCATATAAGCTGTCAGGCATCACAGTGCCTGCAATGGAGAATGTTATGACAAGATTTTGCTTTGCCAATTCATTTTCAAAATTTTGCAAATTTTCAGAGGCATGCATTCTCCCTTGCCTCTGCCGGAAAGTGTAAAAACAATACTATTGCCAAGTTAATGTTGCTGCAAGGATCTGACATCTTTAATTATGATATCATAGCAATTTCAGCATCAATAAGACAACAATCTAGAAACCCTTTCTTTCTTTCTTTCTTTCTTTCTTTCTTTCTTTCTTTCTTTCATATTTCCTGTCCTATGAACAAAGGTTCTGAAAAGAAACTTTAGGTTTTTAAAGATTTACTTCTGAAAGATTTGTAAATACAAAATACAATATTGGTTCAATTCAGAGCTAAGTGACTACAAATGGATTAATGGAAAAGGTTTTCCTACACCTGTCTTACAACAGCTGCCTTTTCAGTACTTTGAAAATGCTACATGGGGAGAAGCGGTGTGTGTGTGTGTAAAAGATCATACTAAGGGCATTTTCCATTAGGAATCTAACATAAGTAATCTGAAGGACTTCATTACAATTTTTTAATAAAAGGAACTTCTAAAACACACTTCCTTCATTCTATCATTACAAAAACATAAAACAAGCATTGAAAATACTTATCCATACAATGTATTTTGGAAATGGAAATGTGTTGAATTACCATAATTCCATTTGGCTTTTCTTTGACATAATAGTATAAATAGTATAAATGGTGTGGGGTGGGATCCCATGTAAGGAACATTGTTATCCATACTGATGGAAAAACAGAGTATGGCAGAGCATCAGATCCCATTTCGTCTTGGAAGCAAGATAGAGCCAGCTCCGATTAATGATTTTATGGGAGACTACCAAATAAAGGTTTAAATGCTGTAGTCTACATTTCAGCAGAAGGAACTGAAAAAAAAAAAAACCGTATCTGAGAATGTGTTGCCCTAAACCCCCCTAAGAATCACCAGATGATTTCAAAGCATACACAGACCCCTTTCCTTATTATAGGGAACAATGTGCTTGATGTAGCAGCCTTAAGCAGAAGTTCTTAACCTATGGACAGCAGAACCCAGGTTGTGATGTCCTCACAGGGGATATGCAAAGGTTTGAAGGCTGCTCAAACCACTTCCTCCCTGCAGTGCAGCAGCCACATGACAAGGGCCAGGGTAAAGCTGTCTGGACCTACATATTGTGTGTCACATGGCAGTTCTGTAATGGGAAGGAGGCAGGCTGAACTGAGCACCTCTGCCAAGTGTCTAGTGTGGCTGCTGGTGTGTGTGTGTGTGGGGGGGGGGGGAGGAATAACGCTGCTACCATCAGCCCAATCCAAGGCAAGGACAAGGAAGGTCATAAGAAGGGCAACTGGGGGAGGGTGGGTAGTGAACATCCCTTCCTTCTCCCTTCCTTATCTCTCCTCACAGCTGCACATTCTGTCCATGTGGTATGGGACATGGAGGAAGGATTCCATGCCAAGCATTGCCTGCCAGGAGAAGCTGTAAAGTCAGGTAAAGCTGCTGGGTCCCCATCCCTTGGTTTCCTTTGCTGCTACTATCTCCAGTTTCCATTGTCGCTTCTATCTCCAGTTTTCCTTGCTGCTGCTATCTCAAGAAGGATATCCATAGGAAGAAAGGAGGAAGGGTGGGTGGAGGGAGGGGAGATCTCTGCCTGTTCTCCATCTTTGACAGGGATCAGATTCCTTTCTCCAACCTCCAGAAACAAATGATTAAAGACAGATATATGTTCGATATTAGTAATGTAGAAGTGAATGTTTCATTAACAGCTTACACAAGAGCCATCTTCTCTTGTCTCCTGTCTTGTGACCATGATGGTCTTCCCATATATTATTATTAACATTTTATAAAATGCTTCCAATAAAAGTAGGAATATGTGTATTTACTTATTTCTCCCTTCTCTCCAAGACCCTTGATGGGTAACTTTATATAAATATCTGATGCCCTTTAAATCTCAAATCTTGTGAGTCTGTTGCAACAAAAAATATTGGTCTACAATATAATCAAAGGAACTACCTCTCTTCTCAGTTTGAATTTTGCAAATCATCGTATTTGGCCTTGGACAAATCACATTGACTTCTATCTTCTAGCACTGGCTGCCATTGTCTGAGGGCTATTGCATGATCAGTGCTGCAAACCTTATATATCCCTACCTAGATATATACTTACCCAGAATTGACATTTGAATAAACATGAAAAGAACTGGTATTTAGGGTTTGAACATATTTTGAACATCTGAAAGATGCTCCCTAAATGTAAATGCTATATAGCCTTGCTTTTATTGTGAAGGGGAAGCCTTTTCACAAACCCAGGAGCAAAATATATGTGTAATTTGAAGGCTGGGGGTTGGGCAAAGGGAGAGGATCGATGAATTGTCCTCATATGATTTCTAGTACATTCCATGCAGTGTGTGAAGGAAATCTTATTGTTATTAAAGAAATATGCTAAACGTATGCTGAAGAATTCCCACATCCCACTGCAAATATTAATTCTAGTTTATATATTCAAGCTGCTGAGGGATGGTACTGAACTGAAGAGGTTGGCATGATACGGAATGATACAAGAGAGGAGGTTATAGTCAATTGCACAAAGCAATAAAAGCTTTTTTGGCACTTGCGAATTGGGGGAGAATAAAATTACTGGCTGTGTCAACGAGAACTGCAAATCATTTCCTTAAGGGTTGCTTCTCATCATTTCTTCCCGTTCTGACATTCAGCCCAAGGACGTTAAAATGAAGATGCCAGAGTATCAGTCATCACCCACAGCAACACGAAGGGCTGCAGGGCCCCACAATGTGGATTGTGTTGTCAACAGAAGCAGGCTGCACAATGGCAGAAGGCCAGGCAACAAGCGACAAGTCAAAAGGAAAAGGGCCGAAGGAGGTCCAGCTGCAGGTCCATGCAAATGTAATGATGGGAAGGGGCCTAGGAGAAAGATAGGCCAGGAAAACAAGACGTGCTGTCAAGCCATGGCCTGCCGGACTGAAACTTAGCCACAAACTTTGGAAATGCAAGACTAGAGAGAAAAGTGGGCCAGAGGAGATCACAAGAGTCAGATGCCTACTGTCATCAGCATTAACAAAGGCTTATGACACTAAAACATTTATTGGCCTCCCTGGTGCAAAATTGCCCAGACACACCAATACCCAGCCAGATCACAGAAACCTTTCAAAGAATAAAGCAAAAATAGTATGGAGCAAGCTGCCCTTTCTCTCTCAAATCTCCAGTATACATTAACCTTTCAAAGAAGATATTTAAGGCTTCAAAGAAAGGAAAGTTAAACTGACAACCATTATGCTGTGATATTCAGTGTGAAAAAGGCTCAGTTCATGCATGTAACAATGGAACAGTTTATATCAAATCCCAATGTGACCAAAAGTGTGTGCCTGCTATGACGAAGCATTGAGTAACCACACTCTGAGTAGCAATTTTCTTCCTTTACTGTCCCACGAGAGCTGCTGACCTAGATGGCTTCAGTATATGAAGCTTTCGGTTTTAAAAAGGACAGAAACAGATCAGAAGCGGGGGTCTTTCTGGGAACATTTTTGCTTAGTTCTTAACATTATGGAAAGGGAATTCCCAACGCTCTATATTTTTGATAGTTTGCTGACACAAAAGAACAATTTCAAGAGTATGTGTTCTTCTTCTTCCTGAAAACTACTTTTGACATTTTAGAAAAAACCTTAATAGATTCCCATCTACACTGGCCCTTTAGGGATAACTTCCTCTATGGAAATGCAAGAGTGCTAGATGGATAAGATTTTCCTTGCTTCTAGGTCAACCAAAAATAAATTATTGCCCAGTGTTGCTATATTTCAAATTTTCATGCACTGATAGCAACTGGAATTTCAGGGTTGAAGTATTCTGTTTTCTTTTAATTGCCCGCCATTAAGTATCTGTGCTGGTTATCAATCAATGAAGTCCAACATATAATTTTAAAAAAATCTATATCAGTCTAGGAAATCGATACATCAAACAAATACCATTAAACAAAGATGATCTTCTGTCATCTAAACTCACTTGGTTTCTATCTTACTCACTAGGCATTAAAGAAAAACAGATTTTCAACACCAAATTTAGCATAATGTAAAAATGCAGATTAGATTATGATGGGCTATCCCTGAAAGTACAAAATGGTTTAGCAACTGAAACTAGAGCAAAATGTGGTCACATCCAGACTAGCCAACCACTCATTCTAAACATAGAATCTCAGTTGTTGTTTCTTTCAACTGACTGCCAATTTGTTTCTGAAGCAAATTCAAAGTGTTGGTTTTGACTACAAAGTCTAGCATGTACCACAGGATCCAAATGACTGCTTTACTTCATATAAACCTGTTCGATCTCTGAGTTCCCTAGATATCTACTCTTCATATCCTATGAGTTATCTCCACAACCCAATGAAATATTATTTGGTAGGAAACTCACCTGGTACCCCCTTTTAGATGTAATTTAATTGGCCCAGTTTGGGTAGATATATTGACTATTCACCTATGTTCACTGGTAGATCGTTTCTGTGTTTTAGCAGATGAGCTGGAAATCGTAATGACAATACTATTATGCATTGTATTCTATGCATTTTATTCTAGTGTTTCTGCTCTGAGACCCCTTTTAGTTGTGTGAAGTGACATATAAATGCCATAAATATAACAATGTGGAGGAAGAGCAGATATCAGATTTTCACTATAGACAACATACTAAATGTTCTGGCACAAAAGAGAACAATATGAAATAATAATAAAACTTTATTTGTACCCCACCGCCATCTACCCCAGGGACTCAGGGCTGCTAACAAAGTACTCAAGGTGCCACACATAAAATAGAATTACATATCATCAAAACAATACACAATGTGACTGAATACAAACAATGGACAACGTCAATCGATAAAATAAAAAAAATCTAAAATAGAGTCATATCTGTGGGTCATTGGATGTTCTCAAACATGAAATAAGGTGCCAAATAACAATGGTCAATGTCATCACATGACCATAGTACATTACTCCAGGTCAAAGGCCCGTATAAATACTTATATTTTTTAGGCTCAAACGGAAGGTTTGGAGATTTGGGGCTAATCTAATCTCTCTAGGGAGGGCATTACAGAGCTGGAGAGCCACCACCGAGAAGGCCGTCTCTCTCACCCCCATCAACTGCACCTGTGATGGTGGTGGGACTGAGAGAAGGGCCTCCCCAGCAGATCTCAATTCCCACACCGGTTCATAGAAGGAGATGTGGTCTTGAAGTATATAGGGCTTTATAGATAATAACTTATATAGGTAATAATGAAATATATGGGCATCAACATACATAGTCTTCAAAACAAATATTGTAGACCCTGCAATCTACTATCATTTTGGAAAAAGAGCCTTAACTGCAAGTAAAGTCAATAATTATTCTTCTGTTGTAGCTCACTGACATGGGAAGCTTGGCAGCAGCTGGCAATACAATGTATGCTCATTAAGCGATCAAGGCAATTCACATTTCAAGAGTCTCTATTGCCACTGATCCTGTGTGGAGCTACTTATCAATCAGGAGTATTTGCACAACCCTCCCACAGAACAGCTACAATATGAGGATTGTTATGTAATCCAATATAGCTGATTGCTTACCACATAAAGAAAGACTGAACTACCAATTACATGAAATCACTATTCTAAATCTAAAAGAACACAACACCATCTTTAATGCATTCATTTTTAAATGATAATAAAATATTAAAGTAGTGAACACTTCTTGAAAATCAAGTACAATAATTGAGAATCCACTACCATAGTGTTTGAAGAGAATGAACATAATCATTCTTTTGAGTGTCCAGGGCATTTCATGCAGGTATTATTATTACTGTAACTTTTCCAACAAGCCTGTGTGTGTTGCCTTTAAAGTGCCACACAAATGAAGGGATCGTAGCATAGACTCAAAATGCCTATTGATTAAATGACATTTAAACTAGAACTTCCTAACTTTTTACTTAGCCAGGAAAACAAGTTTACTACATATGCTTTCCTAACTAAGCATTACTTTTAATGTTCCGATCTTGCTGTAATAATATATACTTTCATTGTATTTTAAAAAAGCAAACACCGTATTGGTGCCATATCACTTTTAACTAGCCAGGCTTCTAACAAGTCTAACATCTTTCCAGTTCATTAGAGAATACACTAAGGCACTCCATAAATTAATTAAATCTATGACTTACTCCACTGCACTGCAGTCTTTTCGTCCTTAGTGATGTTCCATTGAAATACAGCATTTACTTTCTTGACCAGCTGATTTCCATCCTCTTTGATGCGACGACTAATTTCTTCAAACACAAGGTCACTCAGCAACCCTGCTCCCTAGTATATAAAGAAACAATGCTTGAGAGGGATTTCATGTGAAAAAACGCATTAGTGTATATATGGTTACACAGTATTCTAGCTTCTCTCTTTATATAATATTGTGTAACCTTCTGATGGGGTTTCACAGTCATGGAATAACAGAACAAAATAGATCAATAGACAGCAGCATTTTCTGTTCCAAAGGTGGAAGGAATTGGGCTAAGTAATTAGATTTCTAGTTGAAAGATGATGGGAAATTACAGGTAAAAGATTATGGAGCACTAGTGAACTTTATACTTCTAATACTACTGAAAAAGATACTCCAAATCTATCTATGACACAAGCTATTATTGTATTTAAATTGTGTGGGAAAACAGCAATTTAAAAGATGCAGTTGATCCAAATCACACCCAAATGATATCCTGAACAAAGCAGTGTAAAGCCCATGCCACCTTGTCTGGGACAAATGTGAGTGGATTAAATGTAAGGCTGAAAAGAGAGACTAAAGTTTTTTAAAACTTACTAGTATAACTGTTTAAATTATTTTTTTACTTCTTCTTAGGCTGCAAACACTCTTTGTCAGGACTCGGTTTCCTGGCCTTGGATGTTGGCGCAAAAAAACGGATTCCTGACATGGAGGACTGATAAGGATTTGCAGCTGGTGGCCTTGGGAGGGGCAGTTGGTGGTTTGGCGGGGAATATTGAGCGGGATCTTTGGTCGGCGGGAAGAGGGGATTCGAATGTGGGGGAGGGTATATAAGGGTTGACTTGCGTCTGTATGCCAATCCTGGCTTTTGTTGTGTATGCATTTCCAGTAGTAAAAGTTCCTGATTGATTACGGATTGGCGTCCTGTGTCTTTTCTGGGAGCGGCTGCTGTGAGCTTACACTCTTACTTGGGATTAAGTAAAATTATTTTCGTTTTGGAACTTGTTCTCTGGAAATATGGAAAGTTTTGGGAGTAGACGCAGAAACCTTTTATCTCTTCCCACACTATACTACAATTTCCCTTTCTCTCTGATCTCGCCAAATTCACTCTCTGACTGTTCAACACCTCAACCATATTTGCACTTACCTTCCTCCATTTATCCAAAAGCACAAGGACTAACACAGAGATTTACCTCCCAAGGCATGTAAATACAAACACAGCCACCTCTACAAACAGATGCATGTGATACTCCCCCCAAGACACGTTTTCCAAACTCCTCATCTCTTTTGATCTGCCATATTTTCGCAGGCCAACCAGCTTTTTTAAATGCCTCTTTTTATCCCTGTCCTATTATCCAGTATCTCAATAGTATTCTCTAATCTTTCCTGCATTTCTCTTCCTCCACCACTCTCTTCCAACCGCATGATGCAACAATTCCAATGCATATTATTCTAGCCATCCCAGGCCCCACTCCAAAAACCAAATGCAATTTGGGCTGCTGCAAAAGCAACTGTTCTCATTGTTATGGCAGTGCCTTATGCTGGCAGTCAAAGAAAAGACAACTGGTAGGAGAGTTGATTTGGCTCTAGGATTCCAGATGTTTTGCTAATAAAACCTGAGTTTTGATAGTATGTTGACACAGCTCAAACTGCAGGTTTTTTAAAAAACAAAAAAACAAAAGGGGGGTAATCTGTTAGATCTCCAACAATAGGTTAAATATTAGTATATCTTTATAAATATAAAATGCAGTTAAAGCTTTATTGTTCATTACTGTCACATCAACTTTGACTTATTGTGACCCTATGATAAGTGCCCTGCTCAGGTCTTGAAAACCCACAGCTTTTCATGATTGAGTCTACCCACCTGCAATGCCACCTTCATCTCTACCTGGTGTATTATACTTTACTAAGAATTGTCTTTTTCTAATTAATTATATTTGTTAGTAGCAGCTAGTGATACTAGGTGCTAAAAAACATTCGTAAAACTTTCAGACTTGCAGAAGTCATGTTTCCAATTCACATAGCAATAAAGTAGGTATCAAAATAAGGAGGACTGGTGTTTATTGAGATCTTTTAAGCAGAGGCTGGATGGTCATCTTTCGGGAGTGTTTTGTTTGCACTGGAATGACAAGGGGTTGGACTGGATGGGCCTTGTGGTATCTTCCAACTTTGTGATTCTGTTATCTGAGTTTCCTATTAGCAGGTGGCTGTGACATTGCTCAGCAACATTTCTAGTGGCCAGACAGACAGCAGTCTCAGCGATTCCCATCAATCCTACAGCACAAGAGACTCTTTGGCTGCCTAAAGTCAAGGGGAAGATTTCCCTCTCCCATTCCATCTACAAAGGGATCCTATGGTTATTAGATACTGATTTTAGAAAAGGAACAGTGTCTTCCTTCCATCTGAGAACCAACGTAAGTAAAGGCCGCAAGGCTCTATTAAACCACAACTACACTCCTCGGCACCTCACTGCTACCCACATGCCCCAGTATTTCCACCATCTGAGCCACTGTTTCATTTTGTCAAGTAGGATACTATCTGTTGACATGCAAAGACATATTTGTTTCAAAGCAAATACAAATGGGCCAGATTTATCTAAGTCATAGAAAACTAATATTTGTAGGGCATGATTTAATTTCCTAAATGAAAATGCATTATTTATTTTATGGACAGAATACACCAAAGTCTTGCCATCCAAAATACACAGGAGCTATTCACACTTCCTTTACCTTAGCTGAAGGCTGCTTAGCTGAAGGCTGGTCAGAGGTTGATGTCAAATCCACATATGCTCCTGCAATTGCAATGTTCCCAGTCTCTTTGACCTGTTAATAATAAATAACTGAATCATCATGCTGTTAGCAGATTTCCGCCACAGGAACACCAGAATTACAACCAACACAACAGCTAGGTGTCTGAAAAATCTTCTCTCCAGTTCCAGCATCAGTTAAGAAGAGAACAAAACAAGGGAAAGAAAGGACTGAAATAACTGGGAATCCTTCAGCAAAATGCCTAAAATGCAGAGCAGTTGTGTTTGCATCTTTTAATGAAGAACATTCAAGCATGATTTAATAAAAGAAAATCTATGAGTAATTAGTGACAATGTTTCACTGGGTAAAAACCCACAAGAGCAGAAAATAAAGGATCATTTGCAATCATTTCAAGATGAAATAAAGATTAATCAATAAAAAGACTGTATATTTTAACCAAATTCGATGGAAAAAATATCAAGGGAAGGCTGGTGGTATTTAACAGGCTACAGCCATTTAATTGTATGTTTTCTTTGTTTATATAAATGAAGAAAATTGCTGTTTTTAATCTTTGTTTATTTCTAAAACTCTTGGGCCATTGCCATTCTCAGCTTGCCTTTCTTTTGGTTGGCTTTTTCATGGAAATAAGGGAAAGAAAACTATTCCAGAAAGACATCGATGACAGAATCACAGAGGGGAGATGGCAAGGGACTGAAAGCCAGGGGCAGTACCCAAAAATTCTATTTGCATGCATTTTCAAAGATATCAGCAAAGTCAAACCTCATCTGAAGAAGAAGAAGGCAGAAGAGGGAACAAAAAGCTTCACACAAATGCAACATGGGCTTTTGAACAGCTATTCTAATTCTTCTTTCCAGATTCCCAAGCATTATGTTTAACAAGAATTTATGAGACAGGATAAACTCTCTGGGGCAAAGGAAATGGAAAAACAAAGTGTTTGAAACACTTTGAAGACAGAAGTGGACGGGGACAGAAAATACCGATTTCTCCTCAGGAACAGAACATACAAATTTGTATGCAGAATGTGCCAAGTTCAGTCCCTGCTATCTCCAGTTTAAGCAGGAAGCCACACAGGAAAAGGACCTACTTCTATGACTCTGAAGAACTGCTACCAAGCAGAGGAGCAACAAACTCAGCTAGATTGATAAATGTGCCTACCCTGGGGCCCTTTCACACATTGCATGACTCCATTTTCACTGCTCGGCCAACATTGTATGAAATCCTAGGGTTTGCAGTTTGGTGAAGCACTAGAGCTCTTTGGATGATCGTTTTAATGCTCTTCCCTAAACTACTAATCCCAGGACTCCACAGAATATTGCCATGCCAATTACAAGGGATTATGATAAAACAATTTGAGAAACTATCACATGGCTCCCCAGATGTTTTTCCACAGTGCTATTTTGTAGAACTTGGATACTTTTTTTACTTTGAACTCCAAGAATCCCCCATAGTCTCACAGACAATGATTATAGAAAAATTACTTTTCCAAACTATTGTTGCCACTCCACTTACATTGCCTTCTGAGTCCATAATTCAAAGACATGCTTGCATTAAGCAGAAGAGCATATAGTCCCTTCCTACTTTGTATTGCAGTCCCTGCGGAGAGCCATCTTCAAAGAGACGTTACAACAAGAATGTGCAACTTCAACAGGTTTGGGGGGGAGTTCTCTATCCTTGGGACCATTGGAGCTACATGGTCTGCCAAACCTGTGTTTTCTAAAGCGTAGAAATCCAAATTTTGCAAAATATGCATTGTTTCGATGTGAAGCAGTGCAGAGCCCTTCTGTTCAAAATATGAGCGGGCATGACTGGAGATTTCAAAAAGAGGAAATTAATATCTTTTTAGGTTCACAAGGGTATCCCAAAGCACCTGGAAACAACAAGGGCTTCAAAAACAGTATGGTGCTTTGCCAATCTCAGGCTAAAGGATGATTTCTTAAGATGACACAATTTTTTGAGATGTACAATTATATTTAGGAACAGTGTTTTACAGCTAAAATGATAGGAGAGATTTTATATCAAATATATTACAAGACAATAGATAACAGAGAGGTAATGAAATGTTGGGAAATCTGATCTAGGAAGACCCTGACACATAGTGAAAGCTGAAGTACACAGCATGCAAGAGGTATACGGAGGCAAGTTGAAACAGAACATTTAAGAAATGGTAAACTGCTTTGGAGAAATAGTGCAATGGTTTGAGTGCTAAACTGAGACACAAGGAGACCAGGCTTTGGATCCCTGCATTGGAGTTGGAAACCCCCTGGTTGACCTTGAGCAAGTTACACAGTCTCAGAGGAAGACAAAGTCAACCCCCTTCTAAACATATTCTACCAAGAAACACTCCCAATATGTTTGTTTCAAGGTCACCTTAAATAGCAAATGAGTTGAAAGCACACAACAATAACAACAGCAACTACAAACTGTTTTCAGTAATTGATTGCTAAACAGTAGGATGTAAATGGAAGTTATGAACACATAATGTGGCTAGAACCCATATGTAAGCACTCTTGACATTAACTGTAAGCACATTCCTCTTCCTTTTCTCAAGGTATTCTTTCAATAAACTGCTCCTTAAAGAAGTCATAAGCTCAATGACAAGTTTGGATACTCGACATGAGGGTTTTGCAAGTGGCTTCAGAAGGAAATTGCTGTACATCTGTTACTGGGGTAGAACTTAGGCATGCACAGCTATTCATTTAGCAATATTTCTTAACTTGATTCACATCCCAATTTTCTTCAAAGCAACTCAAGGTTTCATCAAAGCCTTTTCTCCAACTTATTTATTATCTTATTTTTATTTATTTTTATCCCACTTTTCTCCCACGGGTGGGACTCAAAGCGGGAAACAAATGGTTAAAAAACAGCAATTAGACATCATCCCCCCAACCCAAACAAGTAAACAATAAACAAAACACATTGCATAAACACATTACTTTAAATTCCAAACGATTGTCTGATGTAGCTCTGGCCAGAGAATTTCCCTGTGAGTTTCATGACTCAATGGGGACTAAAACTTATCTGCATGCTGAGACCTTTAACAGTATTAGCACAATGTTATTTTCAGACAGACAGAAACATTAACTTCACTATTCTCTCACCTTGGTCTGAATATGAATCCTGTTCCCTTCCTTCCACATCTCAGTTTGCAGGGTTTGTCCTGGAATAACTGGTTTTGCAAAACGCACCTATTTCAAGAATAAACAAAGAGGTTTCTTTCTCTGCTCCAATTAACACAATACACATGAAAAACTATTTTTTACACAGCCTATGGGTACTACTTCTACTGACATTGGTACAAGGAGAATACTATTAAGCTCAGCATGCTACAAGGATTCCAGTTGCAGTTGTCAGCAGCACATGGAAGCCCTAACCTTCTAAACCACACATTGCTTTCTACACAGGTCCTTGATTTCATCAAGGGGAAGGGTGCCTGTAGCATAATAAAACAGTGTCCCTTTTATAAAATGGTAAAATCAAGATTTGCTTTTTTTTTAAAAAAAAAAAACATTTCCAAGTCATGAACTGTGGAATCCATGGCTACAGAATCCCTGGATAGAGTCTGTTTCAATCATTAATGTTTTAATTATTGGTTTTTAATTATAATTTTTATTTGATATATGTGTATGGCATCAAATTGCTGCCTGTTGTAAGGCTGCCTTGAATCCCCTCCAGGGTTGAGAAAGGAGGGATATAAATATAGTAAATAAATAAATAAATAGAGAGCACCAATGGTATTATTTTACATGTTTAAGACATTAAACATGTAAAAGGAGCTTGTCCAACCCACAGGATGCCTATGAATGTGGCACAACACAAAATCATAAACGTACTAAAACATTATGAAATTTATTTTGTGATTTTAACTTGATTGTGCAGTCTTAGAGCACAGACTTTGTACATGACAATGGAACTGAACTGAATAATCATAATATGATATATCCACAAATATCTGAGTATTATCCATAATTTGCATTATAACTGCAACCGGTTGAGTCAGGAGGCCTGCCTGACGATTTTAAAAGACTCTCCAAATGTGATGGTGCATAATTAGGATTATTATGCTTATCTGTGGTGCGGAATATCATGAAAATTATGCATGGACCTGTTTTTTTGCTCATCAGCTATCATTAGTTTCTTGATTTAAGGCACTGACACACAGAAGACTGGACGAAGGTGCTGAACAGACTGAACTCTGGGTCCATGAGATACAGAGCTAACCTTAAGAAATGGGGCCACAAAGTGGAGTCCACAACATGTGAGTGTGAAGAAGAGCAAACCACAGACCACTAAATGCAATGCGGTCTGAGCCCTGCCACATGAACAATGGATGATCTTCTCAAAGCAACACCAGAGACAATCCTAATGGCCAGATTCTGGTCAAAGGAAATCTAGTATTATGCCATGTTTTTAACTTTGTCTGTATTTTTTAAATACATTATAACTGTATCTTCAAATCGCTTCTGCCATGATAAATGAATAAAGCTATCATTAGTGTTCGTGTATTTTATGTGTGATCCAAGACAATTCATTTTTTTCTTCCAATTTGGCCATGGATTCTGCTATTTTTAACAATATGTTAACTGCATAAGAACATATATGATGTAGATAAAGGGGACCAGGTAACATCAGAATCAAGTGTCATCATGGCACAGTGACTTATGTTTTAGATTTGCACCTGTCTGTGATACTTCAGGAACTGTGACTGAAAAGTTTTTAAACAGCAAATGAACACAAACACATCCCCATGAAAAGATACAAACCTTAATTGCCTTGAACTTGGTGACATCATTATTTGCAAAGTGTTTCAAAACATGTCTGGCAGCAAATCCAAAAGAACAAAGACCATGCAAGATGGGCTTCTGAAATCCTATCAACAAACATAAAAAAGAAACCCATCACATGTCCTATTGAATACATGCCTAAGTCTGGACTTACAGTATAAGAATAATCATGTTCATGTATTCACACATAAAAAAATATTTCAATAGAAATCAGTGAGTCAATGAAAGCAGAGATGGCCAGATTAAAATGCCATGATATTGTATTCTGTGCTTACTTCCAGATTGGGCTGTTGTACTATTATTATCCCATGACCTGTCTTTGCAGGCCACTGAGAAAAACCAACTGATTTTTCTCAGTGGCCTAGAACTAGGTTATAACCCAGATCAGAACATGTTTCTCTAGATTTGAATAATCTGAAACAGTTTACTAATTGACTTTGAATTTAATTCCCCCAAATGAACCTGCATGGTCCTTAAAAATCAAATTTTCTTTTCTGGATATTCCCATCTTCAGAGATTAGGTATATTTCAACTAGACAAAATGAGAAAGCGCTGGAGTATTGTGACTTAATTTTAATGGCATGTCCTTCCTTACAGCATTTCCGTAGCACCAAGCCCATCAACTTTTTGCCATTATTGTTGCATGCTCCCAAGTTATTTTCTACTTGAGGTGGCCCTAAGGCAAATCAATCACAGGGTTTTAGTGGTAAAATTTATCCAGAAATGATTGCCTTGTTTCATAACATTTTGGGTGAGCTCTAGGTCATTTTGGTTCAAAGAAGCACTTTTTCAAAAAAGGAAGTGATATGGACTTCCAAGATCTCTTTGGTGCCAATTCACCTAGCAACAATAGTTCATCCTAATTAAAAGACTGTATTTAATTTTTGGTGCAAGTTTGCACATTCCTGGTTTAGTTTTTACTAGGCAGGAGTCAATGTCAGTTTCATCAGTGGCAATAAATATAGTTTAAAATACTGAATAAATATAAGTATTAGATGGGCCACAGCATTTAGGCAAGTAAAATAGGAAATAGGAAAAGCAAAACAAATGTGGATAAAACAGAATTTCAGGGAACCAATATGGCATTCAGCCATAATAACAGTTAAAAAGTGGCAGGAATGGAATAGCTTTTTGTTATATGTGCTAATACTTAAGGAGAAGGCAAAGAACATAAACGTCTGCATATGTATTTATTTAGGATTGGTACCTATGAATTTGCAATATTATTTTATTCTTCTGCATGACAAGCATCATATTTTCAAACAGATTGGAAATACACTTCAATATAAAGATTAATATTATACTTTCTGCTCCAGGAAAGTAAAAGCACACAGGCTGCAATAACTCAATTGGTTTGCATTTCTGTTCTTCAAAATCACCTGAACTATAATGACACCTCTTTTTGTACCGGTCAGGAAGCAAATCTTTTTGCTGTATTGAATGATACGATAGAATCCAAAGATGTTTACAACTTTCAGTAAGTCCACAGGGACTTTCAAATACAACATATAATATCATTATTAAAACCACTGTTGCAACAGTTTCTCTTCCATTTTGCCCCTCCATTTTGTTGAAATCTCAGTGAAAAAATCCAATGTCTAAAAATAACCTTGCATCCTAACTTGTGCATCCAGCCTATAGAAGCAAGGTTCTAAATTAAATGCTTGTATGTGCATTAAAATAATCCAAAAACAATGTTTCCTCATTATCTTCTGCAAGAAGAGGAGTTATCTTCAAAGTGGAAAACCTTCTCTATGATAATATGCCAGTTTTGGGATGGAATCCCACTGGACATTTCACTAGCTCCATAGACAGTTTTGGGGCAATCATTTGTTCCTCTTTATGTTGAATTTCAACTTGGTTTATTGTTTTGTATTTCTAAATTTTTGCATACTCTGAAATGTAATTTATTAGCTTGGTAAATAAACAAATGCTACCTAGTATTCATATAAATAAATTACCATGTGAAATCTGAAATGATCTAGAGGTTTGATTCCTAATATTCTCAGCATATGAATAATCAACAGCCATATGAGTAATTAACTGTCAAAACAACCAGAAATTTAGAAAATACTGTTAAATAACAAGTGGCATTCACCATTCCTACCAATGAAATTAAGTCAGTTAAACTTTTGGTTTCCTTTTAACCTACCTCCAAGGGCAGCAAAACTCGGATCGATGTGTAAAGGATTTGAATCCCCACTCAGTCGATACAAAGCAGCCTACAGAACAAATCAAAGCCAAACTATCAGTTGCAATGTGATTTGTGGTCATAAGTGAAATTATTCACTAATATATGTACTACCAAGAAGATTTGCCAATATATCACTTGCTGTACTCATTAGAAATACTGAAAGTTGCTAACTTCAGAACACACCAGAAAATTAAATGGCCATACCTATAGACACACAGGTAGATGTCATGTGCAGACAGAAAAATCGACTATCTTTGAGCGTGGGGGTATGTGGTAATTTAGCTGATGAAGAAGGAATGGATACACTGAAACACACGAGCTTCATGAAAGAAATAATTAGAGCTTGTTTCATCCAGTTACAGACTTTTTGTTCTTTTTTCTATGCTGCTTTGGTGTCATTTTCTCCCTTACTGTGATATCCATAAACATCTTACACTACAAAGACTGCATAATATTTGATTAACATCATAAAAGAGAAGAACTCATTTTATTCCAATTTGAAGGCGTCAAGCTAGTGAAGCCATTGGAATGGGGATCAATGATTCATTCAAGACAACTTTGCAAACAGCCTTCCGAGTTTATTATGAATGGCAAAAATAAAATAAAAATGTAAAAACCAGCAGCATGTATTATCCAGAGCTTGGAATACTAGGTGCAAAAATAAATTTAATGATATTGATCATTGGAAATTATGAAATTAATTCATGAACAATAACAACTAAACGTTGAAATGGTTTAATTAGTTAAGTTATTGTTCATTTGTTCCTATGCTTGAAATGTTGGCTTTCATTGTACATCATAGAATTTACAGAGAAGGGTATGGAATTTGTCATCATAGATCTAGAATTTTTTTATTATTATTATCACCTTCAAAGGTGCCTTTCTTCAATCTGGATTTTTTTCCCTGGAGATGGGTGTTGCCTGCACGTAGTGGGACTTCAACAAGTCTACAAATTGTCAAATCCATAAAGGCATCTAAAGTAAGGTATCTCATCTTACCATTTTGTCAATGATGTATTTATCACCTATTTTTTTTCTATCTCTTCCCACCTTCATCAGCATTTGTACGTTGTTCATTTATTTGCCCTTCCAACAGCTTGTTTAAAGGTCAATAATGTATGATGCTAAATGAAACATGTTCATTTCAGCTGGAGGACACTGATCCGCTGCATGTCAAGCAGTAAGTGGCAAGCTACCAATTCAGCCAGTGAATCAAGGTTGGAGAATTCTTAATTAGAAATGTTTTGCATGCTTTCAGCACACAACTGAATCACTCCGTATTCCTTATTCAAGAAGCATGATCTGGATTTTTTGGTTCCAACCTCCAAACTTAACAAAACCCACAACGGTTATGAGTCACTGGAGGAGGAGGGTTGTTGCAATTGGCAGATTGGAAGAGGTCGATAGAATTGGGATATAGAGAAAAAAACCCACAGAAGGCAAAATGGGGTTTTAAAGCACTTTCCACTCATATATAAGTCAACTTCATTTACAAGTAAATTTGGAGTCAAAATTATGGATCTTGATATGACCCATGCATAATTCAAGGGTCATTCTATGGAAGTGATTCTCAACTTGAGGGGTCCCAGATGTTTTGGCCTTCAACTCCCAGAAATCCTAACAGCTGGTAAACTGGCTGGGATTTCTGGGAGTTGTGGGCTAAATCACCTGGAAACACACAGGCTGAGAACTACTGTTCTAGGGAGTGAGGAAAGTACCTTTGCCACCTCAGGAGGCTAGGTCATAGACTCTATTTCCCCACCAAAAAGAAAACCATGGCAAAGAGAATAGAGGGAATTGGTGCTTCTTTAAGGTTCTCCCAGAATAGATTAATCTGTTTCCTTTAACCATTTACATCAGAGAAGGGGAATTAGAGTAAGGTACAGTACTCCCATAGACCCATGGATACGTCGATCCAGTTTTTGGAAGTTGATTTTTTAACTAAAATTTCTATACATGAGTAGACTGTAATGACCTCTTTGCCTAGACCTGTGTGAGCAATAATAAATACTGTATACTAAACAATAAGAAACAGTTCCAGAGGAAAAGTGTTCCTGCCATACATCAAGGGAACCACTGACCGCATAGGGAAGCTAATGAGGAAACACAACATACAAACAATCTACAAACCCACCAAGAAAATCCAACAAATGCTACGTTCAGCAAAGGACAAGAGGGATCCTCTCACCTCTGCAGGAGTCTACCGTATACCATGCAGCTGTGGACAAGTCTACATAAGGACCACCAAACGCAGCATTGCCCAAACACGAATCAAGGAACATGAAAGGCACTGCAGACTACTTCAACCAGAGAAGTCAGCCATAGCAGAGCACCTGATGAACCAGCCTGGACACAGCATATTATTTGAGAACACAGAAATGCTGAACCACACCAACAACACCATGTCAGACTACACAGAGAAGCCATTGAAATCCACAAGCATGTGGACAATTTCAACAGAAAGGAAGAGACCATGAAAATGAACAAAATCTGGCTACCAGTATTTAAAAACTCTACAATTACAACAGCAAAACAGCAGAGAGGAAACAACCAGGCACATCTTAGCACCTCTCAACAAAAGATTTTCCCAGGCTCAGCCAGGCCTTCAAATGCTAATGAAGGTGGTCAGTTGAAACATTCACACCTAGTTCCAGCAGATAAGAGCTCTTTGCCCCACCCCAGCCATTCCACAGATATATAAACCCATTGTCCTAATTCCGACAGACCTCACTACCTCTGAGGATGCTTGCCATAGATGCAGGCGAAACGTCAGGAGAAATGCCTCTAGAACATGGCCCTATAGCCCGAAAAAACCCACAAGAACCTAGTTCCAATGGAATTTGTTCCTGAGATGACATGGAATCAACATGTATTTATGGGCTTAGAAGAAAAGAAGCCAAAAGGGGGAAAGTTGAGGTGGAGAGTGTAGCTGGCATTGAAGAAAAATTTCCATGTAATTATGCAAGGGTCTAGCAATGCACTAAAGAATTCACACAATACATTCAGATATTCAGAAAAATGTGCTAAACTTTAACAAGGCATATCTCAACTGGTCAGTTAAGTCTTATGTCACCAGTGTTACTTGTACTATAATACTCAATAGTAATTCAGTTTTTAAAGAATACTTTATATTTTTAAAGGGATTTTAAAGCTGAGCTAAATCCATAATAGAAGAATCATAAAATGCTGTAACTGCATGCCTGCAACAATGAAATTACTTCTACACATTTTCAACAGTACAGAAAAACGAACCCATCTCTAAAAGGTAAAGGTTTCCCCTTGACACTAAGTCTAGTTATGTCCGACTTTGGAGGGTGGTGCTCATCTCCATTTCTAAGCAGAAGA
Organism: Anolis sagrei; assembly: GCF_037176765.1. Classification (NCBI taxonomy): domain Eukaryota; kingdom Metazoa; phylum Chordata; class Lepidosauria; order Squamata; family Anolidae; genus Anolis; species Anolis sagrei. Next base: position 241,518,614 of record NC_090022.1, read on the forward strand.
GGTCATGTGTCCAGCATGATTGCATAGAGTTACGTTATCTTCCCGCTGAAGCGGTACCTGTTGATCTCACATTTGCATGTTTTCAAACTGTTAGATTAGCAGAACCTCGGGCTAACAGCGGGAGCTCACCTCACTCTCTGGATTCGAACCACTGATCTTTTGGTCAGCAAGTTCAGCAGTTCAGCTGTTTAACCCCCTGCATCTAACCCATCTCTAGATCATGACAAAAGTCAATTGATCAGGAGCATTAGGCTAAAGTCACTTATAGTACAGTTAGCTTGTTCTCCAATTAATAATGCTGACTGTCAAGTTTTATTTCCTAACAATTTAGGAGTTACTACCAGAGCAAAAAAGGAAAAGCAATATCTAGCCTATCCACACTAATTTTTCAATATTTTCTGCTGCCAACAATAAAGGTCATTGGCAAAAGCAACATAAATTGAAGTCAATCACAAGGACATTATTTTAGGTATAAGAGCAAATATATGTTTCTCAGTAATTAATATGTGTTTTAATAAAATACATTCCCATGCCTAAAATAACTTTCCTCAAATAATCTCACTGGTGACAAATCATGGATACTTAGCTCATTATGATTAAACTGGAAGGGATGAGGGAAAGTCATTATTTAACTACTTGTCACTTGATTTTCTGACAAATAACAGCTGTTGGAAAAGGATCATGACTGTGGATCTGGGGGCAGAAGGTTAATCCCTTCTCTGTGACATTTTCTCAAATGAAGTGTCTCTGCCGTGGAGGACAAATATATGTATAGTGTACACATGACACTTCATATACTTACAAGTAAAAATGACTGCCCTTTTCCGAAGAATCATATAATTTGCTATCTTTACAACAACTAATTTTTACATGGAAACTAAAAAACGGCAAGCAAAAGCAGCTGCAGATGTCTGAAAGCCTATAGAAGACATGGAGTTATGTTCCGCCGCATTAAAAAAATTCTGAAGTTTCATCAGATGAGAGCATGCCCATTTTTAAATTTAACTTTAAAAAAAATAGTTAACAATTTGGATTGGTATTCTAACTACTGATATTTCTTACATTACCTAAAATGTGCACATTTAACTGACAGAACTGATTGTTGGAAGTTTTGATAAGTTACCATAATGTTTGTGAGCTTGTAAAAGAACTGCAGTCAGTAGTTTCACAAGAAATTGATATTTCGATAGGAATGTTTACATTAAAACCAGCTTCCAAGTAAGTAACTCTGGATTGAACGTGAACCTGCAAACAATTTTAGTAACCAGATGACTAACCCTCCATGTATGGGGAAAAAAAACCTGAGTGCCACAAGGGATGCTACAGAGTGTGCCAAAGATAGATTTAGTCCTGCCTTCTTTGAGATTAATTCCTCGCAAGATTATCTGATGGATTAACAGACAACAGTAGTGTGAATTAAGGCCAGTCCTCTTGTATAACACCAAAACCTCATGATAGGGCATTTGAGGTAGTAAAAGAAGAAAAAGAAAAGGGGTGGGGGGAAGCATTTCTAAGACATCAAATGCAGAAAAGGATACATAATAATCTCTCTCTCTTTTTAGGGAGAACATTTACCTGATCTATTGTAGTGACATCAGTGGCTACAGCATCCGGTGGTCTGCTGGGCAGATTCACTGTCCCCTGAAAAGCAAGGGAAGAAAATAATAACACACATACTTTTATTTAACTCAGTAAAATGCCAACAACCCATTTTACAACTGAATGTTCTGATTTTATTCTGCTGTACATAAGCATTGTGTGAAGAGGGAAATTCAGTGACTACTGACCTATCACTAGACAGAGGAGCTGTACAATTTGGCTTAAGCAATGCACAGTACAAGAAGCCAATGGGCAGCAGTAGTAAATTTGGAGAAGGCAGAGTACTTTGCTTTGTGGTCATAAACAGCATGGCATCAAGACTCTGAAGGGATATTCTGGGAATTGTCAGTTCACCAAATGAGTATACAGCAAGGAGGAAAAACCTGAGTAAAATGCAAGTAGGCATGCCCCCCATACTGATTTTGAATACTAGGTCCTGGAGAGTTGAGTGCCAAGATCTATTTACAAGTTTAATTCTTTTTTCCATTCTCCTTGATACTTTAATCCTCACATACTAGAATAAACAAACCTACAATTTAGTTTGTGGAGTATTTTATGACTTCAATAACAATTTAATACATTGTAGGCAGAGCATTAAAATGCCCTCATATTCAAAGGAATATGTGTTTGTGCAGAATTCCATCCAAAAAACCCAAAGGCAGAGAACACAAAATGTCCTTCCTTCTTCTCACTGTCCTTTGAACAGCAAGTGAAACATCTCTGTTGTGAGAGGCTTTTAGGAATTGACTGCAAGGGCTTTTAACAGTATGCTTTTTAAAAATCATTCATCTTTTCATGGCTATCCTTTAAAGGATTTTAAAGGAAACTGTATTTAGCAACGACTTTCATGTTTTTAAAATGTATTTATGAATATATTTTATTTTTTGGAGGTTAACTTGAGTATTGTATTGAGAAGAAGTCAGAATATAAAAGAATAAACAAGAACAACATAGAAGTAAAATAAAAATAAACAATTAAAAGTCTTCACTTCTTGCATTCTGAAGGCTTTTATGAAGTTGATGCATTTTAAATATATTTAACATTAAATGTTTTAATTTACAAATTGTTTAATTTTAATCATATATTATACAGATGCAGGCAGTCCTTGAATCACAAACATCCAACTTATGAACAGGGTGGAACAACAAGAAGGGAGAGAAATCTACCCCTTGGAAGTGAAATTCGTTCCTGGAAGAGTTATGGGGAAATGGTGTCTCCACTGAAGATTTGTCACCAATCCTTGTTTCTGCAACAACCCAAATTTTATCAAATCCAATCATCACAGGGACAGAAAGTGAGGCGAAATCCTCTGAACAGGGGCACAGACATCAAAACAAACACCACAGGGGTGTTAACCCTGTGCTATCCAAAGATAGACAGACAGATAGATTTGGATGGAGTTACACTTAAAATGTACCTCTTCCGACTTACATACAAATAGAGTTTAAGAACAAAAATACAGAACTTATCTTGTTCGTAACTTGGGAACTGCCTGTATTTGTACATAGTTAATCTGTCAATCAAAATAAATCAGTTTTCTCTAACTAGCTTACTTTGCCTTTCTCAGATGAGCGCTTTCCACCGAAACCACCAGCTCCAACAACAAACACAGCGAATTGATTGTAGCATACCAGATCCTTTCCAGAATATGTGTGGACTAAAAAGAAACACAAATGGAAAGAAGAACTGTTTTAATGTGTATTAATTTTAATCTTAATTTAAATGTTTATTTTAATTATATGTTGTTTTTAAAGCACTGAATAGTTGCCTATGTGTAAAGCTACCTTGAGTTCCCTTTGAGGTTGAAAAGGGCCAGGTATAAATATGGCAAATAAATAAATAAATAAATAAGAACATTCTGAGTTTATTTACACAAAACACTGTATGTCACTCAAACACACACACATAAATATTGTAAAATACAATAATAAACTAGATATTTGATATCAATTTCTTTGAATGGCTATTTAGGAGGCGTGAGAGGGGTGAGGGTCTCTGCCAATGGAGAGGTGCTTCTAGGACAGGAAGAGCATGACCCCCTTGGCAATCCTTCATATGTCCATAGAGAGCTTTGTGGATGTAGATCTGCCTGTATTTTTGCTGGTATTCCAAAGAAAGGCCCCTGGATCAGAAAATTGGTTATGTCACACTAGGGCTGCTAGACTTAATTTCCCTTCTAATTATATCAGTAAAGGATCAAGCCTCAGAAAAGAAACTTCATAGGGATCAAAAGTCTAGCAAGGTGAGTACAGATCTTAATCCCTTAGGAAGTGATGTCACAAGAAGTCATGAGTGGAAAAAATTAAGCAGCTTTGTTCTAAGCGATATATACTATAGGCTTTGTTTGATACTTCCTGCTAATTCTTTTGGTTTATCTCTGTGTTGCTCTTATTGATATTTATAGACTGAGTATGTTTTTTCCAAACTATTTGGAAACAAAAGTGTTTTGGAACTCAGACTTTATTTAGATTTTGCAATATTTTTATATACATAATGAAATATCTTGGAGATGGGACCCAAGTCTTAACTTCAAATTCATTTATGTTTCATTTATGCATTTATACACATAGCCTGAAAGTAATTTGAAACAAAATGTTTTTAATAATGTTACACATGAAGCAAAGCTGGTGTATACTGAACCATTGGAAAACAAAGGTGTCAATATCTCAGCCGCCCACATAGACCATTTTGGATTTTGGAGCATCTCAGATTTCAGAAACCTATATTTGCTAAACCTGTATTTAATAGATCTTTATCATTCTGATGTTACCTGTCCTAGAGAGTGTCAACTGAAAGGTAACATATAAATATTGAAAATAAATAAATCTGATTTGTGACTTCTATATGACACTGTTTCCCCTGGATGAAGAAATTACAAGAGGAACTAGGCTCCATATCTTAACTTTGAGACACAAAAATCTTAATACTAAACCCACAGGCATTCAAGCTAACAGAAGATGTACATGAAGAAAAACAGAAATGATCTTCAGGCTTATTACCCTTTTTTGGCAAAATATCAAGACCTGTTCATGCATTACATTTTTATGTGTATAGCAAGGTGATACTCAAGTTGCCCTTAAGACAAGAGAATAAATATTATACAAACTTCCCCAGAGAGGGCTTCAAGGCACAATTTGAAAGGAACATGCAGTTTTAGAGATTGTATTTTTCTGACCATTTATGCCCTTAACATTAAGCAAAATAGTTACCATCTATGAGTAAAACTGCTCCTGAGCCTTTATCGAGAATGTCAGCAACAGTGGCTTCTGAAATTAGTCTTCCTAAAATAAAATAAATAAAATTAAATGACCATCATGAATCAGCAAGAATTGCTTTCTTTTTTTAAACACACTTCCACAGAAAAAATCAATAGCTACCATTATAAAACAAGTACTTCCCAAAAATCAGAAATAGCATGGCATTATTAGAAACAAGTATCATATGCCACAAAATATTGAATACTAGGATCCAAGTGTTAAAGGCTTATCACAGCCTTAATGCATGTGCACATCAAATGGACCTGACTACAGCCTAAATGAATTGACATCAGATGGAGTTTTTAATTTATTGTTATTGTAATTTATTGTTGTCCCATCTAGGCATTTGTTTGCCCAACACTGATGAACAGAAAAAAAAAAAACTTCTTCCACTCTTTCCAAAGTGCTGCTGCCACACAGATTTTTTAAAATTAGATCTCCTTGATGTCTTCAAGCTGTTTAAGGGCTGTTGTTCTAGACCAGTGTTTCTCAATCTGGGGGTCAGGATTCTAGGGGGAGTCACAAGAGGGTTTCAGAGGGATCACCAAGACCATCAGAAAACACGTTGTTCTAATGGTCTTAGGAACCCCTTTGGCAGAGAAGGCTGAAGATCTCTCCGCCTGTCCTTCTCGTCCTTTTTGAAAACAGACAGCAAATCCTCCTATTGCTGTGATTGGCCAGCCTCTCAGCCAAGGGGAGGACTGTTTCTTGGACTCCAAGCAGGGAGGGGAGACCAGGCATGCTCAGCACATGGCAGCATGGTACGTATGTGCAGGTGGGGGAGAGCATGTGAGACTGAAGGTAGGCTCACAAGTCCCTTCAAGGCAAGAGGGAAAGCACCCATGTGAGGTGGGACTGAGAGTGGCCCAGAAGCATCAGGAAGAGGAGCAGCAGAAGCAACTTAGGTAATTTGTAACGCTATTTATTAGAAAAAAAGTCAGTCTTTCCTTTTGTTTTTTTATTAATGCTCCAATTAGAAAATTCATAAAGATGTGAGTGAACTACAACTCCCAAAATTGTGGGTCAATCCTTCCCAAACCCCACTAGTATTCAGAGTTGGCCACATTGAGTCTGTGTGTCAAGTTTGGTCCAGATCCATCATTGTTTGAGTCCACAGTGCTCTCTGGATATAGATGAAGTACGACTCCAAAACTCAAGGTCAAGGCCCTTGTTAATTCTATCATTGGTGGAGTTCAGAAGGCTCTTTGATTGTAGGTGAACTATAAATCCCAGCAACTACAATTCCCAAATGACAAAATTAATTTCCCCCCCCCCCCAAAAAAAAAAAACCCCTTAATATTCAAATTTGGGCGTATCGGGTATTTGTGCCAAATTTGTTCCAGTGAATGAAAATACATTCTACATAACAGATATTTACATTATAATTAATAATAGTAGAAAAATTACAGTTATGAAGTAGCAACAAAAGGGTTTTATGGTTGGGAATTGTTTTAATGGGTCATGGCTTTATGAAGGTTGAGAAACACTGTATTGTCGAAGGCTTTCATGGCTGGAATCACTGGGTTGCTGTAGGTTTTTTTGGACTATATGGTCATGGTCTAGAGGCATTCTCTCCTGACGTTTTGCCTGCACCTATGGCAAGCATCCTCAGAGGTAGTGAGATCTGTTGGAACTAGGAAAAAGGGTTTATATATCTGTGGAATGATTAGGGTGAGACAAAGGACTCTTGTCTGCTGGAGCTAGGTGTGAATGTTTCAACTGTTCTAGACTTTTAGGCTCCACTTCACTTTAAGCCTCGTAACAACGGCTAGGCATGTAAAATTATCAATTATCAATATAATTTTATTGACTGCAACCTGTGCTATACATTATTCAGACCCTTATTATCATCCAGCATTCTACACTTTATAGACGTAATTATCCTTCAACCTATGGAAACTCCAGGATCTTATTCGTGTATTCATCAGGAAGGTCCAACTGGACCGAAAGACAGCCATTTTCCTATTATACCTGTTGTGTATATATGTTCTGTGAAAATATCTATCATCTCTTTTCTAATTTTAGTCTTTCTTAGTCTCTCCAGAATCCAGACCCTCCCGGTTTTGGAGTATGTTTATTTGAGATAGCATTTCTCCATTGTAAGGCTAATAATTATTGGCTAACTATATGCTGTATCAACTTGCTGGTTGCATTTATGAAGCTCTAACATAATAGGTTGTTGTAGGTTTTTTCAGGTTATACGGCCATGTTCTAGTTCTAGAGACATTAACTCCTGACGTTTCTCCTGACAAGCATTCTCAGACATAGTGGATGCTTGAGGATGCCTGTCATAGATGCCACAGAAACGTCAGGAGAGAATGCCTCTAGAACATGGTCATAAACCTACAACAACCCAGTGATTTTGGCCATGAAAGCCTTTGACAATACTCTAACATAATATTATTTATAACTGTGTATATTTTTGTTCTTGTGTTTTGAATTCATTCTTGTTTTGAATTCCTGTTTTGAAACAATTCAGTGCAAGAAGTACTGAGACCAATTCCTCTAAAATGCTACAACTGAAGCCCCAAAATTGAAACAGGCCAAATATCAGAGCATGTAGGAGGGCATCCTTGAGAACAAGAATCCAAAATACCCCACAATATAAAAAAGTGAATATTTTAGCATAACGCAAAATATTTTTAGAGATTGATTAACTAGATGTGTCTTACCTGATGTAGGTATTGGCTTATATATTTCCAGATACTGCTCACCATGTAATACCTACAGTAAGACAGAAATAACATTCACAGAATTTATCATTAAAATGCTGCTACCACTTAAGCTTCAGAACATTTTAAAATTGTTAAGATTATTTTTACTTAATTGATACATGGCAAAGAAATCTAACACTATTTGTTTAAATAATTCTATTAAATATTTATATGAAGGAGCCCCCGGGGCAGCGGGGTAAACCGTTGAGCTGCTGAACTTGCTGATCAAAAGGTTGGCGATTCAAATCTGGGGAGTGGGGAGCACTCCCACTGTTAGCCCCAGCTTCTGTCCACCTAGAAGTTCGAAAATATGCAAATGTGAGTACATCAATAGGTACTGCTCTGGCAGGAAGGTAACAGCACTCCATGCAATCATGTCAGCCACATGACCTTGGAGGCATCTACGGACAATGCTGGCTCTTTGGCTTTGAAATGGAGATGAGCACCACCTTTACCTTTAACTTATTTCTATTAAAATAGTTACATTAAAGATTTTTAAACACACAATTGTGTTATAAATGGTTTGGCATATACTTCCTTGATTGGAATTACCATATGAATAAATTATGTGCTCAGATAAAATAATATTTTCAATGTAAATGCATATTGAAGAAAGTACAGATAAAATAGACTTTTTTCTTTTCAAAGTATCATTTTATGCTGAAAAAGAATAAAAATAAAAGCCATTATTATTGTTATCGACATTTTATGACTCTTCAGAGTCCGTTGCGTGTATATAGTATTAGGTTCGGACCCCCCAGGTTTTCCCAGACTTCTATTTACAGTGCTCTTCTTTGTTTAATTCAATCATCACTAAGAAATTTTATATTATATTATTTTAGAATAATTACAACTCATCATTATTCTTCACTTTTTGCCTGTCTTTTGAAAGGAAAAGGTGAATTTGTGGGGGCTTCCACAGGTCTAAAGAGGCAAACATGTACACAATATGTAAAGCACAATGTATTCCATTTCTTTATTTAACACCTGAATAAAATATATTGCGGCCGACATAAAATTATGTGAAATCAAAGAATTAATAAATTCAAATGTTGCTTCATAATTGGCACATTGATTCTACTGAATGGTTATCAGTACTAAAGATTCAATAGTTTCATCTTTCTCTAAATTATTAAATTGAAAGTATTACCATTACCATTACCTGAGGCCTTTCACACTACACCAGAGCTTTCAAGACATTTAATATTGGTGACAAACTGTTTAGACATGCATCATTTTGTGACACAGTGATTCAGTTTTACTAACAAACCTCTTATAAGAGATGTGGACACACACATAAATAGAAATAATGGAAAATATGGAGACACAACATATCTCATAGAAAGCTTTCATTACATTTTTTAAAATACATGACTTTTTTACACAGACTGAGAGGTTTCTTGTTACGTTCACAAGACACACCTACACACTGTATTCAACACACTAAAGTGTTGTGAAACACTATTTGGAAAGCTATGCACTGCATGATTACAATGCCTTGATTCCACTTTAACTGAAATCGCAGCATCCTATGGAATCCTGGGATTTGCAGTTTAGTGAATAGTTATTTAAAAGTCTGAGATAAATAACTATCCTGGAACACTAAATTGTAAATCCCAGGATTCTATTGGATGGAAGCCCTGCTGTTAAAGTGGAACAATAGCATTATAGTTATGTAATGTGAAAAGGCCCGAGAAAAGAGCAACTGAGGAGAAAAGCATGTGCTGCTTTATTTCAAAGCCAAGCTATGGACTCCCCATACAGAATTAAGAAATACATTTCAGATTTTAATATCTGAAAATCTTTTCTAATTGCCAAACTTATGACTGTCATGGCTATGTGCAATATTTACTAACAACTGATCCATGAACTCCATCCAATTGTTAAGGCAGATACTTGCCTTTGTAAAATCGATTGCAAGGCCTGGAATATCAGACATGCCAGCACTCATGGAGGCTTGAGCTGGTATGACTCCAAAGCTAGGAAGACAGCAAAATCCCTCACTTCCTTCAAAGAGGAACTTCAAGTGGTCTGGATCTTTTGTTGACATGCCCACACCAAGTGCATACAAGATGGGCTCCAAATGAGTGTATTCATAGGTGAGTGGAGGCATCTTCTGGCCAATAGCCTTTGTCTATGTAAAAGGAAGAGATGAGCACACTTTAATACTGTAACTTTTAAATGTTTAGCTATTTACATCCCAAACATTTAGAAGGTAATAAGATCATGAACAGTACATTACTACTCATCAGAACACCTCTAGACGTTTAGAATAGACCTGTGGTTCTCAAATTGTACTCCAGGGAGCCCTTGGGGCTCTGTGAAGCATACTGAGGGGTTCCACGATGGCCCTTCGGGTTTCTGCTATTATTATTATTATTATTATTATTATTATTATTATTATTATTACTATTATTACAAAGGCGGGATAGCCACCCATTTGGGGTGCTTTGATTGTGCATGGCAGAAGGGGGTTGGACTGGATGGCCTTTGTTTCTATTACTTATTATTATTATTATTATTATTATTATTACTACTACTACTATTGCTACAAAGGCTGAGTGTCCCTCTGTTGGGGGTGCTTTGATTGTCCTTTTCCTGCATGGCAAAAGGGGGTTGGACTGGATAGCCCCTGAGGTCTTCCACTGAAATACTGTTAAGTTTATGTTGGTCAAAAAGTTTGCCCATGCTTGATATATACACATGATATAATATATAATATATAATATATAAACAGTTATTGGGGTTCCATGAGAAACTTTTGCTTCAAAAAGGGCTCTGCAGCTGAAAACGTTTGGGAACTCCTAGAATAGACTGAATGAATGAAGAGGAAGAGAGATTACAGTCTCATTGCTCTCAGGACACAAACAATGAATGTAACTTGCCTTTGTAAAATCGATTGCAAGGCCTGCAGTTTTCTATTTGAAAACTGATATGGTTCTATATTTTTATGATCTAGTAAGCTTGACAAGGTGGAAAGTAAGGTAGAAATATAAGCACATTTTAAAAATGGGAAGTAAACACAGACTGAACTCTCAGCTAAACATACCAATGCATTAACTTCACTCTAGCTTCTAAAAAGCCAGGAAGGTCAAACCACCGATTGACATCCAAAATTGATGATACAGTCAATCCTCTATTTCCACCGATTTGCTATCCACAGATTCAAGCACACATGGCTTGAAAATATTCCAAACAAATTTCAAAAAAGCAAATCTGGATTTTGCCATTTCATATAAGGGATACTCTTTTACTGTTCCACTGAATATAATCAGACTTGAGAATCCATGGATTTTGATATCTGTGGAGATGGGATCTGAGACCAAAACCCAGAAAATATTAAGAACCCACTGTACCTGAAAACAGGTAATATTCAATTAATTCTTCTTGCTGAAAGGATGACATCCAATTGCTTAATCACAAAGAGAGTTTCCCCCTCTAATCCCCTTAATATTTTCAAAAACTGGAAGGCTGAGTGATGTAGAGCGAACGTGGGAAAGAGGGTTTGGAATATGTAAAGGCAAATTTCTACTGTCTTGCCAAATTTAGCATTATGCAATAGATCATACGCAGAGATAGTGAATCTGGATGGCAATGAAGAACAAACAAACCTCTTTTGGCTGCAAGAGCAATTCTCTTAGAACATGCAATTTAAATATTACAGTGCTGCTTTTCATCTGCTTTCCAACAGAACTAATGTATGCCTAAACTAATACTGTTTAGTCCCATCCCCCTTCCCAAATAAGGTCGCCTGCTGATATTACTAAGCTCTTCCCTTCATGATCATATTTTGCATGGAACAGCCTTTTACACACAAACAACCTCATGGTAAAAAAAAAAATTCTGCCTTTTCATATTAAAATAACAAGATTTGAGAATCTAACGCTCTAGAGAACTGAGACATCTTGGATCTGGAGAATGGAGATATATTTACATGTAAATAACCTAATTGTAGAGCATATTTCTACCTTTCTAATTAATTAGATTTGAATATTTTGAGAATATTTGGATGAAGGATTCATCCACAATGAAAAATTATACAAAGAACTTACACCTATCTAATGAAACCTAAGATTTAAGATGTCTTAATTCTGCAAAGCATTAGATTCCCGAGTCTAATACATCCTGTAATTCTCATCAACATTATTTGATGTAACAGAAAAGTGACTGTGGAAAAAGGGTGCTCCTATTCCCCTCTTCTCTGGCTCTCAATCTGAAAATGACCTTTTGGGACAACTGTTTCTTCTGAGTCATATGTCACAGCAATTTTTCCTGGCTTCAGGCAACATGATGTCTTCAAGCTGAGTACCTTGAAAACGCATTTTTACTTACAGGGTCAATGCCTGTGGAGAATGCTGATGTAGTGTGGCTTGTGGGATTTGGGGAGACATCTTGAGATTCTATTTGACTTAACACATCATTCAGCATGCTGACGGATTCTGGAAATAGAAAAAGGGAAAGGCTTTGAAACAATTTAAAAGAATGAAATGTAAAGAACCTTTCCAAGAATACTTACGGAGCCATCACAGCGACAAAATGCCAACAAGGCACTTCAACATTGTGTTTGAAGAAGTTCTATTTTTGTGCAAAAGATTTTATCACACTTTACTATGTGCACGTGTTTTATGAAGTACTTGCTAATGCAAACCTCTTAGCCATTTTTGTAAGTATAGGTGAAGGTCACTGTCAACATAAATCAAGTAAACCTATTATATTCTACATTTATTTTCTGGATATACAGAAGCAGCTTTTTGTGGAAGAGTATGAAAGACTTGGTATTAATTGTAATCATACTAAAAATTCTATAATTTTAATTAAAATTCAGCTCTGCACATTTTCAATAAAGAAAACAACAACCTAGATTTCATTTAATCTACCTCCCTAAGAACATATGCTGCAATATCTTGGAACCCCCAAATATGTATGAAGGTCCCATAGTAGAATACTCAAGCTTAGGCCATTCTACAGTCTCAGAAGCAAGAAGGGTGTTTTGGAAGAAAGAGACAAGCCTGAAAGAATTCTGGCTGAGGTCTAGTGACAAAAGTGTTGGGGGTCAAAGTAGGGAGACAGTAATAAATCTTCAACAAAAATTCCCATTTTCTTAAATAAGCTGATATCATCATAACCTGATTTCCAGATGTAATGAATGAGAAGCAACTGGAAAAACTTACATCATATTGAAGATTTAAAAGCTGAACTGAAAAGACTCTGACACAAGCTAGTAAAAGTGGTCCCAGTGGTGATCGGCACACTGAGTGAAGTGCCTAAAGATCTTGGTCTGCACTTAAAAACAATTAGCGCTGACAAAATCACCATCTGTCAGCTGCAAAAGGCCACCCTACTCAGATTTGTATGCATTACATAGTACTAGACACTTGGGAAGTGTCCGACATGTGATCCAATACAAAAGCCAGCATAGTGATCTTGTTTGCTGTGTATCAAATAATAATAATAATTTTACTTCTTACCCGCCTTTCTTCATGGCTTGAGGCAGGTTACAACATCACTAAAAGCACATAATCATATATAAAATACACATATGAAAATGTATTTCTAAAAAATACATATATTTAAAAAGACAGAGCAATGATTAGAATATAATGGATACAAGACGTGAGTTAAAAATTCACATCAGAGCTACATATCTGACCTTGTGCATGTATAACATATTTTCGGCATAAACGACTGTTTCTCAGGGGAAAATTACACATGACTTTAACCATTGCATTGTGGATTCAGGGTTGTTTTAATAAATAGCCAGCATAGCAAGAGGAATCTGGATCAGGAAAAACAACAAGCCTATGTTTCTTGTCAGTAGGTATGAATCTTCGGCTACATGACTATTTTCAGAAGAAGCCTGCCTAACTACTCTCTGATTTTGGAAACCAGGTAGGGTCAATCACTGCTATCACTTGGATGGAAGACTGTCAAGAAATGTCAAGTAGAGTGGGCTGTATTTAAGGGGAAGGGACTTGCAAAACTACCTTGGAGTAGTCCTTGACTAAGAAAGCTCTCTGAAATTCATGGAAACACACACACACATTTTTTAAAAAGTACTCATAAAATGAGTTCTACAGTAGTGTATGTTGACAACTGTGTGGCACAGGAAACTTCATTCCCACTCGCAGCATTAGATTTACAATATTTTAGCACTTCAGCAGGCTGAGTCATTCATGCTATGCAAGGTCACACATTCAGTATCTCCAGCCAACACACTAAGGAAATTCGATTACAGGAATTGTCTGAAATTTAAGTGCCTTGTGACAGTTATCAGCTTGGGCATTAACAGTTTGACAAGCAAGAATACCCAAACCCCCACACTATGAGAGAAACAGTGTGTTCTTCATATCTAAAGCATGTGTCACTATGTTAAGTAAAGTTATTCAAATAGGATCTACTCACACCTCTGAGGATGCCTGCCATAGATGCAGGTGAAACGTCAGGAGAGAATGTTCCTAGAGCATGGCCATACAGCCCAAAAAACCTACAACAACCCACTGATTCCAGCCATGAAAGCCTTCGACAATACACTGATCTACTCTAACCAGAAGGACAATAAACATATGAATTCAGGTTCAAATCCTAACACTCACTATGGTCACAGTACTTGACACACTTACCTGGGAGTAAGCCAGGGACCTCACTTGTAAATAAGAGCAATCAACGCACTATGGGGCCCTTGACCTCTTTCTTTCTTCAGGCCAAATTAGGTATTAAATATACTGGCATTGACAGCTACTCTCTTTAATAGTCTATTGGGATAAGACACTGTAATTCTATACAAAGAAAACCCAATGTTGTTATTTTCATTACGATGCCTTAAGTCCAATTAAAGTCCAATTAAGGCCAGAGAAAGAAATCGCTTTTGAAAATGATATAGCTCAAATTCTGTGATTGTTGATCTAGAGTAAATGAAAATCAGACCACACATTCTGGGCCTAAATATCCATGCAGCATTACAGTTCTAATTTTAGGTCATCCTTGCAAATGATAGGTAAATGCTAACACTAATTGGTATTTTTGTGTAATTATATATGATGGTTTAGTATATAATAGCTTTTCACAGCATTAAATTACTTACATTAATGCTGGTAATAGTTTGTAATGAAATCTTTTGGGACAGCTTGAACTCGCAGATAGAAAGTAACACAGCTTTCATTTTTAATACGAATACTCTAATTAGTTTTCCTTACTTAACAGTTCAGTGCTTTAAGGCATTAAGGAGAGGGGCTCTCTTACCGAGGGAAACTTTCTAATGTTATTACACGGAAAAATTAAATGAATTAGTGTGTCAGATATGTGAGGCATTTTCCCTGTCTCTTTTGCTAATTCTTTTAGATGAGAGATTCATCAAAGGCTTTCCTGTCCAAATCACAGGAAGCATACTGTTAAATTTTTGACCAAGCAGAAAATGTAAGGCACAGAGGACCCAATTACATGTTTATTAATATGTTAAATATAGTCTTAACAAGAAATATATACAAATGTATGTATACAAAATGTGTATGTCTGCATACATTCACACAATACACATGGATGGATGGATGGATGGATGGATGGATGGATGGATAGATAGAGAGATAGATAGATAGATAGGTAGATAATTAGCTATTCTGTGTATCAGAACTTGTGGGTAAAATTTATTATATCAGAATGCTAAAGGTGTACTTAGCATACATCCTATTATACACTCATCAAACACTTGAGAAGGCTGCTCAAATGGAGACTCCAAATAGATGTTTTATGTGTTTAGCAATAATTGAAAACAGCCATACAATGTGCCATTGAAGGCCAACCGTGGCAGTCAATTTATTTTACTAACAACACCGTGCTTGCTTTAGGATTGTGAGTCCCTTGTGAATGTGAAAAACCACAAATAAAGATTTTTTTACTTTTTTCACCTGAAAGAACACCTCTCTAGGAATGTCTAGGTCTTCTAGCATGCCACACTGAAGAACCTAGTGATTTCTAGAGAAAATCCATAAATAACCAAATCTGCAAAAGTCAAAACAGCAAATGTGGAGGGGTAACTGTAGAAACAATTAAGAGTTAGGTTCACAGAAGAAGTGATAACACATATCAGTACCAGCTAACAGTAGTAGCACAGCCCAACAAAACACTTTATTGATGTCTTGGTTTTTAGGCCTGTTCCTGGGGTTATTTGGGGCGTTGATTCAGCAAACCCGTGCCATTTTTGGAATCAGCAGGTCAAATATAAACAGAAATAGGTCTAACATTTAAGGTACCATTTGGGGGTGGCAAAAAAACAGAATCTCAGTTGGTCTCTTGTAGTTTTAAGAAATCAGTATGGGAAAGAACAAATGCTTTGGGAAGCAACTGTAGTATCAGCCAACGGAGGGATTGGGAAAGCCAAAAAGAGCAATAATTCAGCAACGTTTTGTTCCCATTTTGGTAAAACCACCCCTCTAGCAATTATTATGTATGTGTTAGTCTCATTTGTCAAGACTGCAAAGAGGAAATTAAGCTTGCTTATTTTGGGACAGGTTGTGTGGCCAGAATATCATTCAAAAGTAGCTATTAGCTGCACTGGATTGATCCTGATTCTAAACACAGTCCAGGGTTAGATATATAATAATGCCACAAGATGAATCCTTAAATTCTGCTGTCCTGAATATGCTCCATTAGAAGACTGCTTAAGGTCATTTTTAACCACATAGGCAAAAATGACTTGCTCTGGAAACATGTATCCTTTGATGACTACAATACTATGGATTTTGATAGAGATGGTGGCCCATCATGTTGTGCTCAAATTGGAACAAAAAGGGGAAAAATATATTTGAAAGAGTTGATGCACCTACTGCTAAGTCAAAATTATATTCTTTGGAAAACAACAGGGCATTTAATCAACTTAAAATTTTAAACTTGAACCTTTCCATTGATATGTCTTCAAATAGTTCGTTATATAGATTCAAGTGAGGTTCTAAGAGTCTAACTACCAAACTGCTCCTGTGCTTCAGAAAACAGAAAAATTGAGCTACTACTTTAAAAAATCTAGGACAGTCCAGAGGAAAAGAGTTACACATTCTTTCCTTGTATGCAGCATTCTAAGGCCTGACACTCCCAAGACTGCAACGTGATTCATGTTCCTTAACAATCTGGTTGATTACTTTTTAAGGAACAAAAAACAACAAGAACATTTTTCCTTCTTTGGAGAGAAGATTAGGAGAAGATTACAGAAAGTGTCATGAATGTAAAGTTGCCTGTACCTTGGATAGTCCGGGGGTGGTTCGCATTATCAAAGTCACAGATCTTTTCCCATTTATTTTGCACATCTTCCGGTGTCATTGGATGGTTCTTCTGTCTGACAATGGCTCCCAGGGATCGTTCCCAGCGTACTAAACAGGCAGCATTACGAAGAAATATTAATTGACAATTTTTAAAAGTGGCCACTAAGAAACATGATTCTTTCTGTTTACTATTGCTATTAAATATCTGATTATCTCAAAAAACTAGCTTCCAGATTATTTCTGTTGATTGATCTCTAGTATATAATGCACATTTTCATTAAAAATGTATTCCATCTTCGTACCGATCTATAATAAAACCAATCTAACAAATATAAAAATTGTGTCAATAATATTTTAAAAGTTTATAACATATTAATAATCTGAGAGCCCCACGTTGACCAGAACTCTGCTTCAGTGAGCAGAAACTATTCAACTTTTCTAACATTTATCCAGTAGTGTTTTGAAAACTAAGAGCTTACAATAGCTGAAAAGCAATGTACGTCTGTCTCAGTTTCAAATAAAATCCAATTAAAGTTCACAACCCTCTGTTGCAGAGATAAGCAACATGTGGCTCATAGGCACCATACAGGCCTGTCCACTTGTTTTTGTACGTTTCAACTCTAGCCAATAATCCCCACCAGGGCTTTAAAAAAAAAACAAATCCATAAGGAAGAACTGCTTCTGTGGAAATCCTCCAACCATTACAAGCATATTTTCAGTGGAGCTGCAGCCTGTGGTAGGTTTCAGGGGCAAAAACGAACCCCTACTCCTGAAATTTCTCAGCCCTACTGCATTGTCTAACAGACTGAAAGTGCAATGCCTTCTACAACAGAACACTCATCAAACACTTGAGAAGGCTGCTCAAATGGAGACTCCAAATAGATGTTTTATGTGTTTAGCAATAATTGAAAACAGCCATACAATGTGCCATTGAAGGCCAACCGTGGCAGTCAATTTATTTTACTAACAACACCGTGGCACTGTTGAGAGGATTCAAACAAAAAGAAACGAACTCATTTATTTTGTATAGATCAACAGAACTGTCAAGATATTTTTGAAAGGAAGTGGACAAAATATCCAACAATCCATTTACACATATCAAAATGGCACATTTTGGGACAAGCTATATAAAAGACTTACATTTTCCAATCCAGCCAGCTCCAACCTACAATATAAAATTTAAAAGTCAATGAAGTAAGTGATGATACAGCAAATTCTATCATAATTCAGCACAGGAGAATTCATTAATAGGGATGTTGCTTCTCATCAACAGGGATGACATCATGTTCAACGCTTATTACATCTCAAGCTTTGGCCTGGGTACACAGTCTTTGGTTGCTCCTTCCTTTCTTCATTGTGAGAATAATCAAATCAGGAAAAATCTACTTAACCAAACTTCATCCTTTTATGCGTAAGTGAAAATTTATTATTACTGTTATGGAAGAAATCAGGATGTTCTACCAGAGTCTGACACATAACCAGTTTGCTCCAAAGTCAGTAGCAGTCTTTTCCATTCCCTTTTCCATTCATTTTGCAGCTTTTGCTCTTCAAGGGAATCATCATCCTATGAGTAATTTATGTACTCAAATCTTACTGGCGATTTGGGAATTCTGCCTCAAGTTTATTTTCTAAGTCTCTTTTTCCTCCAGAATATACTTCCTCACATTCCCGGGTTACCAAGAAGTTATCTGCTATCTCTACCTGTGAATGGTTCTTGGCATTGTGGTTGCATAAATTACGCCACTCACCAAATTGTATCAAAATTAGAACAAAGGACAATGAAATGACACCAACAAGAGACTAAAGGTGATTTACATATCCAGAGCAGAAGTCTGTATGTCTATTAAAAACAATCCATTCCTAAGGGTGAACTGAGTTGAAAAATAGATAGTGATTTGTTTAAACCACTCTGGACTTCTGCTATCAGAAGTGAACTGTAGTGTGCTTACTGAAGCAGATTTGGGGAATTTTCTCAGAAAAAGATTAAAATGCAAATATCAGCTTCACCTGATCCAGAATGTAACTATTTTCATATAATGTTATATAGGCAGACCTCCACATTTACTCGAATACAGAACTCCAATGAAAGTGAAAAGACATTATTTTTTTTTACTTGAGAAAACATTTTTCTAGGAATTTCTAAGTCCTCTAACACAACTCTATGGTCAATGTCCCCTAGAAGCCGACCACATAATTGTATTATGAAACTGAAAGAGTCCTACAAAGGTATTATCTCTAGGAAACTCTAGGTCTTATGGCTTCCTGCTGCAGGAAATTGATGACAGAGTTGCACTGGAAGCCATAGATTCCTAGAATGAACACTTTGATCAAATATATGGATAATCAAATCCTCAAAAGTCAAACCTGCATCTGTTTAGGGCTGACTGTGGATCTAACTCCTTGCTTATCTTATCATTATGCAGGAATCAGTGGAAAATACAGCTGTTTCTGTCCACTTGTTTCAAGTTGACAAACCCCATTTTTTGTCAAAAGCAATGGAATTAAAATTTGCATTTCAAAATATGAAGACTAAGGAAAATGCTAACTTGAGTTCACCAATTGTGGAAGAGTTGTATTTATGGGAGATCTGAAAGTTCTTAAGTACAAATTTGTAAAAGGGGGAAAGTGTGATGAGATGAAATGTGGGTCAAAGCTAACAAATGATAATTACCTCAAACAATCCGCTATTCTCTTGACAACTTTCATGACAAAGCCAAAGGACCAGAGGAGCCACATAGTCTGGCTTAAACGCATCCAGCATATCTAGGTGAGATGGAATTTAACATATAGGATACTATGAATGCATATTTTGTCCACAACAGCAATTAAATAGAACTTTCTTCTTCAAAATTAGTCACCAAGGTAAAAAAAAAATAGATACTAGGACACATGGGGAAAATACACGTGATACACTGAAGTAAGGGTTTGGGATAAAACATCAGCCATGAAGGATGACTTCTGTAAGAACATAGGATAGGATTATCCCTGTAACAAGTGGAAGTCTAAGAATAAAAACTTATTCTGGCTAAGAATATTCATTTTAGCCATTTCTAGAAGTCTCAGGAATTATGTGATTTGAGATAGGAGAAGATGTAAATAATAACAATAAAAACTATGGGTGAGAAGATAATATCTGCACCCTCAATGGTACAATCTCAGATTGTGCAAGAAGACTTGCACCTACCACCCAGCTGCTAACGAATCCCTTCTGCTAGAACCTCAATTTAAAAGAATCCTGTGAAACAATTCAACTGATCCCACTATAATGAACATTATTTATATGGATAAAAACTGGATAGGAAACTTAGATCAGATTCTTAATTACTTAACACGCCTGCAGAGATCAAGAGGCTTCATGAGTTGCTTAAGGCTTTTCTCAAATGCCAAGAAACGTATTGTTAAAAAAAACAGCATATGCAAAAAAGAAAGCAAGACTATACAGAGAGCACCTCCTATTATTATCAAAATTAAAACCAATTCATTGGCCTGAGATTGCTCATACCATAATAAATTCTTCTTTCATATCTGTACTGATCCTTGAAGAAGATGGGAACTACTGAACCAGACTGCTTTGTGTTGATGTTTTTAATGTTTAAAACTGTTTTAAACAGCTTAATTGCTTTTTAACTACTGTATAGTATAAATTTTTAACTATGCTTATTTTAAGTGTTGCAAGCCTACACTGGGAAAAAGGCAGGATATATATAAATATATTCACAACTACAACACACATCTGATTGGTCTATTTTTTGTGGTTATTATCAGTCTTCAACCAAATTACAATCAAAATTAATGCTTAGTTAATGTTCACCTGAAAAGGAAAGCATGCCTCTTGTGTCAAAAACTGTGTTTGTCTGTCTGCCTGTCTGTCTATCTATTCATTCATCTATCCATCCACAAGGGGTCATTGAATGTATATACATTTATCATATGGTTATCTTTTTTATTTCCGCTTCAAACATTAGTTTAACTTCCTATTTGTGTTTATTGGTTATTACTACGTTTTTGATGAGGGTCCATTGTGTAGTGGCTTGTGTAATGGACCAGAACTTCTAGGGAACCAGAATTCAAACGTCCCTGTTGAGCCATGGAAACCCCCTAGGTGACTTGCCCAATAAGAGGAAGTCAATGGCAAATATCCTCTGAATAAATCCTGACAAAAAACCTCATGGTAGATTTGCTTTAGAGTTGCCGTATGTCAGAAACTGCCTGAAGATATACAACAAAAAGCTAAAAGTTATGTTGCTTTCTTTTGTTTTGTTGTGCCTACAAATCTGTCCCAGAGGACCATGGGACCTCCATGACAGGTATATTGGTAGGGATGTGAGTTATGTCTGTATGTAAAGAGGGACTATTTGAGGGAGGAGAGAAGGAAAAAGTCTTGTAGCGTGAATTGAAATCTTCTAATGTGACATTCATTTCTATCCACTGACTCAATCTTGCTACGGAACTTATGTAAAAAAAAAACCCCCATTAAAATAATGTTTATTGACTACCATGTGCATATGCAGGTATGGGAAAGAAACTGCAATTTTCAAAGTTGCCATGTCCAACAAAGGCTTACATTTCTCCCTAAGATTCAGAACAAAGGTCATGAACAGTAGAAAATCGATATCCAATTAAATGCACCACAACTGTAATCCCAAACAACTCAGGAGGGAACTCCCACACAATACATGCTGCAAGAGTATTTTCTACCATTTCCAAAGCAGTTAACTCTGCTTGTTTCACATCTGAAAAGCTTTTACTCTTGTCTTCTGAAGCACCATGTAGCTATTAAACTGACACAACTGATTCATAAAAAAGCCTAGGTTGCTGCATTTCAGCACACACCTTCAAGCAAAGAATGAAAATTTGAAGAAAAAAAACACCTGCAGAGTTCATATCATGAACTCACCAGAAGCATATCTGGATTTTTATGGTAACAATTTGGGTGACTTGTACATTGAAGAACTGCAAAATTATTTGTATCTTACATCAGGCTACATTTTCTATGTCATCCAAAACAGTAAAGTGTTCAAACATTATATGTAAAACCAATAACATCATCTAACTGTTTTGTATGCATCTCTGAAGCCATCTGAGAATGATTGTGAAGATGTTTATAGGACTGAGGAGTTTTAACACACAAGTGAGCCCATTCCAATGTCACTGATGTCAAACAACAAAGCAAAACTACATCCAAGGGAAAGTAATAGAATAGGAGATGCTTTACAAGTTAAATACTGGTCACAAAGTACTAATGGATTTGTATGGAAGTAGGCATTATATGATTCATACAAGAGAATTCAAACATTAAAAAGCAGAAAAGTTCTCACACTTCTTCCACTGAGTCAATGAAATCATAACATATACTATTCAAAAATAGTATTTGGTCGTTCTTCTTGTATTACAGCAACGTTTTCTCCCTAAACTTGAATGACTCGGTAATACGAAATAAGTTTCAGTTTCTAAATTTTATTCTCTTTGCAATTAAGACAGACGTGACCACTTGTTGGGAACCAAATCCTACCACCTCTAGTTAGTACATGTGATGGAAAGGAAGCAAACATCCAACAATACCTAGAAGGTTAAAAGTTACCTCCATACCCCCTAAATAGTAAGAACCAAATCCTATCACCTCTATTTATCCTATCACCTCTGATGTAGAGGGAGCAGAAGTGAAACAACATCTAGAAGGCCACAAGCTACGCCTTAAAATCTAGGAAGGCTCAAAGGTAGCTAAACTCTCAATCAAAATTTCACATAGCCTAGAGATTCATCTAGGAAGCATACTACTTCCACTGTGGAAAATCATCACTTTGTAAACAAGAATACACTGATGAGTGAGTTTATTAGATATTATAGCTAATAGCCATGGAAAGACCTATTCTCTACACACTATTCTATTTCTTTTCTTTTTTTTCTTTATATTAGCTGGAGACTAGAAAAAAGAAAACTTGTAATTGCCAATAGCAGCTAGTGCTGTGATAGATGGTACTACTAGCTTGAGCTATGAGGGAGAAAGGACAGCACTTTACTCCTTGCTCATAGAACGTTCTGCTCTCTCTTTCCAGTGATTTAATGACCAAACAAGGCTCTCTCTCTCAAAAAAAAGAAGACAATTCAGATGCAGAGAAGTAGAAGCAATTTCACTATACTAAATCTGCCATCTTACTAACAGCGCTTCAAATTGCTTACCTTGAGGCATAACGGTCTGGGTAAGCCTGGATCCTGCAGTGGGGGCAATGGTGTTACAATGGATGTTGTACTTCCTGCCTTCAATTGCAAGGGTGTTTGCGAGACCCAAAAGGCCAAGTTTGGCAGCACTGTAATTGGCCTGTCCAAAGTTTCCATATATTCCAGCACCCGAGGAAGTCATAATTATTCTTGGAAGGGAAAGAAAACCAATGAATCCATGTGTTAATAATAATATGATTGTAACCTGCATTTTGGAATGTTCCTTAAAACCAGTTTTTGGAATGTATTCATGCTTCTGCCTTTTATGTATACTGAAGAGACTTTTCTAGTTGTTACTTTGGAATGTATTTTTAAATGAGCTTTTTCTATATTACACTTCTTTTTTCAATAAACTTCAACTCAATTGACTGCTGCCTTGTTGGCCGAGCATTATTTTGGGTGCAGAGGTGTCAGACCATGGCTGGGTCCAATAATGGCAATGATTCAGGCATATACAGTACTTAAGAGGTTACCATTATCACCAACAGCAACTCCATGATAATCCTATTTCTGTGGATGGCTAATGTTTATGACTTTGTACAATCAATTTGTCTGTAAGATTATGGGCACTCACTGATGACAAAGGAACTTCCCCCTAAATAAAAATGTTTAAGAATGTAGAGATGCCAGCAAAAAATCCTCGGAGAAAATGTCTTGTGCTGAAACAATATGGAACTTGCAAATCTCTAAAGCAAAAGTAGTATACCATTGAAATCAATGGTCATCAAAATAACATGGAATCATCTGAAAATGAGCACTAGTAGCATGAACCTATGGCAAATATTTTAGCTCTTACATGTAAGGCAAATATTTTAATTCTTACATGATGTACATGTGTTTTTAAATACATTCCACATCAGAAAAATGGCTGGGTGTAAACAAGGACAGGAATGTGGCATAATGGAAAGAGACTTAAAAAAAAAACCATAAGGCACTCTCAGTCTATAATCAGAACTTGCAAGAGACATTGGAAAATAAAAATATAATACAGCCAAATCGGAAGATATTTTAAAATATATTTAGATATCATTTTAAATTGGGTGTTTTCATATCACATTCTAAGGTTTGTAGAAACTATTCAGAATGAAATATGAAGTTAGAGCCTCTACCATAAATCACAAATCACAGCCTCTACCATAAACTCAATAGTTAGCCTTGAGCACGTCACTCACTTGCAGTCTTAATTCCTTCCTATCATTAGTAATACTTAATGAAATACCTTATTACTTTAAAAATGTTATTGCTGTTTTTATTATATCTTATTAAATTTTCTGTCTTCTAACACTGCAATAGTACAAACCACTACAGGATTTTTGGAATTAAAGCAATATGGAAATGCATTAACAAATAAAATGGGACGATTATAACTCGCCAATGGACACCAAACTGAAATCTCCAGCGGAAGAGTCGGGACTTTCACAGTACAGTGATAAAGGGCTGCCCAGAGTGCAGAGTCACTTCAACTTATATTAGAAGTTGACACCAAACTGAAATCTCCAATCGAGTTTCTCTACTACTAGAAACCATCAAAAAGGTCACAGCCTCTTCAAACTCTTCCCACATTCTATCAAAATGGCAAATAGATATCTAATTATATCCCATTGTGATGTTTTTGATACTCCTATTTCTGAGCTCTATGTGGCCTATCATAGTTGGTTGCTCAGAGTGAAAATAAAATTCATGCAAGGATTACAACTAGATAAAGCATGCATAGCAAGATGTTGTTCCTGTTGTTTTGATTGGTAAGATTATTTATATTTTATTAGTTATAAATTATTATTGTTGCTTAAGAACAACCATTTCAGAATTGTGAGTGTTGTGAACCATCTTAAATTTTGTAGTTTTGTAAAAATAATAACAGTACATATTATCTTAAATAACATTAAATGAAAGCATTATGAGCTTTACAGAGAAACAAATATTGATACAGCGTAACTAAAAAGTACTTTTTCTCTTACCAAGCTTGACATAATCTTACATCAATCTACAACATATCCAGTGGCCAATAAAATGCATTTACCTTCCAAATTTCTGGTTTTTCATGTGGTTCCATGCAGCTCGGGTTACCAGGAAGGAGCCCCTCAGATGCACTTTGTGAATAATATCTAGAAATAATTTGAGAAGCTGGATACATGTATCATGAAGGATTACATATATGACATTTGCAAATGCAATTTAGTCGTAAAATGCTGGATTTTATTTTATCCACTCACCCCAGTCTTCGTCACTGATCCTAACGAATGAACGGTCCCTCAGTATCCTAAATGGAAGAAAAGGAAGCAAAATAATTATGAAGAGTAAATGGTCATAACATGATAAAATTATGGGTGGAAAGAAAAACTTTATCTTCACATTTACTTACCCAGCATTATTGATCAGAATATCTGCAAAATAAATGTTTAAAAAATTTCTTTATATGTACATAAATACACACACACTTGTTCTGGCATGAATGATCATGTTTATTATTTTATGTATGATTAATTTAGAATTAACAAAGCTGTCAGTGCTTAGAAGGCTGGTTTTTAGCACAATGATATGCTCAAGGTATAGCCCAACCAAAAAAAAAATCTTGGTGTCTTGGTTTTTAGGTCTGTTCCTTTGTTTACTTGAGGCACTCATTCAGAAAACTGCATTTGAAAGATCACATCAGCTCTAGTTTTTTACATATGTTATCATGATTTTCTATGGGCGAGAGGACAACTCGTATATGGCATATGTTCATATCTCAAAAACTAGAGCTAATAGGAGAAAACTGGTGCAGTTTTTGGAATCAGCAGGTCAAATATAACCAGAAACAGGGCTAACATTTGAGACACCAAAATGTGTGTCAGCCAGTGAATTAAAGGATAGCGTAGCGATCCTCTGAAACCTAAAGAATATTTCTATCACTGCTCAGTTACAGATGGTTTTTAAGTATTAGTTTATTATTCTTGTAAGCAACATCTCACAATATGTTTCTGAGATACTAGAACAAAACACACTTCAGGAATATAAAAAACACTTCTGTTTGTCAAAAACTTGAAGGGATTCTAGGTCTTGGGCCTCAACACAGAAAGACTGAACTTTTGGATTGCAGAAATGTGCAGGTAGATGGAAAGGAACATTTTTATTTGAAATGAATGTAATTGTTATGAGAATTTGGGAAAATACTGTGTGCATTTGTAACTCACTTTTCAGAACAGAAATGACTCAACAATTTGATTCAAATTCTGGTGCACTATCAAAGCTATGAAATAATAGCTCTAAATGAAAGCACAAAAGCATGCTGATGAATGCCATGCTAACCATTTGCTACCATATGGTATATATTTTATTATAACTGATTGTCATTGCCTGTATGTTCATAACTTTAACAGGAGAGCTGTATGACTCTAAGTGGTTTGCTGCTATCCCTCTGAACAAACTTCCTACACAAATGATAGCAGTGGAGGAGGAGCGATAGATAATGACTCTATGAGCCCTTCCACAAACCCATATAACCCAGAATCTCAAGACAGAATAACCCACAATATCTGCTTTGAACTGGAATATCTGAGTCCACACTGCCATATATCCCAGTTCCAAGCAGATAATGTGGGATTTTATTCAGCTGTGTGGAAGGAGCCCAAGAGGTTTGCTGCTATCCCTCTGGACAAACTTCCTACACAAATGATAGCAGAATCATACTTATATACTGGTGGGAAGTTTCACTATGTTCTCAGGATACATGATAGCAAACACGACATTATGATGTTGAGGCACTATTTGCTTTTGGACTGCAATCTTCATCGTGAAATGGTGGGGGCTGCAGTCCAAGAAAACATGAATAGCCAATTCCACAATCCCTAATCTATATCACTGGCTGCTAGTGTTAAAGAAAATTATGCCACATATAATAATGATACCACAAAAAATTGGCATATGTAGGCTATATTAGTAAGGATCCCATATAATTAAATTACAATTTTGACCTTGTTTAAAAGAAGGTAGAATACTATTATTACTATATGATGTTTCCATTCTCACCATAAATCATAAACTTTTAAGCTTCCCATAACTGTTAATTCACAAATGCTTGTGATGAATGTTAGTTAATCCAACATTTTAAAGAGCTAAGATGTAAGAAAAAAGCAGGCTAAATATGTAACTACACAATTACTTTTATATATGGTCATTTTGAACATAATGGTGTCCTTTATTGATAATTGTGTGCATCTTTTATTAATTTCACACAGCTGTGAGAATATTAGGTGTTAATACCATCTGACATTTAACAATTTCTAGTAAGATACATTTGCTACTGAAATAAAGAAGATAAAGAAAATCAATCAGAACAGACTGACTCTCCAAAACATTTTGATTCCTGTCATGTATCTTTCCTATCTGCTTCTATTCTCAATATATTTATTTCTTTACAAAATAATGTTGATGAATATGGACTGTAAAATATTTTTAATAGCCAACACACTGTGAAGAAGTGTGATTTGGCAAAACCAATTGCTCACTGCTAATCCACTGAGTGGAATTTTCTCCACAAAGGGATTTGTTCATTAAATGATTAAATAAATCCAATCCTTTTTGGTGGCAAAACCACTTTTAGACATGAATATGTATTTTAATGGAGTAATAGAATGCTAGTGAATGAATGAAGAAGATAAATGGTCTCCCACAACACCTAAGCCTCCTCCATATTATATTAGTCACCCTGCTCTACACTAAACCACAATTTTTGAAAGCATACCTATCCTTCCAAATGCATCCAGTGCTGTTTGAACAAGCTTCTCACCAGCTTCCACTGAATCTATAGAACAAAATGTGAAAATCAGGTTATATGAATGTCTCAGATTTAAGTTTAAGTGTGATACAAAACAGGAAAACAGCAATATGACTTTATTAATATTGAGAATGGTAAATATTGGGTGAATTAAACTTGATTTCATTATTTAATGGTGATAAGGTGGGATATTTCATCATGGCTCTCAATGGGAAAGGAAGAAAAGTAATGGCTGCCCACTCTTTCTTCCTTTCAACCAAAGGAAGTGAGACAGACCACAAAGGTAGTCCTTCCAACTTAGAGCTCTTATTTTTCAACTGCAAACCAGAATTTGGGAAAATGCATGTCTAGAATGTATCATGAGATTCAAGGTGGATCTACTCTGTAGAATTAATGCAATCTGACACCAATGTAATTGCCATGATTCGATGCTATGGAATCCAGGGGTTTGTAGTTTGGTGAGGAAACAACACTTTTTGACATAGAAAACGAAAGACTCTCCAAAATTATAATTCCCATGATTGTACAGCAAAACAGTTAAAGTGGCATCAAACTGCATTATTTTCTACTCCAGCTGAGAGAAAAAAATGGAGCGGGGGTGCATCACCAAGGTTTCCTCACAGGAGTACTCTGTGGTGAAGCATGCTAGGACTGTTGAGTGAGAAGACAGGATAATTATGCTCTATATGGTATAAATGGATGCATCATTCCATCAAGAACAGAGCCTTTTGTATGTGTTGTCTCACAGAGTTCCTCCATATTATTCTATATTTAATTAGAAGCACTGGTGAAAGTCATTGGTAGGTTTGGAGTGAAGGGTCAACAATAGGTTGGTGGTGCCAAGCTATTGTGGGCATCCACAACCTGTTGCTCTTTCCCACATAACACACTTCATACATTTGGACATTGCTAGGTTTAACAAAGTGCTGGATGAGGTAAACAAGATGGAATTGAAGCCTGTTGATACTTTCTGTTAATCAACACAAAATGTGGCTTAAGAATCAAACAATTCCAGAAGGGGTGGTACTTACAAATGAAGAATCGAAGTAATTAAACCATTATACACATCAACCATTTACTGCATTCTTCCAAATTAAATAAGGAAGTAAAATATACTTACACCACAGGAATAATACTGTATAAGGGCAAACTGGATTAATGCTCCAGTTCTGAGACCACAATGATTTCCCATCAAAGTCTCTTAACAGAAACTTTTAGCTACAGAGTACTCAGTTTAAATTAGTCTTGATTCCCATTTTCATAATGATTTTACATGATTTTTCCAAAGAACCACATTGATTTAATAACTCATGGTCAGATTTTGTATCACCCTTTAGCTGTGAGGAGAGGAAGTGAGAAACATACCATAATTAGCCACTGCTTTTCCACCTTTGGCCCTTATTTCCTCCACAACTTTGTCAGCAGCTGAAGAGTTTTTTCCAATACCTTTAATGTCAACCCCGAGATCATTCACTGTGTAGCAAATGGGAAAGATACATTAGGATCTGTATTTGAAAGTGCATACAATATCCTCTCTGTTTCTGAATGTCATTTTTTTCCTGTGGAAAAGATAATGGAAAAAATAGGAAGCACAAGGGTATGGCATTTCTCCCCCCTGACCATTTACTTCATTCTGTTTTAGAAGATTTAAATGTCTGTAGAAGTCATCACATTTCAAAATTAACATTTCCAGCCCATATGCCTTTTTGTTGCCAGGTGACTTTGCAAACTAACAATCATAAACACTTCAGAAAAAAAAGATATAAACCTAAATTTGGAATCATTGGAGTGATGACAAAAGCTTTGGGTCAAATGAAAGTATTTTGGGATATGCAGACTACACTTAGTAAGTGCCCTAAATATTCTGGATGTAAACACTTTTTCTGCAGCCTTCTCCCCAGTGTCACTTTATGTTCAGGCAGAAGTGATAATGTTATTTTCATCGTTACAATCCAGTGCTTTTGAAAGGTAAAAAACAAGGTTCATTTACATGTTTGCGGTTATACATCAAAAGCTATCTGCCATTCCAAAGCATGCAGACAATCCAGATGAAGATGATGCAAAACAACTCAGCTACAAGAGCAGCTCAAAAAGGAAAAACAAATTGCAGCTACAATTCTTCCTTGATAAAGCAGCACTGCCCTCATGCGGCGAAACTAGAGAGTGAGTTTAAATCTTTAGCTCTGCAACTCACTCATTCATCTATAATGATGAAATATGTATTTTTTTAAGTGTTCATAAAATTATTCTAAAAATACACCTAAATTGAGGAACAGCATAAAATCAATGTTCATGTTCAGGGAACTTGAGGATTAATTTCAAGGCATTTTTCTGTGTCAAAAGCAATGTGGACTAAATGATATGCTATGGAGTTGTGGGTTGAGATAACCAGAATGTGATATGATATATATGATATTAATATGATTCAAAAATAGGACATTAACAAATTGAAGCAAACTTTGATGGCATAGATGAGGGATGCTCTAAATGAGCATCTCTCACCTAGAGTTCCGAAATCCAAAATGCATGGGTGGATGAGATACTGAATTTTTTGCGTTCTATGTACACAAACTTTGCTTGACTAAGCTATTTAAAAACACATGTACAGGCCACATGTACAAGGTGTATATAAAACATTAAATTAATTTTGGTTTTGGACTTGGTTCCCATCTCCAGGATGATAAACCTATCTGAAATTATTATTATTATTATTATTATTATTATTATTATTATTATTATTACCATTAGAGCTTTAAAGGTCATAACCAGCACTTCGAATTGTGCCTAGAGATAGACTGGGGGGATATCTGCTCCCTGTCGCCAGCCCCGGTTAGCAACCTGGCCAAATCTGACTTCTTAAGGAACAGGAGCAGTTGTTATACAAGTTTTACTTGTGTAAAAACCCTTTTGGCCACCGTAGATATCTGGGCCTCAAGGTTCAGCGCTGAGGAACCCCCATACTGCAGACCTGTGTCTTCAGGGGGAGTGTGACCCCATCCAGCAGAGGCCAGATCCCTATTTCCTGGTTTGCCTTCCGACTAACCAAGAGTATCTCTGTCTTGTCTGGATTGAGTTTCAATTTGTTTGACACTATCCAGTCCATTACAGATGGCAGGTACTGGTTTACAGTCAGAACAACTTCCTTGGCTTTAGGTGGAAAGGACTAGTAGAGTTGGGTGTCATCCGCATATAGGTGGCACCATACTCCAAAACTCCAGATGACCTCTCTGAGCAGTTTCATGTATATGTTGAACAGCATGGGGGACAAAACAGAACCCTAAGGAACACTGCAGGATAATGGCCAGGGGTTCGAAAAGAAGGCCTCCAGCACCACTTCCCAGGAAGGACTGGAGCCACTGTAAAATAGTGCCTCCCAGTCCTATCCCAACAAGATGGCTCAGGAGGATACAATGGTCAATGATGGGAGAATTTGTGGTTTTTGGTTTTTATGAATATTATAGAGAAAACCAGAGGATAAATTAAATCGATCAGGCTGTCCCACTAACTTTCAGGTTTTCCTCCTGATAGTGTCTCTAGAATAACACAGCACAAATTAATGAACACGAATCAAAAGCATCTGTTCAAAAGTGCTGCTAATTGTTTTTTAAAATCCTTCTTGATAAAGTTTAAGATGGAGAGAGAAGTTAGCAGGATTAGAAAGTGGAAAATTGGCACCAATTCTAAGTGATGTATAACTTCATTTTCATTTGATAAATCAAAAGTTCTAGTCCAGCATTCACAACATGGTTTACAGGAAATACAGCAAGCAGAATCACATGCACTTGACAAGCTAACAAGAGTAGGTAGTATATACATTTCCGATCTCTACAGAAAATACCAGTTACAATTTTACAAAATGAAGAACTTCATTGCCCAGGATGCTGGCTGATTTTTAAGGTGGGTTTCAGAGTTTGGATGAAGAATGGAGCATAGCTATGATACTGCAGTTACGCGTTTGATCTCAGCTACTGCATTTTAGCATTGTTTGAAGACTAAACTAGAAAAAAATGTGCTTCGGCTTCCTTTAACTTTTTATAAAATAAAAATTAGCAGATCAAACATTAGAAAAAGCTATAAAAAGAACCCGCATGGACTCATTTTTTCAGGGTTGCTTTTCATGTGGGTGTTCTGTTTAAATAACCTGTCTTAGGGGCCACTGAAGCTGATACAGAGGACACTACAAAGAAAATTCTGACTGTAGCAGAAGCTTTAGAAGATGAAAAGGACACTTTTGGAGAGAAGACTAAATTTCCAAGTATAAAAGTATATGTGAGATTTTTGTATTCATGTTTTCCTTACATACTGACTGACTTCTGTTTGAAAGCCTCTAGTACAGTGTTTCTCAACTTGGGGGTCGGGACCCCTATGGGATCACAAGGGGGTGTCAGAAGGTTCGCCAAAGACCATCAGAAAACACAGTATTTTCTGTTGGTCATGGGCATTCTGCATGAGAAGTTTGGCCCAATTCTATCATTGGCGGGGTTCAGAATGCTCTTAGATCATAGGTGAACTATAAATCCCAGCAACTACAACACCCAAATGTCAAGTCTATTTTCACCAATCTCACCAATGTTCACATTTGGGCATATTGAGTATTTGTGCCAAGTTTGGTCCAGATTCATCATTGTTTGATGAATCTGGATATAGGTGAATTACAACTCCAGAACTCAAGGTCAATGCCCACCAAACCCTTCCAGTATTTTCTGTTGGTCATGGGAGTTCTGTGTGTCAAGTTTGGTCCAATTCCATTGTTGGTGAGTTCACAATGCTCTTTGATTGTAGGTGAACTATAAATCACAGAAACTACAATTCCCAAATGACAAAATCAATCCCCCACCCAACCCCACCAGTATTCAAATTTGGGCATATCGAGTATTTTGCCAAATTTCGTCCAGTGAATGAAAATATGCATATCAGATATTTACATTACGATTCATGACAGTAGCAAAATTACAGCTATGAAGTAGCAGCACTAATAGTTTTATGGTTGGGAGTCACCACAACATGAGGATCTGTATTAAGTGGTCATGGCATTAGGAAGGTTGAGAAACACTGCTCTAGTAAAACAATGGATTCTCAAACTTTCTGCATTGCAGGGAGTGGATTGCATGGCCCTTGTGGTCTCTTCCAATTCTATACTTTTATGATTCTGTCCTGTTTTGAGTCTAATTCACATCAACCATTGCCAGAAGTCTAATTGGTCAAAGTCATGTATGATGGGAGCTGTTGTCCAAAAAGATTTGAAAGGATACTAATTCTCTAATTACAATGGATAAAACTATGATGAATACAAAAATAGTTGATCTTGGTTAAATTTTTAGTGAAACTTACAACTCAGTTCTCAGCTATTTAAACATCTGAAAAACACATTCTCCATGGTCTCACATCTGTACACGCAACAATTTTGTTGACTGCATTTTTTCCCTTCCAACTCAGTTTCAGCTGAAGAAAACCCCACCTCTCATCTTTCAAAAAGATTCCAAAATCATGGTTTAAACTGAACCCAAGTAGGTTTCAATATTGGCAATACACAAAGGATTAAATTCAACTTTGTCTATTAGTGCAGAGTTTCTCAAACCGCAAAACAATTCCTAAGTGCTCTGCAAAAAGGTAAGGATTTTTTAAAGAGAAAGATTTGGGGAGGGAGGGGGGTCGTCTCAATATGGTGATTTTTTTTTTTGCAACCATGAGTACTGTGTAGAAAAGTAGGGTAGAGAATACATTTAGCACCTTTCATGTGAAACACAAACTATAAACTATAATTCGCCAGTCGGCTCCTGGGAACCAAAATATTGGAAGGATACACAATGCATATGGACAATATGTCCTGCTGCCAGACAGACACAGATACTAGAATATTTGTCTCTAATGAATCCCATTCTCGGTGAATGTCTCCACTTTTCCACAAACCAGAAACTATTAGAAGACTCAACATCTTTCAATAAGTATCTAGATTTGTCATGATCAAACTTAATGTCTTGCATGCATAAATTGTGGAACTACCTTACTTCGTTAATTTTATTATTTTATTTATCAAATACAGTATGTAGCTGCAAGATGAAATTGAATGCTTTGCCTTGACTTTCATATTTCAAAGGTGCTCCCATGACTGAAAAGGTTTGAGAACCTCTGCATTAGTGCAACAGAATCATCCCCTTTCCACACTAACATGCCTGGAAATTTACTTTGCAAAGTTTTCAGCTCTGAGGAAGTGTATTTTAAGAATGTACAGGGAAGGAGGAATTATTCCCTCTCCAACTATTAATCATAGAAGCAGTTCTTTGATATGGTAAAAACAAATTCTTAGACCACTCCATATACATTTCAAAGCTGCTTGGCATTAGTGAATTATTAAATGTAACAATTCATTTCCTGCTAAAACATATCTGGCATTATGTTGTGTCCTCTTTATTAATTTTCGTTAATATTGCAGTTCAAAATGCTTTCTGAACATAACTGAAGAAACAGATTGAAAGCCTTTGCAGAATTCCTAAAGTTACTATTTCATGTACCATTTCATTTCAAAATATTCATTTAAATGCATCAGATGAACCAGCTGCTGCCCATGGAGACTAGCTACCACCAAAAACAAATGTAGATATAAAGATTTCTGACTTTTTACACTGGTTTGTGTGTCTTATTCTAGGCTGTGTCATGACATCAAAATACATTTGTTTTCAGAAAACATTCAGCTTTTGAACAACTGCGCACCATTAAAATTAGCAGAGGTATCTTCATAAATAGGTGTACTTGTGGACATGATAGTGTCCCATTAAAACCTAAACTTTACTTCTGAATTTGGTATTAAAGTAGGTCGGAGACATTTCAGTGCAAAGCAAGCTCAAGGCTGGACTCTGGAAATGAAAGAACATAATAATTCTTTAAAAGTGCAAAGGTTAACAAGCTGCAGCAAATCAAGGCAAAACTACGAAGAAAATGTTTGCGAGCAGAAGATTAAAAGTTAACAACTCACCAACTACAGAGGCTCCTCTTTCTGCAAAAGCCAGTGCATATGCTCGACCAAGACCTAGCATGAATTGAAAACAAGAAAACCAGCTATAATGTCATCATTTTAAAAGCATTCAGGTTTAGGAATGGGAAAATACTTGTAGTTTGGAAAGGTTTTTTTTCTTCTGAACTGCAGTTCACAGAACAGTCACCCTACAAGACCATTGATCAGAAAATTGTAGTTGACAGAAGAAAATTTCCCAAGCTCTGGGATATATAGAACGGAAGTGAAAAATTCATTCCCAAGTTAATCAATACACAAAGTCATGAATATCCATACAATATGGAAACCGATGTGGAAAACCAGAAACAGATGCCCAAAGCCAAGATAATTGGCATCCCAGGCTTACGGGGTGGTCCAAGAAAAGCCTTCACTGCAGTCGCTAATTCCTTAAATCCTACCATTTGCACACAGATCTCTAATAAACTATGCAAGTGAACTATGCAATGGAGGAGACATATAATTTATTCTTGCATGATGAGCAAAGTAGAAAAAAACCTTTGATTAATCTACTACATTTCAAGTTAATATAATAGCCTGCAAGTTTAAGTTTAACATCAGTGAGAATATGCCTCTGTCATGAAGAATATGACACAGAGCAGTGGATAGTTAGAATGTACTTTTTGTTTCAAATACAAATTCCTCAGAAAGCAACAGAGTGTGGGTTTCAATTCAAGCCTCCACACTTTAGAAAGTATGTCAGCTTCAACCATTGAAGTAGAAATTTCAGATTGCTTCATTGACTGTTTATACACCCACATGCCATTCTGTACCGAAGGAAAACCTTTCAGTGCTGAGGACTGTCTTGACATGTTATAACATCCTCATAAAGCAATCCAGTCTTGATATCACACACTATCTCAAACCTTGACCCCCAAGGACAATTTAGCTACACAAGCAATTATGTGGGCAGAGATTTGACAATACTTGCTGCAAGCTTTTAAAACTTGTAAAAGGACAGAACTTGGTAGTTTTTTTCCCATACAAAAAACATGATTTCAAGCAAACTGAATTGAGAACTTGGTTAAGCAAAAGAAGCTTTATATAAATTCAAAATAGTGTTTCCACAACAATGGACAGTATTCTTTTGTGCTATTTCAAAAAATCTCTGTTGAAGTTCTGTTTTTTCTCCCATGGGAACAACTAGACATTTTCTGTGAAAAGAATTGATGCCCTATTTTACAATAAGCAATTACAATGTGATTTTGATGACTTTTACACAGATATGAATCTTTGGGTATTACGCAGCTTATGCTTATCTGCATTCCCATTACTTGTTAGCTTCCCTTCAAAATGTCTGAATACAGTACACAGATTTATTAAAAGTGACTAGAGCATATCCCAATGCCAAGGGTAAAGATAATCTATTTCTAGTACATGTTAATCATGATTCAGCCTTAACAGGAACAGTGCTAATGAATTTACTAACTTGCTTATTTAAATGTATTTGATCTAATGATGTCAAAATAGTACATAAAAATCATGAGACAAACAAATCCAAACAATATGCAACTTCATTGTTCTGAAGGATAAATTACATCAGGAAGGCTTGCAAAAGTAAGTACAGTCAGCCCCCCAAGTCTGCAGATTTCACTTTCGAGGATTTACTTATTCTTTTACTTACAGATTTGATTAATATGTTATCTCTAGGAAACTCTTGGTTCTCCAGAGCAACTCTATGTTCAACTCCAGCCGAAGCTGACTACAGAGTTGCACTGGAAGACCTAAATATTCTTAGGGATATGTTCCCTGAGGTTTCAAAAAAGTAGCTTTTTAAGTCACTGTTTTTCTACATTCAATGTTTTTCACCCTTAATCCCAGTAAATGTGGAGGGGTGACTGTATATCATCAACCTGAAAACAAGAATTGACAGAGTATGAGAGAAAAGGGAATTCCACATAATAGTTCGTAGCACACTAAATGTCCTGCACTAACTGCAGAAGCCAATATCACAAGTGTGTGGCAATACCAGGAAGGTCTCTCCGGATGACACACAAAGAACAACACAGGTTTGCCAGGGAAAAAGAAGCCCCAAGGGTACATTTTGTGCAATTTATAATGTGTAGTTATGTACAGTACAACCTACATATCCACAGAGGTTATATTCCCAATTTTGCATAGATGTGTGAAACTGCTGATAATAGTAACCATAATATTTTCAGTGGGTTGACCAACACAGGGATTGAGAAGAGACTGTAGGTTCCACAGAAGGCCCTAAGTGAAATTGTTGATAAGTAAAAGCATGTATTATCATTAGCAATGGGGGTCCTAATGTATTTGCAAACTCAAACAGATTTTTTTTGAAGTATTGTAATAGGTGACACACTAATGTACTGCATTAAAGAACTGTCAAGTGGAGTTTAAGTACATATGGTAGCACCTAGATGTCTTCTCTGTATCACTGCTTCTTAAATTGTGGGTCCTAATCCCAAAAGGAGTTTACAATTGAACCTGCAGAAAATGCTTCAGTTGCACTTCATAAAGAGGAAAATCAGCCTGTTTAGCATGTCTTGCAAATGCCAATTTATTCTCAGTAAATGTTTAATTTTTATACCTATTTTATAAACCTATATACCTGGGGATGTGGAAAAAAATTCTAAGTCGGGGCCTTTGAAAAAAATACTTGTATGCAAAGGGTTTGCAAGTGGAAAAAATGATGAAGTTCTTATATTCTTACCAACCACATGTTTTGGATTTCCAGCTCAAAGTTGGTCAGTGCTCAAGAATTATGGGAACTAAAGTTCAAGACATCTGAAGGACCAGGGTTTGAACATGACCTCAAAGACCAATTGGCTTTATAAAAGAGATGGACTGTCACCCCCCCCCCCCCCAATGGGTTATCAGCTTATTGTGGTGAGGGGTCTTGCGTGTTCCAATGAACCTGCAGGTGTAACCGTTGGAGTCATGTACTCCAGGGAGGGGCGACAAGGGAGGATCGAGACCAAGTACAATCTGAAGACCTCAATGGTGGAGCAGGCGGACAACAACATGGTATATGTTGCAACAGCTGTGAAGGCGGAAGAAGGCGGCAACAGATGAGAAGCCACTGTCATTGTGTTAACCATACCATTGGATGGGACCTTTATTCTGTGAAGACTGTGTGGTGATTGGCTGTGTACTGACCTCTACATATAAAAAAAAACTCACGCACAGACATCTTCCAAGAAAAATAAAACAGTACTAACGGAAATCCCATGGCGGTCAGTTGAGTGGCACATGGGCAGGACTGTGAAATCTGGAAGCCCCTAGTCACAGAATAGCACATGGGCAGTGGATATGGATTCGGTCTTGCTACCTCAAGATCCGAGGCAGTTAAGTAGTCCAGCAGCTGTATACATGACTGAGCAACCCTTTTTTGGATCCACTCTGCTCACCCCATATGGGGAGGGGGCTAGAAAAAATGCCCTAAATGTAGTCTGGCTCACGTATCCCTGACTGGACTATAGTATCCTTGCAGCCGAAAAAGAAAAGTGAATTTCAGAACATGGAATGTACAGACACTGTTGGACAACACAGACAGTGAACACCCTGAACACAGGACTGCTATTATTGCAAGGGAGCTGGGACGTTTTAACATCAACATAGCAGCACTTCAGGAGACCAGGAGAGCAGGAGAAGGACAGTTGAAGGAAGAAAAAGGAGGCTACACCATCTGGAAGGGACTGCCTGAAGAAGAATGAAGAGTACACCAAGTTGGCTTTGCTGTCAGAAATGACCTGGTGAAGCATCTGTCGTAAGCATCCATCGGTATTAAGGAATGACTCTTTCAACCCTTGCAAAACAAACCACACAGGAGTGTTAAATGCTATCCAACTTACATAAAAATTCAACTTAAGAACAAACCTACAGATTGTATCTTGTTTGCAATCTGGGGACTGCCTGTAATGTGAAAGGACTCAGGTAACAAATTGCTGATTTATAGCAGCTCTATCTATATTTACTCAAAAAGAAATCATGCTGTTTTCAGCATAACTTATGATAATGTAGGCAGGTATAGCATTTCCACCTTAGACTCTCCCCAATATGCACTGAATGATTATTTATTTTAAATATATCGTAAGTTCTTTGGGGTGGGGGGCTGTTTTACAGAGACAAACTCTTAGACATACAGATTCACATATGTATGTGTATTTCAAAATTCTTGTTAAAGGTTCAGAATCTCACTTGTGGAATCATTTTGAAAACACAAATACATACATTAGACACAAGTATGTACATGTGGGTCTCCATTGTTCTGGAACAATAGGGCCAATGGGTAGGGATTGTAGGAATGGAAATTTAAAACATCTGGAGTGTTATATATCACTCGCCCCAGTATATGCCCTGTAGTGACATGTTTGCACGTAATATGGACAACATGAAACAACTATCTCTTCCTTATCTTCCTTACAAAACAAAATAATATTTAGGACCTGCCTGAAAAGTGTTAGGAAAGTATATTACACCTTTTCCCACATTACAAAGTTCTCTTCCAGAATCCTGTTGTTGTTGTTCATTCGTTCAGTCGTCTCCGACTCTTCGTGACCTCATGGACCAGCCTACGCCAGAGCTCCCTGTCGGCCGTTACCACCCCCAGCTCCTTCAAGGTCAGTCCAGTCACTTCAAGGATGCCATCCATCCATCTTGCCCTTGGTCGGCCCCTCTTACAGAACCCATTATGGTGAAAGCAATTACACAATAATTATATATCAAAGTGATTATGTAATGTGGACCTTAGCACAGCCAGTTATTTCACAAGCAGACACACAACCCTTGCTCTCACCTTTGACTTGATGGGATGGGTAACTTATAAACTGTTGTGCTCAAAGTTGTGCAGCTTATTATACAGTAGTTTGCACAACTCCAGGTTCAGTGTAACTGAGCTGTCATTACATATGTCACGCTAAAAGTATATACTCAGCACTCGGTGTCCACAAGTTTTAAATCCACAGATGCAACCAGACATGGCTCAAAAATATTTAGGAAGAAGCCAATAAATAAGCCTTGATTTTGGTGTGTGCCAAACATATCAAATGTTGGGCTTGAAATGTCAGGTGTGAAGATCTCTGGTTGCAGAGTTGCAGTCATGACAGAGAATATTTCCATGAACTTAAAGACACATAAAGTAAAAACAAAGAGTGGAATTTGGAGTCCATCTACACTACAGAATTAATGCAGTTTGACATCGCTTTAAATGCCCAGGCTAAATACTATGGAATCATGAGAGTTGTAGTTTTACAAAACCTTTGCCCTTATCTGCTAAGTAGTACAGGTGCTTCACCAAATTACAGTTCCAAAGACTCCATTGCATTGAGCAATGGCAGTTGAAGTGATGTTGAACTGCATTAATTCAACAGTGTGTGGATGCACTCCTTGTGAAGGATGTGTGTAACATAAATACAAATGAGATCTTCCTAACAAAATCTACTAAAAGCATGTTAAGAATATCTATATATATAAATCTGTTAGGTTGGTTCAACGGGACAGCAAAACTCCACAACCCCCCAACGAAACTTAACCAAAATTCCCATGCCCATAACACAACCCACAAGGTACAAACATATCTACTCAAAATGAAAAACAACACAACAACACACTCACAAAACGGCAAAACAACAAAACTAAAAAAAAACCCAACGAAACTTAACCAAAATTCCCATGCCCATATCACAACCCACAAGGTACAAAATCTACTCAAAATGAAAAACAACACAACACACTCACAAAACGGCAAAACAACAAAACTAAAAAAAAACAATGAAACTTAACCAAAATTCCCATGCCCATAACACAACCCACAAGGTACAAACATATCTACTCAAAATGAAAAACAACACAACAACACACTCACAAAACGGCAAAACAACAAAACTCAAAAAACCCAACGAAACTTAACCAAAATTCCCATGCCCATAACACAACCCACAAGGTACAAACATATCTACTCAAAATGAAAAACAACACAACACACTCACAAAACTAAAAAAACCCAATGAAATTTAACCAAAATTCCCATGCCCATAACACAACCCACAAGGTACAAATATATCTACTCAAAATGAAAAACAACACAACAACACACTCACAAAACGGCAAAACAACTGAGCATGCGCATTGGCGCCCAGACGCAAGTTCCCTGGTGCGCGCACACAGCCTTCCGGCCAACGTTCCCTCGCGGAAGCCATGCCCACTCCAAGCCCTGCCGCGCTGCTTCCCACACACACCCACACCCTGCCGCACGCACACACACAACCCCACACTCCATCACTCCCCCCGCCGCTGCACACACATACGCAACCCCACGCTCCATCACTCCCCTTGCCGCCGCACACACACACGCAACCCCACGCTCCATCACTCCCCCTGCTGCCGCACACACACACACGCAACCCCACTCCCCCCGCCACCGCACACACACACACAACCCCATGCTCCATCACTCCCCCCGCTGCCGCACACACACACACAACCCCACTCCCCCTGCCGCCACACACACACACACACAACCCCACGCTCCATCACTCCCCTGCCCCAATCTTACCTGCTTTTACTTCACGCCACCTCCAAATACCACCCCACCCCTTCCCGCCCTGTCAAAATCCAGGCAAGACAGGAAGGAAAGTTAGAGAAAGAAGGAAGAAGAAAAGAAAAGGAAAGATGGAAGGAAAGAAAAGAGAGACAGCAGAATAGAAAGAAAAAGGGGGAAGGAAGGAAAGAGGTAGAGAAGGAAGAAATGAGAGACAGAGGGAGGGAAAGAAAAAGGGGGAAGGAAGGAAGGGGACAAGGAAAGAAAAAAGGGAATGAAGGAAGGAAAGAGGGAGTGAAGGAAGGGCGAAGATGTAGAGAAAGAGGGAGGGAAAGAAGGAAAGAGAGAAGGAAGAAAAGAGACCAGAAGAGAAAGAAAAAGAGGGAAGGAAGGAAGGAAGGAAGGAGAGAAGGAAAGAAAAAAGGGAATGAAGGAAGGAAAGAAGGAGTGAAGGAAGGGGGAAGATGTAGAGAAAGAGGGAGGGAAGGAAAGAAGGAAAGAGAGAAGGAAGAAAAGAGACCAGAAGAGAAAGAAAAAGGGGGAGGGAAGGAAGGAGATAAGGAAAGAAAAAAGTGAATGAAGGAAGGAAAGAGGGAGTGAAGGAAGGGGGAAGATGTAGAGAAAGAGGGAGGGAAGGAAAGAAGGAAAGAGAGAAGGAAGAAAAGAGACCAGAAGAGAAAGACAAAGGGGGAAGGAAGGAAAGAGATAGAGAAGGAAGAGGAGAAGGAAAGATGGGAGGGAGGGAGGGAGGGAGGGAGGGAGGGAGGGAGGGAAGGAAGGAAGGAAGGAAGGAAGGAAGGAAGGAAGGAAGGAAGGAAGGAGGGAAAGAAGGAGGGAAAGAAGGAGAGAAAGAAGGAGAGAAAGAGGGAAGGTTGGCCACAGCAACACGTGGCGGGTAAAGGTTGTTATTTCTATTATTATTATGCTATTATTCCTATTAGACCCTGGGGGAATGGGAGAGGTGCCAGGTCCCAGAGGCAATGCATTGCATTATTGTTATTGTTATGATGGTGGTGAAATAAAAGGAAATAAAAAGAGAAAGAAGGAAGCAAACAGGGAGGGAGGAAAGGCAAAGGAAGAAAGGGGGAGGGAATGAAGGAAAGGGAGAGAGAAGGATGAAACCAAGTAGTGAAAGAAGGAAAGAAAGAAAGCGGTAGAGAAGGAAGAAAGGAGAGAAAGGGGGAGGAAAAGGGGGTAGGAATAGGTAGGTACCTCTCTTTCATAATAGTCCAGATATCTACCTCAACTTTGATAAGTTTTACTATAGGCCACAGCCACGCGTGGCAGGGCACAGCTAGTAAGAAACTGTTAGAAAGTATTTACGTAATAGCTTTAAGTTAAATAAAGGTCTCAGTCTCAGAGCAAATTTTCTAGGGCTGAATTAGCATATTTGAACAAAGAATGTTGTTACAGCTGGCCAATTTTCAAAATGCTGTCACACAACTGGTGAGAACAGGACCTCAAAAGAAACACTTGCCAAAATGAGAAAGCAACAAACATGAAGAGAAGGTAGAACAACAAGAAGAGCCATCTTGTAAATAACAACATGGAATGACATCTGAACATCTAATATAGGAAGAGCAGAACAAATTCCAATTAATAAACATACGTATTAAGATGAAATTACTTTTCACTGAATCCAGTTCTATACACTAAAAACATGTGGCAAACTACTCTATTTCCATACTATTTTAATTTTTGAAGTATCAAAATAATTTCTACATAGTTCCCTAAGTATTTTATCATACAGTATTTATATTTAATGCAAATAGGAAAACTGCATTTATGAGTTAGTGGGATATATTTTTCTTGAGCAAATATATTTTTCTTGAGCAAATCTGTTGGCATTTTGTTTCTGTTTCTGCTCAAACTGTATGTTGATCCTTTTATAAATAAGAAGCAAAAATAAATATCCTAAGAAATCTCTTCCCCTAAATCAGAAAAGTCCCCTTCCTCCTAACTACTGTTTTGTGTTTATCAAACAACTTGTTCAAGAATCCTAGTATATACCTATATTTCCACATCATGTCAGCTTTCTATATATAAATGCACCTCCCGTGTATATTGGGGTCGCGGTGGAGCAGGATTTTAAACCGCTGTGTTGCGGAACTTGCTGACTGAAAGGTTAGAGGTTCGAATCAAGGGAGCAGGGTGAGCTCCCATCATTAGCCCTTGCTTCTGCAAGCTAGCAGTTCGAAAACATGCAAATGTGAGTAGACCAATAGGTACTGCTTAGGCAGGAAGGCATCCATGCTCCATGCAGTCATGCCAGCTACATGACCATCCTAGGAGGTGTCTACAGACAACACCAGCTCTTCAGCTTAGAAATGGAGATGAGCACGACCCCCAGAGTCAGACTCGGCTAGACTTAATGTCAAGGGGAAACCTTTACCTTTACCCCCCATGTAAACGAGTTTTGAAAAGGACATTTTATTATTGTGCTGTGCTATTCATATCCCACCTTGATGCAGCTTGAATTGGGTAACAGCCCCAACTTTGAATTTAATCTGATAGGAAATAACTTGTTAATTCTGAAATGTTGACAGTACTGTCTCTCCATTTTGCCCTGTTTACTTCATACTATATTTGTGGTTCAGATACCTGTCTCTCTGTTACCATGTATTAAAACTTAACTGAGAAAGCCTGATAGGAAGGGTGTA
Organism: Anolis sagrei; assembly: GCF_037176765.1. Lineage (NCBI taxonomy): Eukaryota > Metazoa > Chordata > Lepidosauria > Squamata > Anolidae > Anolis > Anolis sagrei. Next base: position 241,562,581 of record NC_090022.1, read on the forward strand.
TCTATTCTCAATGCAATGGGAATCTGGGATTTGTACTTTGGTGAGGCACCAGCCCTACAACTCTAAAGATCCCAATTGAGCCATCAGAGTTAAAGTGGTGTCAAACTGCATTCATTTTACAGTGTAAATGCACCCCAAGAAACTTAACCTAAAATCAATAAATCAGCATTCAGAATGCTTCAAGGCATAACTCATTAAGTTTAACCAGACCAACAAGTCAGTAGCATATATTATATTGCAAAATACAGGCTGGGTTTGCTATCTATGTTTACTATCTTCTTCAGTAGTTGCTTCATTTGGGAGTGAGCAGCCCTAGGGAAACAATCCTCTCAACCACAATATGGGAATCACAGGCAATAACCTAAACCTTTGTCCAGCCAAAGTCAAAAACATATGCTACATACTTAAGAGGGCTCAAAGTTCATCTACTACAGAATGAATGCAGTTTGACACTACTTTAACTGTCACGACTCAATGAGTTGGAACAATGAGAGTTGTACTTTTACATGGCCTTTAGCCTTCTCTGCAAAAAAAGTGCTGGAATGTCACCAAACTACAACTCCTGTGATTCCATAGCATTGTGACATGGCAGTTAAAGTAGTGTCAAAACTGCATTCATTCTAGTGTAGATGCACCCTTAGCCTTCAATGCCTATTTGCCAAGGTATAGTTTTCCTTTTGACAAAACAGTAGAGCAGGGAATCACAAGACTCTGCAGATTGCAACTCTCCATATCCTCCTCTTTGGCTCTGTTTGATAGGAACTGCAGTACAAACCCTATGGTGGTTTTTTTTTCCTTAAATAATGTCCGAAGTGACTTCTGATGTGAGAGAGACGTTGCCCAGGGAACGCCCGGATGTGTTACCATTCTGTGGGAGGCTTCTCTCATGTCCCCACATGGAAGCTGGAGCTGATAGGTGGGACCTCACCCCGTCTCACGGATTCGAACTGCTGACCTTCAGTTCAGCAGTTCAGCTGGCACAAGAGTTTAATCTATGCTGTGAAATAGTATAAAAGGGAAGGATCAGGAGGACCAGAATATCTTTAGCTTAATCAGACTGACAATAATAGCTTCAGAAGATATATGGTCCTCCATATCCACGGATTCTGCATCCACAGTTTGAATATATTTTAATGCAAAAAAATATATACTGATTTTGCATTTTATATAAGAAACACCAGTTTACTATATTATTATATCACTGTATGCAATGGGACTTGGGAATCCACAGATTTTTGGTGTCTATGACAGCTGTGGAACCAAACCCCAGGCCAACTTTATAGCTAATTTGTGAAATTCAGTATTATGGCTTAAAATAATGATGTTATTTAATTTATTATCATTCCACCAAAGGTCTCACGTTATATTTTTATTTTGAAACCCCTTCCAACAACCTTAGCAAGCAGGCCAAGGTCCTTCTTCTGAGACTTAGGGGCTGAGTGAGGATTCGAACACATGTACGCTGAGGTGCATCCACACTGCAGAATTAATGCCATAACTCAATGTGATGGGAGTTGAGGGAGTTGTAGTTTGGTGAGGACCCAGAAGAAGACTGGTCTCATAGCATTGAGCCGTGTCAAAATGCATTAATGATATAGTGCAGATGTATTCTAGGGTTATAGTGTCAGTCTGGAACAAAGGTGGCATACAAACTCAATAATACAACAGTGTCAGGCATGGGCAAACTTCGGCCCTTCAGGTGTTTTGGACTTCAACTCCCTACCGGCTGTTAGGAATTGTGGGAGTTGAAGTCCAAAACACCTGAAGGGCCGAAGTTTGCCAGGCATACAAATACAAATAGTAATATTAATGATTAATAATTATTATTATTACTATTAATAACTAATAATAATAATAATACACTCTAACCCAATGGTTCTCAACCTGTGGGTCCCCAGGTGTTTTGGACTACAACTCCCAGAAATCCCAGCCAGTTTACCAGCTGTTAGGATTTCTGGGAGTTGAAGGCCAAAACATCTGGGGACCCACAGGTTGAGAACCACTGCTGTAACCATTACAAGTGCACAGACTGGAAAAACGCCAAGATCCCACTAGGAACACTGGATTTGTGAGGATTTCATGGGAAGGGATGGCCCCAATAGGACACGAGACCATTCTCCCCCCAAAAGCAGTGCATTCACACGTTACTCTCAACGAAGAGAGCAATAAGGCAAAAAGGCTCCTCTCCCCGACCCACTTCTGGGGATCCAGCAGCCTCGGGGACCTTCAGGGTCTCATCCTGCTTACCTCCTCCCGCCCCGGTGACCAGGACCACTCTCCCGTCAAACCTCAGCGGAGACGACATCCTGCTGCCTCCTCAAGTCGCCAAGATTGACAGAGAACTGGGAAGAAGTTGGGCAAAGGGTAGGAAGGACTGCGCACGCGCAGGTTGCCTCTCTCCCTCGCTCGCAGCATTCTGGGAAGGGTAGTTTCCTCGCGAGGGCTCTCTCTATGCGCCAGGCCAGTCGACTCAGTGGTGTGGTGAGCGCGCGATGGCTTGCACAAGACTACAACCCCCATTTTTATTTCTTGTGTCAGGGCAGCCAGTCAATTATATTACATTTCTAACAGAACAAAGCAAACAAACAAAGAAAATACAAAATGTGTGAGTTTGGTAGTTGATTAAATGTCCTTTGACCAGTATCTGGCCACTTGGAGTGCTTCTGGTGTTGCTGCAAGAAGGTCCTCCATTGTGCATGTGGCAGGGCTCAGGTTGCATTGCAGCAGGTGGTCAGTGGTTTGCTCTTCTCTGCACTCGCATGTCGAGGATTCCACCCTGTAGCCCCATTTCTGAAGGTTGGCTCTGCATCTCATGGTGCCAGAGCGCAGTCTGTTCAGTGCCTTCCAAGTCGCCCAGTCCTCTGTGTGCCCAGGGGAGAGTCTCTCATTTGGTATCAGCCATTGGTTGAGGTGCTGGGTTTGAGCCTGCCACTTTTGGACTCTCGCTTGCTGAGGTGTTCCAGCTAGTACGATCTCGATATCAGTGTCTTTGTAGATCATAGAAAACTATGTCTGGATTTAAGTCGTTGACATGCTGGCTGATACCCAAACAGGGGGTGAGCTGGAGATGTCTCTGCCTTGGTCCTTTCACTATTGGCTGCCACGTCCCGGCGAATGACAGGTGGTGCGATACTGGCCACAATGCGGCATGTCTCATTAAGAGCCACATCCACTGTTTTAGTGTGGTGAGATGTGTTCCACACTGGGCATGCATACTCAGCAGCAGAGTAGCACAGCGCAAGAGGAAATGTCTTCACTGTATCTGGTTGTGATCCCCAGGTTGTGCCAGTCAGATTTCGTATGATATTGTTTCTAACACTTTTTGCTTGATGTTCAGGCAATGCTTCTTGTAGGTAAAAGCATGGTCCATGAATATCAACCCCCATGATCTCATCCTATCAAACCATGGATATTAAAGCAGTGTCCAAGACCCATCTAGGCTGTCAGTTTCCAACAGTGGGGCATTCATTCTAGGTGCAGCCTTCAAAAAGCAGTTGTGCCTCTATAGCATTTGTAGCAATCTTACTTACTTAGGTGATTCCTCGTAGGACTGTCTTCCAAGACTGGTGTCCTGGCTGTGGGTCCGTAGGTGACTGTGGAGCCCTATTCTTGATCTGCATCTTCTCCCGCAGTGAGGGCATCGGTTTCCAGGTGGAAGGCGGTCTCAGTCGGGGTTGGCTTGACGCGCCTTCCTCTTGGCACGTTTCTCTCTTTCGCCCTCCAGTCATGCCTCTGCAAATTCTGCAGCACTGCTAGTCACAGCTGACCTCCAGCTGGAGCGCTCGAGGGCCAGGGCTTCCCAGTTCTCAGTGTCTATGCCAGAGTTTTTAAGGTTGGCTTTGAGCACATCTTTAAATCTCTTTTCCTGTCCTCCAACATTCCGTTTTCCGTTCTTGAATTCGGAATAGTGCAACTGTTTTGGGAGACGGTGGTCAGGCATCCAGACAACATGGCCAATCCAGCGGAATTGATGGTGGAGGACTTTGCTTCTTCCAGCACGCTGACATTTGTCTGCTTGTCTTCCCAAGAGATTTGCGGGTGGCCACGGCCGACAGGGAGCTCTGGCATGGGCTGGTCCATGAGGTCATGAAGAGTCGGAAGCGAATGAACTGTACAAAAACAATTGTTCTTTAGGAAAAAACACCACTTTAGAAAAAAAAAATCAAGAGTTTCTTTCTCCAATCTGTAGAATGATAGGCATTAAAGGCTGATTGATTTCACAGTTTTGAAAGTGGTTTTTTTAATTCAAAATTTTTCCGTAACAAATGCTTTTCAAAAGTAACCAAAAACACCGCATTTTACCGTTATACATTCCAGCAGCAACAGAATTATAATGCCAAAAATATTCCTTGCTTCCTTCCGTCTCTCTTTGGCACCTTGGTCCAGAAAAAAAGAGGACTGAGACTGAGCTTGAATGATTATGGTGTTTCTCCACTGAATCTCATAAATATGCAGTAACTTCAAAGCTACATACAGTAAGTTATGACCGTACTACGGTAAGTTATGATCGTACTACGATACTTTTTCACTTTTCTAGAAAGATGGGAGTTAATTATAAGTTCTCATTGTGAGTAATGAGCTTTCCTCAAGACAGGCAATGAGTTGTAACATTACTTGTACAAAACCTGTTTTTCAATAACTAGGAACTGATTCAATAACAGAACATGGATCCTTTGCTTACACTTCAGTTTTTCAAGTTTGTGGAAATACCGAATCCATAGAGCAGTGTCTTTCTAATGGAAGCAATGGCCTAGGAAAGAGACTCGTGTGAGACTTTTTGCAACAAAAATGACTGAAATCCTGTGGCATCTCAAAGGTTAACAGGTTTTACTTTGTCCAAGCTTTTGTGGAGCTGACTTTAATGAAGGAGTTTAAGTCCATGAAAACGTATACCAGATAAAATTTGTTTGTCTTTAAAGCAGTGGTTCGCAACTTGTAGGCCCCCAGGTATTTTGGTCTACAACTCCCAGAAATCCCAGCCAGTTTACCAGCTGTTGGGATTTCTGGAAGTTGAAGGCCAAAACATCTGGGAACCCACAGGTTGAGAACCACTGCTAGGGTATCTGCTATGGTATGAGGCTTTACAGTTGTAGGCAAGGTTGTAAAAGGGAATCGTTCCCTGGCCTTTGGAAGAGGGTCATCTGTTGCCTTTTGTAACACAGATCTGCTGGTGAAGTTTGGAGGGAATTGACCTTGAATTTTGGGATTTATAGTCACTCTCATCCAAAGAGTGCTGTGAACCCAACTGACAATGAATCTGGACCAACCTAGGTATATATACACAACATGGTCAACTTTGAATACTTGCAGCGTTTGGGGGAATTGACCCAAGATGGTGGGTGTTGCCGTTCACCCACATTGTTATACATTTTTGGTACTGTTCCAGTATCTGAGTGGACTCCAAAAGGGGGCCTAGACAGAGAAGGATAGTCCATTTTGCGGGGGGGGGGGGGGGAGTTGAAGGAGGAAAACCATTTCTTCCATTTTTGTTGGTTATTCCACCCCCACCGCCTCCACTTCCCATTCATAAGCGAGGGTTGTTTCCATGACAATGACATGGGTGGGGGGAATAACAGGAAAACTAGGAAAATAGTTTTACTCTTTCAACCCCCCCCCCCCTTGCCCCTCCCCACACACAAAATGGATTATCCTTCTCTGTCTAGGCCCCCTTTTGGCATCCATCCAGACAATGGAACAGTACCACATTTTCTAACGGAACCATTCATAAAATCCAAAAACTAACAAATACTAATATTTATCATTACAAAAGACCTAATCCAGGCGTTGCCGGGTACCTTAAGTACTGTAGTAGTAGTAGTAGTAGTAGTAGTAGCAGTAATAATAACAATAATAATAATATACTTTATTTATATTCCACTTTATCTCTCTTCCTATCAGCTTGTTTCACTGTCCAGCTTTCACAACCATACACAGAATTTGGAAATCCAATGGCATGGATAATACTAACTTTGGTATTCAATTACATATCTTTACCCTTCAGGATCTTGTTTGGTTCCTTCATAGCTGCCTTTCCAAGTCCTAGTCTTCTTCTGATTTCTGGACTGTGGTCTCCATTCAGATTCATGATTGAGCCAAGTTATAGAAAATGTTGAATTTTTTGAAGTTTACATCACTTGCTTTAAAGTTAAGATTTTTTTTTTCGTGTCAGGAGCAACTTGAGAAACTGCAAGTCATTTCTGGTGTGAGAGAATTGGCCATCTGCAAGGATGTTGCCCAGAGGACACCTGGATGTTTTAGTGTTTTACTTTCATGTATCATGTTCTGCAGTTGATGGTGGTTAGTGATGGTAGGCCTAGCAGTTGGTGATAGAAGGGTTAATGTAAGTCTAAGTTCTAAAGGGCTGAGTAATCTGTAAGTAAGAATTAATGGGTGAAAACAATTAAGGGTGGAGGCATGCAAGAGATAGGTTGCAGCTGGGTGTTTCTGGATATAATGGGCTAGCCTTGGGACTGATCTTTGGGAGAAAGGTATTTGTATTATCTTGGTGGTAGATGCTGCTAGTTTTCCCCCAAGTTTGTGGATTTTCAGTGTCCTGACCTGTCTCCTGAACCTTTGGAATCCTGGAACCTTGAATCTTTGGACTGGCTTTTGACTATGATATAGATGCTTGATCCCTGGACTTTGCTTATTGAAATCTTGACGTTTGACCAGTGGACTGGACCTTTTGACTACAGAGTTATCTTGAACCTGCAACAGTGTTTGCTGTTTTTGTTTTATATCCTGTGGCTGAGTGAAATCTTTATGTTTTACATTTTGGACTATTAAAACAGCCAGAAAGTAAGTGCTGTTTTAATTAAACTGCTTGATACAAACTGAGTATTTGTTTGGTTCATATCTACCTGAATAAGGCAGAGCCCTGGGATCGTGACATTTACCATCCTTGTGGGAGTCTTCTCTCATGTCCTTACATGGGGAGCGGGAGCTGACAGAGGGAGCTCATCCGCGCTCTCCCCAGATTCGAACCTTTGACCTGTCAATCTTCAGTCCTGCCAGCACAAAGATTTAACCCATTGCACCACCGGGGGCTCCAAGTTAAGCAATAATCTGTTTTCATTATTTTTGTTTTCTTAATGTTCAACTGTATACATGTCTTTGCACTTTCTGCCTTGACTTTCTTCAGTAACCATTCCAAGTGTTTGCTATTTTCTGCTAGTAAGATGGTGTCTGCATATTTCCAGTTGGTGGTGTTTCTTTATACCTCCTTTCTCAGAGTCTAACCTTACTTAATATGTTGTGTGATATGTCCAGTCCACACACTAAACCAAAAGGGAGATAAAATGTAATTCGTCTGTATTCTGTCCTGACAGTAGCCTCTTGTTTTGAGTACGGGTACATCAGGACAATCAAATCTTATGGCAATCCCCTTTATTAAATGTGATCCATAGGGTTTTCCATTACCTTTACAATCAAAGGCTTTGTTATAATCTATAAATCATAGGCTGAAGTTCTTTGGTGTGCTCAACACGTTTGAGCCTGTCCTGCAGCTCTTATTGTACTGGATCACTGCTGAAATCCAGTAGCTCCTTCAGAGCTTTCTGACTTGGGAATATAATTTTCTGACACTATCTCTTGCTTCATTTTGGATTGTCTCATCGTGGGATTTTCATGGTAAAATACATTCAAAGGGGGCTTATTCAGCTTGCAGTGTGAATAAGTGTTAGCCATAGTGCCATTGCTATTGTCTCTGAGAGATCCTTTGCCAGCGTCATTCTCCACTTTAAGTCACTACTGTTTAGTACATTTATAAGCCTGTCTGACATGGTAGACCCTGCCAGCAGCAGCTAACTCTTGTCTCACAGGAGCACACAATCCCACTATCACTAGAAAGTAGCACAACTGTAATTTCAAAATACAGAGATTCCTGTATTAAAGCCAGCCAATGTTTTCCACTAGGGGGAGTATTGTATTGCCAAAAAGGAAATTATTTTTCCCTTATAACTTTTTAAAAACTCAAGTTTGTATCAGTGAAAGACACTCTTCTTCGTTTTAGAAGTGCGATTTTTAATGGATTTTAAGCCTAACATATTACAAATATTCATGTAATTCTCAGTAGGTAGTCTATTCCTATAGTGAATCCATGTTGGACATTTTTCATAAGAATTTAAAAAATGTTTGATTATTCAGAGTTTGAAAACATATCAACAGTTCATCCTACAGTGATGATACAGAACTGATAAGCGATACAATGCTAATTGGAAGACTAAGGCAAAGCAGAAACAAAGCGCTGAAGGTTAGGTATGGGAGTTATGATGTTGAAAGGGTTCACTTCAGCCAAGGACTTCATCACATGGTGGGTCATAGCAGAGGATTCACCATGCAGTGTGGCAAAACTAGCGGGCAGCAGGGGGAAACCGTCGCCCCCATGCCCCGTATTGCCTGCATTGCCCCTTAACCATCCCACGGGGGAAATGTCGCCGCCTGCCTTCCCCCTGTTCTTCTCCATGAGGACTCTTGCAGGATGCTGGAAGCATAGAGCCCTGCCAGAAGTAGCACTATGTCATCTGATGGGTTCCAGGAGGCTCCATTCTTTCAGCGTTCTGCAAGCACCCTAGGATGCTAAAAATTATCAATTTGATGAGGTCTCAAGTCTCTGTGGGACTTGTGAGACTTGAAGAGCACTGTACCCTGGAAAAAGTAAGCTGTAGTGTTGTATACTTTAGGGCTCTTGAGTCTATTGCTAAACATTTGGCTCTATTGGAATGCATCACCCTGGTCTCAAAGGACCGCCAGTGGAACTGACTTTGTCCCATTTACATCAGTCTCAGGTTACCCTGCCATAAACAGAAATCCACCTGTACATGCACATGATACGTCTATACTTTTCCAGGGTAGGAGAACAGTTTGAACATTAAAATATTACTTCAGTACTAATAAACTTGAAAGTTTTTCATAATGTACTCCTGCTGCTGGGCACACTTTAGACCTTGCTGATGATCTGAGAATGGATGACCATTCTATTGTTCTGTTATCCTGGATGCAGACCACTTATTAGATCCACACTTGCTGAGATCAGAGTCACTAAAGGAATGGGGGACCTATTACGATTGTCCACCCCAGATGGATTCCTAATGGTTTTTGGAGAGTTCCCTGCTGCTTCAGCAAGTGGTTCTGTCAAAGTTCTGGTTGACTTCTATAATGAGGAAATGATTAGGGCAGTGGACACACCACTCTTAAGTATCCCTTCTTAGAGAGTGGAACTAAACAAAGCCCCTGGTTTTATAAGAAGCTGGCCGCAGTTTAAAAAAAAAAAAACCAAGATAGGGACTGGAGTGATAGTGACAGAAATCATAGAGCAAGGCTAAAATTTATCTGACGGCCTATGATGGGGCAATAATGATAGTTTCCCCCCCCCTCCCCCGGATAACATTATTACATCCATATAGAAGTATTCAACTGAGCTTTTTAAAGTGGTCAGAAATCTGTAACCATCTGTCCCACAATAATGTAAGCCACTCAACACCCTGCTGTGAAGACATGGTCCACCATTTCACAGATAAAGTAGATTGGTTTGGTTCTGACATAGACGCCAGATATAATCTTGGTCCCTGCTTGTCCAGTACTGATGAATCCTTTTCAATGTGTATACTTGAGGATCTGGAAAGGATCCTTGGAGAGGAAACAGCCAGAGTGTGGATTAGACCTTTGTCCTTCCCTGCTTATTAAACAGGTCAAAAGAGGAGTGGCTGGGAAGTGTTCGGCATCTTCACAAGGCAGGGGCTCAACATGCCTGAAAGATGTTGTAGTAAGACATCCTTTGGAGAAAGCCTTCCAGGAACCTGCTATACTGGAATTACTATATTTGTAGCCCATCTCCAACATTCCATTTTTGAGCAGAGTGCTGGAGGGCTTCTTGGATGAGGCATATTATCTAGATGTATTTCAATCTGGCTTTAGATCTGATTATGGGGCAGCTCTGGTCACCTTGGTGGATGACCTATGCAAGGGAAGTTGGTTCTGCTGGAACTCTCAATGGCTTTCAGTACCATTGAACATGGTATCCTTCTAACTCACTTTCTGAGATAGGGCATGTATGTATTGCCGTATGATGACTCCATTCTTTCTGGGAACAGCATTATCAGCAGATGATGCTTAGGGTTTAATGCTTGACTACTTAACCATTGCCCTGGGGAATCCCTCAGGGATTTGTCATGTCCCCTATGCTATTTAACATATACATTACATCACTGAGAGAAGTTGCACAGAGTTTTGAAGTCAGGTGTTCCCAGTATGCTGATACCTATCTTTAGCACTCCTCTCAACATAATTCCAAGGAAACCGTTCCTGTACTAAACTGGTGCCAGGCCATTGTAATGGACGGGATAATGTGAACAAATTGAAGCTCAGTTCAGACAAAACAGAGGTGCACCTGGTCAGTTGAATGTTTTAGATGAAGATATACTTTTCTCAAAAATGCAGGTTCAGTGTTCATGGGTATTCATTGATTCAGTTCTGGGTCTGGGGGCCTAGGTTTTAGCAGTCACCAAAAGTGCATTTGCACGGCCCAAACTTGTGAATTAACTGTGCCCATTCCTAGAGAACTCTCATTCGGTCACAGTGGTACATGCCTTGGTTGCATCCCATTTGGATTTCTGTAATATGCTCTAAATGATCTGACTTTGAAAATGGCTCAAAAATTTCAGTTGGTTGAAAGATAGTTAACTGCAGCCAGCTACAGGGAAGTGTGCAACTCCCTTGTTGGCATAGCATCATTGTGTATAATTCAGATTGTTGATGGTGACCTATATGGCCAGGGTCCAGGTTATTTGAAGTACCGTATCTCCTTTTATGAGCCCCTTTAGAGCTCTACAGTCATCTGGGGAAACTTTTCTCTGTCTCACCACCTTCTCAGGCTAGTTTGGTGGGAGTAAGGGAAAAGGTACTTTAGGAGGCTGGTCTTAGGATGCCCTCTTTAAAGAGGCCAGCAAGTCAAAACATTTTATGGTGTCCGGTTGTAAAAACTTGGATAGGGTTTTAACATTGTCCAGTGCTGTGGCCTTTCAAGGAATTATATTTTAAATATTAAGCATTTTAACTTTACATGTTATTTATTTGCTTTTAAAATAATTTTTATATTGGTACTTTTATTTCTATAGTTTTAATGTTTATTGTTTTAAAACATGTTGCCCTGAGTTATTGGGAGAAAGGTGGGATATAGATTAAATAAACAAGTATTTGCTTCACTCCATTTATAAGCATTCCTAATCTGGAGCAGCAGAGGACTGTTTCCTCCCCATATCTGCCCTTTGTAGCAAACATTAATACTGTGCCAAAGCAAGTAGGCAGGAATTTGGACTATAGAAATAGCAAACTAAAGGGTATAGTCCAGTAGTCAGTGTTGCAAAACCTTACCTTTCAAGGCACCAGAATCTGATTTAGGACAACTTGTGGTATGTTTCTATCAATCTCATAGCCCTCATTTGCAGAATACAAGTGATAACTGTTCAACACATGCAAAGCCATGGCGCCTAACACAATGGTACAACTCTTCCTCTTCCTCCATCATAAGAGAACATATTACAATGGTTCAGCGGCAATGCTTTAATGTTCCCAGACAAGGTTGTTAACATTAAAAATGTGGGAATTGCACACAGTAGTTATTCTTGACTTTAATTACTGTGCTAACACGAGTCTTTTAAATTTGCCACTGCTTTTCAATCTAGAGATGCAATCTGTTTTTCAGGCCCAACTGCCAATGTCAAGCATCCTGCAAAAACAAGAGAATGTTTTGCCAACAAACTCTAAAAAGCCTTTTAGGTTTTATACCCAAAACCTAACCGCCAAACTAAAAAGCAGAATGTGCATAAACAGTCGTTTGTGGCAGAATTACTTCATTAAATGGATCCTATTGATAATATTAAAATTGATATTCTAGCATACCCTCACCTAGGAACCTGTATTGGTTTAAGATATAGTTTTGATGTTCTTCAATTACATGCATAATCACGAGGCTAAAGAAGCATAACAACTTTGATTCTTGCAAAACACCTTTTTCAATTTTTTTTAGTTCTTCAGAATTTAGGAATTACAGGAATTACAAACTGGGAAAAGTCACCATAGCCTTTTTGGCATCCAAATGGCCTTTCTCAGTTCTGCAATGATCATAGAGGCTCCTCATTGCCCTAATACAATTAATTTCTAAAATCCTAACTGCTGGAGTAGTGCTGGGGCCAACATTGCAATCTTTAGTGTAAATAAAATGAGAGGAAAGGACATGTAATTTTAAAATAGTGACAAAGGAAATGGAAGAGAGGGTGGAAAGAGAGATGGGACAGATGAAAAATGGGGTTTTCAAACATTTGTCACCTGTTTTCTTCTCTCCACATCTTAAAACAGAAACTAGAAGAAGCCGAAACTTGATAATATTGTTAAAACATCCCCATTTCCATATAAATGCAATTGAATTCGATTTGTTTGTTTTGTTAGCTTATCAACATAATGTGTGAAGCCATTCCCACTTACTTCCCCATCTCTGAGCAGGAGAAATTGAAAGATTTGTGAGACAGAGTTGATAATCTGTCAGCGTTAGCTGAAAAGCTGCTTCCTGAGTTTAGTGACAAGCAAAATTTGTCTATTTATTGTGCAATACATGCTAGGCAGTTAAGAACAAATTGTCAAACAAAACTGCTTAGCTCTTTACTTTCATGGGAAAGCTATGCTTTCTTCTATTTACTTGCAAGAACTATGCTTGCATTTGTAATATACAACATTTGAGCTATTAAACCAGTTGTGCCTAAGGCATCAGTCCATATTGCACTATTATACTGCTTTCTCTCAATAGGTTGGTCCTGAGGAACACAACAAACATTTCTAAGGAGACCTGTTCAAGATAGGTTTCAATTATAAAATATATATATAATGCCTACTCAGTCCCCCCTTTGAGGAGATAAAGTGGGGTATAAACAAATGCGATGATGATGATGATGATGATGATGATGATGATGATGATAGAAGAACGGAGCTTGCTTCCAGATGAGTTTGTATAATATGGCAGTCAATTTAAAAAGGATGATGTGTTATAGGCATAGTTAACAAAAGTATCATTAGACTATTGAGCAAACTAATCAATAGAATCACCATAGTATAGTACAACAAGTAAAAGCATAATTAAGAACTGGTGAAGAAGAGGGATGAAATAAGGTAAATTAACTGAAAACATAAAGGATTTGTACACTGAACTCCATAACGGTTACATTCTTCAGCATGGGGAGGCACATGTAAGGCTAGCAAGAGAGCATTCAGACTCCTAGATTTGCCAGATTTTTTTAAAACTGTAATTTTCTCAAGACAGCAGAACATTGACCATTTCATATAAGGCAGGCCTCTCATGAGAGCCCCAGGTTTCTGTGAGACCTCTAACTTCATCTTGTGAGATTTGAGAGAGGATTTTAAAGGGTTGTTTCACATCCTACTCTCCCCAGATCACTGTTTCTTAGGTCAATGTTGGGGTTCCGAATTTTTTTTCTGAACATCACAAATGTGTTCTGCAGTGCCTACAGTGGACTCTGCAGTAGATGCTTAAACTATACTTCATTAAAAGGAAAGTCAGCCTGTTTTGTAAGCCTTGCAAATGCTGATTTATTATCAGTAAATATTTGTAGTCTACACTTATTTTATATACCCATATACTAAGAGTCACATACTGTAAACATTTATTGAGCCAAAAAAGAGTCCTGAGATGAAACGTTTAAGAAGCCTTGGCCTGGACCTATAGAGCTGAGAGAGGAGACAGAACTGGTGACAGCCAGGCTTGCACCATTTGATGTGTCCTTTGTGGCCATTTTTCTACACTCCAAATGCTTGGGGTCACCCTATTATGAATGTGACTGGCATCCAGCTTTCCTGCTGGATCAAAATACGATATTTGAGGCTATTATGTCCTAAGAACAAAAACGTATGCACATTCAAACCTTAGGTCTCAGTAATTTTACTGGCTTCTTCGCACCCATTGCCCCAGGCCATAACTATTAATCACTACTTGCTAATTAACATTCTTATATTACAGGCCAAACATCTAAATAAGATTACTATGGGGAGGGTCCGATAAGATAGTCCTAGTGCAATGGGTCTCAACCTGTGGGTCCCCAGGTATTTTGGCCCAGAAATCTCAGTCAGTTTGCCAGCTGTTAGGATTTCTGGGAATTGAAGGCCAAAACATCTGGGAACTCACGGGTTGAGAACCACAGCCTTAGTGCAATGGCCGTGGGCATATATAGTATGTGACAACAGCTGATTGCATTAAAAGAATTAGCGATACAAGGAAGCAGATCAAATGAATTGAGTGTGATCCTGCCTGAAGATGCTGTTCAAAAAAGTTGAGATGGAACATAACTCTGCTAAACAGTGTATACATACAGACTAACATTGGCAGCTCCACAGGTAAAAAGATCAACCAATTTCCAAGACCAAGTTTCTACTTAGCTGGATCTGTTATGTGACTAATAGGAACCTTTTATGATTTAATGCACAACCGACATAGGTAGTTTTGGGAATATATGAGACAAAGGGGAGATCAATCTGCAAGTAAGGCTAAAAAATGTCTAAATCCTTTATTCTCAAGTGTTCCACTGTCAATCTCATGTTTTAAAAATGGTATTTAGAAGTCAAGAAGATCAAAGCATGCAACTGCAAATGGAACTGAGAGCTTGACACTAATGGTGGGTAAGCATAAAACTACAACAAAATCAATTTACCACAATAATTTGAGGACAAAATAACAAAGGAACAAAAGTGTCCTATGGCAGATGATACGGCATCTCAAAAATCAATGCCTGGCTTCTATTTAAATCTTCTGAGAAAAAGCCAAATCTATACTGACATTGAGAAAGTAAACAACAACAAAACAGTCAAAATGATGCCATCATCTTTGTTTTCTGCTGCTCTATAGACCATGGAGCAATGGAGTCGAATTGGCGGGGGGGGGGGGGGGGAGAGATCCACCTGAATATTAGGAAGAACCTCCTGATGGTAAGAGCCATCCTGGGAGTGTGGTGGAGTAATCTATTTTGAAAGTTTTTAAACAGAATCTGGATAGCCATGTGTTTGGAGTTATTTGTGCATTTCACCATGGCAGGAGTTGGACTGGATGGCCCTTGTGCTCTCTTCCAACTTGATTCTATGCCACCTGCATGACCTGTACATTCTTCTCCAAAGCTAGGGAGCACCTGAATATCTAGTAGAGATGTTTGTTTGCTTCAAGTGGCTTCTGGTACTCAGCTGTCTATGAAGATGTTGCCCAAGGGACGCCTGGAAGTGTTACTATCCTGTGGGAAAGCTTCTCTCATGTCATTAGAGAAGAGCAAACTACAGACAACCTACTACAATGCAGTCTGAACTCCGTCACATGCATGATGGAGGACCTTCTCACAGTGACACCAGAGGCACTCCAAATGGACACCTCCTGGTTAAAGGAAATTTAGTATAATGCCAAGTTTTTAACTTTGTGTTTTTTATACATTATAACTGTATTCCCAATTTGCTTCTGACATGATTAAAAAAATCTAGCAGAGATGAATTTGAAGATTTCTGTATTCTAAGTACATCTGGTCCAACATAGCTATTTCAACTTTTGAATAATACCTAACAGTATTGCAATTTGCAATTCAAGATTTGCTGATGTGGAGTAACCCAGATGTACAAGATCTCCTCAGGAAGTCAGATGTCTTATGGACACATGAAAAACACTTATCTGGCCGAAGCATGCATAATAGAATATGATATACTAATCAACAGAGACTGATCAAGGAAATATAAAAACCACTTTGGATTTAATTAATTTGCTCATATTCCATTTTTGGATTTGCTATGCCAGAAATCATACACCAAATTTGGAGTGCAAATATTCTGTTTACTTATAAAAGCACAAAAACTGCCAACTTAAATAAACACCAAATATATTGATCAGTATGCAATTATTCTAATTTGTTTGGCAAGGAAAAACATTACATTTTCATCATAACATACTTGTTTGGGTAGCCTTAATTTCACGCAAATACTGTTACAAATCGAATTGAAGCTGCTGTAGTTATACATTGTTTTTCATATTTGTTATAAATTTCCCATAGGTTATATACACATACGACTTTGGTAATAGGGACCATGAGCACAACATCAATAATGTGTTTTGTTCAACATGTGGTCTTCTATGTCTTCACTTGTCTCAGGTCTAAAAATGGGTTGTTGTAAGTTTTTTGGGCTGTATGGCCATGTTATAGAAGCATTCCCTCCTGACATTTTGCCTGCATCTGAGGATGCCTGCCATAGATGCAGGCAAAATGTCAGGAGAGAATGCTTCTTGAACATGGCTATACAGCCCGAAAAACCTACAACAACCTAGTGATTCCGGCCATGAAAGCCTTCGAAAATGCATAGGTCTAAAATGTTCACAAAGATACAAAGATATTCATGTGCACAATTTGTGTAATTATGGGAGCAACAAGTGGAATACACATCCTCTTGTTGCATTGCTCTTTCAGTGGTCCCAGCCTGAAAGTACATTCTTCTGCAGAAGACAGTAGAATTGACACCACACACACACAAACAGTGGAGGATTGGGGTATGCAAGATGGGGACCACAGCTTAGAAGATGTATCACATTACAGGGTTAGTCAAAATGCATAGGCCAATAAGCCATTCAATTGAATGGCTTATTGGCCTATGCATTTTGACTAACCCTGTACTTTGGAAACTAGTTACTTTGGAAACACAATACTTTTTACAATAATGTCCTGGAATGGTGTTACCTTTACAGCCAGGGCTTTTCAGAGTTTCTGTAATGTCTTACTGTGTTCTGACTCAATGTGAGCAATAGTTGGCGGAAGAGGGAGACTCACATGGATGGCTACCCTGTGTTGTCCTTTTTGTGGCATGATGCAAGAAGTGATGTTCAGATGATCCAAGGAGAAGGGAGTGAAGGATGGGAGGAGAGAAAGGAGGAAACATATTGAAAACATTTTTAAAATGGTTCTGTGTTCCTCAATTCTGCCCAAAAAACTGAGGAGAGAGAGGAGAAAGTAAGTAATAAAGAGAGATTGAGAGATTCAAACTATTAAGATGAGTGCAAGAGGCACTACTTCGCCAGTCTGGCACTAAACGGTGGCACACAGCCAACACTTGAACTAGCAATGTTGGCGGGAGCTATGAGAGAGTTTAGAGGAGGCATCATTTCTTTACACACTTGAAGTGGGCTCAAGCCAGAGATTTAAAAAATGTTTGAAAGAGATGGAGAAGTAAGAGGGATTGGATGACTTACTGTATCTACCTAAATCATATAGGTGGTCAAGCTATGCTGTGCTGGTGGGCCACGTTTGGATGGGAGGGAGGTCCAAGCAGTGTTGATTATTCTGAATTATGACAATCAGAAATTAGAGGAACTAGAAGGCAGTTCCTTATATTTTTCAATGGCACAATGGTGACATGTTAGTGATAAGTTACCCTGCATGTTACTTTTTTGAACTGCTGTAAGAAATAATGGTCTACTGAGTGATCAGGATAATGTAACTAGCTCCTCTTATACAGTAAGATACCAAGTTCTGATGGGGGGGAAAACTTCCTAATGTATTCCTATCAGGAGAAGATAAGGATGGAGGGAATTCATGTATAAAGCTGCTTCCTTTGAGCAAGCAACACAAATGTAGCTTTTATGAATACAGTTATTGAAAAGTGGCAATCATACAGACTCAAATCCATACTAGTCACCAATAAATCATGCAGATTTACTGTACTACAGATTAACAACAACAAACCTGGACATCCAGATGAGAAGAGTAACAGCCAGTGCATACAAAACAGCTCTAGAGTAATTGCTTTGGAAGTAAATGCTATGAGATTTAAGAGATCTAGGCTAAACCTTTATGGAAGGATTTTCTATAAAGAAATCTGCCCAGTACATGAGAAATATATCCTGATAATAAACACAGGATAAAAGCTTGAAGAACTACTATTGTTGTATAGCCGTGGAGATGTCAGTTCACACAAATGGAGAATTTTCAGATGAATTTGTTAGTAGCCCTTAGTATAGTAGCCCTTTGCATTCTCAAATGAGAACCAAGCCAAATGCAAAAAACCCCCACACATTTTACAGTATAATAATGAACATGTGACCTAGGCAATTGTGTATAGCATATATGATGTTAAATGAATGAAAACAGGTTCTGTTTAATCTTAATTCTTGTTAAATCTTACATCCAGTTATCATGTATGTGCCATAGTCATATTTCTTGTGTATAAAAATACAGAATTTTGGTTGATTATAAATATTTGCCTACAGGTAGAAATATGCTTCTGATTACACAATTTCTCTGCTTATTTTACAAAGCCCTATTTCACCTTAACAGTCCAGTTTCATGGCTTTATTATTCCATTTGTAAAAAAAAAAACTGAATAAGTGGGAAAAAATAGGCAACTCCAAATAATAAATGACTCTGCTAAAGGATGATTTTAGCATTTGGTTTGCTTTAAACATCTCCCTTACTAACCACACATTTTTCCAGCCTTTCTTCATTCCTTCAACCAATCAATCAATCAATCAATCAACCAATCAGAACATTTGTAGTCCTCAGCCCAATATACAATCAGTCACCACCAATGCAATCACTTATATATTGCCGTCATCTAACATTTTGTTGACACCATCACAAAGTCTCTGCAGGTGAGTCTTGTAAGATCCAAATGGATTGTACAAAGCAGCCAAGAATTCACAATCTGAGAAGTGATCAAATACGTTGTTCACACGTCCATGAGATTTTGCTGTTAGGTGACGCTGAATGATTTGATGTAGTAGGTCTCTGCATTCATTCAACAATTTTGACAAAAAATTTCTGTCAAATGTAAAATCTACTTGATGGAAGCTCACCACAGTTTTAGCCAACTGGTGCACCTTCTTCTTGAACTTCTCCATAAGGATGATCTCTTCTTGATTAAACTGATTATTCCTGTAGAGGATTGCTAACTTGATAACAGTCTTAATGAGATTTTTAATTATCTTCTCTGCCTCCTTCTTATTTTGTGTGTACTCCTTTGTCACTCTGTAGAGTTCGTCCAACACATCACTGCTGGTGTCATCTATCAATGCAGTTGCTATTGATTTGGATGCCATTTTGCCAAGAATTTTCTTCTGGGCCTGAACGGCCAAACCTTTGGAATTGAAGACATCTGTAGCCACTAGAAGGGAAAAAAGAAAATGAATATACATTAACTTAAAATTAAGCTAAATGAAAACACCATAAGAAAAAAAAATAACTATAAAAGCAACATTTTAATTTTTCTCTTAGATAGTTCCTGCATCAAAAGACTGGTTACAATACAGCTGAAAGCATACCAAAAAAGGGAACTATTTAGAAATACAGCATTGTACTCTTCCGATTCAGGTTTTATATTTCTATTCTTGTATTCACACACCAGTCCCTGATCCTCCAGCATCAATTGCTTTGACAGAATAGTTTAGTGGGTGGTGTGGGAATAGAAAAGTAGATGTGGACATCCACCAGATATGGCAGAAGACTACTGTAGCTTTCCCCTCTATCCTATACCTCCTCTTTCTTAATAGCTAAAGTGGCAGTGGTAATGTCACCTGGATATAATGCAGTTCAATACATCTGGAGGCGACTAGCTTGTGGAGATCTCAGTATCTATGATAACTTCCATAGTGTTGCATAAGCAATTCATACTGGATGGTGTAGTGCTCCTGAAAAGCTGCCATCTTAGCAGTAGATTTATTTATCCTCTGATTTTGCTTAAATTCATTTACAGCTTAATTTGATGACCACCATCATCACATATTATAGCAGTGAATTCCATAAATTTAAGTATACCTGTCTTCAGGTTCTTAAACAGAGACAGAATAGGAAGAGATGGCTCTTCCCCCCCCCACCCCCCACCCCCCATTTTTACCAGCCTTTATAAGCCTTCAATCTGTTCCGTCTTGGCTGTTTTTCTAAAATAAAAGTCTAATGTTTTTTGCTTTTTCAAATACAAAGTTTCTCAAAATACTTTATCATTCTACTTGCTGTCTGATTATTTTTTTTCAGCACCTTTTCCAATTCTGCTTTAAACCAGATATCGGACAATGTCACAGGATATTTAGTTCAGGATCGCTCCTTACCTATAACTTTTGAGACAGCGCAGTCTACACAAAGAAATTTCACAGGGAAATCTGTTCAAACTTTACTCAAAATATAATTTATGGTACAAGGTTCTATCTATCTGAAGGTTACATTATATTATCGATAGACATTGCTCCCATCTGAAAGTGAGGAATACCATGCCTACCTACAGAATCAAATTGAAGATAGATAGATACACACACACAAGCACACTTTGGATGTTGCAATAGTTACTGCACATACTCATCTACAGTATAAGTGTACATATTTCAGTCATAAAGCAACACAAACAGGCCAAATCATCTTAGCCACAAGCCAATCCACCTCCCCTTCACTAAATTAAGTGGCAAAAGGTGAGAGCTTAGTCCATCCCAGGAAAACATAAAAGAAGCCCAGACCCCACTACTCTTTCCACTGCAGCACCACTTTTAATCTTTTTGAATGTGGGTGGAAAATAATAGAAGCAGCTAGGAGCAACTGGCTCCTTCTCTGCAGAATGAAGCTCGATTTATCTGTAAGTCATATCAAAATCCTTCATTTTGCCCTCCAAACCTTGACTTTTACATGATATGGTAAGTGGAATATTCCTTTGAGATTTAAAAAAACCCCTATCTAACAACATTGATTAGCATGAACCTTTATTTGCATATTCATGCAAAATAATTTATGTTAAGTGACAGGTAATGAACCATAAGACTGTATTCCTTGTTCAGATACAGTATCTGGAAAATTTCTATGCAGAAAATTCTGGGACGTGGAATGTGTCCAAAATTCCCAAGTAGAGTACGCAGCAAAGATGCTGTCATTGTTCCCAGTCTAAACAATTTATTCTAACTGTCATGTCTTTTAATAACCAGATTTCAACCAATGCAGAAACTCATATGGTAGAGAACTACTGTGATCTATTTTAAGTGTAGCAGCAGGGATCACATGATGGACATGTGTGTTTGACTACACACATGGTCTACATAGAAGGCTTTTTGTGGCTACAATAATTCAGTACTACTATCACAAGGTTCTTAAAAATGTGCCCTAGAGTAAAGTGACCTTCTGCTTTGTTAGACTTAACCCAGAAAATTCATTTTTAAGAAACTCTACAGAGAGGCAAACTTTCATTTTATGTTCTGTTTTTAGGCACCTTGTGCCATGTGCAAGCTGCCATGAGTCCCTATGAGGAAATGGTGGCGGAATATAAGAATTAGTTTTAGTACCATAAGGTGCTTCAAAATGTCCAGTGCCCTTATCTACAATTGTTTGTTCTATCATTGTGTAAAAAAATGAACATGACATAAATGTGCATCTCTTTTGTAGAATTTTTGAGTAAAGGTTTGATGGCTTGTGAATTAATTTGTGGCACAGGCACGTAACTGCTTTGGGGAATTTTCTTGTATTCTTATTAAGCACATTTCAAGACTGAGTTTAGTGAAAACTGCTAGTGTATTACCGTTATCTTTTCTATTTTTTGCATTTTGAAATACCAGTTTCACTTCCCTGAAGAAAACACCAAGAGGAAATTCCAGTGCTGAAGAAAGCAATGAATTGTTATAGCACAACAAATGCATAAGTTAAATTGATCCAAGAAGAATAAGACAAATAAGCGAACTTTCAAAGTTAGTAACTAGCCCTTTAAAAAAAGGTCTGAGTCAAATCAACAAATTTTTTTTGTTTTAAATGTTACTACTTTATAGAGAGCAAGGAAAAAATAATTTGACTAATGGGCTGCAGATCATCAATTATATATCAATGATGGAATTATGTGTAACTCAATTATTACTTGAAACAAAATGTTTTACTTACATGTTAATGGTAGTAATATGTTTGCGTCTGATTATTTCTTTATTTGATGTATATCCCACCTTTTCCCACACAGGATATTTTGATTTTTTTTCTTTGAACATCTCCAGTGCACATCTGGGCCATGTACAACCTTAAGATCGCTTGCACTCTCCAAATTTGTTTTTATAACTCTGCCTAAAAAACGGTGAATTCTGTGTTCTGGAAAAATCCAGGAGTGGCAATCCACCCATCTTTGATCAGGAGCGGGATAAGGGAGACAATAGCACACTACTGCAAAAGGGGAGGAAGAAGACAAGCATACTAAATATAAAGGAGAAGAATAATTATATAAGTATCAGAAAGAAACAGAGCTGGGTGGGGACACTAAAATCAGAAGTGAAATGGGTGAACACTAGTCATGGGCTCAGAATTTGTCCCATTCATTTGTTTCGTGTTTCTATTTAGTTCCGCCCATTCGGATGGCATGAAACAGAAAGTCTCCTCCTGGAACAAAAATGCATTCAATACAAAAGGCAGGCGGAAGCAGGTACAGGCGGCAAACCTGCTTTTCAGATTGATTGCCTGGGGAAGCCTGCATCCGTAGGCCCAAAGAATCTGGGTGTTTGGGTGCAGGCCTTGGGTCTACGCACCTCAACTGAGCACCGAGTAGGCCCAAAGCATGCACCCATAGGCCTGAGTGCTTTGGCTCTACAGGTGAAGTTTCTCTCCCAATAACGGGCCCCAAAGGAAATTGGTCTTTTAGCCCCCAAAACAAAAAACAACTATCTGACCTCCCGAATTCGGGAGGTTCAGACAAAAAAGGATCGGGGCCCCCACCCAATGCCGGGACACGAAACGGATCAAGGTAAGTTCCAAATGCATATAACTAGTGAACGCACAGGTGAAAATGAAATCCTTAACTGTCACAACAGGAAAAAAAAAACAAAGTCATGGCCAGACACACTGGATTCTCCTCACCCAGCTGTTTGCCATAAAAGCAGAATGATCCTAAACAGATGCGGGCTGTTTATTTTACACAGAATTTGGGATTAAAGAAACCAGCCTACATATCTTGCCATTTCAGGGTTTTCTAAGAACCCTTAAGTATGAAATAATGTAATTTTGTAAAAGGAGGCTTGTGTTTTTCATTGCACTTCTTGATTTCAAGAGTGTGATGGAACAACTTCAACATAATAATTTAAACATAATAATCACGTGGAAACCAAATGTAAAAGGATCCCGATTGTTATATTCGCCACATTATGCAAGATGGCATTTATTTAAGTCACTAAGTGTTGACAATACATACGTGCCAACTGAATTATCCTCAGAGTGACCATTCTCCTTCCACTGTTTGCTTTGGCATTTTTACAATCCAATTAAACAAGAAACTACACTCATATATTTCAGCTCCTTTTTATTGCACTGAAGCCTAGCAGCAGCCAATCTAAACCTCAGTTGTGAGTATTTTCAGAACCTTAATAACCCAAGTTGATCAAAACATATGACCGTGAAGGATACACAAAACATGCACATCCTGTGGATTCCTCTGATACTGTATTGTTGACTCTGCATTAACTTAGTCCCTGTTTAACAGTACACTTTAATGCAGAAGCTTTGCAAGCAAAGATTTTTTTTAATTGGGCAGGTTTTTGGTTCTTAAATGGTATTGCAGAAGGGTGTTTTTTTTTAATGTGGGGAGCTGTGCTTTAACCTTTTAGATTTTGTGGCCTTTAACCGAGTTGTTTAAATGTTTTTAAAAAACTTTTACAGTATAAGATTTAAGTTGAACTTTTAAAAAATGTCATAGGTTTGGGTTCTGTGTGAGAACAAAGATGGAATACTACACAAACTCTGTCTCATTGCTCGAGGGTTAGCACCTGCCCGGGGCAAGTAGCGGTTGAGAAATTTAAGGGAAGGTTTTGTGAAATGTCCTTTTACACAACCAACTCATTTTAAGGGAATTACACAATTGAGTATGAGTTATTGTTTCTTGAGTATTCATATTCTGCAGAAGAAGCTATGGGCTCTTCCAGGAGACTATATCCTCCTTCCCCAGTTATTAGGGTCTATCTTTGGGTTTTTATTCTAACTGTTTAGTTCTTAATGGGCTGTTATTATTTTTTCTCATTGGCATTTTAAGGGAAGTAGTGGTGTACTAGAGGACTCCGGGGATCAGGGTGCAATTCCCTGTTTGGCCATGGAATTCCCTTGGATGAATCAACCCTTTCAGCACTAGAAAATCCTGTGACAGGATCAACAGTCTCACGTTAAGTTGGGAACAACTTGAAGGCCTACAACAAGTCTGTCTAAATACTCTAAGGCAACAGATTCCATCTCATCTTGAAAGCTAAGAAGGATCTTCTCTGGTTAGTACTTGGATGGGAGATCACCAATGAAGATCAGGTGCTATAGTCTCTATCTCAGAAGAAGGAAATGGCAAATCACCTCTAAAGTATTTCTTGCTTAGGAAAACCCAATGAAATTCATGATGTCACCACAATTCAACCGCTGACTTGAAAGCACATACACTCACACAGAAGAAGGAACTGGTAAAACCACCCAGAGTATTTCTTGCTTAAGAAAACCTTATAAAATTCATGGGATGACTGCAAGCCAACAGATGACTTGAATGTGAACACATACATATTTTGAAGCCAAGTTTCTTTAATACATGACCTAATTTCCCTTTACCGTCTTGAGGTTCACTCAAAAGGTTCTGCAACAGCAGAGTTATTGGTAGAAACAACTGCAACATGAGAAAGTTCTACCAATTATTCATGATTATATTGCCAATCTAATGATTGGGAGAGTATTTGGAGTAGTGGTACTAAGAATTTCTCCATGTATTAGACACATCAGTGATCTTTATAATTCATAACTGTAGTAAGTAATAGTGACATATGAGACTAACAGTCTCTTTATTCGCTGGCTTGAAATATGTTTCCTTGACCTATAACTAAAATAGAACATGCAAGCATCTTTAAGCACCAAAACCCTTGCTTTAATATATGTTAAGGAAATAAATGTGGCACAAGAAAATATGATATGCTGATTCATGGTTCATTCTATCTTTATGGAGGAACAAAGCACATTATACTAAACAGTGGTGTAACTGATTTCCTTCCTGTTTGCCTTTTTGTGGCAAGTCTATTTTGCAGTTAGTACTACTGTGGCTGTGCTAGCATGCATACAAAACCATATCAAGCTTGTAAAATGCTACATGCTTTCCTTCTCTTGGGAGAACAAATGTAAAACAAGTAGGCAAAATTCTGGAAACAAACGGTAAAAATTCAAATTTGCTAAAAGAGCAGTAAATAGTCATGATCCTACCAGCCCCATTGCCACTGAATAGGATACATAGTTTCCAGCTTTTTAAAGCAGGGGAATCTTTTTCCAAATTACAATTGAACGAACACCGGAAAAGGTTTAGCTTTAATGGGATAAATCATTTCTCTCACTCATTACTTTATATTCTGCCTTTTCACCAAGAAACTTAAGTGAGTGTTTCATTCTTAAGGGTTTTCAAAATCCATTTTATTTTCACAAGAACCCTGATAAGGTTTGGCAAAAAGATATTGACTGGCAAGGTATTCCAAAGACTGTTAGTGGAGATGTGATCTGGGTTTCTACTGTCATAACACAATGCTCTAACCACAAACTTTCAGCTCTAAACAAGATGAAGACTCACCTCATTACTGCCCATTTTCTGGATATTATTTAATATTATAGGGCAAGAGTCAAGAACATTAGCTCTCGTAGAGAATCAGTGGTCATTCTCTAAGAATAGATAATACTGTTGCCATCTCTACAGCTGTAGCAACTCAACAAGTCCAGTCACTCCTGATGGAGACGTATGAACAGCAGTCACTATAGTAGTCTATCAGGGAGAGGTCAATGGAGCAATACATTTCAGCAGACAGCCTCCTTTGCAGGTGAGTATTTTACTAAATTACATTTTCACTGCAGCCTAACAATTATCTTGTATCTCTTTTTCAGCATATAGAATGTTCTGGTTTGCAAGCAGCCATGCTACACACAGGAAATACAAACAATAAGGCCTTTTTCTTCATTCTATGCAGACAAATCTAAAAGTTGAAACCATTGTACAAAAAAATCACAATTCAACACAAGTTTGACTTGCGTCAGTTGTAGTGTTTTCTATGAAGTGATGAACCGATGATCCAAAGTCATCCCAGTCACAATGGGAACCATTTCCTTGGATTGTAGTAATTACAGATGAAGGCCAGAAGAAGGTAACTATTGTGGACATAACGATCTCTTTGAGAACAGGAAATCAGTTAGATAATATAAATATCAGAGATATAATCCTTTGGTACAGGCCCGTAGCCAGGATTTTGATTCGGGGGGGGGGGGGAGCTGAGTTTCATTTGGGGGGGGGGGCTGAGTCTGAGTGAAAGAGGGTTTACCCTAGCAAATCTTTTGTATCATTACCCCAATACCCCCATGCGTATGGGATATATTGAGCATGGTGATCAGATCATGATATGAATAAACATAACGGTTTAAATAATGTACCTTCTCGCGGACCAACATGAGAATTTTGGGGGAGGGGAGGGGCTGAAGCCCCTCAACCCCCCCCCCCCCCCCGGCTACATGCCTGCTTTGGTAAATGTACTGAGTCAAAAAAAGCATGAAATTTCCATCCATGGTGGCAGGGATTCAGTGAATTGGCCCATGATGAAAGTCTGTAGAGTGATAAGATGTTACACCAAATCTATGTGAAGGGTAGTAGTATAAGATACCATTATATTCCATAATCTGGGTCATTGCCAGTACGAGGAACCAGTCACTAATATTTTAGAGAGGACATCATGATACATTGGGAAATAATTTATTTTAAAAAAATATTTTTATACTATATATTGTATGCAACTGTCTAGATACATAAGTGATCACTTATGGTATTTGTGATCTAAAAGTAAAAAATACTTTTGGTGTCACTTAGTATGCGATGTTTTGCTTTCAGACATATTTAATATTCTAATTCATCTGAGGAGTGAAATTAACTTTTTATAAATATTATTTGTATAACATTATTTTATTGCCAATGACTTTCTTTGAATCTGACATTGTTTCTATATTTATTTGTAAATATTCTCTAATGAAAGGATCAATCTTTTTATGAAACCAGGGACAATCAATAGTTTCATTCAAACCTGTCCACTGGAGTGCTATCTTTCAGTTCATAACCACACAAAAATTTCCCATGTGCAATTTTGCATGGGAAAGTAACATATGACATAGCTGATTCTTAATTTCCTCGTGTTCTCCCTCTGGCAAGAGAGAAAATACAATCAAAGCCAGCATGAACTTTAAGTTCTTATATTATGTCCCCATGTGGATGCTGCAACAGAACAGCTTTTAGAGGCATATTTAAAAACCAAACCAGGATTACATTTTCTATTTTAAAGCAGAAATAACTGGTGAAATTCTCCTTGACAGCATGCAGTCTTCATTATTACACTATCACCATTTCAAGTTGATGGAAAATTAAGGTCATAACAAAGTTTTTAGAAAGTTTTTAAAGAGGCTTTAAAGTGGTACAAAGCTATGGAAAAGAATGTGTAACTCAAAGTATGTAGAGAAAATGCTAAACCAAAACATCGACTTGACATCTCCAGAAATACAGCTTCATTCTCAGTGTCTTTATGGCGGCATTTTGATTCAGCCCAATGAAAAATGCAACTCTTCTCTATGTTATACAGATAAATTTGTGTCTTTTTTTCTGTTACACTAATAAATTATACAAGAAGCCAACAAGCAGGATTTTCTATGGACGTCTAGCCAACCTCTTGTTCTGTTTGTTCTATACTCAAATTCTGTCACACTCTCGACTAAATTAAGCAAGATCTTCAGATGGGAAGAACAGAACCCAATCAATATATTAAGCATCAGACACTGCAGACAAAGCAGAACTGTTCCCAAATGCAAAGTTCAACCATATGTATTTTCTTATGCATTGAATGTGTAAATAGGAAGACAACAAGTTTTATGGCACTGTAGTTTTCAGACCAAAACATACTGTAAGCTATTTAGCTGCTTGTGCTTCTTCTGTTTATATCAGTTTTATATTAATTTATGCAATGCTTTTGACACAAAATGAATAAACTATAAGAATGAGAATCATACAGCCCTCCCAATGTTGTGGAAAGTATGTTCTACCAGCCTTATCCAGTGATGAACAATGCTGAGTGCTGCAGTTTGGAGGGTCACACAATTTCTACCTCTATTCTAAGGATAAATCTCTTAAATGCTCTTCACACATAAAACTTCCTTATTAGTTCCTACGGGGTTAAGTTTCCAAATGCATGTCTCATTTCCACATTCTACTTTCATTATTTGTACAATTGTACAAACAGACATTTAACTAAAATCCATGTTAATTATATTTTTGCAGTGTCTTCACTGGTGGGATGAAAAAAGAATCAGATGAAATTAATTATGGAGGTGGTTCAAAGATAATTATTCAATTGGGGTGATTTTCCAGCATTCATGAACCCTTTTGCAAAGATCCAGGCATATATATATTTGATTTTTTTCTTGTCTGAACTGGTTTTAAGCCCCATTTCCCAGGAGGAGAAAAGCAAAGGAAGAATACATAACTCTGACACCCATCCTCATAAACCACTGAATGAGTGCTTGGAAACTTTAGATGGTCCAAAGTGCTGCAGAAAGAATGGGAGACGGAGCATGAGACTCCCTTATTAAAACAGCTTCACTGAACATCTCCTGGGTACAATTAACTGTGTTAGCAAATAGTATATAAAACCATGTACAAGTTGGATCCAAACTATCAGAAGGACCATGTTGTCTCTAAGTTTGAGATTCTTAAGAGAGGTATTTATTTATTTATTTATTTATTTATTTACTGCATTTGTTGACCGCCGTTCTCAGCCCTAGGGCGACTCACGGCGGTGTACAACATATAAAAAGACAATTTACAATGAAAGCAATATCATAAACAACAACAACATCACTATTAATAATACCATTACACTAAATCATTCGCGACGTCTCATCATAGAATCACAATCCAATCTCGTTATCCATATTCCGTTCCACTCATCATTGCCAATTTGTTGTAGCACTTAGTCAAACGCCTTCTCAAACAACCACGTCTTTAGGCTCTTGCGGAATGTCATAAGGGAGGGCGCCTGTCTGATGTCTACAGGGAGGTAGTCTTATTGGTCCCTTACCTTAAAAGGCAACTCTTATATGGATATAGAGATTTATCCAGGCAGGAAACTGACTGCTTACTGAGAAAGTAACTTTTATTGGTATGGTAGTATCTTAAATGTTTTGCTGTGCTTTAATTGTTTTTGAATTAACTGTGTTTTAATGCTGAAATTTCATTGTGATGTAATATGGACATATGTCTCCTAGTTACAAATGGAGCGAGAGAAATCTACCCTTGGGAAGGGAAATTCACTCCTGGAAGAGTTATCGTGGGGAAAAGATGTCTCAATTGAGGCTTGATCACCAATCCTTATTTCCATGTCATCCCAAAAAAATTCAAAATCCAATTGCCACAGAGACAGAAGTCAGGTGAAATCTTCTGAACAGGGGCACAAACAACAAAACAACATTACAGGTGTGTTAATGCTTCCCTGTTATCCAAATCTTTGTTTAAAAAAAACTGGCTGGAGTTACACTTTAAAGATGTACCTGTTCCAACTTACACACAATTTCAACTTAAGACCAAACCTACAGAACCTATCTTGTTCGTAACCCGGGGGCTGCCTGTATTTTTGTCTTTTTATTTATTTTTTAGTTAATCTTGTTGACGTTTCTTTTGACTCTCTTAAGGGATAGAGGTACAGTATAAATCAGGGATGGGCAAAATGTGGGCCATAAGGCCAGTTATGTACCCTCTCCCAGGGGATCAAATATCCCCCTCCCCTCCCCCAAAAGCCACCAAATCATGTCTAGGGAGTATGGATGGCATTCCCACTGCTTTTTTAGCCTTCCTGAATCCTACAGGGCTAAAAAGAAAATTTTGCAAAACTTTTCAAATAAACTTTCTTTGCATAAGAATGTCCACAAATGTCCTCTATGGACTAAAGGGTGTTTTGTTGTCTTGTACCAGGGATGATGACAGTTGAAGCTCCCCCTGTAAGGATCTCTGGGGACAGTCCCCTACTCTTCCACAGTTGTCCACCCCTGATATAAATCACACATATATCTCTGAAACCTCAATGAGTATGGAAATGAACCTAGACAAGCTTGGACTCACATTTCCCCATCTTGCCTCCTGGGAAACTGCTTTGAGATTAGAAACAGTGACTTCCTTTTTTGATTTACTTGATTTCATCATCTTCTCAAGACTCTGAACTGTTAACCTTACATTATTGAAGGAAACCAGTTTCGTAAATCAAAGCTTAAAACTGAGTTCTTACAGTGAACCAGAGTATGGAATCAACATAGTTAAAACTGTTGGCGACCAAAACTGGAAGCCCGTAGCTGTGACAGAAGAGGGTAGATAATACAAAATGAGCTGAACACTTATGTACCTTAAAAATAAAACACATAAAACCCCCATGGAAATCTTGTTATATCTGAAGCTTTATAAATATCCTGCTTGAACATACACTGTGGACCAATGTATCACAGTTGAGTTATTCCCTTTTAATCTTGAATGTCACTCTTTATCTGTACATGTAATGAATTTGTGCTGTATAATTTTACCACGACTTCAGTGGCTAAATAGATTATTTGCACTTCTAAGCATTATTTAGTGAATGTCTTATAAAACCTGTAAGCCTCTAAATATTAATTCATATAAACACTCTCCATCCATCTGCCACTGGCCCAGCCCATGCCTGATATGTACACATTATATATAATATAATATATTAACATTTCTTGGGACTCCATAAGAAACTTTTGCTTCAAAAAGGGTTCCACAGCTGAAAAAGTTTGAGAACCATGGTGTTAAGAAACGTAAACCAGGCATGGAGAATAGGTGACCCTTCATAACTTTTTTGGACTTCAGTTACTGTTATTTTGTAGGCCTGACATCAGATTCCCATGTCAGATTCCCACCCCTGAAACAGTTATTGAAGTATCATTGAAACTCATAAAATGTTAGAAAAGCCTTCTTAGAACCTGGATTAGACAAAAGTCCGTCTAGCGCAATATACTATTTACCACAATGCTTTTAACTCCTGCAAATATATAACCTGGATTCTGTTCTCATTGTGCATCTAAAATCCTGGGATATGCTAAAGAAATAGTGGTAAAGGAAAATGTTTACTTAATAATCAGTTCTTGTCAAGTACGATCTTTTTTCAACTACATAATATGCTTTCTGAGAAGTAGGTCACAATTAAAGAATCTTACTGCAAGATGAAAGGGCAGAAAATTACATTCTAGAGGTCTAGTACATCTTCAACGGTGGGTCCCGAACTCAAATGTGGTCCACTTAGCTCAATGTTGGGGGTCCCGAAAAAACTGTCAATAATAACATTTCCTGAATGTTATCTAGAACTTAGGTAAAGGTAAAGGTTTCCCCCTGACATTTCCAATCATGTCTGACTCTGGGGGTTGGTGTTCATCTCCAATTCTAAGTCGAAGAGCCGGCGTTTTCCGTAGACACCTCCAAGGTAATGTGGCCAGCATGACTTCATGGAGCACCGTTACCTTCCCGCCAGAGTGGTACCTATTGATCTACTCACATTTGAATGTTTTCGAAATGCTAGGTTGGAAGAAGCTGGGGCTGACAGCAGGAACTCACCCTGCTTCCCGGATTCAAATCTGCAACCTTTCAGTCAACAAGTTCAGCAGCTCAGTGCTTTAACGCACTGCACCACCAGTACTTATTTTATGCATTTATATGAATCGATTATGCAATGTTTACATTGGACTCTGGAGAAGATGCTTCAGTTGTACTTCATAAAAACAAAAATCAGCTTATTCAGCAAGCCTTGCAAATTTATTTATTTATTTACTTATTTGAAACATTTATATTCTGTCCTTCTCACCCCAATGGGGACTCAGGGCAGAGCACAACATATATACAGCAAGCATTCCATGCTGGGACATAAATAACTATAAATATACACAAACATTAAAATCTGTTATATCCACTTTAAAATCAACTGTTTAAAACCGCCTCAAAACAAATGCCGATTTGTTATTAGTAAGTGTTTGATTTTTATACTTATTTTATAAACCTATATACCTGGGGTTATGTAAACATTTCTAAAGAGAAAAGGGCTCCCAAGTGGAAAAGTTTAAGTCATCTAGATTATAATTTACCTAAATCCAACAATATGCTGATATTGCAGCACCAATGCAACAGATATTCCTCCTTATCTCCTCTCCACTGCAACCGCTGGATCCTCCTGAAAGTTTGGCAGCTTTCCAGAGCAGCTGGAATGGACTTCGCAACAGGACTGTGGATCCCCCCCCCCCCAAAACGTTCATCCTGCAACCACAACAGCCTCCCCATCAAATGTCATTGCAGCTAAAAATTCTATGCACATATGAAGTGCTGCCAAACCAAAAATACATAACGATGGGAAAAAAAATAAGGGATTGCATCTCTGGACCCCTCAAATAAGAACAGGGTGATCAATGTTCCTTATCCTTTCCTCTCTCAATATGAATTATTAGTTTGAACTGGCAAACACGGCACTGCCCTCAAAGCTTTGGGGTAAAGGGGTGTGGATGCCATCTGATAAAGAAGCTCCTCCTGGTTTTAGGAATTTATTATTTGGGTGGACCGCCACTTTTCTTCTATCAACATGCATCATTACATCTTGGCACACACTTGGCCAAAAATGATTAGCACATTACGTGCCTCTCTCCATGCTATGTGGATTTTCCAAATCAAGCTTAAATAAGGAACTGGGAATAAGGAACCAGCTTTAGACTTGAGAGATTCTGTACTTTTTGTGTGTTCCGCACCTCCCAACATGGCTGTTACGAAAAAGCTAAAGAGAAGCATGAGTCTACAAGCCTAACAAATTCAAACTAACAAAAAGGTGTATTGTAATAAAGCCACTTGTAAAGGTGGTTAAGTGATTTACATTATAATTATAATTCTGAATATGAATTCTGAAAAGAATTACAAGTAAGAATGTACAAGACTACAATCTCATTTGACGAAATCCTCCTTTTCTACTCTATCTGTCCCAAAGCCAGTAAAGTAGATTCTGCCCTAGTTACATAACCACTATGTTATGTAAAAAGTATCCCCTCAAATATTACAAAGAGAGAGGGGAAAGTTTTCTAATTTGGATGGCATCCTCTAAATCATAACAAATATTTGAGAGCATATTGCATTTTCATTTGGCTTTTTGTTCAGCACAGAGATTGCTATAAATAGTCTGTGGGCCGAAACATAATGTAATATATAACAAAAACCACATTTCTATTGATCTAGAAAGACAATTCTCTGTGGTTTAGAAATCAATTGCCAGGTTCCAGTGTAACTGCTTCTTAGCAGAAGCACTTCACTGTATTTTGCTTTGGTTATTAAAAGCCCAGTATGTGACAAAGCAATCATTTGGAAATTAAAGAAAGTAATGACAACAATATTCAGAAATTGCACTGTTGTTGAAGAATTACACTGACACTTTTTGACATTAATTGGAAAGTTGCTAAACCTCAATTTAAGAGCCCAGCCTTTTTAGTTTACATAACATTGTATCAATCAATCAAAATCAAATAAAAGCTTGAATTTTTAAAAATTTCACAGCCTGACTACAGCTGTTGTTTTAACAGAAAATTTGGAAAGATGTGGAAATAACATGGAAAGAACGGGATAAGTTCCTACACAATCAAAAGAAGAAGAAAAAGAGAGAGAAGGGTGATTCAATACATTGCACAAAGCTTTAATTAAAAACAAAGTTTTAATTAAAATCATGAAAAAGGAATCACCAAGACAGATCAGTCTTGCATAAGAAAATAAAAACATTGTGCACCTTTTCCAAGCCACTTGAAAACTTTCAAAATCCATCCCGGGATGACTTCTTTTCCTTTCACCACCCTCTGCTTTTCTTGATTGCTATTTAGCTGATTAAATTCATAAAGCTGTGATTTTTTTTAACATGCCGGAGAATATAGTGCAGATTCCAGGCGCAGCTGCTGTTACCTTGTCTGTTGCAGGCAGACACAGGCCCCTTCCACAGCGCTGAATAAAATTCCAGGTTATCTGCTTTGAACTGGAATATATGGCAGTGTGGAGTCAGATAACCCAGTTCAAAGCACATATTGTGGGATTTTCTGCCTTGATATTCTGGGATATAAGGTTGTGTGGAAGGGCTCACAGACAACTAGAAAGGCTTGGCTGAGAGGTATCCCATTCTTCCCAACTCTATCACACTATTTACTGCAAACAGTCTGCTGCAACACTGCATCTGAATCTCTGCGTTTCACCAGTCCTTTCCAGTAGTAATACTGTTTAAAAACATTACAGAAGACAATGATCAAAAGAGGAGGGGCTGGGCAGGCAAAAAATGACTGTAGAAGGGAGCTTCTTTGCCAGAGGCTTATGTTTACTTCATCTCTAACACATTACAACAAAAACATCTAGTCTATTTTAACACAGACACCTACCCTATATACTTGTGTATATGTCTAGAATTTTTTTAAAAAACAACCCAAAACAAACCTGGATTCACCTATCCACTTTAAGTCTTCACAAAAAAATAACTGAAACTGAATCGGGAAGAACAACTATTGGCCAAAGTATTGGCTAAACAAAAGGCATAGACTAGTCAAGAAAATATAGCAAGGAAAAGGGAGAGAGCGCTTTATTTGTAAATATTTGTAAATATAAGAAAGGGTTCTGGCTTTCCTTCTCAAAGATGCAATCCTTTACATACTCACCTAGATGTAAATCCCACTGAACACAAAAGAGCTTTTTGCTAAACACTAACAGAAATGATTAGAGCTGTTTTGTAACTTAGACCCCTTCCACACAGCTCTATAACATCCGCATTTAACTGGATTATATGGCAGTGTGTATTTAGACAACCCAGTTTAAAGCAGAAATTATGGACTGTCTGCCTTGATATTCTGAGTTATAGAGCTGTGTGGAAGGGCCCTTACTAAGAAAGACTAGTATTCATGGGGGGGGGGGGGGGAATCTCAACATCCTTAGGCAATAAATGAAAGGTTGGCAACTTGGAAGGTGAAAGGTAGCAGTAATGTTAAGATTACCAGCCCCTAGGAAATAATGCTTTTGTGCAGTAAAGATATGAAAGAATTCAATTAGTAAAGATTCATGTTAATTAAAGAATTTTAAAAATAAATTGGAGCTCTGGATTTTTTAAAAGACAAAAACATAATCATAATCAACAAAAGCAGCAGGAGAAAGTGGTGCTCTTTCTGTTTTATTGTTACTATTAAGACTAATGATATATAACAATCCTATTTTAAAATAAAAATATATAGGCAAACACAATATTTTAGTGGTGCCAAATATATGTACTCCAATTACAGGTAGTCCCCAAGTTACAAACATCTGACTTACAAATGACTCATAGTTAAAACAGGGGAAACAACAGGAAGTGAGAGAAATCTACCGCTTCTGAAAGAGTTATCATGGGGAAAGGGTGTCTCTACTGAAGCTTTCTCACCAATTCTTGTCTCCACAATATGCCACATTTTTCAAAATCCAATTGTCATAGGGACAGAAACTTAAATGAAACTTTCTGAACAGGGGCACAGACAACAAAACAAATATTACAGGGGTGTTAACACATCCCTGTGTTATCCAAAACCTTTAAAAAACTGACTGGAGTTACACTTATTTAAAAGCATGCGTTCCAACTTACATACAAATTCAATTTAAGAACAAACCTACAGAAACATCTTGTTCATAACTTGGGGACTGCCTGTACTTCCCTTCATTGCCCCTTTAAAGAAACTACTCCATGACTTTTGTAAAATTAAGTTTCGAAGAAAAGTTCATGCTGATTTCACAAAATTTCAGCAGAAGCACGACTGCCTTTTAGAGAGACAATTTGGATGTTTGTCTTCAGCAACTAAACTGGTGTGACAAATTAAGGCCAGTTCTGAAAGGGTTTTCTCTGAGCCTTGTGTCATGTCATGGCATGCATGCTGCTTACTCATCTAGTATACAAAAGGGTTGAAATGAACATGCTGCTGGAGGAATGCTGTGCTCAGAAATTGCCATAGTGCAACTTACAATTGTTTTTTGGGATTGGATTCACATTTGGAACCCTCCTCCATGTGGAAATGGTAGCACATAGAAGATCTAACCATTGCAATCAATTTGTTAAACCAATGTATTCATTGAATAGTAATTATACTGGGTGTAGTGTGTTCCTTTTAGCAGGCCATGTTTTTCTTTGCGTCACAAACACACACTCCTTCCATTCAGATTATAAAGATAAGATCTACACTGAAAACATTCACATGGTAGTTGTCAGATGGGCCCTAGCAGAATGGAGAAACTTTTTGCAATGTTCTGAATGATTTCTTGGTTTGCTTCTAATCTTACTTTAACTGGTCTATCTTTTACCAGATCTTTTCTCCAAAGATGTTTATCTAGTATCTAAACAAGTCAGGAAATACCAGTTTTTAAATAATATATCCACATTTTGAAGGCATTCTTCTCATTCCTTCTCCGTACCTTCTGTTAAATGGACCTTTGTGTTACAATTTTGTAAAGCCACGTCTTCCACAGCTAGATATATCTCCTTTCAAATTTATACTGATAAATAATTGAATTTTCCACAGAGTGTTTCCAGTTCTTCCATATCCTTCACATAAATGAGCATAAACGCAATACCCTCATTTCAGTCCAAGCCCTGCCAGTATAAATATACATACATCAAGAAAATGCACTCACACTGGGGGAAAATTGTTGTAAATGCCAAGAAAGCTCTTTCTAAAAAATAACGATCTTTCGGTTCTCTGAATTACACAACTTCCTTTTAGAAAAAGAACAGCAGAGTGACACTTTAAAAATGCATCTTCCCCTTTCAAGCCATTGTTGCTTGCAAGCACACAGATGCCTAGCTCTTTCACATTCTTAACTCTCTGAACCATATTTAGTTATTATTGCACAAGGAACAAATCACTGCAGCATTTTCAGTTAAATCTGAACAGCAGTCTTCATATGCCTTTGCTTTCTCCCCTCCCAAAAGAGCTGTTTAGCAGAGTGAGTACAAACCTCTATTCATCATCTCACTTTGGTGCCAGGAAAAAAAGCTCTAAAGACAACAGTACTTCTTTTGCTTTTCTGTAAAGCAACACCCTCCTGAATATTGTTTTTTAAAGTCATACCTTCCTTAGATTCATCTGCTTCAAAGCTCATGGTATCAGACTAAATCTCTGGAGATCGCAGATGACGTGCTTGTCTGAGAAGCAGCGAAGTCAACTTCTCAAAAGAAGCAAGAAAAAAAGAGGGGGCTGGGATTAAAAGAGGAAAAGTTCTGCGAAGTCAACGAATCATCGTTCAGCTGCACTGAAAGATTCCGCCTCTTTCTGAATGGCCTCTGAGCAACTGTCTGAGAAAGAGCACCTTTACAGACACCCGTTTTATTCACCAGAAATTGCTGTTTACACTTTCTGTTCTCCTATCTCTGGTTTCTGTTACTTGTTACAGCTTGTTGAGCACTATGTATGCACAAACGGTACGGAGTTAAACAAACCAGCAGAGAAACTACCAAATGCTTTAAAATATGTTCAGAAACTGGCATGCAACATGGACCTATATTTTCCAAAGTATACCTTAAATCTAAGGTAGGGTTTTCATGCTAGCAATGGATTAACTTTAGGATATCCGAGGTTAAAATGCATTACAAGGAAAGCAGCAAGATTTTGTCAATGTGCCAAAAATAAAAAGCCAATGATTCCCCCCCCCCCCCCGCCCCAACACTCTACCTTGGGGTGCAGCTACACCAGGCATGGGCAAACTTCAGCCCTACCAGCTGTTAGTAATTGTCAGAGGTGAAGTCCAAAACACCTGGAGAGCCGAAGTTTGCCCATGCTTGAGCTGCACTATAAAAATGGGTGCAACTTGACACTACTTTAACTGCAATGGCTCGCTGCTATGGAATCTTGCATGTTGCAATTTGGTTAGGCACCAGCACTCTTTGACTAAGGACCTTGTAAAACTACAGCTCTCATAATTCCATAGCATTCCACTATGAGTTAGTGATATCAAACTGCATTGATTGAGTTAGTGATATCAAACTGCATTGATTATACAATGTGGGTGCACCTTTAGCTGGTCTTTAACATCAAGGAAAACAGCAGTCCTCGCCAACTCCTCAAAGGCAAGGGAAATTAACTGGCCCCCAACATAACCCTTTTGCTGCTTTTCTATTTCAGAAGAGAGATGAAGGACATAGTTTGGACCTTCTAGTCAGATAAAGAGACCTTGCTCCAACAAAAACAAACAAAACAGTATCTCTATTATGGTCCCTTAGAGTGCAACAAGATTTGCTGTATGTAATAACTTCGGCTTTTTAGCTATATGTTTTGATTTTTCAAGCAAATACAAAATCTGACTTAACTAAAAATGCACATTTTTGTTACATCTTGATTATTTTGTTGTAATCCTAAACATATATTGTGCTTGTTGAAATATTATTTTACTTATATATACTGCTTTTTCAGATGTGATACAATTTCATAATTTATTGCAAGTCACTTTGGGCTCAGCTCACACATAAAATATGGCATATAAGTGGATGAAACGTGGGTTTGTCCCTTTTATTTTAACTGTTAGCCTGTGCTCTTTTGTTCCAATACTGGGTAAAATATTTTGGGTTCCCCTCTACTTTTATGTGTGTATTTCAGAACTTTATTGTTGAATTACTCTAAATACTAACTTTAAGTCTATAGCCCGATTTCTCTCTCTGCCTTGAGTGGTCAGGGGGCATCTATGCTCTGCCCTACAAGAAAAGAACCTAAACCACTTAATGGCCTGCTACATGATACTTTGGTGATAAAATCACTCAGATTGGCTCTGCCTTGGGTGTTCTCACTGGTACAGTACATATGAGGTAACCTTGATTCCTGCTTTTCTTGTGTTACTAGGTATAATTCCATTTGTGGAGCCCAAAAGGATTCCTGGAGAGTTGAGAGCTACCATGTACCTGGTTGAACTCATGCCCTTCCTGGCTCATAAAAACAGCCAGAGGGAAACTGGATAAGAGGAGTGTTGGAGCAAGGCATGGTTCTCTTCCACCTGAAAGAGGCTTCAGGTTAATAAAGAAATAAAGTTAGGAACTCCACCATTACTGCTCTACAAGATTCCTTTTTTGGTTCTAAAGTATAGGCTGACCTAACTCCAAATGTTACTGGATGAGACTGATTTCTAAACTCATTGGCATCAGGCCTCAGATCTAACTGACATCCAAGTAATTTTTTCCATCTAAACTAGGAGTTATTCTACATGAAGACTTTATTCTGAGGCAGATCTAGAATGTTGAATTCCAAATCAGGCCTGGGATGGTTTTGACTGTCCCAGGCCACTGTGGAGAAGAGAAGGGGTCCTGAATGTCTAGCAGTGTCGAAGCCAGTCTGGTATTGCTGGATGACTACTTTTACTGTTGTCCTTCTGTTCTCATTTTAGTGGTGGTCATGACATGGCTGATGCCTGTCATTCATTGCATGGAATGACATTGGCCAGGAGACAAGTTATTGTCCATTCTTTCCCTCATGCTTTCTCCAATCATCTCTGCAAACTGGCCGATATCACTCTAGATAACAAGCAATGGACACCAGCCATTTTGCACCCAGTAGCCACCACTATAATGAAGACGAGAGGGAAGGTGAGTACCATTCCATGTCCCTGGACCACCCAAGCCTGTGATGGCTGTGTAAACTGCTTATGTGAGCCCAAAGTTATCATTCACTGAAGATTCTCAGAAAATTCAGAGCAAACTGTCGCTTTTATTAACACAGTTCAAGGTCGCATTAACCCGAATCCAGCAGCCGCCATGGAACTAATTTGCTCCCTCCCCAGGATAAGAGGTCAGTGTAAGATAAGAGGTCAGGTGTGCCCTAAGTTAGATAGTAGGCATATAAGTGAATTGCTCCAGAGTAGTAGAATATGCTCCCCAATAACGCCTAGAATCTGACCTAGACTGAGAAAGGTTATAAATAATCCAGACAAGATGAATTGTTGATGGAGAACAAGCTTGGCAAAAAACAATGCTCAATTTGTTCTAAAATGTGATGCACACACACTTAAAAGAGCAACTTCACAGCTATGGAGGTGTTTTTGAATCTAGCAGTGTTTTGCTTTGCTAAAATCCAGACATCACTATAATAAATTATACATAAGCATGATTTTCAAGTATTGAGAAACATCAGCTAGTTCAGAACACTACAGGATGTATTGACAAGACTTTCAACAAGAGATGCTGAAATATCTAGAGTAGTTTCCAGGATGTTTCTGAGCTCAATTCAAACATATGTAATTGATCTACTTTAGTAGGCCAGTTTGTAGCAATAAACAAGATCTCTGATAAAATTTTTTGACCTCGGGCGTTAAAAGGTGGAGTGATCTCTCACCAAGGGACTGAAAATTCAGTTTCGAGATATGTGATCTGAGATCATTCACAAGATTGGACACTACATGCCAGCATCTACGATTGCAGTAGGATTTGTTTGTATCCTACTTGGCTTTTTAAAGCATTATTTTTTTCCTCATTAGCTTTCCTTGCTTTTGTTTTAATTTTTTAATTTATAAAATGTTTCAAACATGAAAGATGAGATTATAGAAAGGACTGGAGTTTGCCATCAATCAAACAGTGATTGGAATGAGCCCAGGAGAAATAAAAGTGTGTGTTGGTGGGTGGGAGGAGGGTTTGTTGAGAAACAGATCAAGTTGGGGTCAGCTGGAAGGACATTGGTAGTACTGCTGAGAGAGTTCAAGGAAAAGTTATGGTGTGTAACAAATTAATCTAAGATAATTGTGAAGTAAAACCATGGTAGAAATGTTATGTTTGGCAGAGGACTTGCAATAACATTTCTGTTCCCTTTCCCATTAACCCATCACCAGATTTTTCCTCCATACAAGGAACTTAGAGCATCCCAATTGTGCATATATAAGGATAGAGCAGGCATGGGCAAACTTTGGCCCTCCAGGTGTTTTGGACTTCAACTCCCACAATTCCTAACAGCTGGTTGGGAGCTGAAGTCCAAAACACCTGGAGGGCCAAAGTTTGCCCATACCTGGGATAAAGGGACACACATTGCTTTACAGATTTTCATCACTCTACTAAATCAGTTATGAAGTATTGAGATAGGAGAGAGGTTTTGAAGTGGGAGAGACTGCTCCAACGTAAGAATTAGCCTTTCAGAGCATTATCACAACCAGTAAATGCACTCTGTTAACTTGAGTTTGTTTGTTTGCTTATTGTGCTTTGATCCTCTGGAATTTCAAGGCTGTAATCAAATGATTCAACTTACTTTTCCAAAATGATTATGCCATGGCCATGTATATAAAGAATCCCATAATGTTCCTGCCATATGGTCAACTTCTATAAGAAAGACACTTGACTAGTGATTTCAAACACATCAAGCATATTTATTTATTTATTTAGAAGTTTTATATACCGGTCTTCTCACCTCGAACGAGGGACTCAGGCCGGTTCACAACATGTGTTCAAATACAATAATATACAAAAACAACACAGTGCATCATCATTACAGATTAAAATATAAGTACAATAAAAATATAAGTACATATAATCTCTCATGGAAATAAGATACCATGGACTTCATGGTCCATAGTCACAGAAAAAATCCTCCCTTAACAGCAGTGGATCTTTTTCTTGCAATAGTAACCAAATTGTGCAAAAAGAGGCCCTCCCAGTGATGACTGGATATGTGCGTGTGTGTGTTAAGATTTTCCCAAGTCTTCTTGTTTTTTATACACTATATTCCCCTGAGTGAAGGATGCCCCCTTGGGAAGACACATGGCTCTTTGCCACCAGGCAATTGTGTTTTTAAATTCATGTCAGAATTATGCACAAATGTTAAATAGCTATCTAGTGGCATGGAAGTGCCACATTATGTTCAGTAAGTTATGCTGGGTAGTCTCATTTAAGCTTGATGGTTCAAAGGCATCAAATCATTTTGGAACAGAATGAAGGATTCATCTTTCTGTTATGAAGATGCTTACATAATTCTCATGTCTACTAAGATGGGAAATGCCTGTGCATTTTTGCCCTATATAGTCTACTGCAACATCAGAAGCAAAGAAAATTTTGGGAAGGCTGAAACTGTACCCAGTTCCAGCTCAGAATAAGGGTGAAGACATTGGTCCTGGATTTAGCACTGGAAACACTGAATTTCAGTGTCAGTGTTTTCCTTTCCATTGACTCCAAAAAGGAAGAGAACCAGCAGAAGGCAAAAACACCTCCAGTAAAAAAAAAAAAAGGGGGGGGGGGGGTTTGCTGTCAGTGATATGTAACCTTCTCTCATCAATGCATGCAGTTAAAGGATATAGTGAAGAGCTGAAATAGTAAAATGAATCACCTAAGAGTGCAATTCAGAACCATTTTTAAATGGATTTCGATATGAAAGCCATGCAAAAAAGAAAATCTCAGCCAGAGAAGATAAAGTTATTCATACTGCGTGATTTTCAATTTGCAGGGCTTTTGTTTTAAAACTGCTTACTGAACGTAATACGACATGCATCAGTTGAGATAAAGAGATACACTGTAGACAGTTTGAAGATGTATTTGAATGGGAAGGAGATGCTTACATTGAAGGATTTCAATGTGGGCACCCCTCTTTTTGGCCCTGTGTGGACTAAGGAGAAAGAGTAAAAAAATACAAAAAGACCTTTCTGTTGCTAATGGACTTGATTTTTTAATCTGTCTATTCTTTTATTTATTTTACTATCTGCACTGAATCTTTCAGTGCCATCTTCACTGACATTATCTCAGACAGACTATAGGTGTGTAACTATAACATTCATCACAATGTTTACTCTGTATGATTTTTAACATCTTTACCTAATGAAGAAGCTAGTGGAGTTTTGAAAGCTTGTATGGATGCTTGTGTATTAGTCCCAATAAATCAGTGGTTCCCAACTTGTAGTCCGTGGAGCACAAGTGGTCCGCAAGAACTAAAATATAATCTGCTGCCTCATTGTTACTACACTGTTGCAACAAGAGCGACTAGTCTCGCAAAACTTTCTTATAGTGCCAAGGCTTACTAAATAGGGTTTTCTGTGGGCGAGCAGATGGTGATTACTGGACAGAATATGTTCTGTAACAGAAACCAGAGC
Organism: Anolis sagrei; assembly: GCF_037176765.1. Taxonomy (NCBI): domain Eukaryota; kingdom Metazoa; phylum Chordata; class Lepidosauria; order Squamata; family Anolidae; genus Anolis; species Anolis sagrei. The sequence continues at coordinate 241,605,733 of NC_090022.1, forward strand.
TGATGTGGTCTATCCAATGCAATTTTCTGAATCGGTACCCCAAATAACCAAACCAAATCTAAAGTTGACCAAAAACCCATTTATAATGTTGGGGAGTGGTCCCTGGTCAAAATGGTCCCTGGTCAAAAATGGGTGGGGAACCACTGAAATAAAGTAACTTTTGCTTGTATAGTTTTGTTGTTCTTTGTGTTTTTGGTTTCCACTTTTCAAAAATGCAATAATACGAAAATGCCACTAGGTGGCACTAGCTTACTAACAAACTACCATAAGTCCCCTGATCAATTTTGAAGAGGTAGCTGTGCTTCTTTGCTTCAGTTTTTAAAAAGAAAAGGCAATAGAGAGAGGAATCTATTGGTATCTTTACAACTAACTGATTTAACTAACTGGCATGTGCTTTTGTGCATTTCAATCTATTTGTTCAAATACTTCCATGGACTACAGGAAGAGGCTTGCTGTTGCTAGTTTTTAAATTAAACTTTAGAATAATTTGAGTTTTAGGCTCCACCTTACAAAAATTCCAAGGGTTTATTTTGTTTTGCCCCTTCCCCCAGTAAAAAAAACAACATTCAATCACTTGTAGCTGCTGTGACAAAAAACGTTTTCTCAATCCCCCCAAATTGTATAAAAATACACTTTCTTTCACCTTTTTCACGGTATTGGCTAAAATATTACATTTCAGTAAGGTTAAGCACAAAGGCAATCCACATAATTATATTATACAAAAAATACAAGTGAAAAAATGTTACTTTTTAAAGTAACTTTCCCTAAAAGCAGAAAGTAATTTGTATCATTCTGTGGTGTTGGAGGAAATTACTGAGAGTGCCTTGGACTACAAGAAGATCAAACCAGTCCATTCTCCAGGAAATAATGCTCACTGGAGGGAAGGATATTAGAGGCAAAGATGAAGTGCTTTGGCCGCGTAAAGCTTGGAGCAGGAAAGCTTGGAGAAGATAATGATGCTGGGGAAAATGGAAGGAAAAAGGAAGAAGGACCGACCAAGGGCAAGATGGATAGATGGTATCCTTAAAGTGAGCTGGGGGTGGCTACGGCAGACAGGGAGCTCTTGCGTGGGCTGGTCCATGAGATTGCGAAGAGTCAGAAGCAACTGAATGAATAAACAACAAATAATTATGTAAAAAACTAATCTGTGAAACTGATTAGTTAATAATTTATGGGTGAAATGGAATTCTTTGCATTACTATAGTCAGAGGCAGAAAATAAGATTTTTATTATGCTTAGCTCTCTATTGCAACTCTCCATCAGATGGTGTTGCATGAGATGTACTGAACGTTGAAGTGAAAAGGATGAGCAGCTTACTAACAAAGCTATTTTGTAGGCATTACATCTGATCTCAGTATTCAACATTTATCTCGATCAAACGGGATTAGTCTAATCCTCCTGTAACAAAGCTTTTTCACACTGAAAACAAGGGCAACAGAAGCTTCAGCAGGAACTGCAACACATACAAAGGAAATAAAAGGGTATTTCTTTGTTTATCTAAATATTTAGCTTCCAGGCATACCAGGAATTGTATTTTAAAACTTGGCCCAACTTTTGGAATGGAATTTCAATGTTTCCTGAATATCTGCAGGACATCTAGATACATGGGAAATTTCAATTCTAAGGTGTTACATGTACAAAAGACAGTAAAGGCTAAAAGTACACTAGGTGGCAGCCAATTACTTTTTAAATGACATATTTAAACACTAGATAGCTGGGAGAATTCTACTACACAGCATTTTAGATTGGGTGGTACTGTTCCATTATCTGGGCGGAGGCCAAAAGAGGGAGCTAGACAGAGAAAGATAGTCCATTTTATGAGTGGGAGTTGAAGGAGGAAAACAATTTCTCCCGTTTTTGCTGTTTACTCCTCCTCCCCACTTCCCACTTCATACATGAGGGTTGTTTCCAGGACAGCGACATGAGTGGGGGGAATAACAGGAAAATGGGGAAACTATTTTACTCCTTCAACAACACCCCCCCCCCAAAAAAAAATAAAATAAAAGGGACTCGTGTACTTCCTCTAGCACCCCCTTTTGGCCTCTGCCCAGATAACAGAACAGTACCAATTGGATTGTGATTCTAATTCAATCCAAAATAAATTGGTCTTAGCTTTCTGAGCGGCCCCTCCAATGTGGTGGGAGCTGTGAAGAAAGCTCCCAACTTATTACTGGCTAGTTTGCTGTAGCTTCCAAGGATATTAGGAATCAAAGAAAGTGTCATTCCTATGGACTTTGTCTGTAAGAAGTTTTTACAGTAAAATCTATATGTCTTGGGAACCCAAGCTCTGATTGTTGTTGCATTCAAGAAGGGACTGTCATTAGAAGCATTAACTACAACAAGTTGCCTGCCGGCAGAGTGACAACAGGAATAGAGATTCTATTTAAACATTAAGAAAACTTGCTGGTGGTAAGAGCTGTTTGACAGTGGAATATGCTGCTTCAGAGTGTAATTGAATGTCTTTCTCCTGAGGTTTTTAGGCAGAAGGTGGATGACCATATAATCAAGAGTGCTGTGATTGGATAGTCCTGCAATCCAGGGGGATCAATTGGATGACATTGCATGCTTCTATGATTGTAGGAGAAGAGCCAGTCTAACTTTTTTTGGCAATGAAAAATGGCAGCAGGAGAATGGCCACTTAATGAGGGGAGGTGTTAAGTCTGAGCTGCATGTGCCTCAAAAGACTGCATAGATTGGTGACACTTGGTTCGAAAACAGTCCATGTAAAAAAGATTTAGGAGTCTTAGTAAACCACAAGCTGAACATGAGTCAACAGTAAAAAGCCAATGGGGTTCTAGGCTGCATCAAAAGGAATATAGTGTTTTGATCAAGGGAGGTCATCTCACTCTATTCTTCACTGTGTCCCATTCTGGGCACCACAATTCAGAAAGGATACTGACAAGCTAGAGTGTGTCCAGATGAGGGCAACTGAAATGATAAAAGATTTGGAAGCCAAGCCCATGAGAGAACTGGACAACATGTTTAGCCTGGGGGGGAAAGCCTGAGGGGGGTCCTGATACTCATATTTGAAAGGATGCTACTCTGAGAAGGGGACAAACTTGTTTTCTGCTGCTAGAGATAAAGAGATGGCACAATTGATTCAAGTTGCAGGAAAGGAAATTCCACTTAGAACATTAGGAAGAACTTCCTGGCGATAAGAGCTGTTTGGCAGTGGAATATGCTGCCTTGAAGGGTGGTGGAGTCTCCTTCTCTGTAAACTTTTAAGCAGAGGCTGGATGGCTATCTGTTAGAGGGCGCTTTGATTGTGTTTTACTGCATGACAGAGGGTTGAACTGGATTGGTCCTTGTGGTCTCTTTCAATTCTCATTCTATGACTCTATGACTGTGGAAGACAAAGAAGGGCCTCCATCAAAGATCTCAAAACCAAGCCAGGGTTGACAAGAAAATACAATATTTCAGATAGCTTGGGGTGGTTCTACACTGACTATTTATTCCGGGGCTAATCTGTGTGGTGAATGCTGGTCCACCTTCCCAAGATGATTTAGACTGCCATTGTAAACTGGCAAATGTCACTCATATAACCTTTTCATCAGCTGCCTCTAGACGAACGTGTCTCAAACTGTTCTCCTCCAGGTGTTTTGGACTTCAGCTCCCAGAAATCCCAGCTATCTACCAGCTATTAGGGAGCTGAAGTCCAAAATATCTGGAAAAGCACAGTTTGAGATACACTGCTCTAGACTGTAGAATGACCTGCTGGAAGAGCTTCGACAGCTAAATGAGCAGTCAAAATGTAAAATGTAATCAAAAACCTATCTCTTCTGGGAGACCCATGAAATTTTAAATTGTGAATTTCAAATTGCATTATGTTAGAATTGTGTTTTAATTTTTCTACTATGTATTTTAATATATCTGTTTTATGGCATTGTGTTTTATCTGGGTGTTTTAACTATATTGTACAACACCTCAAGCTGTGAGGAGAGGCAGGTAACTATTACTACTACTACTACTACTACTATCTGTTTGCAGCCCAACCACCTTAAATTGCACCCAGAAACAGACCAATAGTCTGTGAAGTCTTCATTACAACAGTATTGAATGTTCTCTATTCAACCTGCCCCAGTCAACCCAGTCTGTTATATTTTGGGCAAAGTGGTTTTTTATGTTAGACACAGGCAATCCACAAACAGCAAAACACAACTAAGCCAGAACAAGTTCTATGAAATTGGAATGCAACGGTATTTCCTCCCAGTCATGTTGAAACATGGACAAGAGAGCAAGTTATTGGATATACTGAGAAAATGACTTCTAATACTGGAAGGAGGAAAAATACATGAATTTGCTCACAAACCACCTATCTATCTAGCAAAGACTTGCCAGTGTTTGGAGCCATGATCGCTTTCCCTCTGCAAGGCCTACCTGAACCTGCCAGAAATTGCCAGTGCAACCTTCCACATGCAAATGATATGTTCTTCCACTGAACTATGACTATTCCTTGATGCAGGAGTATTAAGAAACTCTGAAAAAGGAGAGAGTACTCCGCATCCTCTACTAGCAATGAATGCTTACATCCCAAGACTAAGGCTGTGATATTGAAAGGCTTGACTACCCTGTTTACATAAAGGTTAAACAACAACAGGTTAAACAACCTTGCTTAACACCTTTAGATCTAGAAACTGGTTCAGAGCGTCGACTTCTTAGATTGCATCTGATTTTCAAGGTGTGTTCATACAACTTGCACATAAGAAGTAGTAAGTGGGGATCCACTTTGGAAGCCTTGAGTTCATACCGGAGTCTATCTCTGTAGATGAAGTCAAAAGCAGCTCTAAGGTCCACAAAAGCTGCATATGAATATGTTTTAGGTTGGCTGCTGTATTTTTCCACTACATGTTGTAAAATTAGGGCTTAATCCATAGTGGGTGGACCTATCTGAAAGCCAGCTTGTTTATCACCTAAGATACTTTCTTGCTTCATCCTCTCCTAAAAGTTGCAGTAATGATGCCTTCTATACAATTGACTAATTATGGTTAGTAGGCTGATAGGGTGATAATTAGCTGGACTCCCTTTCCTTTTTTTTTTTTGAAAATAGGAATGACAACGAGGACAAATAAGTCTTAGTCACAGAGAATGTGTGCTCCCTGGTCAATATAAACAGAGAATTGCGCAAATAGAAGTCTGACAATCTAGATTTCTCTTGATTACATCACTGAATAGCAGTGGTATAATCTCAGCCTGGGGTCTTGCCTGATTTTAGTGGGTTTATCAGTTTGATTACTTCAAATACTATCCAGGCAAAAGTGATCCTTCCTGTATTACATAGAGATAACTATAATATAGATAATATACATTAACTCCACTTAGGCAGAAAAGATACTCCACTTAGGCAGAAAAAAATGAAATGCAAAGATACAGAATGGGGAACACCTGGCTCAACAGTAATATGTATGAAAAAGATCTTGGAATCCTCATGGACAACAAATTAAACATGAGCCAACAATGTCATGTGGCAGCAAAAAAAAAAGTCAATGGGATGTTGGTCTGCATAAATAGGAATATAGTGTCTAGATCCAGGGAAGTCCTGCTACCCCTCTATTCTACCTTGGTCAGACCACACCTGGAATACTGTGTTCAATTCTGGGCACCACAATTGAAGGGAGATGTTGACAAGCTGGAAAGTGTCCAGAGAAGAGTGACTAAAATGATCAAGGGTCTGGAGAACAATCCCTATGAGAAGGCTGAGAGGAGACATGAAAGCCATGTATAAATATGTGAGGGGAAGTCATAAGGGAGGAAGCTTGTTTTCTGCTGCCCTGGATACTACGACGCAGAACAATGGCTTCAAACTACAGGAAAGGAGATATATTAGGAAGAACTTCCTAACTGTGAGAGCTGTTCAGCAGCAGAACTCTCTACCATGGAGTGTGGTGGGGGCTCCTTGGAGACTTTTAAGCAGAGGCTGGAACCATGTCTCAGGGGTGCATTGAATGTGATTTTCCTGCTTCTTGGCAGAGGATTGGACTGGATGGCTCAAGAGGTCTCTTCCAACTCAATGATGCTATGATTCTATGAACAATACTATCAGGGCTAATTGTATGATTGTTATATAAGAGTGTGTTCAAGACATACAGAATAAAGGGTACTACAAGCTGAATATCCTCTATTCAAATTGCTTAGGAATCATATTACACAAAAGTCAAATAAACGAACAAACAAACAAACAATGAGTCTTTTAAAAACACAGAGTTAAATGGGTCTATATATTTTAAAAGATAAAAGAACAGCATCACCCATTTAAAGAGCCTTCACACGAGTTAGAAGTCCTATCTAAATAATAACAAAAGATAAGTCTGCTTGTCACTGGAAAGACATCAGAGCAGGACTAGGAGTTCCAGAGCCTGTGAGCAAAATTGAGAAGACTTTCAAAACTGGATTTATAATAATGTTAGTGGAAAGGTTTAACAGTGACCAAGGGTGTATTTACACTATAGAAGTAATGCAGCTTGACACCACTTTAAGTGTCATAGTTCTATGCAACTGAATCATAAGAGTTGCAGTTTTATAGGGTCTTTAGCCTTCCCTGACCAAGACTGCTGGTGCCTCACCAAATGACAACTCCCATGATTCCAATGCACTGAGCTAAAGCAATCAAAGTAGTGTCAAACTGCATTAATTCTAGAGATCTTCAACCTTTTTACATTTTGCATATTCCCATGAAAGAGCCCTGGAATTCTGTGAACATGTGAGAAATTTTAAGACAAAAATAACAGTTAAAGTACCCCAGGGCTAATCTGTACACTTAGGAAACAATGAATCCCTCTTCTCATGAGGCATTTCTTCAAACTTTCCACCCTTCCTGAGCATCTTTACAAGATCCTTCCCTTTCTCCCACAAAGCAAAGCAAATATGTAACCCTAGAGATGTATAAAATCAAATATTTAATCATATGCAACAAATGCTCATTGCAAACAGGATCTGAGACAAAAAAAATCAGCTGGAAATACAACACCGAACATAAGTCAAAACCATCCCCAGAATTAACTACAGTGATATTCAGAGTGACTGCACAAATATATTTCACAGCCTCAGCAAACAGGGATGTTTGACTATAACACAAGAATCACGATCCGATAGTCTTCATGTAAATATCTTAATGTAAATATTGTACCCTACAGTAATGATATGATCTGCCCTAAAAAATATCCCTAAGATTTTGACAAATAGACAGTGGAACTAGTAATGTAAAATGCCTTCTAACTTTCCCAGATATGAATCAGTGGGGTGTTCACCATATTAATTTTTCACTGCTAGCTACTATTTATGTTAAGTTTAATTTGGAGAAAAAGAAGGAAATTATCCAAATTAGATCTGCCCTAAAAACTTCTCCCAAGGGTTTTGACAAATAGGTCAACGCAGCAAATAATATGAAATATCTTCTCCCTTTCTCTAATCAAAGCCAAGGGTATCTTGATCAGAAATATGAATCAATAGGGTTTTCTATGCATTAATTTCTCATTAGAAGATACTGTTTATTTTAGTTTAATTGAGGAAACATAAAATTATCCTAATTAGGAACAATTAGCAGAAGAGTCAAAATCTTTCCACTGGCACATACAACATTCTAAATATTGACCTATAGGTACTTTCTGTTGGAGCATGCAAGAAATCAGTAAGTGTGTGTGTCAACTGTAAAATAAGATGCATGCAGCTGATTGATCGGGAAGTGCTTGGGGAGCAGGCTGAGCCTGGGACTTTTGGATACTGTTACATTTTTGTCCAGGCATGAGCTATGCAAGTGCACAGAGAGAGAGTTTAGAAGAGAGAAGCAGAGAGACAGCTTGGAGTGTGCGCTCTTGCTTCATGAACTGCTGAAGGAGTTTATTCACATGGACAAAGAAAGACAATTTTAAATCTCTCATAAAAGGACATTATGTGAGTTGATGCAACTGATCACATTGTACATATGTTGTTCTGAACTACGAAGAGTGAACAACTTGTTCTTTACTGTTCACCTGTGTAGCATATTTTCTTTTTCTGGCATGGCAGTGTGTGAGCTGATCAAATGTAAACTAAAAACCCGTCCTGGAGGCTGGAAAATACTTTGGAGCAGGTATTTAGTGTCACAAAAGGCTCAAATGAGAAAAGATAGGAATTCCAGTTTCATTGATATTGAATATTTAAGTAAAGATTTGTAAAGAAGTACACCACCAGAACTTATCCCTCTAAAATTCCTTAATGACCTATTATCCCATTATGTTTAAAGCAGTTGTTCCTAACTTTGGCTCTCCAGGTGTTTTGGACTTCAATTCCCAGAGATCCCAGTCATTTTACCAGCTGTTAGGAATTGTGGAAGTCCAGAACACCTGGAGGACCAAAGGTTGGGAACCACTGATTTAAAGGATAATTTGGTGCACACTTTAGCCCCAGAATTTTTAAAAAGTTTATAATAGTATAGTATAATATAGTAAGATTGATTTTCTTACTATATTCAATATAAAGGAAATCACTAGTGTGATGAGAAAAACTCAAAACTGGCAAATGGCATCAAGAACGGCAAAGAACTGCAATAAACTGAAATCACAGAATGCTAAAATAAAAGAGGGAAAATAAGAGTTGCCTCTCCTCTCTGATCTCATTTGGAAAGTATGCAACTACAGCCTTTCTGTTGGTATCAATGCATGAAGTTCATCCCTTTGCCAATACATAGATACACATTGTGGTAAGCTCTATATTGTCTGTATTTCCCAATTTAGCACTCTGCAAAAGCTACCGTTCAGCGCTGTGTCAGCTGGTGGAAAAACACTATCAACCAGAAAAAAGCAAGCAAGCAAATACATCTACACAACAGGTCCTAAAAAGAGAACAAGATCCAGAAAGATTAAGGTAAATAGTACCAAAACCATTCACTGGAATAGTAGTTAGCTCTAACAAAAAGTATAGAATATATTATATAAAAGAAATAGTGAAATAATATATTTTCTACCACTTAAAATGGTAAAAATTGCAAACAAAAGTTAAGCAATATCTCTCATATATTATACAATCCTCAGTCAAAGGCAGAATATACAATTCATTCATACAATTATTTTTAAAACAATAACTACATGGAGGAAACTATTCACATAGTACATGTTTTTTTTATAAAACTTTTCTAGAATAAACATATTTCATTTAAATATTGTTATTTTAAAGGTGAACACTCAAACAACTTTACAGGTATATCTCAGTTTTTAATGCCTCTGATAATAAAGCTCCTACCTGCATATTTTTATGTCTGCCCAGTCCCCTTTTTTCCTCCCATCCTTTGTTTATTTAGCACTAGGAAGATGGTAAAAGTAGACTGGAGAAACTTTTGGTGCTGGGTTGCTGCAACTTGTCTGCAGTAAACAAACAAGCTTGAGCTGGAAAAGAATGAGATTCTACATTACCCAATCCTACTGTAGTTATGTGTGATTGCCTACAGCAGGCAAGGTAAACAGCAGTTGCACCCAGAATTCCTTATTGACTATGTGTGAACAGCAGAACTGAGATAAAAGGGGACAGCATACAGGCCTGCATCGCCAGCTACCTCAAGTACACTAAAAGGCATACATCTGCATGTTTGGCCACCAAAATGGAAATAAGATTTGGAGGTTTAGTGAAAGAAAATCTAATTCCTACATGCATTTTGAAGAAACTTTCAAGGGGCCTCTGTAAGGTTGAAAATGTTTTTGTTTGCTTTTGCAAGGCTTCCTTAGTGTTTTAGTTTCATTTTGTATAAGCATATTGTATGCCCGATCATCATCTCCCAAAGCAGTTACTTTACTTTCAGCTCAATAATGGAAAAGGAATGTTGGTGGACAGCAAAAGAGATTTTAAGATTTTTAAAAGTGGAATAAATGTGGAGAATTAGGAAGCCCTGGCACCTGAGTGTTGTAACTGAAGGTCAGCTATTACCAACAGTGCTATGGATTTTGAAGTGGCCAGAATACATGGCAAAAGGAAGATACATGCCAAGAGAGTGTGTCAAGCAAACCCTTGTTGGGACTGCCTTCCATCTAGAAATCTATGTCCTCATTGTGAAAGACCATGTGGATCCAGAATAGGTTTCTACAGTCACTTACGGACCCATCACCAAGACTCTATTCTTGAAAAATACTCATAATTGGCCACAAGTGATCACCTATGATGATGACAAATGATTTGCTGAACATATTGACACCCTCTTCTTGTTTGTAGTGTAGGAACCTATCCTTATACTTATACTATGTTGTGTTTATGTTATGATATACCCCAACCAGCTATTCAAAAAGAAACATTGATGTATGTAAATGTTGGGGGTACATCAACATTATAGATTATCAACCTGAAATATCTAGTAGTTGGGCATAGAGAAAGGAAGGAAAGAAAAATATATAAAATATATTATTTGTCTTAACTAACCACATTCTTCCTGGGAACATCTGAATGAATTTATTGTCCTTAATCAGCCCTAAAATATTTGGCCATGATCATGTACATTCTTTAATCTATGATCATATAACATTGAGTGCACTTCTTCACATTCTGTTCTTCCAATAGGAAACAGACTATCCTGTTCTTTGGTTTAGCATGTGACTGTAATCACTGCTTGATTTCCAGTTTTTGTCTATAGTCTCTTGCACATTTTAAGCACATTTCTTAAAACAAACTGAACAAATGCTTTACAATACATTGGTATAACCTGCCAAAAGATCTTTCACAGAAGACTGGCGTGAGACATGATTTGCTGTTTGAACTGAATATCTTGACATACAATTTATGTCTTTCAAAAATCATTAGGGAATCCTGCATACATTCATGTGTAGGTCAAGAAATTTTAGCCTGATCTAAAAAATCAATCCACAAACCTGGAGCGATTTATCCATGAGTCAAAGAATGTACTGTACCTTAACTCTTATCAAAAAAGGAATCATCCCCTTCTCTAGGTAGAGTGGCAAAAAGTGTGAACTCAGTGCATCCCAGGAGGGCTTAAAATAAGCACCAACCCTTTTTACTCTGTCCTACATGACACTGCTTCTGACCTTTTTAATACCTGGGTGGGAAAATAGCAGTGGCAACTCTTTGGTGCTTTCCTTCAAAAGAGAGCCACAAGTTGATCAGAACTTCTTTTAGCTTCTCCAGGAACTGATTAAGCTCTTACCTTTTGCCACTGTACTGTACCTTAACTTTGATTTAGAAAGGGAACATCACCTTCTCTGACTAGAGTGGTAAAAATATTTTGATATCTTGGTAGAAAAAATGGCAGTAATCAGAGATGGTTGACTCCCTGAGCTAGCAGCAATGCTTTTTCATTTTTGTGAAATGACCCTTGACACACCAAAAGTCGTATCAAAATCTTGAATTTTGGCTCGAAAATCTGCCCTTGACTTATATAGAACCGCTGTGAGTCGCCCTCGGGCTTGAGATACAGCGGTATATAAGCAAAGTAAATAAATAAATAAATATATGAAGTCAAATTATACAATTTATATTTGAGTATATATGGAGGATTATGGTTTAGAAAATACATAGAAAATACAAACCCAAGGAGTAGCTAACTCTTGCCCAAGATGCTGCAGAGCAACTTCAAGTCAGCATTAGGCTAGGTCAACAAACTCTCCTGTCTCCTGCTAATAATGAAGGTAAACACAATTATTATGCTATGTTTGCCTGAGTTTATCAGTAGTGAACATAAAGTATCTACTCCCTGTATCAACATATTTTCCTCACCATTTCACAACCTTATTTTGCATTCCCAGTGTTGGGATACTTTCTTGAATATTTGTTGAATTACAATTATAACAATTGGATTTTAATTGTTTAATTTATCTATCAAATGATTTTTCTAGCAATTGATTGAATTCTTGTACGCACACTTTAGCTGCCTACTGCTCCATATGCAAGAATGATTTTATTGCAGGGAACTTAAATAAACACACAGACTTGGACAATCCAGTAATAAAAGAGTCCTGAACAAATTTAGCAGCCATGAGATAAGATGAGGGATTATTATTAACTACTGGTAACTGGTTAAAAAACAAGACATAGAACAGGAAAAAGGGCAAATTCTCAAGATGGATGGATGAGGTGTATAAAATGGTCTATGTTCTGAAGAAGACAAAGCTTCATTTATAATACTAGAATCAGCAACAGATAATAATTAAACTGCAGGATTTGACAAACACACACTGTAGTAATGGTTACCAATTTAGATGGCTAGGGATTAGATTAATGGAGGAAGATACTATTAATGTCTAGCACAAGGGTTGGCCTTTTTTTAACAAGGGAAAATGGTGATCAGGTGAAACACTATTCACTTAGCGTTTCAAAAAAGACTCTAGTCTGACTAAATTGGTCCAGGGCAGCCCAAAACATGGTGGAAATGTCTCACACACTGTCTAAAATGCAATTTGGAGCAAAACCTATTTTTTGAATTTTTTTGTGAAAATCCTTAACTTTGGGGGGTTCCTGAAGACTTCCAAACATAGTGAAAACACTCGTACCATCTGATTGTAATTTTGGGGAACACTGGAGCAAAATTTGCATTTGTCTAAAGTCACAAAAGTGGCTTACAGATCTTGCTGTGTCTAGAAGACCCTGTGATGGTGTTGGAACTCAGAGATAGTATGGATCTAAACCATATATGGCTTTATAGGTCTGCCCAGAAACAAACTAATCAGCAATGAAGATGTTTCAACATGGAATTTATATGGTGTCCTGTAACTGGCTCCTGCTGTATAGCTTTAACAGCTCTGAAATCATTCTTATCAAAATGATTTGTTTCTGATCAAAGCCATGATCAACTTCACACAGTTTAGACATGCATCCACTCTTCAGTGTTGATGCATCCCTACAGTGTAGTACAGGGGTCCTCAAACTAAGGCCCGGGGGCCAGATGCAGCCCTCCAGGGTCATTTACCTGGCCCTCGCTCTGGGTCAACCTAAGTATGAAACTACTTGAAAGCACACAATAACAACAACAATCCTATCTCATCAGCCAAAAGCAGGCCCACACTTTCCATTGAAATACTAATAAGTTTATATTTGTTAAAGTTGTTCTTAATTTTAATTATTGTATTGTTTTGAAATAATTTTTGCACTACAAATAAGATATTTGCTGTGTGTATAGGAATTCGTTCATGTTTTTTTTAAAATTATAATCCGGCCCGCCAACAGTTTGAGAGACTGTGACCTGGCCCTCTGTTTAAAAGGTTTGTGGACCCCTGGTGTAGTAGATTATCAAGTGTACAGGTATATCAATAAACACCAAAGTTAGGGCGGTCAATGCCACTGCCCTTCCAAATTCTATGTATGGTTGCAAAAGCTAGAGGGTGAAGAAAGCTATCACGAAGAAAATAAACTTGTCTAAAATGTGGTGCTGGTGAAAAGTTCTGCAGGTGGACAAAATCAGGGGTGGCAAGCTCACCTATAAATGGGTCCTGGAGTAAATGGATACCAAGAGGGTTAAACTGAAGGTAGGTCTTACAAGAAAAGATAATACTATTTGGCAAAGTGGAAGTCAGTTATAAAAGAGGAAGAGCATATTGCATGTGGTTTACTCTCAGTAAAGGAAACCACAGACTTGAGTTTGCAAGGCCTGAGTAGATAGTTGATAACAAGATGACTTTGAGGTCTCATGGGATCATCATAAATTGAAGACTACTTGACAGCAGTTCACAACAGCAAATGATTACTGATGCAACTTTTAAAAACACCACAAGAAAGAGAATCAGCATATTTGGGGAAAACTGTTGGCTTTCAGAGGTATATATATATATTAAAATGTTAAAAGCCCTTTAAAGAAAAGGCAGGGAGAGAATGACAGCCTTATGAGACCATTCAGATGTTGTCTATGAAATGAAGAATCTCTCCCCCTGAAAACCAGGAACGAAACCACTGAGGACAGAACTGTAACGGTGAGTGGGAACACTCCATATTCTAATATTTTGTTACAGGTCCCATTCACACTAGAGCAGTAGTGGTTCTCCAGCTGTTTTGGACTTCAGTTCCCCCAATTTCTTACAACTGGTAAGCTGGCTGGGATTTCTGGGAGTTGAAGTCCAAAACACCTGGAAGATCAAAGGTTGGGAACCACAGCACTAGAGGGTCCCATTTGATCATGGAGGCTAAGTAGGTCCGGCTCTAGTATCTAGATGTAGGTTGCCAATGAATACCAGGTGCAGTGGATTATATTTCACAGGACCACCTTTCAGTATTCCCTATTGGAGGCACATATACATGTATGTGTGTGCACACACGAACATTCATATATCAACTGGGCTCTCCAGGCCAATGGATACTCCACCTCAGACATCAGAAGAGCTGCAAGACCAAGAACAAGCCACGAGAGTAAAGATGAAGATCCACCCAGAGGAAAAGTGTTCCTGCCATACATCAAGGGAACCACTGACGGCATAGGGAAGCTGATGAGGAAACATAACATACAAACAATCTACAAACCCACCCAGAAAATCCAACAAATGCTACGTTCAGCAAAGGACAAGAGGGATCCTCTCACCTCTGCAGGAGTCTACCGTATACCATGCAGCTGTGGACAAGTCTACATAGGGATCACCAAACGCAGCGCCCAAACACGAATCAAGGAACATGAAAGGCACTGCAGACTACTTCAACCAGAGAAGTCAGCCATAGCAGAGCACCTGATGAACCAGTCTGGACACAGCATATTATTTGAGAACACAGAAATGCTGGACCACTCCAACAACCACCATGTCAGACTACACAGAGAAGCCATTGAAATCCATAAGCATGTGGACAATTTCAACAGAAAGGAGGAGACCATGAAAAATCTAAAATTACTACAGCAAAACAGCAGAGAGGAAACAACCAGGCACATCTTAACGCCTCTCAACAGAACATTTTCCCAGGCTCAGCCAAGCCTTCAAATGCTAATGAAGGTGGTCAGCTGAAACATTCACACCTAGCTTCAGCAGAGAGCTCTTTGCCCAGTCATTCCACAGATATATAAACCCATTTTCCTATTTCCAACAGACCTCACTACCTCTGAGGATGCTTGCCACAGATGCAGGCGAAACGTCAGGAGAAATGCCTCTAGAACATGGCCCTATAGCCTGAAAAAACCTACAAGAACCTAGTGATTCCAGCCATGAAAGCCTTCGACAATACATTCATATACAGATGTAAACTCAGAGATCCAATTTTGTAAGTTACTTCAATACACTGCCTCCCTCCTGTCATTTCCCTTACTATATATATATATATATATTTTAAAAAGTGTTTTGATTTATCTCAACATCAAGTTCCTTGTTTGATGTTATTTGCTATGCAGTTGTTGTCAAATTATGGTGACCCTATGAATGACATAGAGCCCCTATCATCAACAGCCTTATACTGATGCTTAGTATCATGTAGAGCAGTGGTTCTCAACCTGTGAGTCCCCAGATGTTTTGGCCTTCAACTCCCAGAAATCCTAATAGCTGGTAAACTGACTGGTATTTCTGGGAGTTGTAGGCCAAAACACCTGGGGATCCTCAGGTTGAGAACCACTGCTCTAGCTCGACATAAGAATATCTGTTCTTACTGGGCTTATATTAATAAGACACACATTAGTAGTACTGCACTTGATAGATTATTCTAATACTCAGGTCTTCTTTCTTTAAGAACAAGAAATTGTTTGCAACAGTTCCTTTCTTCTGAGAGCATTACTTGGTACCTCCCAATTTCAAAATTATTATAAACAATACAAGGTGCTTCAAAAATAATGGACCAATTTCAAAACAGTATATTTCACAATAGCAATATGTTACAATTACAGGCAGTCCCTGAGTTACAAACATCCGACTTACAAATGACTCATAGTTACAAACAGGGGTGAGTCAACAGAAAGTGAGAGAAATCTATCCCTAGGAAGAAAAATTCACTCCTGGAAGAGTTATCATGGGGAAAAGGTGTCTCCACTGAAGCTTTAGCATCAATGGTTGTTTCCACAACAACCTAAATTTTTCAAAATCCTATTATCACAGGAACAGAAAGTGAGCTGAAATCTTCTGAATAAGGGCATAGACAGCAAAAAAATACACCACAGTGGTGTTAACCCTTCCCTATGCTATCCAAAGCTATTATCTATCTATCTGGAATTGCACTTAAGAAATGTACCTGTTCCGACTTACAAATTCAACTTAAGACCAAACCTACAAAACCTATCTTGTTCGTAACTTGTGGATTGCCTGTACCCAAAATGTTACACAAACTTTAATAAGTTATCAAGTTTTACTAACCATTTTGAGCCAGAAACAAATCTACCGCCCTCCCCTACAAATGGAGAATACCTCATTAGTACTTATGTTGCTGGGTCACCATCTTGCAAATGACTATGGCTATGGGCTGCTTGTGCCTTAAAAGTAATCATTTAAAAGTCTATGCCTCACCTTTTCACGGGGTAAGAACTTCATTCATGGTTGCAGAGATATGGCGATTTAAAACTGAGCCCATCTTTTTGAAATTACTAGATGATACAATTTTTTCCATGTCAGGAGTGACTTGAGAAACTGCAAGTCGCTCCTGGTGTGAGAGAATTGACCGTCTGCAAGAACGTTGCCCAGGGGACATCCAAATGTTTAATGTTTTACCACTTGTGGGAGGCTTCTCTCATGTCCCCACATGGGGAGCTGGAGCTGACAGAGAGACAAATAACCAATGTTGATTATTTAGGCTAGAAAAGATCTTGTTTTCCAAAGTTTAGCAATAGGGTTGGATTCATTCTTAAGCATATGTAGAGCAGACCCAAGACAATAAATGGGATGTTAGTTTTGGCTACGTAAAATCCAATGATTTTCAACAATTTCTGCACTGACCATTACTAAGTCTGTTCAACCCTGTTTCTATTTGTCTCTTTCCTACATCTTAGTTACTGCCTATTAATTTAGAATGATTACATTTGGCTAGTTGAACAAACCTATTTTATGGGATAGCATAATATTCCACATATAATTCCAAGGATTTCATTGGGACGATAGTATAATAACTAGGCACTGGGGTACTGATAACAATAGGCACAGAGGGCTTGAGCTCTGCAGCTGCAGCTACAGCTTCCCGCCCATCTTTATCCTGGCCTGCAGACCATTCTGTTTAATCTGTTCTACCCTCCCTAATTCCCCACAATGGACCTATTAAGAAAGGAAGCTGTAGGGGCATTGCTTCCTAATGACAAAGGAGAGGTCTGAGTCATTTCATTGTGTAACTGCATAAGCCATCATACCAGATATGGAGGGATGGGGTAAGAAGGTGAAGATGCTGTCTCAGTTTGCCTCTAGTATGGAAGGGTCTCAATTGAATGAATTAGCAGAGAACATGAACAGAGTGATGGCAGGGAAGGACAACATTTATTTATTTATTTATTTGCCATACTTGTACCCCACTCTTCTCTACCCCAACAGGGGGAATCAAGGTGGCTTACAATAGCAAAAAGAAAGGTAGGGCTTGAGGACACAAAAAAGGAGATCTATTTTCCACAGAACCCATGTGAAAGCAGTCCAGAAACTACACAGAATATGACTGCAATAAGAAAGGAACACAACACATAATTTGCAAGACACAGTAGTGGCTGCTACTAGCTTTCCGATACTCTGGATGCCATTTCCATTTACAGGCACCCTCGAAATTCTCAGGGTGGTCCGCGAGAAGGCCTTACTGGTACATTATTTAAACTGTTATGTTTATTCATATTATGATCTGATCACCATGATAAATATATCCCATATGCATGGAGGTATTGGGGTAATGATACAAAAGGTTTGGTAGGGTAGATCCTCAGCCCCCCTCCCCGAAATGAAACTCAGCCCCCCCCCCCCCCCCCGTTTACAGGCATCAGATACAGATACATAGTGATTGGTTCTCTTTGGCTTTTACCCGGTTTGGGTCCTTATATGTTATTGAATGACAACTCCCATCACTTTTGATTATCTGCCATGTGGAATGGGGATAATGAGAATTACAACCCAACAGCTCTGAAGTAGTGGAAAAGTTAAAGGGCATTTTAACTTCAGACATCATATCCTTAAACTTTGTATCTAAATTCAAATCTCACTATCCTGACTAAAAAGAACAAGTTGCATCCTTCCAAATGTTACTGTATCACAACTCCCATCAGCTTTAGTCATGATGTCTAATGATGAGGAATAGAAGAGTTGTAGTCCAGCATCTGGTGTGCCACATAAAATGATATGGTGGGCTGTATTTGGCTTGCAGGCCTTGACGTTGACACATGTGAGCTTGGTCTTTTGGTCTCTCTTTTCATAATCCTATTTTGGAAATCAATCCATTTTTCTGGGTGTGGCTTGGCACTCTCAATTTGATCTCTTTGTTTATCTTGGGTACCATATTTTCTTATGAGATTGTCTTCTGGTATTTCAAAAATCACACCTTGCCAAGAGCAAATTTGGTTCAGAATTAAGAATCTTACAAAAATCTCATCTTCCTCTTTAGAGAGTGTTTCTAGATCTGAAGGCTATAAAGACTAGCTTAAAATAGGTACCATGGATTAACCTTGGGTAAAAAATAAATATACCAGTAAGATTTGTAGTCATCAGAAGATTTGTGGTCCTTCATAATCTCTGCCCCACTACTGAGTAGTAGAAACAGATAACATAAACAAATACTTGAAAAAAAACTTTTGTTTGCAATTTCAGGCAAAACACAGGATTGTTTTCTTGGCCAAGAATGGTTTACTGAAGGTCGCAATTTCCTTTCTAAGTGTTTACTGATGAGAAGGTAGACCTAATATCTGGCCTTGACCCAATTTTTGCTTAAGATGAACTTTCACTGAAATTTGGGGCAGTTGCCTGATAGAAACACACAAGGCAAAATTGATTTGAAATCTAGTATGTACAACCAACATGAACAACTTCAATTTACTGCAAAGATAAGGATGTATGTTCTATACTTCCTGCACAACACCCACCCAGACATGAATCACAAATTAAATGGATGTATCAACTCATGGTTTGGAAAGAAAGCAATAGCAAATATTTGCTTTAGGTCAGAGGAAGAGCAAGAACATGGTTAGTCATTTTAGTCTGATTACAAATAAAGGTTTTATACACAGTAAATGTTCTCTCTTTCTCTCTCGTGTGTGTGCGTGTGTGTGTGTGTGTATATATATATATATATCTGTTTTACTCCAGCAGATGCATTCTACTGGAGGCAGTATGAAGCTTTTCCCAGTGCCACAACATTGTCAAAATTTATGAAAAGTGCATACTTAGATCAAAATCATATTCCTAACTTACTTAGATCAAAATCATATTCCCATATATAACATTTTACTTTTTATCCTTTATGCATTGTAAATGATTGCCAAGTATTCTGAACACATTTTATCCACAGTTAAGGCAAACTGAGTTTGAACTACTCTCAGAAGATTAGTAATTACCGTATATACTCGAACATAAGTATACTGGTGTTCCGTAGAAGATTAAAAACTTGGATGTTCGAACAGGCCTTTGATTAATCAGTGCAATGAATGTGACGATCACAGGAATTGAAATATGGACGATGAATTTTGGATCACGACTCTAGTTATGAGATGCATTGAGTTGTTGCTGTTGTGTAATATTGTGTACTGTGCTTTTTAATTTGAATTGTGGATTGTTGACTGTTTTTATCCTGTTGTAAACCGCGTTGAGTCGCCGGTTAGGCTGAGAAACGGCGGTATACAAATAAAGTAAATAAATAAATAAATAAATAAATAAGCTGACCCCAATATAAGCCGAAGCACCTAATTTTACCACAAAAAAACTGGGAAAACATATTGACTTGAGTATAAACCAAGGGTGGGAAATGCACCCACCCAAGTTTCAAAATAAAAATAGATACCAATAAAACTACATTGAGGCATCAGTAGGGTAAATGTTTTTGAATATTTATATAAAACTATAATTTAAGATAAAACTGTCCAACTCTGATTAAACCATTATTCTAACCTTCTCTAATGTAAATGTGCTTATGGATCCTTCCAATAATAATAAAGAAAGTAAAAGAATAAATGTAATAATAAAATAATAGAGTTAAATAATAAATATTAGGCTTGGGTGGTTTCATTTGTTAATTTCGTAATTCGTTATTAATTCATATTTAAATTAGCTTACAATCCAATATTGAGCCATGCAGGACTACTGTGAGGAGTAATTAAAAATCAAAACAATTTTTCCAATTTATTTCGTATTGTTTCGTAATTGGTTCAAAATTGTTTCAAAATTGTTTCGTAATTGTTTCGTATTTATTTCCGTATGTCTGGTGCAAGTTTTATAGTTGTTGTTTGTTTTATCAGTGATAAAAAATAAATTATCACACCAACAGTCAACAACAGCGGGAGAGGAAAGCTTCAGAAGTTCCCCCTGTCCCATTTGGAGGGTTTTTTAGCATATTGCGCAATTGCGTCCGCCATTAACGAATTGATTCGTAATTTTACAAAATTTCATATATTTTGAACTTTTTTAAAAGAAAATTTCGGAATTCTTTAAAAAAACAAAGCGGAAGGGCTCCCCTAAAAATGAAACGAGTTTAGAACCAAATTTTTCCGTAGTTACCCAAGCCTAATAAATATAATAACAATAGAGAAAAATAATAAATATAATAGTGAAAATAGTAAATGTAATAAAATAATAGAGTAAAATAATGTTAATGTAACAATAATAGAGTAAAATAATAAATGTAATAATAATAACAATAATAACAATAACAACAGAGTAAAATAATAAATAACTTTGACTTGAGTATAAGCCGGGGGGAGGGGGAGTCAGTTAACTCATATTTAGGTTCATTAAAAAGAAAATAATGAAGAAATCTGTCTGCATCTTTTCATTCACACACACAAATTCATACAAGCTATAATTTATGTTAATTATATAGTACATAAGTATGAGAGCTTTTTTTTAATTCCTCTGAATAAATGGAAAGAAAGTAATAGTCCCAAGGCTTTAAATTTTCATTTGCTCTTACAATGGAATTTCCATTTACATGTAATATTTAAATATCTAGGTGTGCAATACCACACAAAGACTTGAAGCTTAGATTGACTTCTAGAACGTATGCCTTCCTTCATTAGTTTCCAAGGAGAAGAAACAGACAAGAAAGTGCAGTTCAGGAAGGCTGTTGTTTTTTTTTTTAGGACTCTACAAAATAAGTTCAGTTAAGGTCCAGGAAAAGGAATAGAGTGGAAGTGAATATGCACCTGGGATGCTAGCTTGCAGGTTTGCCAAACAGAAATACAACTTCATTTCCACATAACCTGACACAGAAATCTTTAGCAGACTATGTTCCTTGGGGGTAGCTTTGGGAACCAAAAATGCCAATTTTAATCAAGATCTACTTCTTCCTACATGGAAATCCCAATTGCTCACTGGAAACTTAGTCACATTGCATGTGATCTGATGTCTTCATATTATTAATCCAAAAGAATGGTAGAACACTCTGTCTTTCTTCTTAAAGTGTTTGTTAAACACCCAGGTAGCAGAACATTTGTACCGAAAGCAAAAAATTCGTCACTCACTCCTATCTAATGTTTTCCAAATGTTGTCTCAAAATTAAACGGGCTTCTGAGTTTCAGAGTATAGGACATTTCGTCATGGCCACCAATATTATTTGTTTCTGTTGTTTACTTTGACAGGTTGAGTGTCCTTTATTCAAAAGGCTGGGAAACAGGAATGTTTTGGATTTTAGGTTTTGGATTACAGGCTGAACATCCCTTAACAGGAAATCAAATTATTCCATAATTCAAAATTGTATGATGTTACCTTCAGGATTTGTGTATAAGGTGTTTCATATGCACCTTATACACACAGCCTAAAGGTAGCTTTCTATTTATTTACTTGTTTATTTTATTTGTATCCTGCTCTTCTCAACCCCGAGGGGGACTCAGAGCGGCCTCACATATCGGCAATAATTCAATGTCTTAAAGTAACATACAATTAGTAAATGTCTACATGCTTTCTACACAACATTTTAACAATTTCGTAATGAAGTAAAGTTGGTGTATATCGAAGGATCAGCAAACAAAGGTGTCACTAACTCAGCCATCCATGAGGTTTGCAGAATTTCAAGATATTGCTGTGTTGCTTTGATGCCACTGGCCCAAAGTTGCAAGGTGGAAATACAGATTGAACATCCCTTTTCCAGGAATTCCAAAATCCGAAGTACTCCAGAATCCAAAATGAGTGTCTGAGAAAGTGACAATTATGGTTACTGATGATTCAAGATACCCAAACTTTTATGTCATGCACTGCATTATTCAAAATACTGCGTATGAAACTACTTTCTGGCTACACCTATGACAAGCATAGGCAAACTTCAGCCCTCCAGGTGTTTTGGACTCCAATTCCCACAATTCCAAACAGCTTACCAGATCTTAGGAATTGTGGGAGCTGGAGTCCAAAACATCTGGAGGGCCAAAGTTTGTCCATGTCAGTTCTATAATGTCTACATGAAAGGTAAATGATTTTTGTTTTTAAAGTTGGGTGCCATCTCCAAGTTCTCATTAAAGACTTATAAACAAAGACCCCGTCTCCAATGACCATTTAATGCAGTTTCAAAGCAGTACTGAAGAAAGGGGGTTTGCTGTGCAGATGATTACACAGGACATTCTGGAACCAGTTTGAGGCCTAGGTGGCAATGACATAACACTGATGCACATTAAGGGCTTTCTTTCGTTCAATGCGGTAAATGGTCAGAGAGACGGGGCCAAATACGTGTTTTCCACAATCCAAAATCCAATCATTTCAAACAAGGGAATTCAGCCTGCACTCTTTTGAAGACAGAAAACTCCCACCTACAGAAAGGGAGGTATAGGTGAAGCTAAAGGGTGCTTCTATACCAAGTATGGGCAAACTTGGGTCCTCCAGGTGTTTTGGACTAGTAGCCAGATTTTGTTCCTTTTCATAGTTTCCTCCTTTCTGTCGAAAATGTCCACATGCTTGTGGATTACAGTAGCTTCTCTGTGTAGTCTGACATGGTGGTTAGAGTGGTCCACCTTTTCTGGATTCTCAAATAATATGCTGTGTTCAGGTTGGTTCATCAGGTGCTCTGCTATGGCTGACTTTTCTGGTTGCATTAGTCTGCAGTGACTTTCATGTTCCCTAACACCTCCCAACAAAGGATTCCCCCATGCAGTTATCAGCCAGGCAGTTAGGAATTGTGGGAGTAGGTGTCCAAAACACCTGGAGGGCCCAAGTTTGCCCGTTCCTGATCTACACTGCAGAATGAGTGCAGTTGGACATCACTGAAACTGCCACAGCTCAATGCCATGGAACTATGGGAGTAGAAGTTTTGCAATAATGAAAATTGGAAACTGGAGGATGCATCTTCTTTGGAGGGTTTTAAGCAGGGGCTAGACAGCCATCTGTCAGGAGTGCTTTGTTTGTGTTTCTCCTGCATGGCAGAAGTTTGGACTGGGTGGCCATTGGAGTCTCTTTCCAATCCTTTCATGTTCCCTAACAGCTCTCAACAAAGGATTCCTCCAGGCAGGAATTAGGCAGGCTGTTAGGAATTGTGGGAGCTGGAGTCCAAACACCTAGAGGGCTGATACTTGCCCATACTTGATCTACACTGCAGTTGAATACCACTTAAATCAGTGTTTCTCAACCTGGGGGTCGGGACGCCTGGGGGGTCGCGAGGGGGTGTCAGAGTATTTTTTGTTGGCCATGGGGGTTCTGTGTTTGAAGTTTGGCCCAATTCTATCATTGGTGGGGGTTCAGAATGTTCTTTGATTGTAGGTAAACTATAAATCCCAGCCACAAGTCCCAAATGTCAGGATCTATTTACCCCAAACTCCCACCAGTGTTCACATTTGGGCATATTGAGTATTAATGCCAAGTTTGGTCCAGATCCATCACTGTTTGAGTCCACAGTGCTCTCTGGATGTAGGTGAACTACAATTGCCAAACTCAAGGTCAATGCCCACCAAACCCTTCCAGTATTTTCTGTTGGTCATGGGAGTTCTGTGTGACGGGTTTGGTTCAATTCCATTGCTGATTGGGTTCAGAATGCTCTCTGATTAAAAGTGAACTACAGTATAAATCCCAGCAACTAAAACTCCCAAATGACAAAAATAATCCCTCTCCTAACCTCACCAGTATTCAAATTTGGGTGTATCGGGTATTTGTGCCAAATTTAGTCCAGTGAATGAAAACACATCCTGTATATCAGATATTTCCATTACGATTCACAACAGTAGCAAAATTATGAAGTAACAATGAAAATAATGTTATGGTTGGGGGTCACCACAACAGGAGGAACTGTATTAAAGGGTCGGGGCATTAGGAAGGTTGAGAAACACTGACTTAAACAGCCATGGCTCAACGCCATGGGAGTAGTAGTTTTGCGAGGTCTTTAGCCTTCTCTGCCCAAGAGTGCTGGTGCCTCACCAAAGCCTAGGATGGCATAGCATGGAGCCCTGGCAGGGAGAGCGGTGCCCAACTGCACTCATTCTAACAGCGTAGCTGGAGCCCAAAACAAAACACAAGGGAGTCCCTTTGGGGGGAAGAGCATGAGCAAAAGGGTCGGGAAGGGCTCCTCCCTCCCTTAGAAAGTGTACACACAAACAGAGGCAGCCCCCACCCATATGCCTCCTCCTCCTGCTCCTCCTCCCCAGGACCCTGCTCTTCCTCTCCTTGAGGCTCCCCCCCCCCCCCGCCACCTCCTTAGAAACCAAGTTACTCACTGTGTACCCCGTGGAGGGAAAGGCACCGCAGGAAAGAGAGGGATCCCGGTGGGCAGCAACGCCTCGCCGACTCCGGAGTCTTCTCGCTGGGGAGGAAGGAGGAGGAGGAGGAGGAGGAGAGTTTGGAGGAAAGGGGTGGCTTGTGCAACTCCTCCAAGCGACAAGGGGGGGGGGGGGAATGGAAAGGTGCGCCCGGCTGGGAGGGAGTAAGAAGAAGACGAAGCCAGGGGCTTGGCTAGGGGCGCAGGAAGCCCAGCCTGCCGCTCAGCCTTGGAAACGGAGGGCTTGCTCCACCGTTTCCTGCCTCGGGGAGAGAAAGGAGGGGAGAGAGGGGCAGGCACGTGGGCGCTCCAGCCCCACAGGCAGGGCTCTCCTCGGGGCGTGGGCGGGGGCTCTTGCTTCAGCCCTTCCTCGGTGAGTCAGGCAGGGAGAGCTCGCCTCTCTCTCTCTCTCTCGAAAGCAGGCTTTCTCAACCTTCCTAATGCCGTGACCCCTTAATACAGTCCCTCCTGTTGTGGTGACCCCCAACCATAACATTAGTTTCATTGTTACTTCATAATTTTGCTCCTGTTATGAATCGTAATGGAAATATCTGATATACAGGATGTATTTTCATTCACTGGACTCAATTTGGCACAAATGCCCAATATACCCAAATTTGAATACTGGTGAGGTTAGGAGAGGGATTATTTTTGTCATTTTGGGAGTTGTAGTGCTGGGATTTATAGTTCACCTACAATCAAAGCACATTCCAATTCCATCAGCAGTAGAATTGAACCAAACTCGGTACACAGAACTCCCTTGACCAACAGAAAATACTGGAAGGGTTTGGTGGGCATTCACCTTGAGCTTGGGAGTTGTAGTTCACCTACATCCAGAGAGAACTGTGGACTCAAACAATAATGGATCTGGACCAAACTTGGCATTAATACTCAATATGCCCAAATATGAACACTGGTGGGAGTTCGGAGGAAAAAGACCTTGACATTTGGGAGTTGTGATGTCTGGGATTTATAGTTCACCTACAATCAAAGAGCATTCTGAACCCCACCAACAATAGAATTGGGCCAAACTTCCCACACCGAACCCCCATGAGCAACAAGAAAAACGGTGTTTTCTGATGGTCTTTGGTGACTCCTTTGACACCCCTCGCTACCCCCAGGCGTCCCGACTCCCAGGTTGAGAAACACTGATCTAAAGCTCTTGCCCTAGTGGGCTTTCTGAGGTGCATCTACACTGTGGAATGAATGCAGTTTGATACCTTCTCCATGCTACAGAATCCAGGGAGTTGCAGTCTTACAAGGTCTTTAGCCTTCCCTGCTGAAAGTGTTGGTCCTCAAAGTGTTGGGTGAGGTACTCCAGTGCTTTCTGTGACTGAAGGCACCACTTTTGGGCAGGCAACATACATTCAGAAGGACTCGTTGAATCAGAAGGACTCAGAGCATTCAGAAAGACTCATCAGAAGAGATCTCAATGGCCACCCAGTCCAAAGCCAGCCATGCAGGAGAAGCACAATAGAATCATAGCATCATAGAATCATTGGGTTGGAAAAGACCTCGTGGGCTATCCAGTCCAACCCCTTCCAAGAAGCAGGAAAACCGCATTCAAAGCATCCCCGACAGATGGCTCACAAAA
Organism: Anolis sagrei; assembly: GCF_037176765.1. Lineage (NCBI taxonomy): Eukaryota > Metazoa > Chordata > Lepidosauria > Squamata > Anolidae > Anolis > Anolis sagrei. The sequence continues at coordinate 241,632,017 of NC_090022.1, forward strand.
TCATCAATTCTAATTCCAGTCATTAAACAATCGGGGCCAGCTAATACTTCCCAACAAAGGATTTCACCAGCCAGGAATCAGCCAGGCCTTGAAGTTACATGGCCATTAAAACGCCAATCAAGGTGATTAATTACAACATTCACATCTGCCTCAAGCAGACATGAGTTCTTTCTCCCACCCTGGACATTCTACAGACATATAAACCTCACTTGCCTAGTTTCCAACAGACCTCGCAACCTCTGAGGATGCTTGCCATAGAAGAGGGTGAAATGTCAGGAGAGAATGCTTCTGGAACATGGCCATACAACTCAAAAAACTCACAGCAACCCATACTCATAGAGTTGGAAGAGACCTCAATGGCCACCCAGTCCAAATCCCTACCATGCAGAAAAAACACAATCAAAGCACCCCCCACAGATGGCTATCTCTAGCCTCTGTTTAAAAGCCCCCAAAGAAGGAGCATTCCAAGTTTCATTGTTGAATTCCACTTTACAGTCAGAAAGTTCTTCCTAATGACATTGTTAAAGATATTCATGTAACACCCATTCCACTGATGGTATAGCTTCCAACAGCAGACTGCAATGTGATTTCGCAATGTCTTTACGTCCAGGTTAAGAAGTTTGTTGCAGAGCTACACAGTTTCTTGGCAACACAACTGAGCTCTTCTTGCCCTATGATCGAAATGAGGCACTCCCTATCCATGATCTGCATGCAATGCTCGGTGTTTCTTCCCCAATTCAAGAAATAATACACATTTTATGTGTTGTCGAAGGCTTTCATGGCCAGAATCACTGAGTTGCTGTGAGTTTTCTGGGCTGTATGGCCATGTTCCAGAAGCATTCTCTCCTGACGTTTCACCCACTTCTATGGCAGGCATCCTCAGGGGTTGTTTAGTCTGCTGGAAACTAGGCAAGTAAGGTTTATATATCTGAATACAACTGTAATAATGGAACATTTATTGTACTCATTTATAAGGGAAGGGAATTTCAGTTAATGCTCAGAAAAGATAAAGATAATATGTTGATTTTTTTTTCAATTTTCAATTCAAGCTCACAGACCTCCTGCAATATATTCCCTGTGACTCTGGAGGCAAGGATTTGAATCATTGCGCAGCCATGGAAACACACTAGGTGACCAAATCACACTCTTCACTTGAGATGCGTTCTCTTTAGGGTCATCATAAGTCAGAAACTTAAAGGCACACAACTTACTATATCTGCATTCTGCTAGCTACCTCCTTGCTCAACCAGCTCTCTCTCCACCTCCTGCCTGTGAAGAGGTGATAGTGCTTTTGGGAAATAGAAAGAGGAAGTTACTAATAAATGGGGGTGGCCAAACACTGGGATGTAAAAAGCATTGCTATCACAATCATCTTTATTTCTGCAGCTTTACTAGGTTTTCTGTGGCTAAAGTTTTTTCTGATGATCCAGCCAAAATACTCTAAGGTGCATGCAGGGCCATAACCAGAAAAAAAAAAGGGGGGGGGGGGGTTGAAACTTTTTTTAGCAAATTATGAAGAGTAATTTCATAACAAAATAATTTAAATAGTATGGTTCAGTCCATATTTTATATAGACTTAATTAAATCTATCTTTTATTTTAGTTACAAAGTTTCAAATCTTAAAATAACTGAAAATGACTTTTAATTGGTAATTTATAGTTACAAAAGAATATCACAATGTCTGTTGGAAACACATGAAAACTGTGTCAATACACTTTGACTGAAAGCCAAAACTAAGGTCACAACAACATCTGTTATAGAACTCCAATATGATGATGACAACATTGTCTGTGCGCATTCAGAAGAAGACCTACAAGCCACTCTAAACACCTTTGCAGAAGCATATGAGAAGCTCGGTCTATCATTTAACATCGAGCAAACCAAAGTTCTCTTCCAGCAGTCACCAACCAACCCATCTCCAAAGCCAGAAATACAGCTTAATGGTGTAATATTAGAAAATGTTGATAATTTCCGCTACCTTGGCAGCCACCTCTCCACAAAAGTCAACATTGACACTGAAATACAACACCGCCTGAGCTCTGTGAGTGCAGCATTTTTTCGAATGAAGCACAGAGTGTTTGAGGACATGGACATCCGTAGGGATACCAAGGAGCATGTTTATAAAGCTATTGTCCTCCCAACCCTGCTATATGCCTGCAAAACATGTCACATGCAACTCCTGGAACAATTCCATCAGTATTGCCTCCGAAAAATATATTGGGAAGAAAGGCGGACAAATGTCAGCGTGCTGGAAGAAGCAAAGACCACCAGCATTGAAGCAATGGTCCTCCGCCATCAACCCTGCTGGACTGGCCACGTTGTCCAAATGCCTGATCACCGTCACCCAAAGCAGTTGCTCTACTCCGAACTAAAGAACAGAAAATGGAATGTTGGAGGACAGGAAAAGAGATTTAAAGATGGGATCAAAGCCAACCGAGAACTGGGAAGCCCTGGCCCTTGAGCTCAGCTGAGACCAGCAGTGCTGTAGAATTTGAAGAGGCACGGATGGAGGGTGAAAGAGAAACATGACAAGAGGAAGGCATGTCAAGCCAACCCCAATCGGGACCGCCTTCCACCTGGAAACTGATGCCCTCACTGCGGGAGAACATGCAGGTCAAGAATAGGGCTCCACAGTCAACCCACCACCAGGACACCGTACCCACCACCAGGACACCGCACTTGGAGGACAATCTTACTTGGACAACGAGGGATCGCCTAAGTAAGTACACTTTGACAGAAGTCAGGCTCCATTGATAAACTTTGGTAGACACTCAAGAGTGCAAGTCTAGTCAGTCTTTCTTGCACCCATTGTGCTTCTTATGTACATATGTTTTCAAATATTTAAGTTGAAAACAACCTATATATAGGCATAGCTATGGGAACCCTATTATTTGGAAAAAGGGAATGGGAGAGCAGGGAAGGAAAGGCCTAATTCCCGATTAGTAACCTGCCTCCTATTTCATGCTGAAGAAAAGAGCACAGCAGGGGGGCAGAGCAGCCTTAAATATCCTGCAACTCCGCCCCTGTCAACTGCCCCCACCAAGTCTGATCTCCTTCATGAGGGCCTTCAAATCCCCACCGCCACCACCACTGCTTAGGCTTTGCCTGCCAGTTATGGGTGGGCCAACTTGGTTGCTTCCACTATATCTGCTATTGCTGCAAGTAATGGCAATGTGAATAAATTGTCAAAATTTGCTTGAGGTAGTGCTTGCAGTTCTGGAGGGACTTGTTTAATTTTTACTTCTCATAGACTTAGCATGGGGAGTTGGTTAACCATTTAAAATTAATGAGTAAACCAGGTGTTTTTTTTAACCTGAAAAATTGGGGAGGGGAGGTTGAATACCTAACTCCCCTCCTCCCCGGGGCTACAGTCCTGGGTGCATGGGAGGAAGGACAACATGACACTGACTTCTTGTTACTACCATATGCCACTGCATTAACTCTAGTAATTTAGGGTAGTCCTAGTGCTATAGTGCACTTCTGACTTACTCCAGTGTTCCCATTTCTACATTTGATTGACAATTTTTTGAATCCATAACTGCTGACAAACAAAATAGTTTAGTAAACCTTTTTCTTTTCCTTTCCATTGTATCCCATTGTAAGCTTATTATATCCATCGTAGAGGATTAGCAAATTGTGAATCGTGGGGTTTAATCCTGGGTGCCAACAATTTGTTTTCATCCTGCCAGAGCAGATTGGAGATTTTTTTTTTGTTAGGCTGCCCAAAATCATAATGCCAAATAAGGAAAAAGGGAAGGAGTGACTGGTTAAGAAAGGTGACATCAATGGATATCTAATCACCACACGCAACATGAAACATCCCTATCCTTGAAAACCATCATTTAAGGCTCGAGAACACACACCAATAAAGAGAATTGCATCAACCTGTTTTATCTTAAATTGACAGGTTTATCACAGCATGAAACATGAAATGATTGCTGTCAGGAAATGAGGCTGAACAAATTAGGACAAGGAGTGTATTGTTTGGATTGCCAAAAAGACAGTGTGATGTCCCATGGTGAAAACAACCCTCAGGAGTGCAACATTTTCTCCCATCTGGTTTCCCTTTCAAAGTGATGTGTTCTCCCTGCAGAAATGATGTATCCAGCTCAAACTGTGGATCCAGCTGGGTTCTTCCTGCTGGGAAAAGGAGAAAAGAGAACAGAACATGTTTGGGTTTTCTTCTTGGTGGAGGAGGAAGCAAATATCTCTTGAGTCCAAGCATGGATTTACTTGAATCTGCGTTTTCAAAGTTCTTTGCAAGATCTGATGTGCAGGAAAGTGGGGTCACAGTGATCTCCCATACCTGACAATCTTCAGGATTTGAGTGTATATACAGGCAGTCCAAGATTGGTTCTGTAAATTTGGCTTGTTGTGGAAACAGGGATTGGTGCTAAAGCTTCAGTGGAGACACTTTCCCCCCATGATAACTTTTTCAGGAGTGAATTTCCCTTCCGAAGGGTAGATTTCTCTCACTTGTCTTCTCCCTGTTCTTAATTATGAGTTGTTTGTAAATCGAACGTTTGTTACTCAGACAGGGACTGCCTGTAATGAGATTCTGCTGGTGTATTGTTCACACCACTGGTTTTCTAGTTGAGGTGGTGGAGGTGGTGTTGATATCTGCCATACTTATTGTTACTGAGGGATGTCAGCATCCATGTTTGTAGAATATGGAGGGAGATGCCTTGGGGAATTGTCACATTCCCCCCCCCCCCCCACCACCACCACCCATTTTTCTTTACCTTGTGTAAAATAGTTCCTTGATTTATTGAGGATCTTAAGGTAAAGAAGAGCTTGAGTAGATCACTAAAGTGGAGAAAGAGTGGGGTACATTGGATTGAGAAGAGGTTGGAGCATACTAATAAGTGATAAGGGCCACCTCCATTATTTTGGCACAATCTCATTCAGCACAGTTTATGAGACCTTAGACTGCTGAAGAAGAGATTCAGAAGCATGCAATGAGAAATTTGTATCCACACTGATTTTGGCTCCACCCAGAAGGTAAATTACATGGGTATAAGTGAAGCATACACATACCTAGTTTTGATGAGTGAGTTTCTGTTAGTTTAACATCATCATGAAGGGAAGTTGCAATAAATTATGTGATGGATATTGTAAATATATCCATTTATTTATTTATCGTATCAGGAGTGAACTGAGGGTACAGTTGTAATGTATTTAAAAAACCCTAAAGTTTTAAAAAACTAAATGTCCTTTGACCAGTAGCTGGCCACTTGGAGTAACTCTTATGTTGCTATAAGAAGGTCCTCCACTGTGCATGTGGCAGGGCTCAGACTGTATTATAATACGTGGTCTGTGGTTTGCTCTTCTCCACACCCGCATGTCGTGGACTCCACTTTGTGGCCCCATTTCTTAAAGTAGATTCTCCATCTTGTGGTGTCAGAGTGAAATCAGTTCAGCACTTTCCAAGTCACCCAATCTTCTGTGTGCCCAGGAGGGAGTTTCTCATCTGGTCTCAGCCACTGATTGAGGTTCTGGGTTTTAGCCTTCCACTTTTCTACTCTCCCTTGCTGAGGCGTTCCTGCGAGTATCTTTGTAGATCTTACTACTTCATCACACAAGAGAATGAATCTACTTTAAATCTGGTTTCTATCTCCTGCAGACTTCTGGAGTTTGTATTTTAGTGAGTCTGTTAAAGGCTCTTCCTAAACTACAAACCCCAGAATTCTGCAGGAGGCAGCAACTGAGTTTAAAGTGGATTCATTCTCTAGTGTCATGAGGTCCTTAGAAAACTATTTCTTGTTTTAAGGCATTGGCTTGCTGGCTGATATCTGAACGGGCTGGGCCAGAGATGTCATTGCCTTGGTCCTTTCATTACGGATTCCTACTTCCCGGTGGATGTCAGGTGGTGAAATACCGGCTAAGCAGAATAATTTCTCCAGTGATGTAGGGTGTAGACATCCTGTGATAGCACAGCATGTCTTATTAAGAGCCACATCCACTGTTCTAGTATGGTGATATGTGTTCCACACTGGGCATGCGTACTCAGCAGCAAAGCACAAGGGCAGATCCCCAGGTTATGCCAGTCAGCTTTCCTATGATATTGTTTCTGGTACCCACTTTTTGTTTTATTCAAACAGTGCTTCTTATAGGTCAGAGAACAGTCCAGGGTAACTCCCAGATATTTGGGTGTGCTGCAATGCTCCAGTGGGATTCCTTCCCAGGAAATCCTCAGAGCTCAAGATGCTTTTCTGTTCTTAAGATGAAAAGCACATGTCTGTGTTTTAGACGGATTAAGAATCAGATGGTTTCCCTGTAATAAACAGCAAAAGCACCTAAAGCTTCAAAGAGCTTCTGTTCAACCATTTGAAAGCTCCCCGCTTGAGAGGTGATGGCATGATCATCAGCATAGATTAAACAGTCTGTTGCTTTTGGCAGTAGCTGATTGTGTAGATGTTAAACATTGATGGAGAAACCATGCTCCCCTGAGGCAGGCCCTTCTTCTTCTTTCGCAATCTGCTTCTCTGGCCCTGGAACTCAACAAAAAAGCTCCTGTTTCATAGCAGATTTCCTATGAATTGGGTGAAGTGGTAATCCTTTGTGATAATATAAGATTTTCTCAGGAGAATGTGATGATTTACAGTGTCATAAGCTGCTGACAGGTCTATGAAGACAGCTCCTGTGATCTGCTGCCTTTCCATATATATCCATGAAAGAGGATTATGTTCTAGCCCTCTAAAAGAAGCAATTGTTGAAGAAATCTTCATTGGACACCGCCACTGTGGATAATTAACACCAAGTTTCTAACCATTTTTAAAGCAAATGGTGGCAGTCTAATTCTTAGTTGGGTTGTTGTAGGTTTTTCGGGCTGTATGGCCATGTTCTAGAAGCATTCTCTCCTGATGTTTCACCTGCATCTATAACAGATATCCTCAGAGGTCTGTTGGAAACTAGGAAATTTGGGTTTATATACCTGTGGAATGTCCAGGGTGGGAGAAAGAACTCTTGTCTGTTGGAGCTAGGTGTTTCAATTGGCCACCTTGACTGGCAATTCCTAGTTTCTTAGATGAAACTGATTACCTGGGTCCATTTATGCTGTTGTATTACTGCATGTTGACACCACTACAACTGCCACAGCTCGATGCTATGGAATCATGGAAGCTGTAGTTTTACAAGGTTTTTAGCCTTCTCTGACAAAGAATACTGGTGTCTCACTCAACAAACTACCATGGCATTGAGCCATGAGTTAAAGTGGTGTCATACTTCCTTAATTCTACAGTGTAGATTCTGCCATGGATCAATTCAGTCCCGGGTACAGAAAAAGCTTTGGTTGCCTAGACAAGGGGAGTATGTACTCTTGGATCTGTTGGATGTCTTGGTAGCATTCAATACCATCAGTCTGAACAATTTTGTTGCCTTGGGATTTACAAATACAGTACAGTACTGTGTTCCAGTAATTCTTTAAAGCCAAATGTTCCCAGAAATTGGGATGATATGTATGTGTGGGAGGAGACTCTGTTAATTTGGCCATATGGTCAAAATGTGGGATTCCACAAGACTTAGTATTGCCTGTGGAATACATGAAGTTGCTGGGTAAGGTCAGCAGACTTTTGGGGTTGGGTCTTATCATTTTGCTGATGTTATTCTGTCTTCTCTCAGCATAGACCTCTCATGTGTCCAGAGCAGCCATGGGCAAACTTGGGCCTTCCAGCTGATTTGGACTTCGACTCCCACAATTCCTAACAGCCTGCTGTGGGAGTCGAAGTTCAAAACACCCAGAGGGCCCAAGCTTGCCCACATCTGGTCCAGAAGAATTAAAATATATTATTCAGCTCCCGGAGTGAAACCTCTGGATAGTTTTATGGAAACAAGAAGAATTATTTCCTGCTGAGATAGGAGAAAAAGCTATTCCAATATATCAAGAAAGCTTATTTAGTTAACTTGGTGCAAAATGGTTTTGTACTATATGAGGAAGGAGAGATTTCCTTGGGAAACAGAAATGTGGAAATCCAAGAAGGCTACATGATGAAGACATCATGCTTTTGTCTGGTTCTTTTTGACACAGAAGCTGCTAGAAAAAGAATTTCACAATGAGCTTTGTATGTACTTTTTTGACACTTTGAAAAGGGCTTTCAGGATGTGTTCTGAAGTTTTGCTATTTTAAAGGAGAAACATAATGTGTGGAAAGGTGGAGCATAACTTTAACCTAGAATGAAGTTGCACAACAGCTGAAAGTGGGTGCATTAACGGGAAATAAAAGAACTGGATTCTCTAAATGTGGAATTAACTATGAGAGTGTAGCTAAGTAATAAAATAATTTAATATCATTTACTACATTTAATTTAATTTACCAGGTCCCCCTGGTGGCACAGTGGGTTAAACCGCTGAGCTGCTAACCAAAAAGTCAGAGGTTCAAATCCGAGGAGCAGGGTGAACTCCCGCTGTTAGGCCAGCTTCTGACAACCTAGCAATTCAAAAACATGCAAATGTGAGTAGATCAATAGGTACTGCTCAGACAGGAAGAAACAGCACTCCATGCAGCCATGCTGGCCACGTGACCTTGGCGGTGTCTACAGACAACACTGGCTCTTCCACTTAGAAATGGAGATGAGCACCACTCCCCAGAGTCGGACACAACTAGACTCAATGTTAAGGGGAAACCTTTACCTTTTACTACAAAACTTGGAGCAGTATGGCACTAGTACAGCATCTGGAGGTATACTACAGCAGAATAACATCTATTTAATTAGCTCTGCAAAGACGATTGGGGTGGTGGGGGGACTAGAGAGAAGTGAAACATAAAGTGAATGGCATGTGAGGACAGTCTGTTCCAGATGAGGAGACAAGGTCTCAGATGTGAGGTCTTTAATGCACCTTGTATATTCACTCCTCTTGATTTTTCCCCCACATATTGTTATGTTACAACCTGGTAATGAATATACTTGGCATGGTTCCAATTTGATGAGCACAAGATAGTCAATAATGTGAAGATGCTAAATATTTGTACTATGGCACAAATGCTGAGTAAATAAGAACTATGTAACTAGCACTTCTAGATTACTTTTCTGACTATGTATATTAGAAAAGATTAAAGCAGAAGCTTTGAACCTCCAAACCTGTATTAATATTAACCTTTTGCTTTAGCTACAGTGTATTTGTTTTAACGTGCAAGCAGGCATGTAGCCGGGGGGGGGGGGGGGTTCTTGGGGGGCTTCATCCCCCCCCCCCCAGAAATTCTCATGGTGGTCTGCGAGAAGGCCTTACTGGTACATTATTTAGACTGTTATGTTTATTCATATCATGATCTGATCACCATGCTCAATATATCCCATATGCATGGGGGCATTGGGGTAACGATACAAAAGTCTTTCACTCAGACTCAGCCTCCCCCGAACCAAACTCAGCCCCCCCCCCCCCCCAGAAACAAAATCCTGGCTACGGGCTTGCTTGCAAGCCATCTCGAGTCCTGTCGATGTGGAGCAATGTGACTGCATCCTGGGATGCTTATGTAGCCCTCTGGTGTTCCCCACATGCCCTTTATACCACAATATTTTGATGGCTTCCGGACTCTAATTTTTAAAAAAAAAGTATTTTTAAAGCTTAGGATTTAAACACAAAATATTCTATTTGGGTCTCATTCTTGAGCAGTGATGGCATTATCAGCATAGATGAAACAGTCCCTTCTGGCAGTGGCTTTTTTGTTTGACCCCATCTATCCCTGGAATGGGACTTTCTAAAATTTCTGCAAAACTGAATTCACTCTTTGGTCCTTATGAGATAAACAATCCCAACTATTGCAACAAGAAGTGTATATGCTGAGACAAAAATGAAATTGCTGAGCAGAGAGGGTTTGGTTGCTTAAAAGCTGCCCTTTTTGCACTTTTAATTCAGATGTCAATAATGTATATTCACATGGCTTGATGAGTTTTGAGGATGAAAGCATGGCTTGGTCTTTGGAAACAACAACTGATCACATTTTCTTTTAATGATACCACTCAAGGCAGCTGTTTTTTATTAGTTCCTAACCTGCCTCAGGCAGCCACTTCTTGAGTAAAATGGGTGGTTGTACTGCATAAATGCACCACATTGTGCTAATAGAATGCTTAGATGTGTACAATTTCCTCACATGCACCATGTAAAAAACTATAAAGACTGCAGATTCCCTGGTAAGTTTTTTTTTAAAGTTTCATAAGGGGAGGCCTGAACTGCAGAGACAAATTGTAATACTGAATTTGCAGGCAGACAAGTTCTCTGAAGTGTGTAACACGTTTACTTGGAAATTGCCCAACATAATAGAAGTTTTTTTTAAAAAAAAAGAAAAGAAATGAAATTTAGGAAATGTAACTTCTTTGTGGCTTGTAGAAATTGGTGTTCTGAACATGTATTCCATCTCCTTTGAATGTATTGATTCCACGGTGGCACAATGTTGGAATGCTACTTCTATAAGACATACTGCCTTTGGCCATTACTTCAATGAGCTAAACATCCCAGGTTAGCCTGCTATGCCCAAGTCTTTATCAATGGGTTTAATCCAACCATGGATAAGCTAGATCAGGGGTCCACAAACTTTTTAAACAGAGGGCCAGGTCACAGTCCCTCATACTGTTGGAGGTCTGGATTATAATTTGAAAAAAAAACATGAATGAATTCCTATGCACACTGCACATATCTTATCTGTGCAGAAAACACTTAAAAACAAAATAATGAAAATGAAGAACAATTTTACCAAATATAAACTTGTTAGTATTTCAATAGGAAGTGTGGGCCTGCTTTTGGCTGATGAGATAGGATTGTTGTTGTTGTTGTTGTGTGCTTTCAAGTCATTTCAGACTTAGGTTGACTCTGAGCGAGGGCCGGGTAAATGACCTTGGAGGGCCGTATCCGGCCCCCGGGCCTTAGTTTGAGGACCCCTGAGCTAGATAATAAACTTGCCATATGTTTAGAAGGAGTGCTCTCTCAAGTGGTGAAAATTATGTCATAGTCAAAATGTCCCTTAACTTACATATCTTGCATGTTTCATTCAGTGGTTGTTCACTAGAGGACAAACAAAAGCTTAATTTGCAGGTTGGTCAAGGTAATGGCTTATTTAGAGGAATTATGCATTGCCCTTAACATCTGTTTCAAGAGTTCAGTCCACCTTATTTGTTGTTGTTGTTATTTTGTTGATCTTGATTGAGTGAAAGGCCTTTCTGGTGAAGTTAATATGTAGCCTCTTGACAGTGACTGACTCTATTTTGCCAGGTATTTCACAAAAGCAGGAGCCCCCAGTGGCACAGTAGATTAAAGCGCTGAGCTGCTGAACTTGCTGACCGAAAGGTCACAGGTTCGAATCCGGGGAGCGGGGTGAGCTCCCGCTGTTAGCCCCAGCTTCTTCCAACCTAGCAGTTTGAAAATATGCAAATGTGAGTAGATCAAAAGGTACTGCTCTGGCGGGAAGGTAGCGGTGCTCCATGCAGTCATGCTGGCCACATGGCCTTGGAGGTGTCTACAGAAAATGCCGTCTCTTCAGCTTAGAAATGGAGATGAGCACCAATTCCCTGAGTCGGACATGGATGGACTTAATGTCAGGGGAAAACCGTTAACCTTCTTAAAAGTACATATGCCCTTTCAAGACATTCCACCTATGTTATTTTGTCTACAATAATCCATGGCAGCTAGGCTTTTACTATCATTATATGTTGCCAAGTTGGCACTGATTGTGAATGAGACCTTCAAGAGCCAATCAACAGTCTTGCTCATGTCTTGTAAACTAATTTATGTGGTTTATTCAATGATATTAATCCATCTGAAATGTGCTCTCTCTGTAGTAGATAGCATTACTTAGAATTAGTTGCCTGCTAGAGATGCCCCCTCTAATCGGGTCTTGTCTTTAGTGTGTAAGTGGTGGAAGCATTGAGCCAATCATATTATAGTTTGTTGTTATTGTGTGCCTTAGAGTCAACTTTTAGTTAAGACAATCTTACCATGGATTTTTGGGCAAGGTATTTTCAGAGAAGATTTGTCATCACCTCCTCTGAAAAAGAGAGAATGATCCAGGGAGTTTACATGGTCAAGCAGGAATTTGAACCCTTGGGTCTCCTAGGGTCCTAGTCCAACATTCATCCAGATCTCTCTGTTTGGACATTATCATATATTTGCCCGTTTTTGAACATGGGTCCATCCCTGGTACTTTTCATGCCACTGGATATTCTCTGGACCTTGCTTTCTATGCTGGATGGGGTAATACTAATCTGAGGATAAATCGACTGGTTTGTAGCTGTTCTCTTGGACAGATCACTATCTGCAGAAGTTTAGAAGAACTGGGACTCAGAACCGCTGCAGACGGTCTGCCTCACAAGGCTTATGGATCAGTATGGATTTATCACTTTAGAGAAGTTTCCTGCTCCCTTAATTAGGCAATTCTGTTGAAGGCTTGGCTACCCTGTGGACTTGGGAAATGTCCAGGCCAGTGGGCATGATCACTCCTAAGTATCTCATCTCATGTAGTGGAGCCAAACTAGCATTCTGGTTCCTCAAAAAGCTGGCAGCATGAAACAAGTGAAATGCTGGTTAGAATGTTAGCATAGTTGGTCCAATTGAACAATTTAAGGGCTTTCCAGGGTAGTAAATGCAGTAAAAACAATTTGAATGGATTGAGGATGTGGACAGCATTCTTACATACAGTATTACATACATATGTGTTAGATCTTTCCTCCCATTCACATCAAAAAAGTGACTGATTAGCTGAATGGGTGCTAGGAGTGTCAATAATTCACTAAAACAAAGCAGATTCCATAATTCCTAAAAGAGACATTTTTAAGGCAACTGCTGGCAAGTTAGCCCCTAGATCCCATTGAACTGTTTTAATGTATATTTATGACTGTTTTAATTAATGCTAATTGTATTCAATGCTATGTTATTATATTGTATTGGCATTTAATAGTGCCTGTTGGTAGCCGTCCTGAGTCCTTCTTCAGAGGTTGAGAAGGATGGGATAGAATTGTTCCAAATAAATAAATAAATAAATAAAATTGGGCAACTATTGGCCAGGTTCTAACATTTCATTCATGGGCAAGGTACTAGAGCATATGGTTGTTATAAGTCAGGTATATTTGTTGTCATCTTTGAGGCCTAGACATTTACAGTACGAAGATAACCAAGTATGACTTACAATGTATATAGGATATAATATAGGAAGCCAGACATATTTGCATGTGTTTATCAGTGGGGATGTAGCTTTAGCTTAAGACTGGGAAAATGCCTACGCAGATGTCAAAACATGACTGGGAACATTCCACACTGTGGATGTGAGCCAATGTGATCTGTAATAATTTTCTAGAGGTGCAGTGGTGGGTGATGTGAATAACTCCATCAGGCAAGAGTTCTTTCTCCCACCATGGACATACCACAGATAAATAAACCCAATTTTCCTAGTTCCAACATAACTCACAAACTCTGAGGATTCTTGCCATAGATGCAGGCGAAACGTCAGGAGAGAATGCCTCTAGAACATGGCCATATAGCCTGAAAAAAAAAAACTACAACAACCCCATAATTATATTTTTAACTTTTGTGTTCTGAATGTTTTTATATATGCCCTTTATGTCAAGGCAGCCTTTCAGCTATAACCCATAAAAGTTGTGGCTGTTATTCGAAACTTAGTGTATGGGGTTTCCTTTAGTGTAACATGAGCCACCTCACTGCCGAAGGATGCAATGTTTAAGTGCTCAGTAGTCTGACCTTCCCATAAATTTTAGCAGGTATAAATCCCACTAAATAGCTTTGCAAGTTTACTATAACATTCAAGGTGGAAAGCTTTCCCATTAGTCCATCAAGGAAAAGAAGGGGGAAAAAAAAGAGTTCATGAACCTGAAACACAGCATGATAATGTAAATTTCTGCTTCAGATATTGACCAGAGTAAAGGTGAACTTCTTAAATTATTATCTTTGAAATGAACTTCATAAAGAAGATGTCTTCACTTAGCGCCTATAGTAACAATGGCATTTTCAAACCATGAACCTCTGACAGAATTGTTTATTAGAGTGTTGAAGGTAGGTAATGAATACAAGATGTTAGAAAAAAATTAGGAGCATTCCTCATGAAAAACACTCACCCGTTTTTCTAATAGAAACACAGAATTTTATATAGATTTGAGAACTTGACAAATGTAAGGTGAAAGGTCAAAAATGACTATATAGTACCTCTCAAAATATGTTTTTCTTGAATGTCTTTAAAATATATTAAAATAATATAAAAGTGACTGAGCTGCAAAATTTGCTGTGTTACGTTTAAATATAAAACACAGCAATGGATAAATTAGGATTTCTGTCTTAAAAACTACATCTACCAACACTGGTTTTTAAAATTTAGATGGGATAACAATATTTACAGAATCAGTGCTTTAAATATATGTACAAATAATATGGCCCCAATATTAAAACCAGCAGTCAGCTTATCTGCAGGCTGTTCACTGCCATTTAAATATAACCACATTGTTCATGTCTTCGAAGTGACCATGTGGCTTCCTAAAATTCCCAAAACATTCAGAATGTCTTAGTTTCGTGTTATTAAATGTGCCTTCCAGAAAGATGGCTAAAGACATGCAGAGCAACTCTAAACATGTCAGAACCATTTTCACCAAGTCAACATTCTGCTCCTGTCACTGAGACTGTAAATTAGAATGAATATGCATGTAATGTAAAGGGAAAGTGCTTTTTAAATCACCATCAAACAGCTTCACAAGTTCTTCAAAATGTCTTTCATAGCTACAATCAATATATGTGTTATTGCATAAACTTAAATTCTGATTGGTATTTAAAAGCCACCCCTCTAACAACTGTTTGTAGATAAACCTACTAAGATTACATTTAAACTCATATTCAATTTTTTAAAACAAGTATCCTGAGAATATTACAAAAACCCATTATACAAGCCCTTCATTTTTTTTATTTACAGCAACCATTCCCAGACAGATTTGGTTTACATGAAATTGTATTGATCGTTTTTCACAAAATATTTTAGCAAAAAGTATATCATTTGTATTTGAGTAACCGGTCTCTTATCTAATGTATATATTTTCAAGCATTCTACCCTTCTAAAGTAAATAAGTAACTCAAAGTAGTTACATTACACAGACTAGTTTAGCACGTAGAAAATGTTGAAGGCTTTGTGTATTTTTATGTTTTGGTCAAAATACTTAACTATATACCTTTTATACATTTTGGCAAAATGAAACTTTACACTCTTACTTCAATATACTCGGATTTCTTTCCATTATAAATCTACAATAGATTCATACGTTAGAATATTAACTTTCTTTTGCAACATTTCCCCCCCAAATTTGTTTGCTTCAGAAAGGCAATTACAAAGCTAAAAGCTGATTCTGAGTGCTGGAAGAAACCAGTATCTTTGGACTCAATCAAAACATATTCATCGGAAAGAGTAAACAATAGTATTTGTGAACTTCCTGTTATTTAGAGATACTTCAAACAAACGGAGTGAAATCCAGCAGTGTGCTTGAGGAGATCCTTCTCTACCTCCCCACCTCCATAGCCTTCTGCATCCCATGATCCCAAGAAGGTGTGTTGAGTGAAATCTGTGGGGAGAAGAGTAGGGAGCAACACTTCTCAGTTCCACCGACAGAATCAGTTCCGCCAGCGGAATGGCCATTGGATTTAATTTACAGAATTTTGCAAATGGATTCTCACTATTCTTATTAAGTATTCTATGCAACACATTCCTATAATTAGTTCTGACGACAGTAATGCTCCATGTATTAAACTTTTAATATACTCTTAAAACAGTTTGATGAGGGGACTAATTACACAATATTTGCATATTTGTTTAAACAGGGCTCAGTTAAAAATATATACTCTGTTTATATTTCAGTTTAAAGAAAAGACTGCTATCCTGATAGCAGCCATGCAAACATGGAAATTTCCAAGATAAAAATCTATCCACCAGGTTTTCACACTGTAAACAGAGTTCAAATTGCACCCATGATCAACTTAGATCCCAGGAATCAGGTCTGAATGGTGGTTCACCTGTTTGACTCTTTTCCTATAGCAGGTCCTAAAGCAGCATGAATATCTGCTTAAGCACACATGTTTCCATAGCTAGCTAGAAATATAAATTTGGCAACAAGCAGCTCTGTTTATTCGGTTAGAGGGAAGGATGGGGTGGCATTGTAAGGCTTCCTTGTGGAATGGTCTTTAGAGAAGAAATGAAAAAGACCTGGCTTACCTACATGGCATGTGTTTGTATGACAAATGAAGAGCACATAACACTTCAGCAATATACATAATATAAATATTTACTGACTTGTGTAAGATCGTTTTTAGGCAAAAATCAGGGGGAACTTAATCATCTTTAAGGCATCAGTGCATCAAGGACTAAAGCTCCAAGAAATAAATATAAACATCAGAAAATGTTATTGTAGTGCTACTGTACAGTCTCTTTTACATCTGTTAGCCATCTTTAAACTATTTTCCAGTATAGGACAACCCTTTTAGAGCATGAATTTCACATCAGTTTTCAACATGTCACTGAATGAGTTAAATCGGTCAGGCAAGATTCTCATCTTCACTGTCCCATCAGCTCCGCATGAAAATATGTGATTAGCTGGTCCAGTCTCAATCTGCATGACACCTGTTCCAAGGTTTCTGAAAATGGATTGCCGGGAATGCTCATTGATGAAAGTGTGAAGAAGACTGAAGTTGGACAGACTCCAGACCTAAAATCAGAGATAAAATCAGTCAGTTATTCTGGTTTTATTTTCTGGAGAAATAAAGGCAACACTATTCATCTTATACAAGTAGTTCCCAAGTTATGAACAAGATAGGTTATGGAGGTTTATTTTTGAATTGAATTTGTATGTATGTCAGAACAGGTACATTTTTAAAGTGTAACTCCGACAATCAATATCTATCTAGCTATTTATCTTTGGATAAAATAGGGTTAACACTCCTGTGGTTTTTGTTTAGTTGTCTGCCTCTGGACAGAAAATTTCCCCTCATTATCCGTCCCTGAAATAATAGGATTTTAAAAAAATTGATTGTTGTGGAAACAAAGAGTTGGATATTTGTAACTCAGGGACTGCCTGTATTACTATTAGTATTGCATTTTAAAAATTTCATTGTGTTCTTTATCCAAAAGCTATATTCGACGCAAAAAGAAAACCAGTACTAATATTTTAGAATGAATGCATGCCACTTAAAATCTATAATTTTGTGTGTATGTCACACAAAACCACCAGACTCACACATATGATAAGTGTTCACAAAAATATGGAAGAAATTACTATCAAAGTATAACAGAACTATTTATTTTTATTTATTTATTGTGTCAGGAGCTAACCAAGGGTACAATTGTGATGTATTTGAGAAAACACAAAGTTTAAAAACTTAGAATTCTATTCAATGTCCTTTGAACAGTAGCTGGCCACTTGGAGTGCCTCTGGCGTTGCTATAAGGAGGTCCTCCATTGTGTATGTGGCAGGGCTCAAACTGCATTGTAGTAGGTGGTCTGTGGTTAAGCAGAACTGATATTATTGTATTACCTTTATGTTTCCTTCTGCAGATCCTGTAACAAAATATTCTTCTGTCGGATCCACTGCAATTGCTTTAACTGGAGAATCATGACTTTGAAAAAACTGCCGTTGCTGCTTTTGGCGAAGATCTATTAAACAGGTATAGCCTTTTCTGCCACCTGATATTAACAGCTGGTGTTTGGGGGCATATGCCAAGACGGTTGCTCCAGTATCGTGGCAGGTAAAAGCTGAAATCCAAAGATTTCAATGTTAAACTAAGCCACTTTGAGAGAAAAAGCAGAGTATAAATAATATCAACAAGAATAACAACAATAATGTTTATCAAAAATATACACAACTGGGTGATTTGCTAGCTATGGAGTAAACCTCCATGAAAAATTATCCTTGTTCTCACTTTTCCTATTATGAATCACATCTCATTTTTATGACTCCAACATTTCAAACCAATTTGCACATACAGTAGAGTCTCGCTTATCCTACATAAAGGGGCCAGCAAAATGTTGGATAATAAGGAGGGATTATGGAAAAGCCTATTAAACGTCGAATTATGTTGTGATTTTACAAATTAAGCACCAAAACATCATGTTTTACAACAAATGGACAGAAAAAGCAGTTCAATACACAGTAATGTTATGTATTAATTACTGTATTTACACATTTAGCACCAAAACATCACAATATATTGAAACAACTGTGGATCTGGGCGGGAGGCAGAATGTGTTGGATAACACAGAACATTGGATGAACAATGGTTGGATAAGTGAGACTCTACTGTAGTTTTAAATAAAATAATATATATATTTATGCTTACCATGTACTAAGCTGCTTGTTGGTGCAACCAGAGTATCCCACAGACAGATATTTCTATAAAATGAGAGATGACAATAACCAATTTTGTGTTTATCCACTTGCTATACCATTAGCTTTACATTTTCTAGTCCAATTATTATTAACATAATGAATTGTAAATAATTGTGTAAGCATGACAAAACTCCTCTTCTGTATGGTTAATATGAATAGCTGTGTCTGAGAAACACATATCTTAAGACTAGAGGGATGACTTTAGTCCTCTAATCCATTTGAAACCAACTACTGGCCTACCCTACTCAGCAGACTGTTTGCAAGTTCAGTTTTCAGGTTCTTGAAAAAGCTTTCTCATGGATACTTCTCTCTTCAAGCAACCAAGATCCATAAATCTTGCACTCTATATGCCATGGTTATTCACAACACATCACTTACCAATAGTTAACAAACTTCTCAAAACCAGATGTGATTCTGCACTATACTAGTCCAATGAAAATATAACAATAAAAACTGAAAACAAGGCATCCCCTTCTCTGCAACAGTAAATGTGTGCCTTTTTAAGATGAGCCACAGTCGCCATAATGAGCTACACCTATTATGATAATTTCATAAGGCAGGGGTGTCAGGCTCATTTTCACTGAGGCCAACATCAGATATATGTTTGCCTTCAAAGGGCTGTTCAATCCATTTTTTACATACTGATTAGTACTCTTTACTTTTTACTCAGCTTGGGTTCCCAGACAACTCCCATCACTTTTGATTAACTGCCATACAGACTAGTGATACTGGGAACTGCAACCAAATAGCACTTGTGGCTCTGAGGTTGGGAAATAGACATTCTATAAACAAGCCTTGTATCTAAATTTTTAACTCCACTAACCTTACTAAACAGAACTATCTGCAGGCTTCCAGATGTTACTGTATCAAAACTCCCGCCAGCTCTAGTCATGATGTCTAATGATGGGGAAGAGTTGTAGTTCAGCACACGGAGGGCCACATAAAATAACACGGCAGGCCAGATTTTGACACATGTGCAATACGGGTAATGTTGCCTTTATATATGGTAACTTACAGTTCAGTACAGAACATTATCACCTTACCACATGGACACAGATATGGATTTATTGTTTGTCCAAATCCACTGCTTCATGCAGCACAAAGTAATCAGTAATTTTTCGTTCTTTTCTGGTTTACTATTTTTGGCCTAGAAAAACATTTTAGTACCTGTTGTCAGTAGACTGCCCAGCCGTAGCTATCAAAGAAGAGGAGCTGATGAAAACAAAATCACTGGCTGTTTTGTTATGGCACTGCCAAGTCTGAAAATTGAAATGGACAAGAAGAAAAGGTAGGCAAGGATTTAATTTTACACAATAATTTCCTTATTGTCAGTTATCATGTAGAAGTTATTTTATATTAATTTCAGTCCCAGGAGTAGTCAGTATTTAAAAGTACTGTTGAAACATACTGGTGATTTTATTTCAGCCTCTTCTGAAAGCCCTTTCAGTTTAGAAGTAATTTGCCATTTGACATGGGTTAAACTATTTGGAAAAGAATAGCCTAATGCCTCATCCACGGCAACTCTCTATTTGAGACTCTTTTATTATAGTTGAAGATAAATGGAACACTTGTAACTGACTTATTTTTCTGTTTTCCCCAAGTATATCAAAACACCAGCAGAAGTTTAGGAAACGAAAAATATTATGCATAGTGTTGGAAGAAACCATACTCATTTGATAATATGAGCAGGCTATAAAATTAAAGTATACATGCATGCCATGGTAGTGGTAAAATAAAATGTCATTCTGAAAAACAAAAGAACTGGCTTACCAGGTATGGCTTGGGTGTGCTTCCATTCTGTAGGCAATGTTTCCAGCTTGTTTGATATAGACTTATATGTCCGTCCCCATCAACAATTCCAAACTGAAAATTAAATGACACAAGATATTTTATTTAAAAAATCTAATTGCATATACCAGAATAGATTCATATTTGTACTATTATGTTGGAGATCAAGGAAACCCCCATCGACAAATTTGTGGCAGCTTCAGACTACCTTTTCCTCTCTGAATGAACAGCTGAAATTTGCCTCCTTCTACACTGCCATATAAAGCAATTTGAAACTGCATTATATAGTCAGTGTGTAGATTCATATAATGCACTTTATCTGTATTGCACTGCATTACAGGAGTCTCTACTGACCATATAATGGAGTTTTGTATTGCATTACACTGCAGGGTAGATGGGTCCTTCCTTTTGGCTTGAGACTAGTTGTGTCGTTCCCTACCCCAGTTCTTTGAGTGCATCCTGACATTATCTCTTGCTTTACTTTGTATTGCTCTTTTGAACAAATCTTGAAAATGCTGTGATAGGGTTGCCAAAGATCAGAAACAACTTCAAGGAACACAGCAACAAGACAGAGATAAACGCATGCACACCTTTCAACCTCTCTCACAGCATTGGCTGCACTTCCAAAACATTTCCAAATATAGTTCAGTGCACAATAGTGTTGGATATAGGCCACTGGTGTCAGATGACAGCAAGCCAAATAGAGTTGCACTTGAGTTGACCAAATTAGTAGAAGGCATTCTGGGCTTCTGATATCCTTCATGGCATGGTGATATCTCTAGGATTACACCCAATTTGTGTGCCTTCTCCTCCAAGTGCAGTGTAGTCCTGTTAATAAGAAACTGCACTCCCACCTATTCTGATCATGGAGCCACCTATTAACAGGACTTTTCTCCAATTTAATTTGTCTTTCATTCATTACACTACCAAGGACAAACACCAGTGCAACATATCCATCTGTTCAGGATGAACAGGAAAAAGGCAACTAGATATCATGTGTGATAATAATCCCAAAGTTAAGCAGTTTGATCAAAACGTTGAACAGCATGATAGACTCCACAAAGTGAACAATACACCAAACACAAATGGCTTCCAGAAATATCTATTAAATTTTCAGTTTTGAATTTTACAGAGATATATTATAGTGCATACTGTTTTCTTGAAAAACAATAGTTTTTAAAAACAGGTAAAATACAGTCACCTCTCTGTATCCATGGATTCTGCATCCATGGCTCGAAAATAGTTTTTTAAAAATCCACAAACCAAACTGTGATTTCACAATGATATATATCGGTCACCATTTTACTACATTATTGTTTACAATGGGACTTTAGCATCCACATATTATGGCATCCACATGGGAACCTAGAACCAAATCCTATCAGATTCTAAGGGCCTGCTATATATCACACCATTGTAAATGGCAACTTCTAAAAGGCTAGTGTTTTGCTATGGTACCAAGCACCAAAACTATGTGATATCTTCTAAAGTAAAAGCATATGTGACAGATGTTTGCTTCTATGATATCATCCCTTGACAAGATTCAGACTAAAGTCTACCTAGCATAGGTCTGTTCATATCTGCTGAAAAACTAAATCATGTTTCTTAAACCATGTATTATCTCCAGTATCTCTATACATTTGTGATCACAGATGCAAAAGAAAGTATAATCTTGCATATGGAAAAGCACAGATTTTGCTTTAGCCCTCACTGATATCCAAGAATGTTAAGAGATTCAGAGCAGTGAACAATATGCAGAAATGAGGTAAATGCAAAGATGAAATACATTTATAAATATCTGTAAGAACTTAAGTTAGGTACAAGGTAGAAACATAAAATCTCTGCCAGAGACATAAGGAATGCTACCTTGTTGCCTTGATAATTGAATCTCATCCGTGTAACCCTGGAGTTACCACCAGACCGGAAGCATGTAATTTGCTGAGAATGACCCCACTCAAACATTCTCACACTGCCATCTTGAGCACCTGTCAAATCTGCAATCCGGGAAAAAATCAGCATCAAACCTTTTTCTACTGTATAGATTTTTTTAATCACTTCAAGATGTAGTTTTATTTTGATACAGACAACAGCCTAAAAGACCAGGCCTAAATCCAATTTAATTTATTTATTATTTATTTGCTTCACTTTTATACCGCATTTTTCAGCCCTTGACAGGCGACTCAATGCGGTTTACAGTGCAATTAAAACATAACAGTGCAACAACAGGATCAACACATCGATCCACAACAATTAACAATCAGACAGGACAAATCAACAAACAACATATATAACGCCTCAGTTGAATCAGATCCGTTCTCATAGTCCTTGTGCCGTTCCTATGTTCCATTTACCGTTTTCCTTGATTGGTTGCATTGCTTAGCCAAATGCTTGTTCATAAAGCCAGGTCTTAACCATCCTCCGAAACGTCAGCAACGAAGGTGCCTGTCTGATGTCTGCCGGCAAGGCATTCCATAGCCGAGGGGCCACCACTGAGAAGGCCCTGTCTCTCGTCCCTGCCAGACGCGCCTGTGACGCAGGCGGGATCGAGAGCAGGGCCTCCCCAGACGATCTTAATGTTCTAGTCGGTTCATAGGTGGAGATGCGTTCAGAGAGGTAAGCGGGGCCAGAACCGTTTAGGGCTTTATAGGCTAAAGCCAGCACCTTGAATTGTGCCCGGTAGCGAATTGGCAGCCAGTGGAGCTGGCTCAACAGAGGAGTGGTATGCTCCCTGAGTGCCGCTCCTGTTAGCAACCTGGCTGCCGAGCGCTGGACCATCTGAAGCTTCCGGGCAGTCTTCAAGGGCAACCCCACGTAGAGCGCGTTGCAGTAATCAATCCGGGATGTAACCAGAGCGTGGACTACCGTGGCCAAATCAGACTTCCCAAGGTACGGGCGCAGCTGGCGCACAAGTTTGAGTTGTGCAAATGCTCCCCTGGACACCGCCGAAACCTGGGGTTCCAAGCTTAGCGAAGAGTCCAGGATCACACCCAAGCTGCGAACCTGCGTCTTCAGGGGGAGTGTAACCCCGTCCAACACAGGCTGTAACCCTATACCCTGTTCGGCCTTTCGACTGACCAGGAGTGCCTCTGTCTTATCTGGATTCAATTTCAATTTGTTCGCCCTCATCCAGTCCGATACAGCGGCCAAGCAACGGTTCAGGACTTGAACAGCCTCCTTAGTAGTGGGTGGGAAGGAGTGACAGAGTTGGACGTCATCTGCATACAGATAACACCGCACCCCGAAACTCCGGATGATCTCTCCCAACGGCTTCATGTAGATGTTAAATAACATGGGGGACAATATTGAGCCCTGCGGAACCCCACAAGACAATGGTTGTGAGGTAGAGCAGTTGTCCCCCAGCAACACCTTCTGAGTACGGTCCTCCAGGAAGGACCTGAGCCACTGTAGAACAGTGCCACCAAGGCCCATTCCTGCGAGGCGTCTCAGAAGGATACCGTGGTCGACGGTATCGAAGGCCGCTGAGAGGTCCAGCAGAACTAACAGGGACACACTCCCCCTGTCTAGCTCCCTGCGCAGATCATCCACTAAGGCGACCAAGGCTGTCTCGGTACCATGTCCCGGCCTGAAACCGGACTGTGCCGGATCTAGATAATCAGTGTCTACCAAGAATACCTGGAGTTGTGAGGCCACCACACGTTCCAGGACTTTGCTCAAGAAGGGAAGATTGGAAACAGGCCGATAGTTGAAGAATTGAGTGGGATCCAGTGATGGTTTCTTCAACAGCGGTTTTATCACAGCTTGTTTTAAGCTGGCTGGAATTTTGCCTTCCCGAAGGGAGGCATTAACCACCACCTTCACCCACTCGGCCAATCCCCCTCTGGCCTCCTTTAGAAGCCAGGATGGGCAGGGGTCTAGGATGCATGTGGTTGCCCTCATTCCTCCAAGTATCTTGTCCACATCCTCAGGTTTCACCAATTGAAATGAATCCAACGAAATCGGATAAGCAGATGCTCGTGTTACATCCTCTGAGACTGCCGTTAACATGGTGTCCAGGTCAGAACGGATCAAAGCGACTTTGTCCGCAAAGAACCGAGCAAATGCTTCACAGCGGGCCGTCGAGTTGTCAGGGTTCCCATCCGAGGTGGTGGGATTTAATAGACCTCTGACAACTCGAAACAGCTCCACCGGACGGTTCTTTGCGGACGCAATATTGGCCGCAAAGAAGGATTTCTTTGCTGCCTTTATTGCCACGGCGTATGCCCTTAGGAGGGCAACAAACCGTGTTCGATTTAACTCGCTCGGGTCCAAACGCCACACGCGCTCTAGTCTCCTCTTTCTTCGCTTCATTGCTGCCAGATCCTCGTTAAACCAAGGGGCTGGTTTAGCTCGGCTACTTGAGAGGGGACGTTCTGGAGCAATCGTGTCTATTGCCCTGGTCATCTCCCCGTTCCAGAGGGACACCAGGGCATCAACAGGATCACCAACCGAGGCGGCGGGAAAATCCCCAAGAGCCGTCAGGAATCCATACGGATCCATAAGCCTCCTGGGGCGGACCAACTTAATGGGTCCCCCACCTCTGCAGAGGTTAGGAGGTGCGGTAAGTCTAAAGCTGACCAGATGGTGGTCGGTCCATGGCAACGGAGAGATGGACAACTCCTCAACACCGCCACCTTGCTCCCATCCCTGGCAGAAAACCAAGTCTAATGTGTGTCCAGCACTTAAATCCAATTTAAGGCTTGTGAAATAAGAGAAACATTAGCAAAATTGAATTAAAGAACGCCCTTGAGCAAAATAGTTGCGCAAAAGGTTCTCACAATCTCTTGAACAACCTTTTGAACGACTGTTAATGCAATTGCTTTCCACAATGTTTCTACAAACTCTGGAAATGAGAATTGTTTGTGCAAAGGGACCTGCACTAGTGGGATGATGTAATCAGGCCTAGATCACTGTGTTCTATGGACAGAACCACAACAAGACATTATGACAATTGGAAAAAGATGCATTCCCATATGGCTGCTTCAATGCTTTTCTAAAATGAAGAAAAACAATTGGTTATTTACTGTTTGGTATATTTCTGTCATCTTATTTATATTTATGTCCCATCTTTTTCCAAGTTTGGGGAAAAAGGTGGTACATACATTGTTCAATAGTGACTGGTTTCTTTGCTGTGCTTTCTTCAACAGAACTATAAAGAAATATTTGCACAGCTCAGAAGTACAGTAGAGTCTCAGTTATCCAAAATAAATGGGCCGGCAGAATGTCGGATAAACAATAATGTCAGATAATCGAGACTTTACTGTAAGAGGCAGCCAGGCTTCTGCTTCTGCAGTCGCTGACGGCTTTGCCACCCTTCTCGCTTGCTCGCTTACTCACACACACCCCTTACTCACTACTCATCGGGCCAAGTCCTTGTTTTGCTGCTGGGACCCAGCCCGGTGAGTAAGTGAGCAAGGGAGGGTGACAAGGGCAGCAGTGATGGCACAAGCAGGAGCCTGGAAGAGGCAGCTGCCTCTGCTGCCCTCCCTCCTTCACTCACCTACCCTCCCTCACTTGCTCACTCACTGGGCTGGGTCCCAGAGGCAGAACAGGACTTGGGCCGGTGAATAGCAAGTGAGGGAGGGTGGGTGAGCAAGCGAGGGAGTGCAGCAAAGGTGGCAGGAGCCTGGCTGCCTCTTCCAGGCTCCTGCTTCTGCTGCCGCCTTTGCCATGCACTGTCCCTTGCTCGCTCACTCACTCACTTGTCCTTGCTTGCTACTCACTGGGCCGGGTCCCGGCAGCAGAACTAGGACTCAGCCTGGTGAGCAGCGAGTGAGGGAGGGAGGATGGGTGAGCGATCAAGGGAAGGAGGGTGGCAAAGGCAGCAGCAGAAGCAGGAACCTGGAAGAGGTGGCCAGGCTTTTGTTGCCCTCCCTCACTTGCTCACTCACTGGGTCGGGTCCTGGAAACAGAACCAGGACTCGACCTGGTGAGTAATTAGCGAGGGGGAGGTGAGCGAACGAGAAGGGTGGCAAAGTCGGCAGTGGCTGCAGAAGCAGGAACCTGGCCTCCTCTTCCAGGCTCCTGTTTCTGCTGCCACAGCCTCCCTCCCTCGCTCACTCACCAGGCCGGGTGCCACCAGCAGAACCAGGACACGGCCCAGTGAGTGAGCAAGTGAGCGGGGGAGGGCAGCAAAGGATGCCACTGCCTTTGCCAGTGGTATGAGCAGACTAGGGGACCGGGGCCTGGAGAAGGCCAGGCTCCTTCTTCTGCCACCACTGCTGCCTTTGCCACCTGTCCTTCCTCGCTTGCGCAGAACCAGGATCCGGCCGGGAGGATAAGCGAGGCCGTCAGATAATATGGAATGTCGGATAACGGAGGTTCTACTGTATAATACATACAATAAGGAAGTGTTGGATGGGAAGCCATTCTTCGGACATTGTTAATAGCTTTCTTGATCATCTGTTAAATATAAAAACAAATAGACAAGCTATAAAATCAGTTGAAAGCTTACTCTAACGTACTTAGTGATATAGATTGCTACCATGTTCTTCATGAATTTTGGACAGAAAATGAGATCCTTCCCTCAACAGCTCACAATATCAACAGTTCTCAACCTAAGTATCTGGAAGTTTTTGTTCCAGTGTTTACATTTCCCAACAGATACTTTGACTGCAGTTTTACCTATTTTCATGACATTTCATTTCTGATTCCATTGCATTTATTGGAATATTCCTATATATTGTGAGTTAAGTAAGACAGGCAGAAGCAGAGTCATGTATGAAAGAGGTAAACAAACTTTTACAAAAATTAAGAAGGAATGAGGAAATTAGGATTTGTATTTAATCAATCACAGAAAATGTAGATGTGAAAGGAGATTCCATCTGAAGGAGGAGATTCCATCTGAACATTAGGAAGAACTTCCTGACTGTGAGAGCCGTTCAGCAGTGGAACTCTCTGCCCCGGAGTGTGGTGGAGGCTCCTTCTTTGGAAGCTTTTAAGCAGAGGCTGGATGGCCATCTGTCAGGGGTGATTTGAATGCAATATTCCTGCTTCTTGGCAGGGGGTTGGACTGGATGGCCCATGAGGTCTCTTCCAACTCTTTGATTCTATGATTCTATGAAAGATTTACATCAAATGAAAAAATGATTTAACTAGTCCTTAGATAAAGAGCACATGCTGCAGCAGAGGCTAAGGCATTAATACAGTTATGGGTTATGTGCACTGACTGCATTTTTAGTAGAGTAATCCTATTAATTTAAAAAGATACTATAATATTTCTCTTATCATTTTTTCTATTTGCTCAGCACATCAGTGCAGAAAATCTAAGAGGAAAAATGGAATGCTATAATACAATATAATTACTCTATGATAGGTCCTCTGTACCAGACATCAATTAATTATAAAATATGCTATCAATTCTGAGACATTTATTCAATATCTGTGAGATTAATTACCACTGTCAGGATTGTTTATTTGGAGAAAGAGATGAAACAAGACAAAGCACTTTGCTTTAGCGAAGAATTTAAGTGAGGGAAGGAAGAAAGGAAATTCTTGCAAATGATTCCACTTGATTGAAGACTGTCCCATTAGCAGATGAACAGAACTGGACTGCATTTGCTATTTTACTGTTATATTGGGGACTACTTCTGCAAAGGCAAAACTGATCTAAACAAGACCTCAAAAATAAAATTGCCAAGTAAACACACTAGGAAATTTTAGGCAATGCGCTTTCTCAGACTGCTCTGTCTTCTCCCTTCTCCTCTAACCTATGATGAATTATAAGGATAACAGTAATGTATACGAAATAAAACCATTGCTCAATGAAGCACAATATAAATGTTTTAGTAGTGGTAATTGCAGAGATATAGCAGGAAGAGTGTGTTAAGCATACAGGAGGCAGCAGGAGGAAGAATACATTAGGAAGTGGGATTTAAAAAGCAGGTAGAAGAGGTGGAAGAGCTAGAAAATGGGAATGGGACAAACCCTATGGACAATCCAGGTAAAAGTACCGTACAACATATCTCAATGTATGACTAATCTGTAAAAAGTCACTGCTGTTTTATTCCTGCCTGCCAAGCAAAACTAAATGCAAAATGAACGTAGGATGTAAGAGTTGTAGTGGATTCTAAAAGTTATGTTTCCATCTATTCCAGTATGTTTTAAGAGCAACTTGATTTAAAAAAAATAGATAAGGTGATGGATATATTTTTAGCAAGGAGATACATATTTGCAGAGCTATCCCTAAAAAACAGGGGAAAAACTTTGGAAGCCAGAGGACTATTGCCCAGAAAGCCTCATAAAGTATAAGGCAAGTGAGATTACTGTATCTTTGAGAAATGCATGAAAGGAGTAGTACAGTGAGGATACAACTTTCTCAGACATGGAAGTCAGTAAAGCTCTATTTACAGTGAAAAGCAGAGATGCATTTGTCAATATTGAAAAATTGTAAAATGTCCATGTTGGCAATATAGAAAGGAAGGCAAGGTAACCCCTCTATGGCTGACCATTTCACCATGATACACATTTGAAGCAAAAGACGTCTGAATCTATAACAATATATATTTTAAACAATCATCTTTAAATTGAACTGAGTAGATCATATTATTTTATGAATTAATGTTTTCATATGGAGAGGCTAACTTTGTAATCCTAATCCGTTTTTAAATAAAAAATGAAATAATAAAACAGAACAATGCTATGGATGGGGATAATATAGAGTATTAGTTCAAAAGATTCTTGCTGTAAACTTGGTATATATTGACTATTTTGCTTTACTGTACAATTTTTAATTTTGGTTTTTAAATTTTGGTTTTATTAGCTTTTCTTCACTAGAGAACTATTAAACCTGCAGATTGAGAATGAAAAAAAGAAAATCACCAACATGTTCTCCTACATTAACCTGTGTATTTTATCCACGAATACCGAGAATGTCATTATTAAAAGTAAACATTTCATATAATAAGTAACTCACAACAGCTGCACCTCTGCCAGTTTGAGTACTTCCAAGCCAAGGCATGTTGATGGGAGTGCCAGGATTGCTGTGAGTGTAAGGCGTAGTTCCCTGAATGTTCCCCAAATCATCACGAGCGTGGATAACTAAGAAATCATCCGCTCTGTAAAGGAAGATGTTATCATAAGAATTAGCAATATCTTACAAGCAAGATTTTTTCCCCCATGAAAGGCACAGCAATCATTCAGCAAGGTGCATCTACCAGGTCTCATAGTATTGAAGTTTTTGGCCTTCAGTATAATAACTCAGTTGGCTAAGCCGATCCTTTCAGATGCCAGACAAGCTACCAGGACAGGAAAGCACACAATTTCCTTTGATTACAGAGGTAAAGCTCAATATGAAGAAAACTAGTTCAGGAAGACAATAGACTGAGAAGAAAGGATACTCTATAAGCTAAAGTTAACAGAGTGGGGAGAAGGGTATTTAAGGTGATAAGGATGATCTGATAATAACCATTTTAAATAAGCTTTAGAAACTAGTAATATTAATAATATAATTGGAATGTGCAGGTTGATTTTAAATGATATGGTAAAAAGATAGAGATTAAATTACCCTTTAGCTTCCACTTCTTCATCATCGACCCAAGTATAGAACTGTGTAGCGAGGATTCCAGAAACGTCTAGTTCTTGAATATCGTGACTTGATGCTATAGCAATACAATTTCTGTTGGCCTAGGAGACACAATTGTGAAATAGAGGAAAAACTTAAGGCAAAAATAATACTGTTTAAGCATTTTTCAGTTTTAATGCTGCCTCTTCTTCAATGACACAAAAGCCACATTCAAGGCCATAGGAATGTGTGTGATGGGAATTTGTTTGGACACATTTTCAAACAGGAGAATGTCTGTATGGATCTGAGTTATTTTAACTAGTACAAATCCTTCCTTTTGAGGTGAAGAGTACAGCAGGTTATAAAATATTGCTGCTTCTAAAATTAGCCAGCTAGCTGCCCCAGAAAATTCAATTATTATTTATAGGGACAGGAAGTGCAAGACCTTTTGAAAGATTCAAGCATGTTTCAGACTAAAAAAACAAAAAAAACAAAAAGAACAAAAAAACCTTTTCCTTTGTTACTGGCAAGGCATTCTCCATAACAGAACGACTAGTACAGGCAAAAAAATTGTAAATGCTAACCAGCTAAGATCTAGTATTTTAACTAAAAGAACTACAGTAATTCACTCTTCTGATGGATCTGCAACAACATTTCAAAATATTGCAAGAATTGTAGGAGCACAATTTGTATGTATACCTTGTTAACAGCAAAGGCAGTAATAATGTCAGACTCTTTGTGGATAATTCTTGCTTTATTTCCAGGGTATCCCACATCCATTTCAATCTATATTTAAAAAAGAAGATTGGGAGGATGGGAGAGACACATTCTATTAAAAAGGTAAGCTTTTCTGTGTCATACTGAAATACAAATGATAAATATAAGAACAAAAGAGGTCTATGGGACCCAGAATTATTTATTTGTATCATGAAAAAATAAAAACGAGGCAATAAAGAAACAAAAACCAATTAAAACTATGTCAAGAAAAATAACATTTTAAAAACACATTAAAACAACTTTTGAAACTCCTAAACCCACTTTTAAAACAATTCTAGGACCCTGTTAAAACAGCAATTTCAAACACTGAATGCTACGTGAAACAACCCTCTTTCAGTTGTCTGTTACAATTTTGGATCTTACCAGCCTTCACATCAAATTAATTGCCAGTTAACCCAGAAAAGCTAGTGAAATATCACTTAAAGATGAACCATGCCAGTAAACCATGGCTATTCATGAAATATCTGAAAACGGAGTGTCAGAAATCCTCTGGGATACACTTGCATGCACATGTTCCTTTTTAACTGTTGCAAAGAAGATATACCAATCACTATCATGCAAAATAGCATTGGCCACAATTTTCCACCATTTGTTAAGAAATAATGAAACATCACACTGGCTTGACCCATTTAATTTGATATTAAATATTAGTTTGCTAAATATTATTTCTGAAGTTTTTTTCTATGTATCTTGTCCTAGCCCTCAGAGATAATCAGTCCTGATAAGGCTTGAAGAATCCTTTTGGTTAATGTATCTGTTTTTTTTTCCTGTTGAAAATGATCCTTCAAGAGCTGCGCTGAAAGTGAGGTGAGGACTGAGTCCAAATTCTTTCCTCTCCTTCATTCCATAATCCGCTCCATTTACAAGGGTTACCTTGAATCATAAGGGAAGGTTTTTCAGGACAGTGTTCCTGTGTATTATAGAGGGCTGAAAAGTTGGCTATTGGTCAGATCTAAATGTACTAAACACAAATAAATGTCACTCACAAATCTTTGTGGCTGATGCTGGTGAAAAGCTGTATTACAAGGTTTCTATATAATCTCTCCCCTCCCAAAAGACCCCAGACCGACCTACAGCTGGTAACTGTTGACTTTAGCATAACCATCATTTTATCTTCCTTAAAAATAGGCTTTTGAATATACTTTCCAATTTTATTAAGGTTTTGAATGTAACATATACAGTACACTATCATTATTTTTATTATTACAGTATATACCTTATTGATTCCATTGTCTTCCATTGAAGTACTTTTAATATGTTCACTTTGGTCTTCTAAAGACTACACCAATAAAGGAAAAATACGTGACAGAAGAAAAGTTGAGACCGACATGGCAATTTATGTGACTAGTTTAACAATTATATGTTAATTTTATGAATTTGCAATAACATTTAATTTAGTGTAGTAAATCTATACAGTGCTCTGCTAACTATGAGTATATTTCCATACATATGGTTATTTGGTGATATAGACTTCTTCATCACTTGAGTAACAGTATTTATCATACTTACAAGGTTCTGTTAACTAAAACAGCAATATTATGGGCTAAATGTCCAAACCAAGAAGGAGTTCTTGGGTTTAAAAAGTATGAGAAACAATAGATCAGATAAACAGTTAATAGTATTTAACCTCTATGTAAACGTATAATACAAACCTCATTTAAGCATCTCTTCTTTGTAAATATGTTTCTGATGAAGGTCTCCTGGACCATTTCTTGTTTAATGAGATATTGCCAGAGCCTCTTCACAGAAAGTGCATGATGACTTTTAGACCTTAAATTGAAAGAAAAAACGTTTTTCCCCAAAAGCATGCTAGAATTTCAGAAGCGATTACTGCATAAATCACTTAGGACATTGGAAACAAAACAAAACAAAGTGTTAAAGACCATTGCAGTAAGAAATAGATGAAAACCCCTTGCTTTGCAAAGTAGGCATGATAAAAGTTAGTATACATGCCCATAAGAACAAAGAAAATATCCATGTCCAAAGTTTGAAGCAACAGCTCCATTTGTATTTTAATGGGATTCTCAAAATTGCCGATAGTGATGAAAATATCGAATATATATTCTTAAGGTGGCTTTAAAATAGGAACTCTCCATACATATGTGAAAGCATGAGACATGTTTATCTCTTCTCAAGTAATGGTTTCAACTGACTTTCCTCCTACTACATGGTCACAGCCGGCCGGCCTGCTTCCTCAGAGGACTGGGGAGAAGGAAGTGGGGGAGACAAGAGGTGACTGAGGGATGTACCGAGGGATGTACACAAAGAAAGGTAAGCTGGAACAGGCAGGCAAAAGATGAGTTCTTAGCACCTCCTGAGCCAAAAATTTCCAAGTACCACTACGATTTTTCTGCTCAAACCCCTGGCAGTAGCATGAGACACTCCTGATATCTTTTGCTTGTCTTCTTATGAGTACCCAACGCTGTACCCTCAACCTATCCACAGGTCATGCCAAAATCTATGATTTTGACCCCAGTATCTGCCCACAATTTATACACAATTTATACCAGCCTTATGGTTGCCTTCAAGGGGCCATTGAATCCATGGGTGGAGAATCCATGAATACAGAAGGCCAACTATAATTTTTCACATTGTTCCTTTGTTTTCACCCTGTTTGAGTCCCTAGATGTTATTGAACAACAACTCCCATCACTTTAGATTAATTGTCATATGGGCTGGTGATACTGGGAACTGCAACCCAATAGCATTTGTGGCTATGAGGTTAGGAAAAAATTAAGGGACATTTTAGAGACATCAGACATCCTACATGGAAGCCTTGTATCTACTCTGAAACCCCACTATCTTGACTAAACAAAATAAATTGCAGCCTTCCAGATATCACTGTATCTCAATTACCATCAGCTCTAGTCATGATGCCTAATGATGAGGAATACAGGAGTTGTAGTTCAGCATCTGAAGGGCCACATTAAAAAAACATTGTGGGTCAGATTTGGCTTGCAGGCCTTGAGTTTGACATGTGTGATCTAAGGCATGGATTTGAAAGTTTTCATAAATATTATTAAATAGTGTATTTTTGAAGTAAATAGAAAATATATTCACTGTCATTACTGCCATCATTAATTCACTGAACACACATACTTGAAAGGTGTATTTGTTGGTTCCAGGAGAGCTTTGTGGCGTAGCAATGCAGGGCCTGAGGCAGCTACATCTTGTGAAGTATGAATAGAAATGAAGTCTTCTGGAGGACCACCATGCATCTCAAGTCGTCTGAGGAGAACTTGCTCCCAACGCTGAAGTATCTTCAGGACTGCATGACACAAGGGGGAGCTAACAGGGAGCTCTACAGTAAGAAATAATATTTTGATCAATTTAGTATTCCATTAAGGATCATAGCACTCTTTGAATGCATCCTAAGGGTGGGCAGTTTGATGGGAGGTTGAGGGCCAATTCATTGGAGGCTGACCAGGTGCATCCTCATCTACTATAGAGGATACAAAGGACTTTGGGAAGAAAGAGCAAAAAAAGGAGTATGGAGGTCACAATTCACAGAAGCATTAGATCATCAAAAGTTATACAAACGAAGAGATAAAATACTCGTGCCATTTTGCAAGATTACAGAAATATTTATTACTGCAAAGTAAAATTCATTTATGACAGTTTAAAAATATCACTTGCCAGAGGAGTCCTAATGTAAAGACAAGTGCTTCGAAGAAAGATTCTTATTAAATTCAAACTTTGTCTGTTTTACTCCAATTAGAAAAAAGTAGATTTTCTTAAAAAGAGCTCTTCCAGAGGCTCCAATATCTAGTCTGAAGCTCACAACAAATGTTTGTAAAATAATAGCTCTTAAAAATGTCTTGTGGAATATTCACTTTAATGAGTTCAAGAGGGATTATCATTTGAATAGCTAATTATTATAATAGGTTCCCATTTACACATTTCAAGAGGAAGAAATAGTAGCCTGGTTCAAGCTGTTATTTTTATTTATATTAACACCTATAAATATCTTTCAGGGAAATGACAGGCTGCTACCTAACAAAAACAGCCATTCTAGGGATGCTGAAGGAGTAATCCAGTACAAGTGGGTTAACCCCTTGCATCAAACTGCATGGCAGGAATCTCCAAATATTCCAAAATGCTATAGCTATTGTTTCTCAAAGCTCTCCACTCGGTTTGACTATAGCCTTGGTAGTAACTGTCAAATATGACAGTGATAGGACAGATAGAAATAAATAATATATACGTATATTGTGTGTGTGTGTGTGTGTGTGTGTGTATATATATATATATATATATATATATATATTCTCAAATAGGCTGGAGGATAGCCTGACCGTCCCTGACTGGGTGACCCCCTTCATTGGATCTTCCCTTTCTGGAATGTTGCTTTCAGTTTCACTCTCTTTGGAAGTAGAGTCTCGCTTATCCAACTGTCACTCATCCAATGCATTATCCAATGCAGTCTTCCTCCTGTCTGGATCCACAGCTGTTTCAATACATTGCGATGTTTTGGTGCTAAATTCGTAAATACAGTAATTGCTATTATTTATTTACTACATTTATAATAGGTTCTCACCCCAAAGGGGACTCAAAGCGGCTTACAACTTGTAATTGTTTCTTATTTGTGCACTATAAATGTTACCATGTATAAATGAACTGCATGTAAAACATGATGTTTTGGTGCTTAATTTGTAAAATCATAATGTAATTTGACATTTAATAGGCTTTTCCTTAATTCTTCCTTATTATCCAACATTTTCGCTTATGCAACGTTCTTCTGGCCCATTTATGTTGCATAAGCGAAACTCTACTGCAAATACTTTCTTTAATGGCAACTCTGCTCCTGACTTAAACTCTGGTTTAAGTGGCAAATTGATTTTTAAACAAGCCTCACTATGTTTCTCACGCTCTGCGATCTGCAGACTCAGTCTTGGGGGAGCTTCGCTGATTTAATTCATTGTCCTCTTGTTGCCACCATTTTTCAGAAGGTAAGTTGGCATGATATGGAACTTTATCCACTTTATTCTGCTTTCTTGCTTATTAAATCAGAAGCCACAATGAACCTAACTGCATTCAGTCCTGCCTCACTTATTGTAAATTTATTTAAATTAGAATCCAATTAAGAATCAATGAGAGAGAAATGCAGGTTGGCAAAGCAGGATTTTACAAATTGAGGAGAGTGTGTGTGCAATGGTTTGGAATATTTGAAATTCTTGTCATGATAAGTTGATATGAGGGGATAGCCCCACAAGTAGTGGATTGCTCCTAAAGCCTATCCGAGGATAATTTTGTCTTTTGAACTAGTAAGAAACTAAGTCAGCGTCTTGCCTTTTTAATAATATAAACATACAGTTTAAGTGAACACAATGTAAACATGTTAGAACCATCCTTAAAAGTATTTGACTTAATCAGTATTATAATTTTCAATCAATCAATCGAAAGCCCTTCAGGGGAGACTTACCTGAAAGATCATGCCCAGCCAAAGGATAGAAAGTCTTCAAGTTATGAAGAACCAGCTGAACCATAGCCAACCGCATAAGTGACCAACTGAAGAGAATAAATATTTATTGTCCTTTTTATAAATGTTCACATGTGACAGTCACAAAATTATCTTTATTTTTTTTTCAACAGACCATTACTGGTTCTCCTTTCCTTCTTGTTATGAATACTATGTTAGTGTGCTAGGCAGTGCTACTACAGTAGTAGTCCGGGGATCAGTGGTGGTCTGCAAGCTACTGACTGCTGAATATAGCAGGTTTCCAGGAAAATGAGAAAAGCTGCACTAAATGGACATAAATATGGAGCTTGTCTCTGGGGCAAGAAGGAAAACCCTTTCCAGTCTTCCACACCAGATAGCTTAAAAAACATTCCTCTAGGCAGGAAAGAATAACTTTCTCCAGACAAGTAAAATGAAGTTCAACTAAACCCACATTTAGTTTAGGTACTGGTTACAGTACTTTTAACACATACTGACAATTACTCTCAGTATTAGAATATATATATTCTTTCTTTCTTTAGAATCTAAACATTACGAATTTCCTGAGAAGAATTTACAGGTAAATCTGCAACATTCAAAGTGGATTACATTGAAGCTCAAGAAACACCGAGACTTCATAAGTCATCTTCATACCATACTATGGTGTCCTGACAGAGCTTCCCCTGAAAGATAGGAGATGCCAGATTCTTAAAAAGCATGGATTATAGTAAGAAAATAAAATGTGGAATTCCAAGTACCTGAACAGAACTTTTAAGCATGCAGGGAGATTTGATGAGAAGATTATCCTTTTTTTTTTTTACAAGCCTCCCACTTTACACAGAAAACTATGAAACAATACAGTAAAATCAATTACATTTCACATTATTTCATACCTGTATGAATTTGAATTTGAATGTTCCTGAAGTGTCAAGCCTGAAGAGAATCCTCCATCATCATCTTCATCACTGCTTTCCTGACTCTCCTCTGAATCATATTCAGATTTAGTTTGTGATGATGGAAGAAATGGCTAAAAGAACAGATTGAAAGTTGAAAAGACATTTTTCAACCTCAGAGACATAAAGAGGAAAAAGTCACACTTCCTTTGATCTTTATGTTGCATTGTTATTTTATTTACCTTTTAAATGCCTTTATTTACATTTAATAGGTATGTTTACTATTCGATTTCTTTACCATGTCTCAGTCTCAAACTAGTTATACTTTTCTTTTTATCTAATTAAATGAGTGAGCAGCTCTTTCAATCTGTATTTTTTTTAAAAAAATTATTTGTTATTTATCTGATAGTATCAAGATAACAGGTTGACTTCCACACAGGATTATTGATGACACAATACTGCAGAGCCTTCTGTATATTCTGATATGTTAGTGTATTGGCTGCAGTATGTGTGTCACCTGAACAAATTTTTGTACATATTTACATATTATTTATACATGACAAAAAATCTTGGAAATGTATGTTATTATTTCACAAATCATATATTTAAAAAATATAAAGGAAAAGTTTTCATGAGGTGTTTTGTGTCACCACAGTAAAGTTAAATGTTTCCCCTGACATTAAGTCTAGTCGTATCTGACTGAGGGTTGGTGCTGACCTCAATTTCTAAGCCAAAGAACCGATGTTGTCTGTAGACGTCTCCAAGGTCTGCATGGAGCGCTGTTACCTTCCCACTGAAGCAGTACCTATTGATCTACTCACATTTGCATGTTTTCGAACTGCTATGTTGGCAGAAGCTGAGCCTAACAGTGGGAGCTCACCGTGCTCCCCGGATTTGTACCACGAACCTTTTGGTCTGCAAGATCTGCAGCTCAGCGGTTTAGCCTGCTACGCCAACAGGGCCGCTGTGTCGCCATACATTTTGTCATTATAATTTGTATATGTGTCGATATCTCATTTTGTGCCCCTTCATGGCTTGTCCTGACTCTCCAGGTTCCAGTAATCCCCACTCACATTTCAATCAATCAATCGTTCTTATGGCTGTCTTATCCTGGCTAACTCAAATGGGGGAAATTGTCACTTAGTAAAAACATTACATAGAATTGGGCTGATTTACTCAAATTTGATTGAGTGGGGGTAAACAATTAATCCTAAATGGACAAAAACCACACCAAAATGCCTAATTTGCCACTTCTGATGCATTTTAGGAGGAGTCTTTCCCAACTTTCCCCTCCCTCCCCACCATCACAAATCAAACTCCAAATTGTCTCCAGGTTATATGTTGGGTCTCGTTTTTATCTGATGTTTACTTGTCAGCCACTTCACCGTGGAGTAAAATATACTATCTCCTTACATTAAAAGTTGCTAATGTGATCCTGTGTGTTTCATGTCAAAAAAATTCCTGAGAAGAAATTTTATCTGGATTCGAGGAACTATTATTTAATTAACAATTTTGTAGGAGGGCAGACAGAATTAACAAATCAGCTAGGACAGAATATTACACCTAGCCAAATAGTCAACAAGAAAGAAACAATGGGAAATGTAAACAATGTAGAAGAGTGTCAATGAGATCTCTCACACTTCCTGCCTCTAATGGGGGAATTAAGGAAATGTGATAGTAATTCTTTCTAACAATTCATCAAACTGGTGAGGTTGATCTAGATCAGGCTTGCACAACCTGTGGCCTTCCAGGTACTTGGGATTCCAATTCCTAGAAACACTAGCCAGCTATCCAATGGTCAGGAATTCTGGGAGCTAAAGTCCAAAACACCTGCAGAGCCACAGGTTGTGCAGGCCTGATCCAAACTAGGTTGTAAGATTAAGTTCATTATCTACTTTAATACACTGACAAAATACTCAAGAGTAGATACACTTTCACTCTGTGTTATTGCTTCCCCTAATAACATGAAATCACTAGGGCTTTCCTTTTGCATGGCTGGAAGAAGTCAGTCCCCAACAACTTCTGAGTGGAAAGAGAGATACAACTGAAATTTGTCCCACACTGAAGAAGAATACAGATCAGGAGAGAAGATAATTACTTTTACCTTTCTAAGGGTGTGTTTAGAGACCAAAGGGGCTAGATGTTAAAACACATGGCTTATATATGGCATTTCTATCTAAATCTAGAAATTGGAGCTGAAGAGTTTAATTTACAGGTGGCAGTTCGAGTCTGAAGCAAGAGTTGATAATACTTCATTTGGAATCACTTGTCTTCCCTTTGATTTATATTAAAAAGTACCTTAGCTATGAAGTAGTCCCATATACTAAGTTCAGGAGGAATAAATTTCTCTTTGTAATTTGGAGTATCTTGTTCTACAGAAGGTACAGTAGTTTGTGAACTCTCTTTTGAAGATGATTTTGATGACAGTCTAAATCGTTTATGTTGCTTCTCACTTTCATCTACAGGAGAAGAAGCTACAAAAAAGAAAAACAGATGCATCTTTAATTTAAATGAATGATATTTAAAATATAATTTCACCTTCATTTGGAGTCATTCACACAGATTTCTTTGAAAGAAACCTCTTCACTACAAGCTCTTGAAATACTAAGTCCCTATTACATTCATTATTATTCATATATAAGATTAAAATTCCTAGTTTCCAAACCTACCCGTGTGATCCTTCTCTTATGTTTTTGCTTACAGAATGTGATTGTGTTGCATATAGTTAGCAGAAATCTTTCTCCTTAAGAGTGAACAATCACTAACAATTAGAACAAAATATGTATCTTTTTTTCTATGTAGTCAAGACAATGTTTTATTAAAACAATTTATAAAAGTAATTTTAGGGATGTAACTCACTTACCTCAATGGAAAAAATTCTGTTATGTTTTAGAAGTTTAGAAGTTTGTTTAGCCAGCACAAGCATGCAACATGCATTGCATATGGAGCATTAGTTTTTGAGCTCAACAGAAAATAAAAGCTTGTTCTTACGTTGAAATGAAGGCATAGAATAATAGGCTTATAAAAGTTTGACATGATACAGAGTTTTGAGAAAAATAAGTATATTTTTTCCTGCTTTCCTTAGATTTTATCTAAGCAGTATCTACTACTCTCAACACAACTATCTGATTTGGATTTTGCTATATAGGCTTGCAACACTAATGTTTGTTTGTTTTTAGTTATCAGTCTAATCCCAAACAGAAGGAATGATGATGTCCTGATTCTGGAAGTACTTTGTGTAAATAAGCCTTAAAATGGTTATCTTAAGAAGGTGGAAAGTTTTCTTGTAGTATAAGATGTATCTTTATATAGGACAAACATTTTTACAGTTCACAACCATTCTGGTAATTCTGTTTTTTTGTAACAGCCACCACATACTGTATCATGTTTTACACAAGCAGCAAAAGTTTGAGCATTCCTTAGCTTGCAATGGAAAACTGCAACAACCAGCACAGCCAATCCACATTCCAGTTGTCATCTGAAGCCCAGAACAGCCTGAGGAAGTTTGGAAGGCTGCTGCAATAAGGCTAGTTTGGCATAATACATGTTTTTGTTTGTACTCTTCTTTTGTACTGTCAAGCAAATGAAGATAATATGGATTTCTATTACTTTTTAAAAGTAAAAGAAATCCTACCTCTTTCTACAGTACTCTATATTACATAGCAGGTGTTATAAATAAGCAATATACTCCAATACGGGGAATACCACATCAAAATCTAGTATTCCTCCCTAGTGCATCATACTTGCTCATTATCACATGTCTTAGTAACCATAATCTTTCCTATCCTGCTCCACTGTTTAAAAAATTAACATGTTTTACCACAAAGGGTAGGGGTTTACAACCCCTTTTTCCAAGAACATAGGACAGAGAGTTAAATAATCAGATTTGTTTTTAATCTTCAGCATAAGTGAAACTATAGCCAGCCTTCCAATATCACGGGGAGTAGGGACTCAGGATTCCCGTGAAAGTTAAAAAAAACGAATAAAGAATTTGCTTTTTTAACCACTGAAATTGAACATAGAATCTCACTGGAAGATCTACAGATTCCTTGAGAGGTGGTTCTCTCTAGCAATCTTTAGATCCACCATGGTTGGAAGAAGTTAACCATATTTTTCCACTGGAGGGCCTAGAGATCCAAAGAGAGAACATTTTCAATCAAATATGTGAATAATCAAATCTGCAAAAGTCAAAATCGCAAACACAGAGGGATGGCTGTACTAACATGGCCAAAACATACCGAAATAAAATGTACTCATACATAAGACACGAAAAGTATTAAGTTATACCACTCTTACTAAAGGAGACTCAAAAAATCAGAAAGGATATAATCATTTATATCTCCCCTATTAAGAAGATGAGCTGTTGTTCATAATTTATTTGTCTATATAAGGACTTGATCTTTATTCCTCTAGTTTGTCAGGGATGTTAATGGTATTCTAATATTATTTTTCAAACTATTAACTTGTCATCTGTATGACTGATGTAATTCTGATACTTTGCAAATGATAAGATTTTCATTTTTGTTGACTGGGCATGAAGAGTTCAAGCTCAAAGAAAGCAGTTTCAAAGCCCACTATCCACTTCAAATATGATATTCACACGTGGATTTGGAAAAGAATTTTACATAACTAGAGCTGAAACACTAGCCCATGGCTAATATAATGTATAGCATATCCATACAAACAAAGTAAGAAGCCAAAGTTTTCACACCTATCTGAGCACAACTAAACCTAATGCCATATGCTCAGCTGTTATGCTGAAATAATTACTTATGGGCCTGAATCCATTAGTTTCCCTTCCCAAAAGAGCCTTCTGATTTTATCTTTTTGAAAGTAAGTAAAATTGAAAATGCACTAATTTTGCAGAACAGATTAACGTTTTTGTATAAATGTTTAATGTTTTCAACTTATCTACCCAGGCGGAAAAAACACTGAAATCCAGAATAAAAGTTCAAACTAGTTAACTAGATACCCTCACACTACCTTCTTCTCTGAAACAAGTTGTCCAATGAAAAACTGTTAGTCTTAAAGTGTGTAAGCAGATGCCAAGTTCCACAGAAATCAAGTTAACGTTCAAGGGAAATCTGCTTCAGAGACAACAACGTAGTTCAGTTTCAAGCCACAAAAGTATATACTTTTGGATACTTTTGGATAGTACTCAACATTCAGGCACTCTCTGTTGACAACACCCATGTCTTAACTAAATACTACCTTATTGCACACTTACCATTTACTTGACCTTACCAAAAAAATTATGTGTTGGACAATATGCAGCCACCTGAATAAAATAGCAGCATGTTGCTGGAGTTCAGTAGATGGGATAGGGCCAAGGCCATTTTATTCAATTGATGCCAATCACAAATTAATTTATGATACAGACAAAATAAATTGTTAAGCAGAAACCATTTAACTAGATCAGTGGTTCCCAACCTTTGGTCCTCCAGGTGTTTTGAACTTCAACTCCCAGAAATCCTAGCCATCTTACCAGCTGTTAGAAATTGTGGGAGTTGAACTGCAAAATACCTGGAGAACAAAGGTTGTGAACCACTGTATTACATCATCTAGAAATGCCACATAAAATACTTAGCTGATTTGCTCTCTTAAGACTAATTTTCAAGGGCTACTGAATTCAATTTCACTACTAACTAAATAATTCAGTATGCTAAATTCACACTTAGAAATCCACAGCCATATGGACATGGTCTGGTGACACAAAACAAGCAATCTTAATGAACAAAAATGTATTGGAAATATTTCTGATAATTGCAAGCCATGGTCTTCCTTCTATATTTACAATATTTAATAGTCAATTAGTAGTGAATATTCCAAATAAATGTACAAATAATAGAGTGGTCTTCTATAACTGGATTAATTGAGCCAAGGAAACAGAAATAATGTAGCATTAAATCTTCATGTTATGACTTGCAAACAGAAATTTTTCTTTATAGTTTTATTTCTACATTTGCAGGATCACATCAGCATGGGATACTGAAGCCTAAAACTCAAGCTAGTATCTTGCCTGCAGCTTTGGTAGGACTATGAGCACTGATAGCTGTTAGGGATTTGGTAAACCCCACGCATTCCATGGAAAATACTACTACCTGGTGTGGGCTAGGCATAGGAAAGTGCCTTCCTGCCAAAGAGAGAAAACAGACGGCTCTTAGATAGCCATATATGCTGTCAAACAAAGGAAAAATAAAGTTCTGCTAATCGTTATAAGTCTATAGTTTTGTCAAGAAACATTTATGATGCTGCACAGAAATTTATTTTGTTCTATTTTTTTTAAAAAAAACAGAACTTCTTTAAAAAGACCCAATATTTAAATTTCATATATAATATATAACACAACTATTTCAGTTAGATTACAACAATTCAAAGCACAATTCTGCATGTTTACTTAGAGCTAAGCTCCTCTGAAGCTCATGTTCAAGAATTATGAACTATGAAATTATTTATATTTGACAAATATGAGGAAAGACAACAGGAATATTCATATGTGATTCTAGACCATATTTCAGCATTATAAGTCAAAGCAGAAAATATTTTATACAAAAGCTAAAAGTGCTGCACTGTATCACCAGGAGGAAGAATAAACCAGAGTTCAATTTCACTTCTACGGCATTGTGACTCATTCAACATATATTAGAAATAGTGGCTTATAAGAAACTCTTGGACAATTAGGAAAAAAGTTGTTTTACCGATTTCAAAAAATACTCATAGTTCCTGGTTGTCATGTTAGTCATGAATCAGATAAAGCAAAACTGAATGCTTGTGTATAACTTGCATATGGGAGGAGAAGGGAAATCATTGTATACTTTTCTGTTTGTAAAAATAAAGCCAATGTTAAATGGCCTATCCAGTTTTTGAACAGGAAAGGACTACCTTCAAAGTATATATGCAAGTAAAAGAAAAGTGAGAATGAACTTACCCATCTTTGTTGTTTGTTGAATTTGTCCTTTCTTGGGAATCTTGGCTCCTCCACCAAAAACAGCAAACCACATTTTGTCATTTAGGGGGTGGGCCACAATCCTGTACAACTCATTGCTGGAATGTGTTGCTAGGCCATGGATGAAAAGACTAAGGTAGACGGCAGTCAGAATTTCACAGAGTAAAATTGTGATTCCAGACTGAACATCCTCTCCGGCATTATTCAGCAATTGTATTAAAGCCAATACTCCTAGAAAAAGAGAAAATACTATTAAGTTTGTAAATGCAAGAGGCACTACATGGGAGCTATGTACATTTCCCCTGGAAATAGTAGGGCATGTTGACAATGGGCATCTAGTTGTGATGTTTGTAGGGTGACTGATAATTTCTTCAGATACTCCTGCAATTGATCCTAAGCCAATGGAACAGTATTAATTACAACCTCAGAGATAGTTCTAAAATGAGTGTTCCATAAAATACAGATCAGATAGAAATTTTGCCATAGAAATGCTATCGATCTATCTACCCAAAATGAGCCAAATATATGTACCCATAAATTTAATATTGTATTTACATGTACACGTGGCATCCACGCTTCATATGTTTTACTATAACACTATTATACTTCTAGGAAGCATTTGATACATAGGATAGAGTTGTCCAAAAGTATTCTCTGCTTTTATAAAAGGGTGGTGAAAAACAGTTTACACATAACCATGTTATTCAGAAAAACCAGTTTGCCCAGATGGTAAAATACTAGCAG
This sequence comes from Anolis sagrei, assembly GCF_037176765.1. NCBI lineage: Eukaryota > Metazoa > Chordata > Lepidosauria > Squamata > Anolidae > Anolis > Anolis sagrei. The sequence continues at coordinate 241,676,451 of NC_090022.1, forward strand.
TTACACAAAATGCATGCTAAGAGCACTAACAGACAGCAATACTCAGACAGTCTAGATGTAACAGTAAACACTACAATTTAGCATTATGAAAATAAGCCTAAGCAGTACTGACTCATATAATCCTTTCCCCCATCTAGTGTAATCAACAAAATTGTGCTTTCATTTAAAGTAGCAGCATCTTCTGATATTTATCAGAACATAAACAAACAGATTAATTACATATATTAAGTGGGGAAGTGGGGAACAACTTCAAACTATAGTATATTAACCCCCCCCCCCCCCGGAGGTTGAGAAGGGCGGGGTACAAACATATGAAATAAATAATAAATATATTAAGGTAATTCAAATTCACTTAATTATAGTTAAAATGAACTAGATTCCAGGATTTGGACAATAAAGTTCTAAATTTTGGGTGATCTAAAGTAGAAGAAATTTTATCTGATTGCCTAATGGCTGCACTGGAAGAAGACAAAGGAGGGGAAGCAGATATGCCAGGTCTAACCTATGTTCATTTAACAAAACCAATAAAGCACCATTTAACATTATGGCCAAAAGTGAATGGACACCCCACATAGCCAAGAAGGAAGCCATTATTACCTGGCCACTGAGCAGGTGTAGTATTGGGAGTTACGGTTTCATCAGAGCTTGCTGTTCTTAGGGAATGTCGGCGAGAGAGCAGAAGAGTCTGATAAACCGTTCCAGTAAACTGATTTGCTTGCAGTGAACTATTTAAAAAAGAAAAGAAAAGTTAAATAAAGATAACATATCTCTCATGCTTTCAGATGTCTTTCAGCTTACCAGTGTGGTTTGACTGTAACACAAAACCATAGTTTGTTCAGCTTAATTACATTTTAGAGGGAAACATTTGAATTAAAAAAGAAATAATTATAATAGGATCATAAATATAGCTTGAAGTTGGGGTGAAGTGTGACTTTTTATTATATTTAAACTTGCTTGCCCAGTTTAATCCAAGTTGATGTGTTACTCTCTATCTGCTGCCCACCTGATTGGAAATGTAATGGAAGAATAGCTGAGCAACTAAGTTGGTCCTTTATTTGCCCACTGATAAAATTCTCTTCCTCAACATGTATGCTACTCCTGTATCAATCAGTCTTGCAGATTTTTTTAAAAAATGAATTTGGGTGCTTTACCCCATACTTGACAATTAAAAAAAGGAAAGGTAAAGACATACTTTTGCTCTTAACCACACAAGTTCAACAGATTCAAGTGATGACTGGTCTAAAAGTCTTAGCCAAACAACACCATCACACATTCACCTTCTGTTAAACTGTTTTACCCAACTCCTATTCCCCCCTGAAGGTCCAAATGAATTATGAATGTTCAGCTAGTTTCTTAATAATAATAATAATAATAATAATCATCATCATCATCATCATCATCTTTATTTATACCCCGCCACCATCTCCCCCAATGGGGACTTGGGGTGGCTTACATGAGGCCAAGCCCGAACAACAAATTACAATAAAATAAGATACAAGTTACAATAAAATAAACAATATCGCAATTAAGTACAAAACATAAGAATAAACAATATATAAAAAAGGGAAATCAAACATAATAACAGTGAGTAGGCTCCATGTACATAAAATGATTTTTAAAAAACTCAAGAGTAAGATAAAGGAGCAGAATTATTTTTGAGTGAGAACTCGTAGAGAGACAGGGTGATAGACTGACTTTCGTATGGGGGGAGGGGTGTACTCCTAGGACAAGAACGTTGAGGGGAGCAATAGTTTAAGATTATGTGACTACTCTCCAAAAGCGCAATGGCAGAGCCAGGTCTTGAGATTCTTTTTAAAGGTTTCTAAAGTAGGGGTTTTCCTAATCTCTCCGGGCAATGAATTCCAGAGTTGGGGGGGGGGGGGGCACAGAGGAGAAGGCTCTCTCCCTTGCACCCACAAGGCGAGTCTGAGAAACTGGCAAGGGCGAAAGGAGGGCCTCCCTCGAAGATCGAAGAGTTTGGGCTGTAGTGACATATTAAGATGGAAAGCAGGGATTCTTTAAGATGTATTCATAATTAGAAGGCCCTTGTTCTGGAGCATTTTGAGGGAATGATTAACAAAGCATGACAACATGCCTTTGTCAGTGTCTAGGAACAGGGGAAGGGTAGGCCATGTTAAGATTTGTTAGTTGGTTTGGGTTTGTTTGTTTTGACAGGGGTGTGGTAAGTATATCCAAAGATCTCAAAGTAGGAAAGAGCTTAAGTTCTCAATGCTATTTCGTCAGACAGCCGATGGTAGGAAAAGTGGTGATAAGGAGATACAAACTCTCAGATACACCAAGAATCTTGGCCAAAACACTATAATTAGAAAAGACAGCAAACCAAAACGAAGGGAAGCAAGACTGTGTTTCAGCATTTACATATGATATTATGGCTTCTTTGCAAAAGAAAAACAACCAAACTATGGTTTGGTACTACAAATAAACTTGGCTTTAGAGCAATGGTTCTCAACCTGTGGGTCCTCAGATGTTTTGCCTTCAACTCCCAGAAATCCTAACAGCTGGTAAACTGGCGGGGAGTTCTAGGAGGCCAAAACGCCTGGGGACCCACAGGTTGAGAACTACTGCTTTAGAGTAATAGGTCCCAATTACCCTATATATTCACAAATGTCTACATGTTTTCATAGCCAAATTAATGTAAAAACTGGTTTGAATTATTCATGGGTTGTGAGTATTGTAACTTAACTTTTATCAAAAAAAGGAGCTATCCCCTTTTCTGAGTACAGTGGCAGAAACAATAACTTGGTCTGTCTCAAGAGAACCAAAAAGAAGCACAGACCACCTGTGCTCCTTGTTGTGGTGACTGTTCTGGTCTTTTTGAATGCCTGGGCAGGGAAATGGCAGCGGCGGTTGGGGGTGGCTGGTCCCGAGAAGACTTTGGTGCTTTCCCCTCTTTGCGGAATGACTCTCCACAAGTCATATCAAAGTCCCTAATGTTGGCCTCATAAACATCTCAACTTCTACTACTTATAATAATAATTGTTAATAGCTACCCTCAGTGATAATAAAACATGGTACAATTAAAAAACAGATATTATAATAAAATGTAAAGTCAAAATTCATTGTTTAAATTGACTAGGTAGGCCTGCTGGAAGATACACATTTTTAATTATGTTTTAAATGTTGACATACAGATGAGGTTAACTTATACATGAATATATATGGTAGAAAAGCTTTGAAAACACAGGGAATTTAAATTATTTTACAGATTATTTTTACAGCAAATGTACAAGCATGCAAGGGGTAATATTGGAACTCTGTGACTCCTGCTGGCATAAGTTTAAAAATAATAGTTATCATGATTGTAGTTATCAAAAAAGTTATTCTTATTTTCACTATGGGCAAAAAAACCCCTTCAAATCACCATGGAAACATCACATTCATTATCATAGTGGCACAGGTTGGGGAAATGTTAAAACTCCAGTAAACACCTGATCTTGTCTAATCTTGGAACCTAATCAAGGTCAGCATTGGAGTACTTAAGATGTGAGACTGCAAATAAATACCAGATATGGTAGGTTATATTTCAGAGGAAGGAAATGGCAAAACCACCTTTGTGCACAACATGTCTAAGAAACGTATATGAAATTAATGGGGCCATCATAAATTTACAGGTAACTTGAAGGTACTCCCCCCCACACACCACACACACACATACAATGAATCCAAATCATAGGGATTTTGAGGGGGATAAAGCCCACTTCGAATTATATTTACCTGCAGTTATGACTTCCACAGAGAGACTGGTATATACAAGCTGACAGAGATGCTGCTAACGTATGCATTACATGTATCTAGAAAAAAATGGGGCAGCGCACATTACATTTCTGATACAGTTGTTGTTTGTATAAACCTGAAACTGTCAGTCTTCATAAATATTTTCCACAACAAATACAAGCTGTCTCATTTCATTGTAAATTAGCATCTAACTGAACCAGGTAAACCATTCTTAATTCTCTCTCTCTCTCTCTAATATGGTCTCCTTTAAGTAGTTCAAATGGCAGTTTTTTGTGAACATTAAAACATTTAAATATTTTTTTTGATAAATTAATATGCAGGTGGCACAGTGCAACTTCCCCCCTCCCCCAAAATTTAAGAAATAATCAGTAAATATAGAACACATTTGATGGGAAAGTCTTATTGCTAAAGCTGGCGTATAACACAAAAGAGTCATATTGTATTTTTAAATTACCTATTCAATTTATTGAGCATTTTATGGCTATCATATACATTGTTTGTTTGAGAAAGCTGTGTAACTGAATATTTTTGTAGGGTTTTTAAAGTTATGTTAAACAATACAAGCACTGATTGTTTGGTCTTAATACTTGCCTTAGTATTCTGGATATCTGGATGGGGTGGTGAGTCAAGGTTTACTATGGCATGTAATATGTCATGTGTTAAGTTTCCAAGATGAAGCAGTGGATTGGCCACCACAGTTTTGGCACTTGCAGTGCAGGCAAACAGAAGTGGTATTGAGTTCTGCTCAGATACAGAATTCAGAGGCAGCTGGGTTGACAGTTCCTTTACAGAGAGAAGGAAAATGGAACAGAAATTATGTTTCTACAGCTGACTTCACAGGACTCAGTCTCTATATCTAGGTTTAATGGTAATAATGCTTGGATCAATTCTCTGAATTAGCAATAAACCCATAAGTCTTTAATCCCTTCCTGCCTGATATCTACTCAAAGGTCCAACTTAAGCTCTAGCTTCAAAAACTTCTTAAGGGACATAAGCTACAGAACTCTGATTTCAGATCTCATTACAAATACCCAAAAATCTTGAAAAATCAGTTCCAGTTATATTTTGGCAAGTTCAATATAGCAACTACCTCATTCTCCTTTGTTTTGTCTCGCTTTTTTCACTGCCAGGATGTGATCTCTTTAAACAGCATAATGAATTAGAAGATTTGCAAGGAAGAATGCATTATATGCCATGGAGAGAGCTAAGGTGTATATTTTGATAAGGACTTCTTACAGTATATGCTAAACTAGAAATATATCACTCAGAAGTACTGGTCATGTAAATTACACTTTTAAATAATGCCTTATTGGTTATGCATTTATTGACTACTATTATAATGCCACAATGGGGAAGGGGTGCATACCTGCTGAGATTCTTGCAGAAGCAGAATCAGTTCCATTCTTACAGATGCCAACCCCCCACCATGAGATCCATGAAGGATGCAGTAACTCAGAAACATTCGCAAAAGGGACTGATATTTTATAAGCCACTGCCTTCTCTGAGAAAGTATATTTTGCTGTGTGTCTGAGAACTCATCAGTCACTTCACTTAACGAAGCTTCATCAATTACTTGGCAAATTCTTGATTGATCATCTTCTGCTTCAATACTATAGTCACAGGTATTCTGGAGAGCAACCACTTCTCTTTCCAGCCAATGATACAACTGGTACCTTAATTTTCCACCATCTACTTCATAGCCAGTGGATAATGTACGAAGCTCCATGGTAAGAATCTTCAAGCATGCCCTAAATTTCAACTGTGCAGAAATGATGTCTTCTGATAAAGTTAAAACATCATTTTCATTTCCTGAACTGTATGTTTCTGTGTAGCTAGAACTAATTTCATTTGGCTTTTCATCAATCACAGTCTTCTGAACAGGTTTCATTACAAGACAAGCATCTTCACTATCCTCATCCTTGTCACTGTCCCACTTTAACTCCAAGGGCTCATCCTGGAAGACGGTACTTGGTTGGCTCCAATCAAAAAGAGCAGAACTTGATTGTTTGTCGGATGAACCATCTGAAGATGACTCTAAACCATTTATTACTGGTTGTGACCAATCAATGCTGAAAGATTTATCATCCTTTGTTTCCACGAGAACTGGAGAACAGGGTGAACAGCCTTTACTAGTGTCCCTTAAACTAGGTGTTCTTGCTAAAGGTTTTGATTTTTTGACCACTTTTGGCATTTTTGATAGCACTTCTAAAGCCAACATGGGGCAACCGGCCTTTAAGTGAGCATATGCTGTAGTAAAGAACAATCTTCTTTCTGATAAATTGATTTCATCTGCCAGGGCATTTTCTCCCGTTACGCAAATTCTTGTTGAAGCTAAATCAGAAGACCCAAAATGCCGTCTCAGTAAGAGAGGGTGTGTCCTTAGATAATTATAAAAATTAAAAACTGAAGCATTGCAGCTTGAAATTCTTCCATCATCTGTAAAGATTTCAAATGATAAAATATTATGAAGAATTCATGCCAAATAAATCCAAATAACCATATAAATTAGCACCATGTAAACAAAAGCTGCCCGAATTTTCTAGATACCATTTGACAGCTTCTTCCAAACTAAAAGTTGACTATCCCTGTCAAAAAACCTACAGAGAAGGAGATTTCAACATACTTCGAAGTAACATGTTCTACTGTTGAACACCTTTCGCCATCAGGTGGAATCTCTTTTTTGTAACTTAAATCCATTTCTCCGCATCCTAGTCTCTACAGCAGCAGAAAACATGTTTTTCCTCTTCTCAGTATGATATTTTTTCAAACATTTAAATACATCAAACATGTGCTCTTCTCGCCCTTCTCTTTTCCAAGCTAAAAATACCCAGCCCCTTAAGCCACTCCTTGTAGAGCTTCCAGACCTCTTACCAATTTGGTTGCCCTTCTCTGTTTAACAACTGTAATAAATACATATTTTGTCATTAACTATACCTTTCTAGGTTCCAGAATACACTCGTCTGAAATAGTGTTTGTTTTCTGTAATGTAATGTAATGTAATGGATATTTTTTTCCTATAATGGGGGTGATGACATTTAAGATATCTTTCTAATGTCACCTTAGATATAATCTTGAGGAGAGTATTGTTTGCACAAAAGAAAGCTTTGATTTCCACCACACACTCTCACACAACCAGAAATGAACCCAAGTAAATTCAAGCTACAGTAAATCAAACCAAAAGCCTAACCAGTCCAATATTTTATTCACCTATTGGTCAATCCACTGAATGTGGAAATCTCACCAAGAGGACATGAGTGCAACAGCTTTCTTCTCCTTCTCAGAAAACAAAACAAATAGAGACCAGACAGAAACCAGACAGAAAATAGAGGATACTCTGAAATTGTACTTTCCTTGGGATCTAGAGAGGATAAATACAACTACCCTGAAAAGGCACAGAGACTCTTAATGTTCTATTGTAATTTATGATTTCTTGCATTCTGAGTGATGATAGAGAACCCCCCCCCCCCCAAATGAACTATCAAACACATATTTGTATTCAAAAAACCTAAGTATAATGTCTCAGCTTACCTTCCTCATCTAAAATGGGTTGGCTTATAAGAGTGTCAAGAGCATGGCTATAATTCTCCAAAATCCAGTAAGCCATACTTCGAAGGAAAGGATCGCCATGAGCATTCGATGGACTTTCAGCAGATTGAGGTTTATTCCATAGAATTTTCTTCTGTAGAATTGATTTATAAGTCCCAGATATTTCAAACTCTGACTCATAAAGTCTTGCTATTACAATAGCTAGCTGGATATCATGAAGTTTTTCTAAGCAGACCTACATGAAAAAAAAAAAAAGACAGGACTATGGTCAACTCAATCAAAATATATTTCCATTGGTGTTTGTTCTTAAAGTCTTAAAGGAAAATCTCAGTGTTTCAATAGTTGTCTAAATTGTCAACCTGCTGTTATTTGGAATAGTAATGCCTCAAAACATTATCCAATGTAATGTTCAAACAATTAAATAAAAACGATGTGGGGCTAATTGTGCATCTTTTAACAATATACTCTCATATCTTGCATTTACAATCAAAGATACTTCATCTAACTTCATGTTTGAAAATTCAATACAAATTAATGTTTTTGTCTTATATCTACAAATACTGATTCCCAATGTTCCTACTTCAATGACAGTTATTGAACTGTCATTAAAGATCATGTAGTCTAGGCATGGGCAAACTTCAGCTCTCCAGGTGTTTTAGACTTCAACTCAGAGACATCCCAGACAGCTTATCAGCCATTAGGAATTATGGGAGTTAAAATCCAAAACATATGGAGCACCGATGTTTGCCCATGCCTAATGTAGTCTATTTATGCACCTCTTCATTGTCACATGAAAAATATCACATTTCTCAGTTTAAGAGTTAATCCACATTTAATTTAACAGCAGCAGAACGTAAAACATTCATCATAGGCTTATGATGATAGTCATGAGCATCTGAGCAATTAAAAAGGACAGAATATATTATAAGACAGTTCACACAACTTGAGATGTAGAGTGCTCCTTGGGTGATCAGATGTGAATGGCCAGCGCTATTTCCTTCCCTCAATTTGCACTAAATGACCATCAGTGACAACTCTATCTTTCCTGGAAACTTATCAGGGACTTGCAGCCAATGACTCAGGGAACTGAATTCATGCAGGAATCAACTTTGTGTAACACTGGTCTAGATATTGTTGGGTAAAAGAGAAAGAAAGTTCATAGATACAAGGCATCTCTATAGATCTAGAACTGTGGCAAAGTACACCACGATACCTTCTTTGACTCCATGAATCTTTTCTGCATGCACTAGTAAAGTGTATGATAATTGTAATAAGCCAAGTAAATAGCAAAGGGTGTTCTTTTAAAAAAATGCAAATATAATCTTTTATGTTTATAGCATGCTAATTTAACCAGAAGGAGGCTACAATCCATACTAATGCTTATCGATCAGATTTGCATTTGCAATTAGGACAGATGAAATGCTGGAAGATAAAGGATTTTAATTTTCTAAACTGTCACGTATCTGGAGAAGCATGCAATTGCTTTAATATTTAAATTATTTCCATACTATTAAAGTTGACTTCATATTGATTTCACACACATAATATGCTTGGGCAGGAAATAAAAAAGAACTTATAAAATAAAGGGAGCAAAGCTATAGTAGCAGTAAGTACACATTTACACTATTTTACAACAATTATCATCAAGTTACCTCAACTGCATCCTTTAGATGACCAGCCAACAAAAAAAATGCTGCAGAATGTTCAAACCGTTGTTTGCCCAGTAGAGAAAAAGCATTCTTCAGTGCAGCTTTACGCCACCTATCTTCTGTGAAATTTTGTCCAAAGAACTGTGTCATTTTGGTGTCTTTTATTGATCTGTAAATGTTAAGAGTTTCATACTCATTATGCCAGTGATCTACTGATGTACATCTGAGTCTCTCAACTACAGACAGTCCTCAAGTTACAAACATACGCCTTACAAATGACTCATAGTTAAGAACAGGGGTGAGACAACAGGAAGTGAGAGAAATCTACCTCTAGGAAGGGAAATTCACACCTAGAAGAGTTATCATGGGAAAAGGTGTCTCCACTGAAGCTTTATCACAAATCCTTGTATCAACAAGCATTTTTTTTCCCCAAAATCCAATTATCATAGGGACAGAAAGTAAGGTGTAATCTTCTGAACAGGGACACAGACAGCAAAACAAACACCACAGGTGTGTTATCTCTTCCCTATGCTATCAGCAGCTAATATATTTATTTGGCTGGAGTTACACTTAGAAATGCGCCTGTTCTCACAACCAAATTCAACTTAAGAACAAACTTTTTTCATAACTTGGGGACTGCTTGTACTGACTTCCAAGAAAATGAAATGAAATAAAATAAAGTAACAAATGGGTTAACTGGTATATAGAGAATTAAATACTTTTATGCAAGTACTACCTGTACAATCCCCAAATTACAGCCTTCTTTTTCATTGCAATGTAAAAAATGGCAGCATCAAGTGGGTCATTGTTTCTTTGAAATGCAGCTTTAGCGACCTGTAATGATAACAGTGTAGTTAACCATTGCAAACTTAATATAGTTTCATATAACTGAGAATAATATTAAGAAATTATTTGAAATAAACCTATTTATTTAACTTCACTAGATTATAATCACTATATAATATATGCATATTAATACCTTTCAGATTTGAGAATAAGCCTTAAAATATTAGCAGTAAACTGTGGCCTATTTGTTCATGCTGTACATGAAAGACGAGGCTTTTACCTCACTAGGATCCCACTTAGATGCTATATCTGGGACAGGGTTCTTCTGCTAGCCCTCACCTTTGAAAGAATTCCACATCTGTTTGCACTGAAACTCTGATAATTTATTGTTACCAAACTATTGTTTCAGTTTAAGTCTGCCATAAACATTAGTACAATAACACAAAGTAAAACGCTTCTTATTTGGTCTGCATTAGTACTAGGTGAATATGCAACCTATCTAAATATTGCAGAATCTTGACATTCTTCATTATATATTTGTTAGTCAAGTTCAACTTTAATAACGCTTCTCCAAAATTTTTGCAACAAAAAACAACTTATGGTAAATTGTAGCAATACAATGGCACCAGTTCTAAGAGTTAAATATAAATTGTGAATGTTATTAATTGTTATTATTCTCTCCTTGAAATTGTACAGGGGTAAAACTCAAGATCTGGCCTAGCATTCATGCCAGATTAGCTTTTTAAAAAATAATCAACTAGGGTGGTCCAAGGTGATTTCAATGAAGAATAACCAATCACCTGGGAGTTCAAGCACCCTTTGAAGAAAAAATGGGGCAGCTTTTTATGTATTTCAAGATTCAAGATTTTTTAGGTTTCCCACTGTTCTTTTGTTTGAAAGAAAAAGTACTGTAAAGTACAAAATAGTTTCATGAACAGCACAAATGGCAAGCCTTTGTCTTGCCTCCTGCAAAGCGGCTTCTTAGCGTCTTCTCATTAACTGATATATCACAGGTAATTAATTAGCTTTCCTGGAAAACAGACATCTCAGTCACTGAGAGTATCCTTATTCATTGACTGACTCTTCCAACTCAATTGTCACATGGCACCTCCTGGACCTTAGAATATTAACAACAAGCCAGGAGAAAAAGAGTGAATGGAATCAAAATGTGAATAGATTGCTCATGCAGTCATCCAGAGAACGAGTAAGTCCTCTTTCTATTTTACTACATTGATTCATATATATATATATTGTTTCTGTCATTTTTCTGTTCACAACTTCGTTTATTATTTTAGCTACTTATACCAGAACATTTTTTCTGCCTAAGAATTGCCTAATGGAACTATAACATGGAACTAAAACATTACACAAACCAGTTTTTTAGAAACTGCATTTACCTTCTCAATGCATCTGCGCAAATTATGCGTATTTCGAACCCACCATCCTACACCCATTGCTCTGAGTTCCGACCATGTCGGATCATGCTTTTGCATGGCAGGGAGAACATTTAGAAGTTCTTCTTCGGCTACAGAATGAAATGCCCAGGCAAAATGACTTGAAGACAAGCCTAAATTATTCAAAAATATTATTTTTAGAATTGAGTGCTGTACATCAGTTTAACATAAGTATTTGTGCATTCCTATTTTTATTTATTAGAATGATTAACAAAAAAACATAACAGATTAGCAAAATGCCTTGGCTTCTGCCTTCTTCAGTTTCTGAAAACGAAAGTGTGTCTCATTCAAAGTGGTAGTCTAGAAATCTATATTGTCATGATTCTAAAATGGATGACTGACTTTAATGTTGATTTTGAGTCCATGCAGTGTTAAGATCTTAAGCCTGCAGATTTAGAAATTCTTACTTTAAATGAAAATACTTGAAAGAGATGTCAACTCCGTTTTTACATAAGCACACAAACTAGGGGAAAAATAAGTAGGTTCCAACACATTGTTAGTTATTATAATTGACACCTGTAATTAACTTCTAGTAAATGGGCACAATACTAGATCTATACATTACAAAATGCATACACGGGTATTTGATGAGTTGCTAGTTTCAATTGCCAGAACGGTTACATACAGGATACATGGCTGCTCACAGGAAAATAAGATCTACTCTTGAGCTGCACAATACCAGCCTTTCTCAATCCCCATAGCTCACAAAGTAATAATTTCTATATGAGAAAAAAAGTTTCTAAGAAAGTTATCCCATATTGCATTTAAATAGTACAGAAAAAAAGGAAAACATTACCTTGGTGAAGTAGCTGTGCTCTGTGAGCAGGTGGTAGTGAAGTTGTCATAAAAGTATGAAGACGGACAGCCAAAAGAAATTTTAAACCACATTCATCAAGTGTTTCTCCTCCTATGAATAAAATTTAATTCTTCATTATTTAATTCTCCAAATAAAATTTTGCAATTTAATTTTCCAATCTTTTCATCACCATGTTCTACATTATTTAATTTGAAATCCATTGTTTTATCTGCCATAAAAAGATGGATAATTTCACAATGGAAGAAAATTAAAACTGATTTCCAAAAACCCAGAAATTGCTGGAATTTAATTTTATACAAATAGGTCCAAAGGCAGCAAACAGAATTAATACCTCAAAGAATTTAATGGTGATATTTTTCAGTGCACATTGTATACTGCATTCAATAATATTCTTGGAAGAAAAAAAAAAGCTGAAAATGTCCCTATCACTACTGTGGTGTAGTGAAAAACCTGTTCAACAGAAGGATGACCTTTGATTCTTTGTACCATTTCCAAGTGCCAAGAATGAAAGCAACAAGATGTAATTGCTTCACAGAGTTGAGGATGTTTCTGAGTACAGCTTAACAAAACATTTCAGTAGCAGCTAAAGTGTACTAGAAATGACATTCCAGAACTTGGAGAAGTTTAATATGACACTATATTCAGTACCATCATGAGTTCAACAGGTAAACATTGGAACTTTGTTGTTCAATCTTATTAGGAAAACAACTTTTCTGTGAAAGCGACACAGACAGCATTCCATACAGGCTTTGCGCTTTGCTGAAATGCATCTGTACCAGATTGAAAAATTATTTTGTTATGGATTTCTAATCTTGGAGCAACTGGATACACACTGAAAAGAAAATCACCTGGCAAACCTAGAACCATTAGAACGCCTGGTTAAGTGATGAAGCTCCCCGAGCCGCCAAAAAAATAAAAAGTTCCATGTTATTAGCATTAATTTAACACAATTAGTAAGTGTGTCCATTCACTAATCAAGGCTCATAAGAATGCCATGGTACTGAGTATATAAAAATCAAGTTGGAGTTTGAGGAGGATTCTGCATGCCCTAGAAAATAATTTGTCAAATATTATTTTAAAACCTATTAAAACAAAACTGTTTTTATACACTTTTCACAAATATATACTGTACATTTTTTTCTTGATGGTTTTGTTCATTTCATACCGCTTCAAAATGTGGGAGATCTTTATGACCTGTTGAACTAGAGCCCTGAAACATCTTTTCACCACAAACCACACAGTCCAGTAAGTAAAAGTTTATTTAGAAAAGAGTCTATAAAAATAAGCAAATCTAAAAAAGAGAATCAAAATTCTAAATGTTATTTCCAAGATAGCCAAGAGTCCAAAATCCTTTCAAATACAGTCTCACGAGTCAATCCACAGATATATCAATAAATATGATAGCATGGATATATGGTAGGCAATCTATGCCACACATGAGCTAAAAACAGGAACAAACTTAGAAACTTGATCACATGACTTCCAAAAATGTAGGACCAGGAACACCATTGCTCTCAAAGGATTGTACCAGTAGAAGCCACTTTCAAAGTCCTCAATCTCTCCCATGACATCATTCCTCACACACCTGCTTTTCCCCTCCGCTGGGAAAAGCGAGTCTGTCTTTGTTGTATGCTCTGCCGCCGAAGTTCCTGGATCTGGACAAACATTTGACACCGACAATTCTCTCAGCCTACACTTCTGGCAGGTTCCCATGAGAACTTATATCGCTTTCTCCAGTCTCAATGGAACTGCCAGGAGATTTCAAAACAACTTTGTCCAGGTCACTTCTATCCTCCTCTGAACAATCTTTCCCAGCATCCCCATCCTCGTCTTCTGAGCACTCAGAATCTGACCAGGCTTCAACAAATCCTGTACAAGAACCTAATTCAGATGACTGATTCCCATTTTTTTGAAGAGATGTGAGGTATTAACCTGCATGGAAACTTCTTGCACCAGTAAGAGAATTATCAAATTCAACCTACTTTGGTTCATGAAACACAAACTTTCATAATTAACAGATATGGTGTGGAAATACTGGTAGCATTAGTATTTAACTTTAAAAAGTATTAAATTTCATAATTAAGCATGTTCACTTGAAACTTACCCTTGCTTCTGTCTCTGCTTTCTCCTATATCAGTACTAGTAATGGCAATTGTATCTGCTAGCGCCATCAGTGACATCTGCTCGATCCTGGTGAGACCTGGTAAGCTAGAGTGAAGCAAGTGACGAGACAGAACTTGGGCATGCTCTGGGCCAAAATAAGTTGGACTGTACTGAGAAAGATCAATAACCGCTGGCTTTTTATCTTCTTCCTCTTCTTCAAACATAGTCAGATCATCTGTGTGTAGACTGGAATTCTGGAAGAGATCCTCATAATTTTCATCTGGCATGTCATGTTTTTTAAGATTTCGCTGGTTATTAGCCTTCTCTGTACAAGCATAGGGGCATTCTTCATCCGCGGCGAGCAATGCATATAAAGGTAGTGGTGGAACGGAGTCTATTTCTGTATAGTCTGTAATTGCACCTCTGCTGAATGTCATAGGGTCCCTTGTACTGCTCCCACTAGCACAGATTGAGAGAGATCGGCACCGCTTTTCATGGTCAGGATCATTTACAACAATAACTTCTCCAGCAATGCATTTAACTAAGTGAGATAGGATGGCCTTTGCTCTGCGAACCTTTCCTAGATCCATGAGTTCCAGAAGTTGTAGGGGATGGTACTGAGGTAAAGTAGGACATAATGAATGAGCTGCTTCAAAGAGACCCGAATCTTCCATCTCCAGTGAAAGATCATATGCTGTTCGTTTCCCACTAAGTTTTTGAGCAAGACTTGTCATGGATCTGGTTAATGCTCGTTTTGGCGGGTGAACACCAGGAGACTGTCCTTGTTTTATTAAGCTTATGATGGAAGGCGTGCTCCCATTGTATGAGTCCCCAGCAACTGATTCTTGCTTGGAAAGGGGCTGCCACTGAGAATAAACATGCATTTCACAATCCATTCCCACTACAAGGATGCCATCACGAACCCAAGACAAAGAAACAGGCAAAGGGGGTGAACCTTCCACTGATGAAACTAAATCCACACAACGTAATAAAATAAATCTAGATGCACATGAAGTTTTAGCATTTTCCCACACTGGCAGTACAAACATCTCCTTACCACTTTGTTCTTGTATCTTTCCAGCCAGCTGACCAAACATATGCAGCTTTGATCCTATACCTACTGTTAGGATATGAGAGCCATCTTCTCTAGACATCCAGTCCAAATGAACCATATACTTTGTTCTGGGTGTTAAATTCTCATTTCTATTTGATGTGGGACTATAGTCAATGTCCAAGCAATCCAGTGTTGGGTTCAGCTCATCTAAATGAAGTGTCTGTTCTAAGATCCAAGAAGCTCCTCCTGTAGATTCACACTCAAAAATGGCAACACTCACCAAAAAGTCTTGAGAACACCGACTGTTTTTAGGTGGTGTTCGCTTGTATGCTACAGCTAGGCGGTTTGTATGGGCACAGCTGATTTCAAGAGGTAGGCCGGGAATATTAAGAGCACTACTGCTAAGAAGTCCATCTTCAATGAGTAATGGCCACTCTTCCCATACATATATATCACTGTTTGTAGGACATTCTGATTCAGAAGCCATATCCGATTCTGGTGCCACTGTGCATCTCCAAAATCTAACCTTACCATCTGAACATAAAGTTGCAAGAAGATAAGGAGCACGGCAGACTGGATAAATGGAAGAAGAACTCAAGTGACCTAAAATTAAGAAGAAAAAAGTGTGAAAAATACATTTCACGCACAAAGTCAAGTGTGAACCTACTTCCATTAAAACTCCAAATTTTGGTGTTTGTTGTAATATATGCTATGGCAGAAACCCTAATTGTAATGTATCTATTCTTCCTTTGTCAACCATTCCATCTAAAGCTATCATTAAAACGTAATGGCCATAGTCAAACAATGCAACAGTCAGCAGTCAAATCTGCCTTATCAACTTAAAGCAGCACTCTACATAATTGCTTCTGCTTGCAATAGAGAGCAGCTAAACAAAGGAGAATTTATCACCTGGTTTGTTTCTGTCTCAACAACTCCTGACTTTCTTTTAATTAAGAGAGAAATATGCTAAAGGGGAGGAGAATGCATTCATAGTGAAGCTCATTGAACCAGCATGCTGTTTGTAACCAATAAGCAGAGGCTTCTGTAATACTTTGTCTTTCATGTATGACCATAGCCATAAAAACATGGAAGACAAACCATCAGATCAGCAATTCCAAGTATACTGAAGGTTAATTCTCTGTCCTCCTTTTTGTAGCTTACAAACCTGCTGATGGTTTAATGCTTATTATTTCCACTCCTTCTGGTAAATTCAGCCGTTTACTATAGACAATTTCTGAAGAAAGAGCAAGTTGGCTGGTACTTTGAAGGTTCTCTTTGCAGGCTTGGTATTTCTTTGTCAGGGAACACTGGGTCTTCTCTTGGTCTGGAGAAGAAGAGTAAAGCTCTTCTTGCAAAACAGCTTCAGGTTCTTTAGCCTCAATTTTTTCTTCTAAAACAAATAACAGAAGAGGTGAAGCTTTACCTAAAACTGTATTTTATTAGTAAAACTGTTTCATTTGAAAGCATTTGTAATTTAAAATTCCAGCCCATTTAGGATGCCAAGATTTCCTGCAACACAGACTTATCATGATTATATAATGGTCACACAAAAGCTAACTTACATGGAGCAGAACTTTAACAATGCATATTTATATTACTGAAATTTTACTGGAAAGGAAAATGTTCTATTCTGTCCTCTTAAGTCTCTCATTGTTTTCTTTAACTACACACAAACAGACCATGGAGACAATAAACTTCCCTTTGTTCATTGTCCAAGTCATATGTTACATTAATAGGCAAATTATTGGAAGAGTGTTTCTTCTCCATTGGGAAAAATCCAGAGAAAAGTAAGGTGGATTTAGTATGTTATTCCTAGGGCATAACGTGGACAATCTTTCCACGCTGTTTAGCCCATTGTGTCAGAATGCTTAATGAAGATGAGGTAGCTGGCCCTGCTCCAGACTTCATAAACATTAGGAAGACCTCCTGAAGGTTAGAACTGTTTGACAGTGGAATATGAGATCTTGGAGTCTGATGGACTCTCTTTCTCTGGGTTTTTAAAAACAGAGGCTAGGTGGCCATCTGTCAAGACTACTTTCATTGTAGTTCACTATATCAGGGGGTTGAATTGGATGTCCCTTGGGGTATCTTCCAACTCTATGATTCTATTATTTGTGTAACTAACAAGCCTAAGTTGTATGTGTTGTGTGGCTTATTAGACAAATACAAAAGAACCTACCTACTGATACCGGTATGGACTTCAAATGTAATTTCCACATATGTAACAATGTACAGTTTTGAGTATATTCCAATAAGATTAAATAGAATTTTTCAGAAAACCCATTTTTCTGATATCCTGAAGGGAAAAAAAAAAAGATTTTGTTTTCACGACAACACAATCTGAACAGGCAATACTGCAAAGTATTATTTCCTTTGTGTGACCCTATGCACTACCTAAACTTCCAGAAGTCAAGTACAATCCTTTGCATGTTTACTCTGATACAGCCAATGCAGCCTTATCAAGTTGTGATGAGTAGTTTTCACTTTATAAAGCCTGAGCATTTCTACAAGCGGCTTGGAGGGCTGAGCTCTAATACACTTCTTTTGGAAGATGTTCATCTATTCAAGCAAAAATTGGCCAAGACAAATTTTACAGTATCAGCCATGGAGGAGGGGAATTATCTCCTGCTGCAATAAAGGAAAGAATACTTTAAAGAGCTCTCCCACATGCCACCTCCTTGAAGAAACTCAGCTTCTAGGCAACATTTAAAGTAATGTTTGGGATAACAAAATCTATATGGCATTGGAAAATTGCAGTTGTTGATATCCATCCCATTCATCCCATGGGCAAAATGGCTTTGGACGCCACAGTTTATGACTTGCACCAAGAAACAGTTAAAGGTACAGTATACTTGCTAGTTCCCCACATTTCAGCAACTTTCAGTCCCACTGATCATGATATTCTTCCAAGCTATCTACTTAATACTATTCAAGACTTCTGATAAGGTACAATAGTGAGTTTGCAACTCTGTCCGAACTTGGTGACAGTGAAAGTCGAAGCGGCAAAACAAGACAGGTAGAAAGAAAGTTCTAGAGGGCAAATTTTTCTCCAGGTAAGGAGTGAGCATACAATCAGCCATTAATGCTTGGGAATTTATGCTCCTCATGAGAAGAATATGTGACCAACATGAACACAGTTGAGCAGGAGAGAGCCTTGGAAAGAACATCAGGCTCAGCTGTCTAAGCAAGCCTTTAATGGACTCTAGAGTTCTGAAAAAAGCAGGAATTCAAACTCTGGTCTCCCAATGTTCTAATCTAACCACATTAACCACACTGGGTCTCTAAATAACATACACTGCTCAATATTGTTTGAAAATACTACTGCTTAAATGTTTCACTGCCATAATTATGGTGTATGGACTGAATTCAAATGGCGTATCACAACAGATTTTATAGCATAATTTGTTTTAGAATGCTATGACCCACTTTGGAAAAGCATGATAGGAGCATACATACACATACTGAAAATAATTATTTTTAAAAACCACACATTTTGATGGGATTTGCTATCTAGAAAATGTGTACAAATTTTAAACAGTAAAATTCTGTAGTATTAGTCCACGATTGCTATGCAGAATCAATTCAGAATAGGTACTATTACTGTGAAACAAACTAGGTGTGATCCTAAGCATGTAAGGTATCACGTTATTGTTTTGTTGAACATGTTTGTTGGAGAAATAGTCCCCCCCACTCGCCCAAGATTACAAAGTTTAGGGGGAACTCCACCTTTCTTTCCCTATCTTAATTCTGGTGGATCCTCTCCTAGTAACAGCAAGTTATTTTTTTGGAATAAAAAAATCCCATTGTTCTCAGTGTACCCCCCCCCCCCAAAGCTAACAGCAGAATTGGGTAGGTGTGCAATTTAAATGATTTACATCTCTTATTCTTGCATGCTGCATCCCTTTTTTTCTCCCCTGCTATTCATGTTTGAATTTGTTTTTTTATTTCCAAGTAAACATGCATGGGATTGGACTCAATTCAGTTTGCCTGCACTTAAATATACTATAACATTTTCACAATGATTTATCGTAGCTTTGATCTCTCTATATATGACACTAGTATCTTTACATTCAGAAGAATTCAGACAGTAGCAAGAAATATGACAAACAATGCTGCTGGTTGGTAAAAAACAAAACAAAAACACAACATGTTCAGTCTCCCGTTATCTACCCAAAGCCTGTATTAGGTCTGATTTACACATGCAGCAGAATTGTGTAGAAATGGGGGAGAGTTCTGAGGCGACAAAACAGACTATATTATTTCAGACTACAGTCAATATTTATAGCTTTCCCCACTCATAATAAACGTAAAAGAAATTGAGAACAAACACATCAAGAAGCCAGCTAGCCATTACTACTTCTCCATAATGGAACAACTTGCAGGCAGCATCAAGAGGTGTACTTGTGTTTAACTGAGACACGACTTTTAAAAGGACCAGCTTCCACCTTATAGTTAACCCTCATGATTCCCCAGTTCATTCTGCTACATCCTATATACCAGTTCTATACATACACAGCATTATTTGCAACTTTACACAATGTAACACAATCTTAAATTCTAATTTGGGTTTCTTGAAAATTCAGTTAGCAAAGAGTTTGAATAATACTGGAATTTAGGAACAATTGCTTGTTTTTGAAAGAAAAATTGTTACATAATATTCAAATACACACACCAGATCTGTCAAGTAATTTCATGCCAATCAACATGGAATATAAAATGCTTATTTGGTTCTAAATTATTACAAGGATGTTAGTATAAGCTACTAGCAATCCATTATCCTAAAAAATCCTAAACTTTGATTGCTATTTTAGGCTTGATATTTTACCAAAAGCAATGCTACAAGCTTGTTACATAATCACAATCATTTAACTGTTCTGAAAATTTACTAAACATATATGTGCTTTACCAGAGTCAGGTAACATGGTCTTTTTTTCAGACAGTCTATTTTCATGGTTATTCAAAATGAAATCTTCTTGAAAAACATGAAGTAACTGCATTTTCCCACCATGCTAAATTAAAAACAAACAAACACAGATTTAAATATAGTAGAGTGACTACAGTGTCACTCATTGACAGATAGACCAAGATTTGCTAATAAATTGTGTGATTTAAGTCTGATTTAAACATGCAGCAGAATCGGCAGAATACTGTTTTATATATTTAGCTACATTGTTTCCAGTAAGAAATGCTGAAAATAAGTAACACTCTAATAGTGATCAGGGATATACTGTTCTCGGGAGAATAGCTACTATGGATGAAATCCAGGACTGGTAGTTTGCTTCTATTATTGGAATCAGGAAAGTGATAATTCTCACTGCTTCCTGGTTATTGACAAAATCTGCTCTAAAATGTTTAGAGCAGATTTTGTTTAGAGCAGGATTTGGGGAAAGGGGTTGTGAGAAAGGAGAAAATACTATTACATGAGCAGATACACTCATGTGATGGTAACTTCCCCCCTTTTAATTTCCAATAAAATAACACAATGATGATTTAATTTAAGAAATGAAAAACCCTTACCAGCTCTGTAATGGCATCCAATTCTACAATGCATCCTGGTCTAGCTGTGGATTGCTGACTTATAATGTTAAAAACTTCACCAACGTATTTCTGCAGAGTGAGTAACAAAGGCTAGATGTAAATAGTCTTATAATTTAAAAATTAACTTCAGTAATCTGTTATTTCAACGCCTGTTGTCTCCATACTAGATTCTTTGCCCTAATGTCGACTTTTTAAAATTTCGGTTTGTAAATTCCTGGTGACAATAAAATTGCAAGTTTTGTTTGAGAGATCCTTTTTTAAAAAAAATCTACAGTGTCTTCTTGATTTTTTGTTGTTGTGTGCGGATGAGGATTGTGGAGACTGTTGACCAATACATTTGAAGAATGGGAAAGCTGATTTAAGAAATGTTTGATATGTTACAATTTTGTTTAGATAATTTTTGAAAGCCAAGGTAAGGTGAAGGTTTCCCATGACATTAAGTCTAGTCGTGTTCGACTCTGGGAGGTGGTGCTCATCTCCACTTCTAAGCCAAAGAGCCAATGTTGTCCATAGACACCTCCAAGGTGATGTGGCCAGCATGACTGCATGGAGCACCATTACCTTCCCACAGAAGCGATACCTAGTCGGAAGAAGCTGGGCCTAACAGCAGGGAATCCACTTCCCAGATTTGAACTGTCAACCTTCCGGTCAGCAAGTTCAGCAGCTAAGCGGTTTAACCCGCTGAGCCAAAAAACAAAACAAAACCCACACAAGTTTATAAAGTTCACATAAATAAATATAAATGCCACAAATAAATAAATATATATGATTTTTATCTGTCTGTCTGTCTGTCTGTCTGTCTGTCTGTCTGTCAGGGGCAATAAAATATTTTTTGTGTCCCTGACACAATAAATATGATAAACGCAGTAAATAAATAAACACTGACATATATGTCTCAAACCCTTGAATATTGTTTTAATTTACATGCAATGACTAATGGATATAAATCTGAGGAAAGTAGCAGGGAGAAGGATGGTGTGCAGCTCTACCCCTGTGTTTCTTTTGATAAATGTTTCCTGCCCTAAAATTGCTTTCACACGCATTGCATGGGCAGTTTTGGTCAAGATATATTAGCCTACGTATTTCTACATATTTTTTAAAGAGCAACCATCCCATAAAAAACTGTATGTTTCCAATATAAAATTCAGAGCCAGATGTTAAACCATGAAGAGAACAGCAAGTTTTCTTACCAGGTCATTTTAGGTTTTATGCTTTGAGCTGCATTGCTGACAAACTGTGAAGATAACACTTGCAAAATGTCTAGGAAGCAAGACTAAGTAATTAAACCCACTACTCATATTAAGCATTTGGTGAGGTAATACAATTTTAAATCAAATTAACAATCTGCTAAAACCATCTGGCTAAATTTAGCTGGCAATATTCACAAAATTATATAACGAACAAACCCATTAGGGCCTTTACTTACAGAAATTCCTGGATTTGATAGTTCACAGAGAAGTTTTCGGGCATCTATTATAGCTTGATACAGCCGCAAATGTTGTCCATCACTTGCAACAAAGCAAGCACTTGGTGAATTACAATATGCACCTAAAGGCAAGCATCAACAGTCTGATTGAAGATGAGCATATGAATATGTTAAGCATCCTTCATTTCTGTGCCTGCTGCAATTCCAGTATTTTATTTACAAGAAATAAAACTTACCTAGGCAGTAACTCGGTATAAGGGTAGGAAGCCATGCCACATTTGAAAAAGCGGACACGTGAAGAGAATTTATTCGTGCAAGTTCTGAAACTCCACCAGAAAAAGACAGTGGCCCAACTGGGTCAACTCTCCAGAGGATAAGTTCACTGTACACAGTATTCAGATCCTGTGTTGTGTTTGCATTGTCTTTACTGTGAAACGTTGATGGTATCTCCTTTGTGCCATGAAGAACAGGCGTTTTGATTGCATTATGATGAGAAGTTGTAAGCAGCAATGGAAGTACTGAATGACAAGCCAAGTCATTAAGATGGAAGCGATGTCCACAATATCTTGATTTGTGAGAAATGCTGAGTACAACTGAAAAGGCAGATTCCTCTGCAAAACTTACTAGCCACTGGTTTAGCGATCCATCTGCATGTTTTGAAATCATCATAACATTTGGGGTGAAGATGCTTAATTTTAAACTGTTGGATGATTTACTATGGCCAGAAGAAATTAACATAGAACACGAACGCCCAAGGCTAGATGGTTTTTGTTTGCCTTGTTGAAGAGCAAGTTCAACATTTTTTGTGCAAGCATACATCACTATACTTCTGCAAAGTGAATTTGCATCACCAGTGGGAAAGGCTACAGGGATTCTTGAAACAAATGACACCTGTTTTTTTAACAGAAAAAGAAAGAAACATTGGAATCATGTGAAACATTTATACTCAAAATAACACTAATGATAATAATGTTATTTATTTAGAACAGCCATAGTACCTGTACTTGGCGAAACATGCCTGGCTGGTATTCATCTAGCCAATCTACATGCCACACTAGCAATGACCCATCCATAGGATGAATACTAAATAACATGTCTGCATTTTTATTCCATTCAGAAAGCTGTATTTCAATCTCATGATCAATAGCAGCAGGAGACAAGGGAACATAGTTTGAATTTGAAACTGTTTTTTCTTCCATAAGATCTTTTTGTTCTTGATTTCCTTTCTGATTTTGTCTATCATCAGTTTCTGGAAGAACAAAAGATGTGTTGTTATAAAGCATCTGCATGTTCAAACCGTAGCTAAAGTGATAGATAGTATGATTTCTTGCAAGATTTTCTAGAATGTCAGCAATTCTAATTATACAGTTTATTGGATATACATGGATACGATAGTTTGCAAGGCTTCTTTCTCTTTATTGAGAAAGAAAAATTCATTTTCATCAGTAATCCTAGATATATATCCATGAAAACTGAACCTATGCAGTTCTCTTGTTTGACAGAAGCCAGAAAAACACACTGAAGTAATTCATATAATAATCACCAGCCATAACAGAACAGAGATCAAGCCAGAAGGCATACCAATATAATGTGCTAATACAAGGAAAAAAACTTATATATGTTTACTTGGTAGAAAAGTATTGACATCAACTGATTTTAAAGTTAACTTAATACAGGATTTAAGCAACTGTCCCTAAGCTATTACAAATTAAAATAAAACCAACTTTGTTTACAATAAACTAAAGAAAAGTGTATTGGTCAATGTGGCTTCTTATTTATGGTTAGTTTGACAAGCAAGCCTGGACTCCCAGTTTGACTACCAAGCTTGAACAAGCTGCGCAAGAACATGTAAATAATATGTGAATTGAATCATTTAAGAATAACAGTAAGTTCTGGGGTACAGTTCATCTGGGACTGCCGATCTGAAATCATTTAGGCTAACTAGATTATTTCTTAAAAATTCCTTATTGATCTTAATTTGCAACCTGGATTCCTAGCCAATGTCTCTGCTGATGGGAAGAAACTGAAGAAAAATAGGTATTAAACAATACTGCCATTTCCATTATAATCTTTTAGCATTTTACCATCCCTGTTGAGCAGTGATGCCACTATTTACTTTTGTAATTCTTCTACTCCAAACATATTTGAAGGGACACGGGGACACTTTTTGTTGCTTGTCTAGCTAGTCTCCATTTATTTTGAGCTTCAACTTTTCTAACGTATTCCCTGCAAGCAAAGGCTACACAGGAGTACTCATTCTTTCATTTTTTATACATTTTTTCTTTTTACTTCCTTCCCAAGTTTGCTGAGCAGCAATATTAACTTTTCCAGTCATTTCCATTTTTTAATCTTCCATGGAAGCGTATAATACTTTTCGCAGTTCCTTCTCAATGAAATCCCATCCATGCTGAGCACTTTTCTTTTAACAGATCTAGCCATGAGATTTCATCCAATATTTCTCTGAACTTGATAAAATCGTATGTCCTGAAGTCAAAGATTTGTTTTTAGCTATATTCTTCTTCAGCCTATTCCACAATCATGAATTCTACCATCATTACATGGCAATTGCCTGTACCCCAGTACCCACTGCTTTGATTTTTGTGGCCTAGTCTAATTTCCTTTTTCTTTCCTTTGCCATTTGTAAAGAACATTGGGAATTTGTTGCAGAGCTTATGCTTAGCAGAGCTAGTCTCCCAGCAAATAACAGGATAATTGAAGTCCATAATAACCACCCCTGCTTTTTTCTTGGATAAAAGCATCATTCATCACTTCTTTGTGGTTTTGTTCCCTGTTGTAACTTTCCACCAGTGTTGTTCCTATTTCTTTATTCATTTATTTTTACCCACGTGTTCTCTACAGACCAAGTACGGTCACTCACATGGTTTTCCATGCAGCTGAATTTGTCTTTTATATATAATGCTATTTCTCCTCTCTCTTCTTCCCATCTAATTTTTTGAATAGGTTATATATTTCAGTTGTTATATTCTAATAATAAATGTAAATTTTTTTTGTCGTGTCAGGAACGACTTGAGAAACTGCAAGTCGCTTCTGGTGTGAGAAAATTGGCCGTCCGCAAGGACATTGCCCAGGGGACGCCCAGATGATTTTTATCATCCTTGTGGGAGGCTTCTCTCATGTCCCCGCATGAGGAGCTGGAGCTGGTAGAGGGAGCTCATCCGCCTCTCCCCGGATTTGATAAATGTAATGACAAGTCTTTGTTGTCCCTACAAAGTTATATTAACCTTCCTGCACTAGGAGTTCATGTTCATCATATATGTTTCCGAAACTCTGTGCATCTAAAGTGGTTTTTTGTCCCCATCTTTTATTCTACTGTAACAACAACAACAACTTTATTTGTATTCCACCCTATCTCCCCGAGGGGACTCAGGGCAGATTCCAACATAACAATGGCAAACATTCAATGCCTACATAAAATACATGATACTGATATAAAATCCCAGAAAAAAAACCCATATATAAAAGTAGCATTAAAACCTAACACCAAATTAAAAACCTAGCATCAGTAAATTAAACTGTAGATTTTAGTCTAGTTCACGATCTTTCCCCCAGATTCTCCTCTAGAGCTCCTTTCTTTGCTTTTGGACAGATCATATTTAACCACCAAAGGATTTAGTTTAAAATCATCTTGATCAGATTCACCAGGCTTTTATAGTCTTCCTGGTGTTTGGGAAATGTATCCCATCGGAGACACTTGTCTAAAAAGTCAAACGTCTCTGGCTGACACCATCTGCATAAGAACTCACCCACTTCCTACATTGTCCTTGTCCCTGTGTGTTCCCTTATCTTTCACTGGTAGAAATAGCAAGAATAAGATCTGTGGTTTTAAACTCTTCCCTTTCCTAAACACCTCATAGTTCAAGGCGTCCTTTTGAAGTTTTGAAAGATTACAGAGCAAATGACATCTACTCAGAAGTCTGCCCTAACTGAGTATAGTTGTACTTACTCCAAGTAAACATTATAGAATAGCAGTCAAAATACTTGTAACTTTAGAATTGCAATGTACTTAAGAACTTGTACCTTGTGAAGCAACTTTCTAATCCTTACACATTCATTTTATCTGTACATTTGTTTCCCAATATTCTCACTTGAAATCCTAGTATTATTTTTAGCTCTAACAAAATCCTTGGTTTGCCTAAGTATACAACAGGGATCTCTTCACATTTTATACTGGATTTATGTTCTATGTAAGTCATGGGAGGAAAACAGAACATGCATATGTGGGGTAAACTACTTGCTCTCTGAGTAGGAAATATCAGAGGGAAATTGTAGACAGTAAAATTTTAGACAGTTATGGCTTCAAGGATTAAAAGACATACACATTGGAATTTTGGGAACTAAGACTGTCTTTTATGTCTAATTTTTGCAGAAACAATCCAAAAACATAAAATAGTTTTAGCCACATAGTGTTTAACACGTAAGGCAAAGCAGTGCACTGTCTTAATAATACAATTATATGATTTTATCAAGAAATCTACCAGGGTAAACCTAGGCATGCAAGTTACCTTCATCAGATTTTAAATCCATCTGGTTCGATTCTTCAGTGCTAGCTTCTGAAGAAATATGCTCAAAACTTTTTTTCAGCTGTTGTAAGAAGACTTCCATTGACAGGGTAAAATGGAGTTCTTTATTATTTAGCCAATGTACTACAAATGGACCATGTTTTTCTTCATTTTCATTAAGACTCAGAGACATGATGGAAGGAAGCAAAGGAATGTCTGTAAGCAAAATTGTAAAATTTCATTTAAATAAGAAAGATACACATGTTAATTATTTTCCGTTTCTAGTCAAACTTAATCTTGGTAAAGAGTTCAACAGTACCTCAACTCCGGCTGTTCACATTATAAGATTACAGGAGCTACACTGTGTATTTCTCCAAAAGTCCATTACATCTGTGCTTATAAAAGTTAGACTGGTGAACACCAATGAACAATCTGCTGCTAATCTGTAGTGAGTTTCTAGGAAACATTGTGAATATGATAAGAAGGAGGGAAGTAGCATGGTGGCGCCTCATGTGAAACCACTCACAATCACTAACGGAGCACCTCATTGGCTCATTTTGGGAACCCCTGTTATAGAGGGAAAGCCAAGTAGCATTCAAATATACTAAAACTTTTCATTCTTCATCACCTGTGGCTGGATTGATGCTGGCAGCAATATGAAAGTGGCAAAGTGCATTTGATTGTAGTGGAGTGTTCCGATGAACTTCGTGAGGATCTTGTTGATGGGGTAAGTACCCAGTATGTGCAAGTGCTAACGATCTTCTTCGTCCACGCCGAAAGGGTCTTAGGTTTAGCTATTGAGAGGATGAATCACATGACATTATTCAAGGGAAGAAAAACCATTTTTGAAAAATTATCTTATGTACTATGGCTAATGAAATATAAATGTACTGAATATGAATTACTGCCAGTATGTTTTATATAAAAATATGGTCTATACAAAGAAGTGTCAAATAATAAAAAACATTCTAATTAGCAAAACAAAAAATCTATTACGACAAAGCAAACCCTATTAAATTAGTCTTATGACTTCAGAATGCTCAGCACGAACAAATGCAACTCCCATATTTACTCAAGTATAAATCTAGAAATTTTAGTCAAAAATCAACCCAAAAGCCTAGGTTGACTCACCGATGGGTCTATTTAAGTACCATACTTAATTCTTATAATAAAAGGAACAAATCCCTTCACAACAAAATGGTAAAAGCAAGGGTTTAGTCCATCCCATGAGAACCTTAAAAACACATTAATTCCCTTTACTCTCTCTGCTGTAGCACTGCTTCTGCCCTTTTTGAATTTCTGAATGAGAAAACAGTGGTGATGGGCAGCCGTTCAGCAGTGGAACTCTCTGCCCCGGAGTGTGGTGGAGGCTCCTTCTTTGGAAGCTTTTAAACAGAGGCTGGATGGCCATCTGTCAGAGGTGATTTGAATGCAATATTCCTACTTCTTGGCAGGGGGTTGGACTGGATGGCCCATGAGGTCTCTTCTAACTCTTTGATTCTATGATTCTAGGAGCAGCTGGCACTCTGAGGTGCCACTGGTGTTTTCTTCTTTCCATTGAATGACTCTCAACTTATCCATGGGTCATATCAAAAAGCCAAATTTTGGTCCAAAAGCCTGCCCTCAATTTATACATGAGGCTGATTTGTATGTGGCTGACTTAGCTTCTTACCTCCAAAGCATTTTTCATGCTTTCTTTACTGGAAGCGTTCCTCTTAAAGTTATTAGTTATCTTCACTGGTTCAGGACAATGGTTGTATCCACCACCATACAGCAGGCTATCATTGGGCAACAAAGTTTCTGCCCAGAGACGACATATATTATCCTTGCAGCACGTCAACAATACATTACATACAGCACCACTAAGGGGAAAAAGTAAAGTTACAGAAAAAATTCAGAGATAAGGATTTCTGCATCCTACAAAGTGCTATTACTCACAACAGGTGTCATTTTCTGGTTTAAGGTCAACTGCTTTAGGCAAGAAACATGTGAGGATGGATGCTTGGAAACAACATTGTATAGAATGCTCTTTTCACTCTTTGAAAAAAATGCAAAACAAGCGATTGATTTCTTAAGAACAATCTCCTGATAGACCACAATGTGAATAACAACAATTTAAGCTAAAGTTTGCTTGAGTGTATTAGAGCACTGGGATTCACAGTTTTTGTTTCCATTTAAATGTATTGGAAGGTAATTCATCATTTAACTCTGAAACCTATAGTATTACTTTAATTAACCATAGGGTTAGGTTAATTAAAGTAATATTACAGAGTCTTTAAAACAAATTCTAACAGTTCTAAGAAGAAATAATAAGCATCCTCACCGTGGCATGTAATTGCTTGTCTTTCGCCATGAAAAGTCATTTACAGAACGAGGATGGACTAAGTAAATAAATGAGAATGCCACTTCCTGTACTGTTGTTTCTGGTGTTCTAGCATGAGGTGTAACAGCTGCTTTCCAACTATCAGTGTTAT
Source organism: Anolis sagrei (assembly GCF_037176765.1). Classification (NCBI taxonomy): domain Eukaryota; kingdom Metazoa; phylum Chordata; class Lepidosauria; order Squamata; family Anolidae; genus Anolis; species Anolis sagrei. Next base: position 241,705,574 of record NC_090022.1, read on the forward strand.
ACCACACCTTTACAAGACAATCATCCTAGCATCCCAAAAGAAAATAGAAAATGTTAGTGCACTGTTTAATGACTCTATTTACATAAAACCTGGGTAGCAAACTAGGCAGTTTACAACAATAAAATGCCAAAGATAATAGAACAGATAGCAAAAAAAAATCAGTCACTTAAAATTTTAAATCCATGCCACACACGGAGTTTTATGTTGTTGTCAAGAATAGGAATGGATGGCCGTTGCCAAGGTTAAGTTTGTCTTCCTTCTTTTGATATACTTTATCCCTGTCTCAATTGCCTAAAGTCTTCCCAGCAAAATGAGGCATATTCCATCTCCATCTGCAAGGGATGAAGACACACTGTTTATCTAACCTGATGTTTATTAAACTAATATTGCAAGTTTTTGAAAATGGGATTACAGTAACAGAAGCTGTTTTTGATCTCAGTTTTGCACTATGGCTAAAGATGCAAATTTACAGTAAGCTATTCTGAAAATTAGCCTCTATCACAAGAGAATGTGTTTGTAGCAGTAAACTATTGTGCTACATTAATATTAAACTTGGTTGCTGTGAGTTTTCCTGGCTGTATGGCCATGTTCCACAAGTATTATTTCCTGATGTTTTGTTGACATCTATGGTAGGCATCCTCAGAAGTGGAGGGGTCTGTTGGAAACTAGGCAAGTGGGGTTTATATATCAGTGGAATGTCCAGGGTGGGAGAAGGAACTCTTGTCTGTTTGAGGCTAGTGTGGGTGTTGCAAATGGCCATCTTGATTAGCATTTAATGGTCTTGCAGCTTCAAAGCCTGGCCATTAAATGCTAGTCAAGGTGGCTATTGCTTAATTTCCAGCAATCCATCCATCTCTGAAGAAGCCTGCCATAGATGTGGGTGAAATGTCATGAGAGAATGCTTCTGGAATATGACCATACAGCCTGAAAACCCACAGCAACCCAGTGATTCCAGCCATGAAAGCCTTTGACAGCAAAATATTAAACTTCTTTATAGGATATAATTTATTTGAAAAGCTAAGGACTATGAAGTCAAATATTTTCAGAAAATAACAGCACTTTTTTTCGCCTTTTCCTTTTCTCTTCACTCTTTTTTTCCTTTAGTTTTCCCACTTTCCTATCAACACAATGTTCCCCCACTTTCAATGTATTCTATTTCATTTTTTGATCTTTTAAATTATATCTCTAACAATAAAAAATATATTGGGGGAAAAAGAGAGTAACAGCACTCTGAATTATAGACAAGTTGACAGTTGGAATGAAAAATTTCAATGGGAATACAAATATATTAATGTAAATAAACCTAAGTATGACAATATTACATAATATACAGATCAATAAATACTAACATCTGTAGACATCCTTTATTAAATGATAAAAGTTCTGACTTGGACATATTTTATTAGATCCTTATTACTACTATAGTCACCCACATTGATGTTGTACAAAGAGAAGAATTTCAAATCCTAACATTGCATAGGCTTTACCTTCCCTGCAGTAGCAAAGAATTCTCCGTCTGGTGAAAACTTCATTAGATAAACTTCAGAAGCAGTTCTATAAAGTAGAATAAAGGCACTCTGTTAAAACAATCAATGTTAACCACTAATTAACGTTGAATTTCTATGGCTTCTCCTTACGTTGTGCCCTTATAAAATAACACAGCAGGATTACTTCCCTACTCTCTATAGAAATAAAGTTAGATTTTGTTTTTCAAATGTACTGTATTTCTATTTTAGGCATATTTCAATATCAGTCATTTGGATTTCAACTAACAACAGGCACAAAGGCTCAGGCGTTTTATCTGGGTTATACTGATCTTGCTACAATTTCAGCATTAATATGTATTTTACATAAGGCAATATTTAGAAAAGTGTATAGGGCCTCATTCTTAGTCCTCAGGGCTTTCCCAAATGTTTTACTGCTCAGAGCAATGGTTCTCAACCTGTGGGTCCCCAGATGTTTTGGCTGGTAAACTGGCTGGGCTTTCTGGGAGTTGTAGGCCAAAACACAGGTTGAGAACCACTGGCTTAAGGCAAGATGGTAAACCCCACATATTCATATTCATAACTTGCTAACAGATGAGACATGGGGTAGTGTTAATGATATTTCTTTGTTTTTTAAATTTTTACAACCACACTTTTCTCTTTCAGTATCTCCTACCTGAGGCTCACTTTACTAGGGAGAGTAAAGCAACATAAAGACATTATTAATGATTTCTTACTTGCACTGCCAAATGACCCTCCAGTTCTGACTATCTGCTTTTTCAGGATTTTCTTCTTCTAATAGATTGTCAAAATTGGTGTTGGACCAAAGCTGCAGACAACTGGAACCAGTCAACAGTCGAGAGCCTAAAATTTGCACATTTTATACACAAAAATGAAAACAGATTTAGAGGTTAAATCATATAGCATAAACATATGCTTGGCACCAAAGCTCTTGTGCAACCTAAGTTATATTTAAATGCATTGGCAAGAACATCGAAGATCTCTAGAGCAGTTTGGGATGATGTGAGGGAATACCAGCAATTTTCAATTTATCTGGATTCAACAACCACTGGAAATCAGTAATGGATTAGGTTCTTGTGGGTTTTTTTCGGGCTATAGGGCTATGTTCTAGAGGCATTTCTCCTGACGTTTCGCCTGCATCTATGGCAAGCATCCTCAGAGGTAGTGAGGTCTGTTGGAATTAGGACATTGGGTTTATATATCTGTGGAATGGCTAGGGTGGGGCAAAGAGCTCTTCTCTGCTGGAGCTAGGTGTGAATGTTTCAACTGACCACCTTCATTAGCATTTGAAGGCCTGGCTGAGCCTGGGAACATCTTTTGTTGAGAGATGTTAAGATGTGCCTGGTTGTTTCCTCTCTGCTGTTTTGCTGTTGTAATTTTAGAGTTTTTTTTTAATACTGGTAGCCAGATTTTGTTCATTTTCATGGTCTCTTCCTTTCTGTTGAAATTGTCCACATGCTTGTGGATTTCAATGGCTTCTCTGTGTAGTCTGACATGGTGGTTGTTGGTGTGGTCCAGCATTTCTGTGTTCTCAAATAATATTGCTGTGTCCAGGCTGGTTCATCAGGTGCTCTGCTATGGCTGACTTCTCTGGTTGAAGTAGTCTGCAGTGCCTTTCATGTTCCTTGATTCGTGTCTGGGCGCTGCGTTTGGTGGTCCCTATGTAGACTTGTCCACAGCTACATGGTATACGGTAAACTCCTGCAGAGGTGAGAGGATCCCTCTTGTCCTTTGCTGAACGTAGCATTTGTTGGAATTTCTTGGTGGGTTTGTAGATTGTTTGTATGTTGTGTTTCCTCATCAGCTTCCCTATGCGGTCAGCGGTTCCCTTGATGTATGGCAGGAACACTTTTCCTCTGGGTGGATCTTCATCTTTACTCTCATGGCTTGTTCTTGGTCTTGCAGCTCTTCTGATGTCTGAGGGGGAGTATCCATTGGCCTGTAGAGCCCGGTTGAGGTGGAAAAAGAAAATGAAGGAAGACTGCCTTTTCTAGATGTCCTAGTTATCCGCAAACCAGATCAACAATTGGGTCACACCGTCTACAGAAAACCCACACACACAGATAGATATCTACATAAAAACTCCAACCATCACCCAAGTCAAAAAAGAAGCACCATTAAAGCCTTGGCAGACCGTGCAAAAAGAATCTGCGAACCCCACCTCCTCCAAGATGAACTGAACCACCTCAACTGGGCTCTCCAGGCCAATGGATACTCCACCTCAGACATCAGAACAATAACCACACACACCCCTATCCCTCACTGTATATTTCTAAACTTCTTTTCCCACAACCAGGCACATCTTAACACCTCTCAACAAAAGATTTTCCCAGGCTCAGCCAGGCCTTCAAATGCTAATGAAGGTGGACAGTTGAAACATTCACACCTAGCTCCAGCAGAGAAGAGCTCTTTGCCCCACCCCAGCCATTCCACAGATATATAAACCCAATGTCCTAATTCCAACAGACCTCACTACCTCTGAGGATGCTTGCCATAGATGCAGGCGAAACGTCAGGAGAAATGCCTCTAGAACATGGCCCTATAGCCCGAAAAAACCCACAAGAACCTAGTGATTCCAGCCATGAAAGCCTTCGACAATACAATGGATCCATTCTCGTGAAGGACAGTAATATTGCTCATTAAGGAACACAATGTGCATTTACTATATACAACCTAAATTGATTAGCAAAGATCTTTCCTGAAAACCATGGCCGTCTGGTGACTTTAGTTTGACCCAGTGCAAATTTATGGCTTGAAAGCACCATTCAATTTGCAAATATATAAATCTCATTCAGATAACAAAGATTCATCATACCCACTCAGCTTTCCAGATTCCTTATCAAAATATGTGAGTTTATGAATAAAACATTACTTTCATAAAAGTGAAGGAATGTTTAGGCAGGCAGAAGAATACATCATTGGCGAATAATAGGTGAAAATGACTCAAAGAATGGAAAAGTATGATAAAAGCAAAACTACTATAAATGAATTGTGAAAGCAATATTATATTGCGGATGTACAGCGTATCCCAAAGATATGCATAATTTTTACAACCTTTTAAAAGCTACTTCAACTTATTTGACCTATTTAATATGGATTTCTTCTGTTTGAATTATTTACTGGTTTTTATTTGTTCGAGTTGTTACGTTATGATATCTATTTGCCATCCTGAATTTTCATAAAAAGGATAAATATATTTCAATATCCAAATAAAAATTGATCCACCTCCTTTACGAATATTTTTTACTTTTGCGCAATATCATGATGCATTAACATTTTTTCTTAGTCTAACAGATAACACAGAGATTAAAAATACTATTAAGTAATAACAATTTTAAAAACAATGTGATTTTTGTCCGAAGTGTTGTGGTGAAAATTTTAAACAACTGGGGTGAGGTCACCCTTTTATAGTTACAAAGTTTCAAAATGTGTCATATTCTGACAATATTTAGGCTTCTTCCACCAACAGTGACCAGAATTGCAATAATAATAATAAAATAAACAAACAAATGAAATAAACAGTGACTAGAATTGCAATACTACTACTACTACTACTACTACTACTACTAATAATAATAATAATAAAATAATAAAAATAGTAAATAAATAAAATAATAACATAATAAAAATAGAGACTGTGCAAGGAAGTTGATGAAACCATTGATTATATCCTCAGCTGCTGCAAGAAAATTGCACAGATGGACTACAAACAGAGGCACAACTATGTGGCCCAAATGATTCATTGGAACTTAGGTCACAAGTACCACCTGCCAGTAGTAAAGAACTGCTGCGATAATAAACTCAAAAAGAACTGCTAGGATCGTAAAGTAGGAAATGAACATGCAAAAATATGTGGGACTTTCGAATCCAGACTGACAAAGTTTTGGAACACAATACACCAGACATCACGATTGTGGAAAAGAAAAAAGTTTGGATTATTGATGTCGCAATACCAGGTGACAGTCAAATTGATGAAAAACAACAGCCATTATCAGGACCTCAAAATTTAACAGGGGAGTCCTTGGCATAAACAAGTACAAGTGGTCCCAGTGGTAATCGGCACACTGGGTACCGTGCCAAAAGATCTCAGCCGGCATTTGGAAGCAATAAACATTACCAAAATCATGATCTGCTAACTGCAAAAAGTCACCTTATTTGGATCTGCGCAAATCATTTAAAAATACATGACACAATCCTAAACGCTTGGGAAGTGTTTGACTTGTGATTTTGTGATATGAAATCCAGCATATATATCTCACTTGCTGAGACATACTATGTTTTTATATTGGTAAAATAATAATAATCCTATGGGTATTATTTGCCTATTTCTTCTGTTCATTTTTCCTGTACCAACAAATCATTATACAGATTATTAGGCTTGAGCCCAGATCCGTTTTTGGCCATTTCCTTTGGTTTGTTTGGGTGCCCATAATGGCAAGGGTCCAGCCGTCACGGATTCCCATTCATAATGGGACCATGTGGTAGCTGATCTCGGCTCCTCCTTCTTTATTCGGCACCATAGTTTAAACCTTTTTATTTTCCTTTCATAAAGGAATATAAGTTGGGAACGTGCGGGGATGGGTGAGTGAGGTGCACGCGTGCATTTGGGGGCTTGGGAGAGTCACTTTTTTTTAGATTTTTTGTTCTTCTTCCCTTCCTCTCCTTCAAATACTTCTAAAAAATAAGGGTGCTTTCTTAACCCTGTTGCTGACACCCAGGCTCCCTGAAGGAAAAAAAGGAAAGGCTCCCAAGAACAGGATCTAGTTGCATTTTTTAGGTACGAACCGAAAACGGCTATCCAGCTACCCACCCATTTTCAGGAGGCCCGTGAAAACTGATATGGGGGTCTACCGGTATCCAGCCATCAAGGTTCAGCCAAAATGTACAAGCCTACAGATTATCAAGAAAAGTATTTGTTTCTGCCCAGTCAAACTACAACTATCCGCTGCTACATCTATTACTTGAAAGACAGAAGAAGCAAATGATTAAGAGACCATGGGAATATAATGTAAAATACCCCTCCTTGATGTAGCACTCTCCAGCTATTGTGCAATTCAGTTCCCATCAGCCTCACTGAACAAGGTCAGGTATCCTGGAGATAATATTTTAATATAATATCTGGAGAGCATCAGGTTGGGAAAGGCTGATTTAGAAACTTACTGAAAAGATATCTGTACCTTACCATGGTCAAACACAATTTCATGCTGCTTTAAGACTTTGCAATATATGGTAATTATGCATCTTACCTTCTTTGCATTTTGATAAAACAGGTTAAACTTGGAAATTCATTTAAACACATAATACAAAACCTTAGACAAAATGAAATTAAATTAAAAACTGTACTTACCAGTAGGGTCCCATGTTAAATTATGCACCACATTTTCAAGTGAAATTTGATCTGACTTCTGCCACTGATAATGTAATCCCTAAAGTCAAATACAGACAGAATATGAAATAATTTTTTAAATCATATCTTCAGTTGACAATTTGCTAATTCAAGCGTATGATGTGATGTGCTGATTTGCTCTCAATCTGTTTTCATCAAGGTCCAAGAAAATAAATTGTATACTCACAAATACCTGAGATATCAGTGAAAACTGTTGTTCAAGATCAGCATTAACTGAAAGCTGATTTAATATGGGATCAAAGGGCATATTTGTAGAAAGAAACCCACTAAAAACAATGGCAATATGGCAATGCAATAACTGACAGCTTGAACTGTCTGAAAGAATGGGTTGTAATCCATAATTCTAAGAATGTTTCCCATCAAATACTAATCTATAGTGACTGAAAATCCTTTACAGATCAAAAAAAATGTAATTCTCTATATATACTCACTTGGGAAATAGGTTCCATTCCATTCAATAGATATGTAAAAACATTCCAGTCCTTAGCATGTATATTGACAGATTTGTACAGCCAGTTCCTTTGGAAATCCTATCTAGGCTTATTGCCACTGAATCAGCATCCAAGGAATTAACTACTAATCTGTCCATTATTCTTTACTAATTCAGTGTCAAGTGAGTAAACCTGCAAAGCTTTCATCCTTCCTGCTGACTGATAGCTCTCAAAGTATGTGGCTTTGACTTCTTATCCCAAGAGGTCCCAGGGATTGTTCAGCATGGTGGCAATGCAGTATAAACCAATCTGGGAAATATTTGAATGTACAAACTATGTCATCAACACCCTGTCTTCTCCTTAAAGCTTCCTTCAAAGAGACAACCAGCTACAGAACTCAGTGAAGGATGTTTTCTAGCTTAACTTGCTAGTTAATCCCACTCAGAAGAAAGATGTTTCCATCAGCCCCTTTGGATGGGAGATATAAGAAAGTGGAACGTTCCAAAAGTGTTTGTTCTTGTGACTTGATCTCTGCTGAAACACTTCATCAGTCTTTGTTTGTTTGCACCAAATATGATAATATATGGATGAAATACAGGAATTTATTTTTTCAGTGTTCTCAGTGACAAGGGTGTTATAAAATTCCATATCTTCTGAACAACTCTGATGCTTTATTTTGTGAGACTGTTGCATTTTCCCCCTTGAGATTAGTAATTTTAAGTATGTTTTCTTTTCATTTGTGATTTCCTCTTGTTGTATATATCAGTGCTGTACGCCAATCTTGCTGTTGTATGCCAATAAAAGATGTATGTGTGAAACCTGCCACGTCCCAAGTGTGACATTTTCAGCCAAAGATTGAATTGCCTCTGCTTGGACTTTCTTTGTTCCAGTATGTAACCATAGTATTGGGCCAATATATGCTGAATACTGAGTCTATTATGGGAACTTCCTTATGGCAAAACTAGGAATGACTTGTGCCTTCCCCCAGTCAAATCTATTCAACACTTTCCTGTTCCTTAATCATACTATTAGTAAAACCATTCAAAGGAATGGAGGACAGCATAAATATGTGAGCTACCAAATTTCACAATTTTTTTTGTGTCAGGAGTTTGAGAAACTGCAAGTCGCTTCTGGTGTGAGAGTATTGGCCGTCTGCAAGGACATTACCCGGGGGACGCCCGGATGTTTTACTATCCTGTGGCAGGCTTCTCTCACATCCCTGCATGGGAAGCTGGAGCTGACAGATGGAGATCACTTCACTCTCCGGATTTGAACTGCTGACCATTGGGAATGATTCACATTTCTCAGGTATGTTAACACATGATGCCGCAACTTCATTAAAGCTAAAGCGGTGAGCTAATAACTCCATATCTACTAACTTGTGTTCAATTGGAGAAAAGGTGGGCTACAATTGAAATTAATATCTACCAAAGGTTTATCATGTCTCCAGAACAATTAAAACAAACCATGCAACATATGCAATATTTAGTCACGAAATAACAAGGCTTACAGTATGTTGAATATTCTTCTGTTTTAGATGTGGAATTGGCTCAAAGATGCAAATCACATTCCCATAAGAAGCTGCAATCTAAAAAAATGCAGATTAAAGTTAATAGCTTATTTTATGGTTGCTGAACTCTCTTTCACAGTACAACTGTCAACAAGAAATAACATGTTTCAGGGTATTTCAAGGCAACACAACTCTGCTTTGTGTAGCTATGGTCAAATGAAGCTTTATAATGACCTAGATATATCTAACATACAGTTAGAAGTTCCAAAATATGATTATAGCCTAGGTGCAACACTATATTGGTTCTGCAGCACCAGTACACAACCTTACCCCTTAATATAAAGAAAATAAACATACATTACCTACATTATCTGTTAAAGTAAAAGATATAGCATACTGAATAAGAGGATTAGCAAAAACAAGAATTGCCAGAATATCTCTAATATTTGTAGGCAGTGTATTCCCCATACTAGATGCCTCCATGTGAAATGCCTTGCTCCTAACTACTCTCTTGGAAGTCTATAGGTTTCCCATTCCAGTTTCTGTATAAAATTATTTTCACTATCAATTCCAAGATACAGTACTGACATATAAAATGCTACTCTTTATTAGAATACATAGGAACATATTGCTGTTGTTGTTATGTGTCTTTCTGACATATGGCAACACTATTATGGTGATTTTTTTTAAAGATTATTTTCCTTTGCCTTCCTCTGGGGCTGAGAGTGTGTGACTTGCCCAAGGCTACCTGGTGGGTTTTCATTGTGGAGTGAGAATTCAAACTACCACATCACACTGCCTTTTAGGTTAGATGTACTCAGTTATAAATTCAAAAGACAAAAGAAACTGTTACAAAACAAATCATCACATGGAACATTGTACACATCAGCATGACCTAAATATGCCAGCTGGAATTCTGTCAAAACTAGATAGAACTGAGTGCAATAAAGGTCATAAACAGGCAAAAGCGTACTATGTGTAAAGAAAAAAATCCAAATATATAAAACAATGAAGTACTCCGAGAGACTCTTAAATGAATACTCCAATATCTAATAATTTTCACAGGGCACACAAGACAGCTTTAAGTATTATGAATAACTCTCAGAATGGACAAAGGTTGTGAGGTTTTTTTTCTCTCTCAGAAAGATAAACTTTACATAAATGTTTAGCTGTAAATTCCCTATTTATCTTTAACGAACAACTTTGTTAATATTAAGTAATTTTAATATAATGTTACCCACACAGTTGATTTCCTGACTTCATAAAGAATGCAGCTGGCACTCAACCTTACGCTGAGCAAAGGGACCCCTGACCACAGCAGCTACCTGACTTTCAGATACAATTTTAGGTCCAATAGCAGCCCTAAACTGCATCTCTGTTCTTTTAGAGGGAATCCAGCCTCTGTCAGAATAGGCCGTAGTCCCAACCTCTGGTAGGTTTTCTACTGACTGACAGAATTTCCATCTTGTCTGGATTGAGACTCAGTTTATTCATGTACATCCATTCCATCACTGCATTCTGGATTCTCCCAGCTTCCTTGCAATCAGTTGTAAAACAAAGATGAAGCTGGTATCTTTAGCATACTGTTGGCAGGATGACATTCCCTGGCAGCTTCATGTAAATGTTTCAACATGTAAAGGACAGTACTGAGGTATCTTAAACTGTGCAGGCCAATAACCAAGACGCTAAAGTAATAGTTCCCAATTCCACCTTCTCGAAATATTCATTCAAAAAGGACTGGACACACTATTAAATGATATTTTCAAGCTGCACATGAGCTTATTAAGAAACCTACAGAATACAGAATAATTCACTTGTTAGAGGACTAATAGGGAAGTAGCATGCAAATTTCTCTGACTTGGGGGGGTGTGGATAGGATAATGAAGAAATGTACATGTATTACAATATTGTATATAATGTGCAATAAAATTACTTTTAAATGTTTTTAAACTCCCACACAAGTTAAATGGCCTAGAATAATGTCAAGATCTACAGTACTGAATGCACCAAAGTGGAACACCAACACCAACAGAAATACACATCCCCACATAGTTTCTGATTTAAATAATCTACAAAGGCCATGTCTGTCTCATAACCAGGCCTGAGCCCAGATTGAAATTGATCCAGGTAATTTGTTTCATCCAAAAAAGTGACAAGTTGTGCTACAATCACTTGCTCTAAGGCTTTATTTAGAAAATGAAGATTATAAATTGATATTTTTTGGAAGGTGAGACAAAGTGCAGTGACTGTGTAATATGTCAATTAAGTGGAGGTGGAATTATTTTATTTATTATTTACAACATTTCTAACCTGTCTTTCTCAACCCCTCCCCCCGGGGGGGGCATTCAGAGCAGCACAACACAGTCCTCTTTCAAATAATACTCTCCAATTTCCACAGTTATATCACATTCTTTGGATTTTGCTAAATGTGAAACCAATACAATCTTAGATCAAATAATATTGTTGCCTGAATCTCAGTTCAAAACTAGGTAAGTTTTAATATTTCTTGTAAAATCAAATTTTCAGTTGCCTACCCTTTATTCAATGTGAATAACTCCTAACATCATGTTTTCTACTTTTTCTTTAAGAAGCATGAGGATTTTTCAAATTTCATGTGAGAGCATTGCCTTCTACCAATGAGACACTTTAAATAAATTAAGCAGCGGAATGTTTAAAAGATGTCTCTGGCCATTGGTTCTATACTACACTTGAGGATGTCTCACAACTCTTTCATTTTTTCCTAGTCCACCCGAGACTTTTCATTTAAGCATTATACTTGGGCGCAGGGGGGCTATTATAGTGGGTTATTACAGTGCCCCTATTGTTAAGCAACTGGCAATTGAAATTACTTGCCAATCTGTTGCAAATCATTCGCAGACCTGCAAATAAATTGTGGGATAGCTATATGGGGCAGTGTGTGTGTGTGTCTTTCCAATATCACCCATAAAAATATTTTAATAGATTCTGTTTCTGCTAAAATGCTAATTTTTGTATGAAGCCTTCAGCCCCTACTGTCATAGAACATAACCTTGGAAAATCTGTTCCAGAAACAATATCTAGGATTAAATACAGACAGTAATGGCTAGAAGTTGAATATGTTCATCTTTGTTAATGGCACAGAGTTTAAAGAACGAAATACATATTATTTTCCTAAGGTATTATGAAAAACATGCATTACAATATGTGTTAGATATAAGAACTATTATTAATGTTACATCTTACCTTTCCTTGCTGCATAGAGCAGTCAATACATCCCACTTGTATATTTCCATGTTTGGCTCCAGGAATTATTTGTAGCCTTTCAAAATCAGTTCCAAGTACCACAACATCACATCCTGATGCATATGCCTAGGAGAATTTAAGAAATTGGATATTTTTTCCTCATTGTTTAATAACAAAACTAGAAGTTTAAAAAAGATATGTAAATAACAATTACCATTTATACTACATATTTCTTTAATCCATATCATGATTTCATCTATATCATGATTCAAACAATGGCGGAACAAGTTGATATTGAGCAGGAATTTGGAAGGTCTCGCCTTAGAGACGGAGGCCTGTCAGTCCCACCAAAGAGGATCTGTTTACCCTGGCAAGAAAGAAGCATGCAAAGCAGAGTTTTCCCTGAGTTTTCCCAAATAAATCTCACCGAAGTAGAAGAAAATGCCATCGAGTTTTTTATTTGCTCCAGCTGGAGCAGATGTCAAACTGCAATCATTTGCCAAAGTCGACATGTTTTGCAAAGGGAAACATTACACTTTTAATAGGAAATACAGAGCTGTCAAATTCAAATGTCCTGCTCCCACCCCTCTCGCCGGCATTGTGCTGATTGGTTGAAGTCATCGACTGGCTGGGAGATGTGTCTGGCTTAGCTGCGCCTCAGCTAATCAGGAAGCCAGTGCCACTTCGGCCTCTCGGCCAATGGGAAGGAAGGAGGCGGTCCAGGTGGAAAACAATGAACCGGGAGGAAAAGATGAGTGGATTAAATGATTAATGTGTGTATAATTGCAGGTGATAGCTTTCCTAAGCCTTCGAGCCAGCTATGTTATTGTTCTGAGTTTCTGTAAAATACATCTTCGTCTGACTCGAAAGTCAGTCCTTGGGTCCTGGGTATGGGTTTAGTGATAACATTAGAAACTGATATCAGCCAGGGGAATGGAGACAATGAAAAGAGGCTGTGGTGATACCAAAGTCATATTGGCAACCCACTTCACTCAAACATTTGAACTTTTGTGCTTCTATTAGAAGAGCTATTTTATATGTAACATACTTCTCTTGACTTCAAATAAATTGTTGAAAAAAGTTGTCTTCAGCCAATTACAGGAAGCAGTTCTCACAAGTAAATTCAAGACTTTAAACTCTTATTCAAAATAAAGATTGTGACAAAGATTTGATTACACTCTATACAGACTATCTTACTCTGACTTCTTGTTTATTCTTAGAAACAATGATATTTCTGAATAACTGAAATGTCCCTCTATATTTTTGGGGATCCCATTTGGTTCTCAAACTGGTAAAATCATGTGGCCGCATGCGTCATACTAGAGAGAATTATTTTGGCTACCAATAAGTTCATTGGGTGTACTTTAAATTATGAAAGAAGTTGGACCCAACACAATAATTTCTAATAATGAACTTCTATGGACAACAGCAGTGGCAACACTATCTGCTTTGATAAGATCAAACTGATTATTACTGCAGCAAAACAATAGGATTACATACACCTTTGGCCTGATCGCTTTATGATCTTATGTATTAATGGAATTACAGCATGTTGTTATAGCTACATTCAACTATCTGAACATAATTATCAGTAACAAAGCTTTTTTTTAATCCTAAGCAGTCAATTAAGGATTGTTTTTGTTGTGTGCCTTCAAGTCATTTCTGATTCATGGCTACCCTAAGGGAACCTATTATGAGGTTTTCTTGACAGGTCTTGTTCATGTTGCCCATGCCTTCCACTGAGGCCTAGAAAGTGTAGCTTGTCTAAGATCACCCAATGGGTTTTCATGGCTCAGTGGAATTCAAGCCATGGTCTCCCAGTGTTTAATCCAACACTGATGCCACTACACAATACTGGCTTGCTCAATTAAAGATAGAGCAACAGGGGAAAAAAACACCAGGATAGAAAAAATAATATCCTATAAACTGCTATTTTAAATTCACTTTTATTTACAGACAGCTCCTTACATTCAGAATTATATTTCTTAAGCAACATTTGTTACCAAAACCCTCCTTCTATAGTTGTAAAAATATGTTTCTGAAGAAATATAATATTCCTTCCCAAAATATTTAAAATGGATTAGTACATGAGCATGATTTGAATCAGAAAAATAGTAAGCACAGTGATATTAGTTGCAGTTTTGGGTAAGACATTATGCTGTTTTGTTTTTAGAATTTAATGATAAACAATGGCTTATCACTACAAGCATAAGCTAACTCTGAAAAACTCAGGCTCCCTCCCCACCCCCAGTTACATCTGGGAAGTTTTTGCTTTTACTTTACACTACCCATAGATTGGTATCATACCAAAATCCCGGCAAACTGTGGCTATTTGAATAATATTAGCTTCAAATCCACAAGGCTAACTTGTTTCAATTTGTCACAGTTTCAATTAGCCATGGTTTAAGTTCTTAAAGGAAAAACTGGTTCAATTAATTCAGAAATGGAACCTTCCAATCTTCTGCTTGTAGCTGTTTTAGAAAAGGAGAAGACAGAGCATGCAAGCCTCAGGCTTATGAACACAACAATACAGCACTGTTCTTTGCTATATCCAAACCAGAACAGGAGGCCCATGGTTCAAGGCAAGAGGCCCCCATTTTGTAGCCTACCTAAACAGATTGTGGCTAAATAGCACAAACCATTGAAAACCAAGACTAGTAAAAATCTAAGACTATAATTTTGTTCCCAGTTGGATATGATACAAAACCTGCATGTAGTTTTTTACAGTGGTAAATTAGATAGGGAAGAAAGTACAGTTATGCAGTCTGCCTGCAAGTTTGCTTATTTCACATATAGCCTACTGAATTCAATATGATTTCCCTTTAATCTGCATAATAGGATTGCAACATTAGATTTGGTAGCATCAAATCAAAACAAACTTGAAGTTGCTACAAAACACAATTGTGAAACAAAAAAAGGGAATGTGATAGATATTGATGGATATTGTTTGCTTCTATCGGTGATAGCATTAGAAAGGTAGAATACTGTACAGAATACTTCTGGCATGGAGACAAAGACAGGTGTTTCCCAACTATTTTATCCTTCCCTGTAGCCCTAGGATCACCTCCAGCAGAAGGTTTGCTAGGAGAGTGAGGCATAGGGAGGGAGAGATTGGCAAACATTACTTCCTTCTATATCAGGAGCAGAATTCTATTTGCAGAAGGCAACATTTACATTTGAAAAGCCCTGCATATTCTGTCCTTTAAAATACTTGATCTAGTATCTAGTTAAGACTTGTCTCTAAAAACAAAAATCACAGTATATGCTGTAAAACAAATGCTGCAATGTCCATAAACTTGCAAATAAAATTATGGTTGCTGATTCTGCTTTAACCAAAGTAACTATTTTCTTCATTGTGATAATATTCAGAGAAATAGATCTGTTAAGGAAGGGGGGAGGGTCATGTTGCAACTAGTATTAAAGATGCGGTCACATTTTTTTCTTTTCCCCCTTTTAATCTTCTTTGTTGTCTTATTGCAAACCCATGAATTCCCAAGAGTTTTCTTAGACAAGGAATACTAAAGAGGTCATTTTGCCAGTTTGTCTGAAATATTGCTGAAAGCACCTGGCAGTAATTTGTGATCCCCCCATTTCAGTGCTAACCATTGCTGATTCCTGCTTAGCCTTCAAGATCAGACAGTAACTAGTACCTTTAGGACATCCATTGACTTACTACCCATTTATTTTGGCTTTTGGGAGTTGGGGATAAGGCCATATAGAAATATATTTCTTTTAAAATTACAACCTTAACAGACTATTCATTTGTTCCTCATCATGCAACATGATAATTCTATTTTGACTACATTTCTCAAGAAGGGAAATTGAAAAAACAGCTGAATGTTCATCCAAACAAGTAAAAGTTCTTCCAAGTGACCTCTCAGATAAAATGCTTCAAGGCACCTCTGATGTAATAATTTTCTTGCATTCACACCAACCAGTAGAGTCTGCTGACATTATCGTGTTCTTAGCCTATTTAGTAAACAATGCTTATGCTCCCTTGCTCATTTTTAAAACAGAACAGAACCTGATAAACCTTGAAGAGCTAGCCTTTTACTAGATTTCAGCCATAGTAAAAACATGATTGAAGGCTCATAATATTCCACATGAGTAGAATCCCAGTTTCAATACATGGCGCCTCAAATTAATATAAGTCCAAGCACAGAGTACTGTGTTTAGAAAATAGATATTGAAGAGACAGCAAGTAGTTTAGTGAATGTTAGTGATGTTTCTATTCCTTTAACTTGTGTAGTCCTCTGAAAAGCCTAGACCAAGAGGAAGAACTGTAGCTCCCATCATCTTTGGTTAGCCCAGCAAAGAAGACGGGTGGCCCCATTCTTGGTTTCATTGAATCTCCATTATCAGAAATGCTTGGGACCAGAGACTTCTTGTATCTCTGATATATCTCATTATATGCTGGGTGACCTTGGACAAGTCACACTTCCTCAGACTGAGAGGAAGGCAAGGGCAACCCCCTTCTGATCTAATCTTGCCAAGAACCTTCATGATAGGTTCACCTTAGGATGAACGTAAATTGGAAAAGGCTTAAAAACATATACAACAACAATGAAAATATTTATTTAGCAGCTGTGCTGGGAAAGGCCTTCAGGCCACATGAATCCCGATTAAAACCAAGTCTTTTATGAAGACACCTGAAACCGACAAGTTAAAAACTTCACACAAGTTAATAGTTTCTGCGAAGTCTAGGACTGACAAAAAACAAAGCTTTTACATACAGAACATGGCTGATTTTAAAGCTACATGTTATAACAGGAAAATTAGACAGCAAACAGTTATCTTTCATATATACACTATTTACATGCTAATAGGAAAGATAAAAGACAAGGAAATCATATTTCACTAGTAAAAATAACATGCAAGAGCAGCACCAGGCAGTCTCTACTCTTGGTCCTGGTAGCTCAATATGTCCTTTTCTGCATTTCCAGCATATTTCAAGTCAGAGATAGAAAGGTCTAAAAGGAAGGTTGATACCTGAATGTTCTTTTGGCAGTGCAAGATCTTCTCTGCTTGACATTTGATTTAGGCAGATATATGAAAAGAAACTTTATCAGGTCAGTTAAATGTCAATTGAAGATGTAACAAATCTATAAACTGAATCTTATACTTTCTTCTCCCAATGGATATTTATATTTTTTTTAATTTTTCAAATATTAAACATTATTATTGCAGCAATTCAGATATGGTAACTTAATAACTCCACTGTTG
Organism: Anolis sagrei; assembly: GCF_037176765.1. Lineage (NCBI taxonomy): Eukaryota > Metazoa > Chordata > Lepidosauria > Squamata > Anolidae > Anolis > Anolis sagrei. The sequence goes on from NC_090022.1 coordinate 241,722,872, forward strand.
GAAAATTGTGTTTCTAAACAGAGTTATAATATTGTCCAAGGCATTGGCTTTCTATTAAACTAAATTAATAGTTGCTAGTGTCATAGGATTGTCATTTCCATAATTCTGAACATCTATTAACATCAATACATTCTGTACTCAGGAGTTGGGGACAATATCGAGAAGGGCTGGAGACTGAGATCATAATTTGGATTAGAATATACTGTGAAAAATTATTTCAAAGTTGACCAGATACAAAACAGCAGTGGTCAAGAATCTTCTCTCAGTAAATATTGTAGTCGTTGAGTGCCCTTATGTGGAATTCTAAAATTCTCTGAAATCCCAAATTGTCCACATGTGTGGTTGAGACAGTCACTTTTTGCTTTACAAACTTTGCTTCATACATACAATTATTTAAAATAATATGTATAATATTACCATCAGATTATGTGCATAAGGTGCATATATAACATAAATATTTTTTTTGTGTTTAGACCTGGGTGCCATATTCAACGAATTTATCAACAGGTAGTTTAAAATCCAAAAAGAGCCTGGTCCCAAGCATTGTGGTTAAGGGATACTCAACCTGTACTTTGATAAAATGTCACAGCTTTGAAGTTTGCAACACTATTTAAACCGATTTTGCACATTTCAAAAGACTTCTGATAAAGTCCATCAGGATTCCCTGCCCTATCTTTGCAGCAACACTGATAAAAGTCTGACAGCTTCACTGTATGAAATTTTGTAATACAGACACTGATGAACAAAATACCAGGCACTTCAGTGTTTTAAATATGGAGAAATAGGCTTTTAACATAGCGTAAGAGATTTAATTAAGACTGCTAAAAAGTTTATTCTGTTAAGGACCTAGATATGCCAGCGTTTCATCATTTGCAACATGAAACAACACAAGGAGAAATTTGCTATGCCCCTTCAAGATGTTTTTGACTTATGTTGATCCTCAAGAAAATTTGTCACAGGGTTTTCCTGACATAATTTGCCTTTGCCTTCCACTCATTGTTGTTGTTGTTGTGTGCCCTCAAGTTGTTTCAACTTATGAGACCTTAAGGCAAACCAATAATGGGGTTTTCTTGGTGAGATTAGTTTAGAAGATGTTTGCTTTTGTTCCTGAGACTGAGGTAGGACAAGAAAATTAGGAACTGTTTCTGAACATTACCCAATAAGATACTTTATCTGCAATAATATGAACTGTACATGATATTGTCCATGCATACAAATCATTTTCAAGTTGATTTTTTTGCCTTGATTGCCCTATCAGTCACACGTTTTGGTAGCATAACTGTGCAAGAATGGAAAATTTTATGCTTCAAGTCTTACAGTGCAAGCACTGTGCTGCACAAATCACATGAAGTTGACTTGCAAATATTTTTCTTTTTTTAACATCACAGTTGTACAAGACACAAGAAATATTTCACTAGCATCAGAGAAAAAAAACTGATGTAAAGAAAGAAAAACGATTGCAGCAGCCCCAACCCCCCATACACACACTTGCAAGAATTGCTATGTAGGAGCCTATAAATGAGGAAACAGTAACTTCTGTTTCATTTCTGTAATTACACAGACCCTAATGTTAAACTTGAACTCTGGCTTACATTGTGAATAGACAGGCTTGAAATAACAATTGCTACAGTATGAAGAGATGTCCCTAAGCATGTGAAGAATTCCTTCAGGTTGGTTGGATTGAGGGCTAATATGGATCCTGCAATCTGGAAGACTCACTGAATACCTTTTAACAGCTAATAGTTGCTAGAGTGGTTATTTGAAGGCTATGAAAATATTGAATACATTTTATAGGTATTAGCTCATCAGAGTTACAAATTCTAATTTAATCTATAATTTAACATATAGTGTTCATATAGTTATTCCTGCAGAGCAGTACATTGCTCACACTGTTGCAGTAGTTGCAGTCTTCACTTAAAGTTTATCTTGTACTTTTCAACACTTCTCCTGAGTCCCCCCTCGAGGGTGAGAAGGGTGGGGTATAAATATAGGAAATAATTAAATTCTCTACTATTGGAATAGATACATTATACATTAAGGATGTATACACTTCTTGAAAAGAATGGTAGAAAATCCAGAATAATTAGTGTTAATGGTGTATATATGGGAGGGGGCATTGTGTGTATGTATGTATAAGTGTGTGTTCAGAGGTTGGGTGTCCAATGAAATCCAAATTACCCCAAAATCCAAAATTGTCCACGTGGGTTGCTGACATAGTGATGTCTTTGTTTTCTGATGCTTCAGTGTACACAACCTTTTTCCATGGAAAAAAAACAAACGTATTGTGTATACAATTAGCATCATACTATCTATGTAAGGTGCATAAGAAACAAAAATGAATTCCTTGATTAGACTTGGGTCTCATTTCTTAGCTTTATATACTTATATGTAATATACAGGTATTCCAACATAATAACAATAAACCCAAATACTTTGGGCCAGAAGTTTTGTTTGTTTGTTTTTTTTCAAATTTTGGAATACTTGCATAAACATAATAAGATAGGACCCATGTTTAAACATTTTTATACTGTTGCGCACAAAACAAAGTTTGTGAACACTGAACCATCAGAAATCAAAGGTGACACTATCTCAGCCACCCATGAATACAATTTTGGATTTTGGAGTATTTGGGATTTTCAGCCTGTGCATATACACAGGCCTTTGATCTTTGATATTGCTGTTTTTAAATGGTTTGAAATTGTTTTTAAATTGTCTTAGATTTTAGCCTGTTCTTGTAAGCTGCTCTGAGCCCCAGGGGAGTGGCAGCATATAAGTTTGAATAATAAATTAATAAATAAATATATTCCTTCCTTCTATATATAAACATACACATACCTACACATATACACTCAGGTTGGGTATAGCCTACTCCTTTTGGTTGTTTTACTTGTAAAGTGCCATGCACATTAACACACACACACACACACACACACATTCTTTTACACATATGTGTAAGGTGAAATCTTCTGAACAGGGGCACAGACAGTAAACAAACACCACAGGAGCACTAACTGTTCCCTATGCTGTTACCTTTCTGCAGAAGCAATAACTATTGATCTACCCACACTTGTTTTTGAATTGCTAGCTTGGTAGAAGCTGGGCCTAACACCGGGAGCTCACCCCACTCCCCGGATTTGAACCACCAATGAGGTATATGTCGGAATTTAAGACACAAGTGAAGACATGTCTCATCCAGTAGGCCTACCCAGAAAGTCGTTAAACATAAACATGAATTTTAATGCATGTCCTTTGTTTAATCTCCGTTTGTATGTAACTTTTATAGAGGTACGTTTTAGTGTGTATTTGCAGTGTTTCTGTTGTGCTTATGTATATGATCCATGATAAGAGGAGAGTATAAAACAAAATTATTATTAGTATACGCATTAGCTTTGTAGCTGAAGAGAGGGTTAAGTATCTCCCATACAAACACACATAGAGGCCTGTAGCCAGAAAAAAAACTTCAGGAGGGGTTGACACTTCAGAGATGACTTTTCAGGTCAGTGTCTCCTGATCTGGCACAAAGCTCAACGAAGTCCTGAAATTACCATCATTATGCAAAGGTTCTTCATAGGTAATAGGTCCAGAGTCATTATTCCCTTTTTAAGTCAGTTCTTGTCTGCCACAAAACACAATAATTTCCACAATTGGCAGAAGTTTCTTTCTGCTTTCTTTTTATTTCCTTTATCATAATGATGGGTTACATCAAGACGTTTTCTACTGTGAATTAGCAAGAAGTTTTCAGCCATGCACAAGTTGTTCTGATGGTACTCCATTTTTGGGGTCTATTGAAGACTTCTATTGCATCTTCCATCACACAAATGGTTTAGCCACAAATGCACCAAGCTTCTGATGACCACTTTTACACAGAACTTCTCCTTCAAACACCACACTGTACTTATAGAGCACCCCTTGTAGATTAAATTAGTAGGCCAAGCAGGGAAGTCTTCTGAACCATTTGAGTTGAATTCTTAGATACCTCTTCTTATCCACAGGAAATACATATCCTGGCAATGGAGTCTGTGGATTGTGCACTAACTGAGCTTTCACTTGGTCATAAGAAACAATCTTGTTCATATAAAGTCCAAGGTCTAACAATGACACTGCTGCTTCTCTCTGCTCCTGTTCCATTGTTTCTTTGGCGGGGTTTGGATTAGATGAACCAGTGGCAGACACCACAGTTTCCCCAGTTTTCACTAGCAACCCAGGTCAAATCCCCCCCCCCCTCCCGGGTGCCTTAGGCTTTGCCTGCTGGCTACTATATTTTGGCAACTTCCACCATGGTCGCTTCCACTATGTCAGCTGTTGCAATGTTAATTGTTAGAAAGGTAGGTAATGATAGTGTAAATAAATCAAAATTTGGTTGAGATAGTGCTTGAATTTCTGGGGGAAATCTAATTTTTTGCTTCTCATATACTTGGCATGGGGATTTGGTGAACCAGTTAAAATTCATAAGTAAACCAGGTTTTGGGAGTGGTTTGAATCCCTAAACTGCCCGCTTGCACACATTCTCTCCCTCCCTCCCCCCCCCCCCTCTCTCTATATATATGGGTGTGTGTGCATGTGTCAGAAATATTAAAAATTAACTGGGTATTTTTTAATACTAAAGTATGAATCAAGCACTGAAATAGTAGACCAGAGCCTGTTTGAGTCAATGGGTGAAAGCTGGTGTCATCCTGAGGAGAGTGAGTAGGCCAAAGCCTATTAGTGAGTCAAAACTAGTGTTGTCCTGAGAAGTGTGAGGTAAACCTCTGTGTGAGAGAATCCCTGTGTGACAAAGCTCCAGTGTGAAGACTGCTACATGTAAAGCTACTATATATTTCTTTATTTTTGTTATGGAAACCTAATTCTTGTAAATAATGCAACCATATTATTTTACTCCAAGGAAAAGCCTCCTATGGAAGAGATTTTATTATTTATTTATCTCCTATATTTATACCCTACCCTTCTCACCGCCGAGGGGGGACCCAGGGCTGCCTCACAAACACCATACGGTGTCATCATAATAAAACAATCAACAATACATTAAAATATTAAAAATATATAACATTGGTCTGTGCATTTTTATTCATTTTTATCACTTTGGACTACTGGAGCCCCCGGGAGCGCCATGTGTTAAACCAGGGGTCCTCAAACTAAGGCCCAGGGGCCGGATGCGGCCCTCCAAGGTCATTTACCCGGCCCTCTCTCTGGGTCAACCTAAGTATGAAACTACTTGAAAGCACACAATAACAACAGCAATCCTATCTCATCAGCCAAAAGCAGGCCCACACTTCCCATTGAAATACTAATAAGTTTATATTTGTTAAAATTGTTCTTGATTTTAATTATTGTATTGTTTTTAAATGTTTTTTGCACTACAAATAAGATATTTGCAGTGTGAATAGGAATTCATTCATGTTTTTTTCTAATTATAATCCGGCCCGCCAACAGTTTGAGGGACTGTGACCTTGCCCTCTGTTTAAAAAGTTTGTGGACCCCTGTGTTAAACCCTTGTGCCAGCAGGACTGAAGACCAACAAGTCGGAGGTTTGAATTTGGGAAGAGTGTGAATAAGCTCCTTTGGTCAGCTCTAGCTTCCTATGTAGGGACGTGAGAGAAGCATCCCACAAGGATGGTAAAACATCAAACACATACAGGTGTCCCCTGGGCAACGTCCTTGCAGACGGCCAATTCCCTCACACCAGACGCGACTTGCAGTTTCTGATAAGAAAAAAAACCCTTTGGGCTACTGGTGCTGGGTCACGCTGCTGCTAATGAGTTGCTCTGCTGTACATTTATGAGGAGGGTCTTTAGTTATTAAGTCCAGGTGTCCCCTGGGCAATGTCCTTGCAGACGGCCAATTCCCTCACACCAGAAGCGACTTGCAGTTTCTCAAGTTGCTTCTGACATGAAAACAAACAAACAAACGAAACCTTTGGGCTACTGGTGATGGGTCACACTGCTGCTAATGAGTTGCTCTGCTGTACATTTATGAGGAGGGTCTCTAGTTATTAAGTCCAGGTGTCCCCTGGGCAATGTCCTTGCAGACGGCCAATTCCCTCACACCAGAAGCGACTTGCAGTTTCTCAAGTTGCTTCTGACATGAAAACAAACAAACAAACGAAACCTTTGGGCTACTGGTGATGGGTCACGCTGCTGCTAATGAGTTGCTCTGCTGTACATTTATGAGGAGGGTCTTTAGTTTTTAAGCCCACTCACCCAACAACACCTTTGGGATGACCCACTTGGGTTGTTTTTTATATACACATACAGACAGACAGACACACAATCCTATATATGTGTGTGTATTCATACTGTATACATACTATGTATGCATATCTATGTGTGTAGACCAGGCATGGGCAAACTTCGGCCCTCCAGGTGTTTTGGACTTCAACTCCCACAATTCCTAACCGGCTGTTAGGAATTGTGGGAGTTGAAGTCCAAAACACCTGGAGGGCCGAAGTTTGCCCATGCCTGGTCTACACACACTTTCTATCTATCTATATTGTATATACAACGTACACCTACACAAATGCTCCACAGCAGCCATAACCATACCGTCCCTCATCCCCCAGGAAGGGCTCGGCTTCGCCTGAAGCCCTGACGCGAGGCCGAAAGAGCAGGAAAAGCAGAGGCGAAGCGGGCGGCGGCGGCGCAGGCTTACCGTGAAAGGATGCCCGCCGACGTTGCCCACGGAGAAGCAGTGGTCGCCCGGGTTGACAGCTCCCGTCAGCACCTGGTGGAGGTTCATGGCGGGCGAGCGGGCGGCGGAGGGGCCCTCCTGTCTCTCGCTGAGCCCCTCGGCCGCGGTTATCCCCTCAGGAGGCTCCTTCGGTGGAGGTGACGGCGGTACATACTGAGGGGCGGGAACCTCTCTTCAGAAGCGCCGCCCACTCTCGGGCAGGGCGACGTCCTCTCTCGAGCCAGTGCGCGTGCGCAGTACCATCTCCTCTTTTCCCCCTCCCCCCTCCCCTTCCTCTCTCGCCTTCACTTCAGTACATTCAGCTTTCCGAGTCACCCTCAGTTTCTGTCTCTCAGTCTCAATCTCGCTGCCAAACCGGTAAAAGCTCGAACCATCGCGAGATCAAAACACATGACGTATTTTCTCGTTCGCTGGATAATTTCCCCTCTCCCCCCATTTCTACATACTACGCATGCGCCGGAGTTCACATTGGGGAGGGATAAAGAAGGAGAGATGACTGGGGAAGAAGGAAAGGGAGGGAGGGAAGCACGAGACTGCGGCTCGCGCATGCTCATTTGTGCTTTCTGTTTTGGCGTTTCTGGGAATGGGAAACTACGGAAAGCCTGTGGCTGAATCTATGCTGTAGAGCAGGCCTGGGCAAACTTCGGCCCTCCAGGAGTTTTGGACTTCAACTCCCACAATTCCTAACAGCCGGTAGGCTGTTAGGAATTGTGGGAGTTGAAGTCCAAAACTCCTGGAGGGCCGAAGTTTGCCCAGGCCTGCTGTAGTTTTATTTATTTATTTATATTTATATTAGAGTTAAGGCAGTTGAATGTGTTAAGTCTTGTTAGGGTTGTTGAGCCAGTATGTTCTGTTAGTCACCGTTTTAGGAGTCCCATTATGGTGACTCAGATGTTAACCCTATTTCTGGGCATATTTGACCTGCTGATTCTAAAAAATGGCACCTGTTTTCCCCTATCTGCTCAAGTTTTTATATATATAGAATTAGAATAATAGGAGTTGGAAGAGACCACATGGGTCATCTAGTCCACCCCCTGACATGCAGGAAGATCACAAAATATTCCTGACAGATGGCCATCCAACTTGTTTAAAAGCAACGTCCCTGCAGATGGCTCATTCTCTCACACCAGAAGCGACTTGCAGTTTCTCAAGTCACTCCCAACATGAAAAAAAAAGCTTCCACCACACTCCGAGGCAGAGAGTTCTGCTGAATAGTTCTTACAATTAGAACATACGCCATATACCATTCACTCGCCTGCAGAAAATTATGATAACCATATCTAAGAAGATGTGGTCTATCCAATGCAGTTTACCAAATCAGCGCCCCAAATAACCCCAGGAACAGACCTAAAAACTAAGACACTGAGATTTTTTTAATTGGGCTGTGTAATCTGGAAAGCAGAACAGGAACATGAAGCTTGGCCTTCTGCATCTCTCATAAATGCAGCCCTGTAGTAAGTGGTCATCTGGGTTCGGTAGTGATTTTACCCAGGTAATGGATACATGCAAGAGTTGGCAAGCTTCTATCCCCATCAGCGCTGGTGTGGATTGCCCCAGGGACAATGGTAGGTACAGACAATTGAGGGTCTAAATACCCTATATTAGGCCTGGGCAAACTTTGGCCCTCTGGATGTTTTGAGCTTGAACTCCCACAATTTCTAACAGCCTCAGCCCCTTTCCTTTCCTCTTCTGCTGGAAGGCTGTTAGGAATTGTGGGCCGAAGTTTGTCCATACCTGGTCTAGTCATACTTTCTATCTATATTGTATATACACTTGTGATCGGATACATTTTTATTTTCCGTTTTACATGCACACGCTATACAAATGATCCATAGCAGCCATACTAATATTGACCATCATCTTCCAAGACTTGGAAGGCGCTGAACAGACTGCATTCTGGCACCATGAGATGCAGAGCCAATCTTAAGAAGTGGGGCTACAAAGTGGAATCCACGACATGCGAGTGCGGAGAAGAGCAAACCACTGACCACCTGCTGTAATGCAACCTGAGCACTGCCACATGCACAATGGAGGACCTTCTTGCGGCAACACCAGAGGCACTCCAAGTGGCCAGATACTGGTCAAAGGACATTTAATCAACTACCAAGTTTGCGAAATTTGTGGTTTTTTATCTGTTTGCTTGTTTTGTTCTGTTAGAAATGTAATACAATGGTGTGGTTGCTGATGACACGATAAATAATAAATCTTCCAAGAAGGGCTCGGTGTCTAGTTTGCTAATGCCTGCCCTAAAGGCACTACATTCTTTTGCATCTTGGAAGCTATGCATTGTCAGGAATAGATAATATTTTCTTGGGTGACCACCAATGAATTCTATAGGAAGGAGATAGCAAACAAACCAGTTTATTGATCATAATCTGATTATGAGCCAGCATTGTGAATTCTATTTTAACCTGCATTAATAGAAGCATAGTATCTAACTAGAGGGAAGGCATAGTCCCATTATTTTCTGTGCTGGTTAGGCCTCATTTGGAATAACTTCAGTTCTTGGTGCCTCAGAGATATAACTGGACCTGCCTTAGATATGGGCAAGAAGGATGCTAAAAAGTGTGAAGAACAAAATGTATATGAAGATAAGTTGAAAGAGCTGGGCTTGTTTGGTTTGGTGAGGAAAAGACTGACAGGACTGCACTCTTTAAGTACCAAAGGGGCTGCCACAAAAAGCACTGTGGAAGGCCTCTTCCCTGTTGTCCCAGAGGGTAGGACCAAGTATAATAGAAGTTAAAATAAATAACAGGAGGATAGATATTGATCGAACATTAGAAATTCAATCATGAAGTTTAGGCCGTAAGAGCAGTTCATCAGAGGAAGCAATCGCATGGAGAAGTGGGATCTCCTTCTCTGGATGTCTCCAAAAAGAGGCTGAGCAGCTGCCTGCTAGGGGTTGAGTAGGAGGTTGGATGGGCCATAAATCCCCTTGATGGGCCATAAATCCCCTTCAAACTCTTTGACAGATTTAAACTATCTGAGGATCCTGCATTGAGCAGTGAGTTGGATTCAATGGTCAATGAGGCCAAATTCCAACTGGTTCTGTAGGGTTCTTACGTTTTTCAAATAATCTTAAACACCCATAGTTTAAATTTGAATTGAAATGTATTCAAAATTTCTAAGTTAATAAAGATGGTTTGCCTTTATGAATTCGTGGTATTACCAGTGTTATTGATAGGTTGATTTTTTTTTTTTTGCTCTGGCTTAAGCATCAACATTTCTTCAATTTACATTGGACACATTATTATTTGGATCATTCCAAATTTTGCACAGCATGTTAAGTATGGTATATTTTTTAATTAAGAAGCATAGCACTGGCCACTAACTTGGACAGATTTAAGATCGGATTACAACATTTGTGGAGGATGAGGTTCTAAATGGCTATTAGTTATCATAGCTATATAGTACTTGCAATATGCACCTGTGTGTCAGTTACTGTGAATCACAAGTAAGAGTGCAATACTATAGAGCATGGAGTTAACTGCTTGATCACAGCATGGTGGACTAAATAGGTCTTTTGTCTGCTCTGGAGAGGCTGTGCTTAAGTGCCCCACTGAGTTCACAGAGGCTCCTTCCTTTGATCATGTGCAGAACATTGCAGCCTTAGTTTAATCATGTTTACTTGGAGGTTAGTTCAATTGATCTCAATTGAATTTCCTTCTTCATAAATGTTGTTGACACCACACTCATAGTCATCACTGACTTTTAGCTTGACTGACGCGTGATCAGAAAAAGGAAGGCGTGCTTTTTCTGTTCCGTGATCCGTGGGTATTTCCATTTTTGTTGTCCTAAATAAGTAAAATAAAACAAAAATGGAGCTGCATAGCTACCAGGGATTTGTGTGTTTGTGAAATGTTCCCCTTTCTGATTATGATAAACACTTGCTGCCCAGAAACTTGCTGTTTATGGTAACAAACCGTATGCTTTAGTGAAAATGGAAAAGAGAAGTCTTAGGGCTTTTCCATGGTATCAGTGAAATTTCCATTGAACAATTGCTTCCTAAATTCTTTTAGGAAATGTGCAGAAAAGAGAAGTGCTCCATTAAAAAGTAGCATATGCTAGCAAAATAAGGTAACAGTCCAACAGCAGACCCATTTCTGTGGTCATGGAATGCAGACTTTAGGAGGAGGAGTGGCTTCAGTCCTGAAAAGCCACATTCCACGGCCCCACTTTGTTGTATGTCTCAATTATGGATCTTGGTTTCTGTTTTGGTCCCACACCAACACACTGGTGATTTTATTCCACTTCACCTTTCACTGTATTTGTATTGAAAACATAGCCATACCTCCTTGGCCATGTTGACACTTTATACTTCAGCACAGAAAGGACTTGGGCACAAAGCCAGAGTATGCCTTCAGGGTTAAAGGAAATGTTTATATGCTAATATTAGTTGCAACAAGGAAACTCTTACACTGAGGCTGCATCTACACTGGAGAATGAATTCAGTTCGACACCACTTTCACTGCAATGGTTTAATGCTCTGGAATCATGACAGCTGTAGTTTGATGAGGCACCAGCTTGCTTTCACAGAAAAGGCAAAACTACAACACACTAAGCAACAAAACCCAGGATTCCACAGCATTGAGTTAGCACAATGAAAGTGGCATCAAACTGCATTACTGCAATGGTAGAGCAGGCATGGGCGAACTCCGGCTCTCCAGGTATTTTGGACTACAACTCCGCTGTTAGGAATTGTGGGAGTTGTAGTCCCAAACACCTGGCGAGCCGGAGTTTGCCCATGCCTGCCATTGAGTAACCATAATTCAAAGTCAATTTGACGGCCACGAATAACACCAGGAAGCATATTTTTAAAATATATTTTGCTGTTCTAATTCATACATTGTTTTTTAAATCATACATTACTATTTTATTCTAGTTATATATTGTTTGAATTTTTCCAGCTAACTGCCCTGAATACCATTATCAGGAGAAAGGTTGGATAAAAATGAATATATTAATAATATTAATAACATTGTTGAAGGCTTTTGTGGTCGGAATCTCTGGGTTGCTGTAAGTTTTTCGGGCTTTATGGCCATGCTCCAGAAGCATTCTCTCCTGACATTTCTCCTGCATCTATGGCAGGCATCCTTAGAGGTTGTGAGGTCTCACAACCTCTGAGGATGCCTGCCATAGATGCAGGAGAAACGTCAGGAGAGAATGCTTCTGGAACATGGCTCACATGAGGATGCCTGCCATAGATGCAGGAGAAACGTCAGGAGAGAATGCTTCTCGAACATGCCCATACAGGCAGAAAAACTTATAGCAACCCATTAATAACATTGTAAACAATGCAAATTCAAAACTATAAAAAATAATTCCCTACTCTTTTGAAAAACACTTTTCTTAAATAGTGAATATACTGGAAGTATAACAATCAATTCCCAGAATCCCTGAACATTGGCCGGGAAGCTGAGGCTTTTGGGAGTTGAAGTCCAAAAGAGATCAGTTTGGGACTCATGCCATCTTGTGCGCAGACGCAAAACCCTCCGCTTGCCCTTCACCTCGCTTTCTGATTGGCTGATAATCCTAGAAGGGGGCGGGCGGAGGCCCTTTCCATCACATGACCCTGGAAGAGGGCGGGGTGGCTGCCCCGCATGGTGCCCATCCCGACGGGTTCTCCGCAGGGTCCTACTGTCCCTCTTTCCAATAGCCGTCGTATAGGACGGAAGCCATGGAAAAAGAAATGTTGGCAACGGGCGCGGCGGGCCCTAGAGAAGAAGAAGAAGAAGAAGCGGAGGGCCACACAGCTCCCGCTAGTGTCAGCTCTCCCACGGAGGACAGCGAAGGCTGCGAGGGCCTCTGGGAGCTACCCGTGGAGCTCAGCGAGCGGAGACCGGAGTGCAGCCGCTGCGGGTGAGTGGGAAGCCAGGCCGGCTGTGCCTGCAGGTCACGTGATGTTCCCTCCCTAGGCCAGGTGTCGCGCTGCCTCTGCTGGCCAACAGCGGCATTGCAACTCTTTTTCCTGCCATAAGAAAGAAGAGAAAACCCTTGCAAGCAAACCAGCCACCTGCTGTCAAAAAAGGAGAAGTGCATCTTGAGCTGTGGAATGAATGAAGTTTGATAGATACCGCTAACTGTCATGGCTCAGTGCTATGAAATTATAGGAACTGTGGTTTTGCAAGGTGTTTCGGCTTCTTTGCTAAATAGTGCTGGTGCCCCACTACACTCCAATCTCATGATTCCACCTAGTATTGTGACACAACAGTTAAAGTGGTTTCAAACTGCATTCATTTTACAATGGAGATGTGCCCTTCCTCTCTTTCCAGAGTGGTGCTTTGGCTGGAAGGGATTGTTTTGCTTTCATTGATTTTTCTCCCTTTTGTTATTATAGGTGGAACATCCCTTATCCTAAAATGTCCTATATTTTGGATTTTGCAGCATTATATAATTAAGAGCTGGGAGCCATATCTACACATGTAATCCCTTCTGATTCATATACTCTTGTTGTTGTTCATTCGTTCAGTTGTCTCCGACTCTTCGTGACCTCATGGACCAGCTCACGCCAGAGCTCCCTGTCGGCCGTCACCACCCCCAGCTCCTTCAAGGTCAGTCCAGTCACTTCAAGGATGCCATCCATCCATCTTGCCCTTGGTCGGCCCCTCTTCCTTTTACCTTCTACTTTCCCCAGCATAATTGTCTTCTCTAGGCTTTCCTGTCTCCTCATGATGTGGCCAAAGTACTTCAACTTTGTTTCTAGTATCCTTCCCTCCAATGAGCAGTCGGGCTTTATTTCCTGGAGGATGGACTGGTTGGATCTTCTCTCAGTCCAAGGCACTCTCAGAACTTTCCTCCAGCACCACAGTTCAAAAGCATCTATCTTCCTTCGCTCAGCCTTCCCTAAGGTCCAGCTCTCACATCCGTAGGTGACTACAGGGAATACCATGGCTTTGACTATGCGGATCTTCATTGCCAGTGTGATATCTCTACTCTTTACTATTTTATCGAGATTGGACATTGCTCTCCTCCCAAGAAGTAAGCGTCTTCTGATTTCCTGGCCACAGTCTGCATCTGCAGTAATCTTTGCGCCTAGAAATACAAAGTCTGTCACGGCCTCCACATTTTCTCCCTCTATTTTCCAGTTGTCAATCATTCTTGTTGCCATAATCTTGGTTTTTTTTATGTTTAGCTGCAACCCGGCTTTTGCGCTTTCTTCTTTCACCTTGATTAGAAGGCTCCTCAGCTCCTCCTCGCTTTCGGCCATCAGAGTGGTGTCATCTGCATATCTGAGGTTGTTAATGTTTCTTCCAGCAATTTTCACCCCAGCTTTGCATTCATCAAGCCCCGCACATCGCATGATGTGTTCTGCATACAAGTTAAAAAGGTTGGGTGAGAGTATGCAGCCTTGCCGTACGCCTTTCCCAATCTTGAACCAGTCTGTTGTTCCGTGGTCAGTTCTTACTGTTGCTACTTGGTCCTTGTACAGATTCCTCAGGAGAGAGACAAGGTGGCTTGGTGTGCCCATCACACTAAGAACTTGCCACAATTTATTATGATCCACACAGTCAAAGGCTTTAGAATAGTCAATGAAGCAGAAATAGATGTTTTTCTGAAACTCCCTGCATCTGTTCCCTGCATCACAGGCACCTTCCAAATAAATAGCTAGCACGGGGGCAGAACACGACCCCTTATAAGAGACATGGACATATACACAAAACACGACCCCTTATAAGAGACATGGACATATACACAAATTTTAATAATGAAATGTATGGGGACACAACATATGAAAATCTTTATATATATATATATACACACACACACACACACACACACACATTATCCAGTGGATATTGGCAATCTGGTCTCTCGTTCATATACTCTGCTCATCTCCATTTCTAAGCCAAAGAGCTCGTGTTGTCTGTAGAGACTTCCAAGGTCATGTGGCTGGCATGACTGCATGGAGTTACCTTCCCGCTGGAGCAGTACTGATTGATGTACTCACATTGGCATGTTTTCAAACTGCTAGGTTGGTAGAAGCTGGGACTGACAGCGGGAGCTCACTCTGCTCACTGTATTCAAACCGCCGACCTTTTGGTCATCGAGTTCAGCAGCACAGTGGTTTAACCCACTGTGCCACCAGGGGCTCCTTAATAATATAATAATTACATATTATATATTACATGTAATATTACTAATAATATTGCAGTAAAGTGGTATACTGCAATGTAGTAATATATAATAATAATAATAATAATATGCTATGCTCATAATATGATATATTGTATGTACATGTTGTTGTTTATTCGTTTCCGACTTTTCGTGACCTCATGGACCAGCCCACGCTAGAGCTCCCTGTCAGCCGTCATCACCCCCAGTTCCTTCAAGGTCAATCCAGTCACTTCAAGGATGCCATCCATCTATCTTGCCCTTGGTCGGCCCCTCTTTCTTTTTCCTCCCATTTTCCCCAGCATAATTGTCTTCTCTAAGCTTTCCTTTCTTCTCATGATGTGGCCAAAGTACTTCATCTTTGATTATATGTACATATAATATTGATAATATTGTCATACAATATAATATTAATAATAATAATACAGTGTAATTGAGATCCAATTGAAACCATAGGAAAGTGACATCCAGTCAGAACTGTGGTTATGTTTCAAGGATTTTAATTCCCCTCACAAGGACTGGCAGTAAGTCACTTGAGGAGAGGAAATTTTGGATCTGTTACTTAATAAATTGTTTTTACTTCAAATGTGTAGCATTCGATCTGTTCCCTGCATCACAGGCACCTTCCAAATAAATAGCTAGCACGGGGGCAGAACACGACCCCTTATAAGAGACATGGACATATACACAAATTTTAATAACGAAATGTATGGGGACACAACATATGAAAATCTTTCTTATATATATATATATATATACACACACACACACACACACACACACACACACATACATAGAATCAGAGGGTTTTTTTATGTTCTTGTGACACACCTACAGACTGCAGCTGACACACAGGACCCTTCCACACAGCCTTATATCCCAGAATATCAAGGCAAAAATCCCACGATATCTGCTTTGAACTGGGTTATCTGAGTCCACACTCAGATAATGTGGGATTTTCTGCCTTGATATTCTGGGATATAGGGCTGCGTGGAAGGGCCCACAGGTTATGCTTTTTTCCCCAAAGAAAGCATTTCAATTCAGGGTGAATAAATGTACAAATCCTATGTATACGATGGCAATGTGCAAAGACATTGTACCCTGTAAATGATCATTGCTTTCAATGTGTGAGTGCTATGTATATGACATAGCTGCATGTAGAGACATAATGCCTGAAGCCTAAGAGCTTTGCACCTTTTTCTTCATCAAAACTGTGAAAGCATAGTTACTTGCAGTACTTTAGTGGGCATATTTAATACTTGTACTTTAGTTAATACTTGTACTTTAGTGGGCATATTTTTGAATGACGACGATGAACATTCCTCTATGGCTTGGAAATTCAATAACCATGCAGATTAATTTAAGCAATTGTGAAGATAAGTTTCCAATCATCATGACAAGACTTAATTGAATTGTCAGCGTAAGGAATTTGTATTGGACATGTTCTTCAAAAACCCAGGAATAGCAAAGAATGCTTTCCAGAGTAAAATTGGCCGTCTGTATAGTCTGTTTGCTTTGGTGTGTGGAAATGATGGCTTTTAAGTTAAATTTAAGTGCAAAGGATTAATGTATTTATTCTAACCATAAAATGTGTACCTTTTGTGATAGTTTCTGGCCATGCATGATTGACTGATACTACAGTGCCATCTAGTGAACAACTAGTATATACAATACTTCAACCACATTGTGCAAGTTCCTTTTTCTTTAGCATAGTTTTAATCATTAAGTTTGTATTGTCATAATTCAGTACTACTTAGCACAATAGAACGGTTATAAATACGACACATTTAAGGAATAGGGAAAGATACTTCCCTATTGAAATCTAATTAGAATTGGTATTTGTGACTAAAATGTCCATGTGAATCATATGAAATGCTGCCTTTGTGGTATGCAGATGGCCTTTTGTCATTTCTCCTGTCATTGCCATCTCAGCTAGGAAAGAAATTACTATTAGATGGAGTAAAGGGGAAATTGAGTTCCATTCAACTCCACCCACTTCAGTAAAGCATTCTGTATATATTGTCGAAAACTTTCATGGCCGGAATCACTAGGTTGCTGTGAGTTTTCCAGGATGTATGACTATGTTGCAGAAGCATTGTCTCCTGACATTTTGCCTGCATCTGTGGCTGGCATCATCAGAGGCCAATTGCAACATTCACACTTGCCTCAAACAGACAAGAGTTCCTTCTCCCACCCTGGACATTCCACAGATATATAAACATCACTTGCCTAGTTTCCAACAGACTTAACAACTTCTGAGGATGCCTGCCATAGATGTGGGTGAAATGTCAGGAGACAATGCTTCTGGAACATGGCCCTACAGCTCGGAAAACTCACAGCAACCCATTCTGTATTTAATTTAGAAAATCTACAAGTGGAACCTGCAAAAATGGTCCTGATCTGTATCTGAGCTAGCTATGCCCATTTTAGACTGTCCTCCCTCCAGTATTCAGCATTATATGCTCATTGAACAAACTCCATCTCATTCTGGTGTTCTTGAATATTTTTGACATTTTTTTAAAGGTTTGTATATATCTGAAAATGACTATGCTGAAAACTCTTTCCTGGTTTCCACTGATCCCTTTCATTTTGTCTTGTACCCATATTGGCTCCATTCACACTACATAATTGTAGCACTGTTATTCCACCTTAATAGTCACGATTCCTTTCTATGGAATCCTAGAATTGGCAGTTCAGGGAAGAGCATTTATAATTCTCAGTTAGAGCTCTCTAGTGTCTCACCAAAGTATAACCCTCAAGATTCAAATCCCAAGATTCATGTGCTGTATTTACATCTCATTTGGACTCATATTAACATCTATAACTCAATTGCAATAGAAGTTTTATTGGCCATCCATCAAGCTGCTTCTTTGTGCAATTAAAAGTGTTCGTTCTATTAGATTTTCCTGATGGCTAGTTACACCTGAGAACATTTTGGCATCATTACTTTAAGTATTTACTGTGCACTTTGTTGCCATTCTTTGTGGCTCCAGATTTCTATTTTGTACTTTCTTAATAGTACTGTTCTGGTAGTAAGTGATATGTTTGTACACTTATTTTGGTTTTATGCTATGGTTGATTATTGTAGCATGTTTATAAAATATGTGACTAGAAAATGATGGAGAAGTAACATAATGGGAATTAGGCCACACAGTAAGAAGGCTAACCTTGAAGGGCCAGATACAGCAGTAGAAGAGAAATATATCTTAACTATTGTACCCCATCTTTTAGACCAGGCATGGGGGAAATATTCTCTCCAGATGTTATGGACTTCAACTCCCAGAAATCTCAGCCAACATACCAGCTGTTTGGAATTGTGGGAGTTGAAGTCCAAAACACCTGGAGGGCCGAAGTTTGCTCATGCCTATTTTAGACTGTATCCCAACCAACAGAATCTGAATTGCTCTGTCAGCCAATTCTTATCCGTTGATACAGGTGATAAATGACTCGTTAGTCTGCTCATCAGCCAAAACTTCCTGTTGTGTTTTACTGAGACTGGAAGGAAGGTTTGTGTGATGCCTCTGTTTAATGCTGTATCTAAAAAGTTGATGATTTGGATAAGACAGTAATTTGTGATCAATAGGAATTCATTTGCTGGAGCCGTTCTTAGACTGGGTCCAGAATCTGGCATACTATGCAGATAGAGTGACAGAACAGGACAGAGTTGATGTGCTTCCTGCTCCTCTGTCCAGCTGCTGCTTTTCCTTAGCTGGCAGAAGTGACTTTCATTGTGTTTTTAGAGACTTCCTCATGCTTTTACTACTGCAGGATTTCAAGATTTATGCTTGTGTCTGGGGCATATCTCAAAGCTTAATGGTCACCATGACAGCCATGAAGTTGTTTCAATACAACACTAGCCCAATACATTCTGCAGGTAATCATTGAATCAAACCTTTGTTGATAAAGTGGGAGGGAAAGTTCTGGAACGGGATGTATGTGTAGTGATTAAATCTCATTATTGTGGCCTTACCATTTCCAGATAAGATTTGGATTTGAAGTCACTGTTCTTCCCTTCTGCAGTGGTTGGGAACAGGTTAAGATGATCCACTCAATCCTCCTTTTTATTCTGAGATAAAGCAAGCTGGAAAACAGCTTGAGCACAAGTGATTGAAATCTCAAAGAAAATGTGATCAACACTGGCGAGAGACTGTTATCATGCCTACCATGTGACAGTGATAACAGCTAAGACAGCTATTACACTGGCTGTCCCCATTTTCAGGGATGTCTGATCTGGTTATGTTGACATATGCCTTAGTCACATCCTTCTTGGACTGCTGTGACAAACAACCTTATCAGTAGGGCTACCTTTGGAAAGTTTTTGGGAAGTTTAGAAAGTCCAGATGCTGCAGTCAGACTGTTAAAGGAAGTACACGATTTCCTTGTTATTTTGACTTGCAAATACTCCCTTCTTGTGCAACGTGCTTAAAAAGGAAGACTCTATGAATGCCTGGAAGAGGCAGATTATTTTGACCCATTCCAGTCTTGCTTCATACCTCAGCTGAGCACTGAATGTAGGTTAAATATCCTTTATTTATACCCCGCACTTCTCCCCCTACGGGGGAACTCAAATATCCCTTATCTGCAATACTTGGTATCAGAAGTATACAGGATCTCAGGATTTGGAATACCTATTTACATCTACTGTACAAAGATAATGAGATACTTTTGAGATGATACCCAAGACTAAGTATGACATTTATTTATGTTTCATCTGCAGCTTATACACATAGTAGAAGGTAATTTTTGCAGATTGTTTTTAATGGTTTTGTTTAGTAAATAAGGTTTGTGTGTACATTGAGCCATCAGAAAGCCAGTTGTGTAGCTGTGTTTTATATAGTTTAACAGGAATTTTAAAAGGTTTTATAGGTTTTAACTCTGTGTTTAATTCTATTTTAATATTTGTATGCTTTGGGTTTTATTGTACATATTGTATGATTTTTAGTGCTGGTCATTTTGAGTCTCTTTGGGAGAAAAAAAGTAGAATATAAATACAAACAACAGCAGCAACAACAACAATATTTTGGTGAATTTTGGATTTCAGAAATCCAGATGAAGAATGTTTAGTCTGTACCAATCCTAGCACCCTCAAGATGGCCTGATTCTTGAGTACCTTTCAGAAGAAATGTCTTTGTTGGCTGCCTAACCTCTTTGCAATGGTTTCACCTGTAGTGTGTTTTGAATTAAATTTGAGTGGTATTCTCAAGCGACAGGATCCTCCCTCCCATGACCCAATGGGTGTACAAATGCGCTGTAAAGTAATGGGCCGAACGAGCAGATCCCTAGAGACATTTGGAAAGAAACTAAAGATGGCAGATGGCTTGACAGTTATTTATCTTCTCCTTTCCTTGACCTGACTTTTAAAAAAAGAGATAAAATAAAAGATAGGGACAATAGTTAACTGAAGCAACCCATGAAAAGTAGAGTTTGAAAATTGACAACAATTAATGGTAACATTGTCACCAGTCCCAAAGACACATGTCTGGTTACTTCCAAAAGAAGATGCTTTGAATGCGATTTTCCTGCTTCTTTTCAGGTGGTTGGACTGGATGGCCACAAGATCTCTTCCAACTATGATTCTATGATTCTGAGATATCAGTGGATAACCATGGGGGAGTACTGCAAACATGATGTCTAAAACCTTTTTTTTTTAAAAAAAGACTTTTAATTAATGTTACTCAAAATTGTCACCAGAATGTCTCCTTAAAATGACAAGTGCTTTCACAGAGCTGTGGAATGACATAGATCTAGCTGTTGATTAATTAAATGTGTCTCAAAAGAAATACCAAGTATTATCTTTCACTGCGTCTCACAGTAAAATGATGGAGTATTAAAGAAAGAACTGAAAGAAGTATTTTGCATAATTTTACCTTGTCCCGCACAAGATTGACAAAATAAACCCATCTTCTTCTGAAACCTTTGCTTCTAAAAAGCAGTGATGAGTTGTAAACATATCCATTAGGGACTTAATTAGGGGGGACTAAAACATTCCTCATAACATGCAAAGCTTATTCCCACCATCTAACACATTAGCCGGTGTATTAATTCTCTCTAAGCCAAGGCAGCTTTTCGTCGTGAATTATGAATGAGCTATTTCAAAGACTTCTCTCTCCCTCTCCCCCCCCCCTCCCCTTTGACTGACAAATCTCAAAAGTTAAATTTAATAACTCTGTCTTGATGACGATGGGCATGACTGACATGATGAAAATGTCAAGGCTACAATACATCTCCCAGGTACAGAGGAAGCACTGCCATGATTAGAATGGAAAGTTCACAGGTCATGGAGGAATAATACTGCATATCAAAATGTCTCTGGTTTATTAAACTTCACAGTTCACTCACTTCATAGTTGTTTAGCACAAAGCATTTATTTGCAAGTCTCCGCTTTGCATGTTCTTGAATCCTCCATCTGGTCTGCGCAAATAGTCATGAGGTATTTTTGGACTGATAGATAAGTTTAGTACATAAATCATCTCAGGCAGTAATTAACTTGCTTTCAGGGACACACATTTGGAAAAGTGAGGCCAACAAAGACTGGCTGCAAGAAATTGACAGGTCTCAAGATACTGTTGAATCATCCAAAGGAAACCAGATGATTTCATAGAATAATAGAGTTGGAAGAGACCACATGGGTCATCCAGTCCAACCCCCCGCCATGCAGGAAAAGCACATCCAGAATACCCCTGAGAGATGGTTGGTTAGTTTAAAATCCTCCAAGGAAGGAGCTTCCACCACACTTTGAGGCTGGAGTTTCATTGCTGAACAGCTCTTACTGTCATTCAAGTGGACTCTCCTTTCCTGTTATTTGAACCCATTGCTCTTGAGTCCTTGTGTCCAGGGCAGCAGGGAATGAGTCTGCTCCTTCCTTATGACATCCTTTCAAATATTAAAACATTGTGATCATGTCTGTTCTCAACTTTCTTTTCTGCAGGCTAAACAGCTCTTTAATCCAGTTTGATTTAATCTGGTTGCTTGCCCACCAATCCCATAGTTTATATAAAACAAAAAGAGCAGGAAAAAAGTGATTAGAAAACAAATTTCATGTGTTTATCTGAAATACATTCATGAGAATTTTGATCCACTGCATTCTGCTATGATTTTAAAGATCATGTGGCCCTCTATGCTACAGGATGGCATCTTTAGCAAGGTTTTGCCATCTAAAGCCAATGTTGAGGAATACCGTGAGTTGCAGTGAAACAACTACTTGGATGGCTGCGTGATTCTTATTATCCTTGTACTACAAGGGCAAAAGCAAATCCAGACAATGGCTAGTTGCATTATCAACAATTTTCAGGGAGTCTGGGAACACATTAGAACTGGAGGACAAATGCAACTTTAGTGACTAGTGCCACCTTTGTAACATCCCAAAGCGAGGTTGGTTTCCCTGTAGCTAAACAATTCTATGAGACAAAGTAAATGGGATGCTGGTGATAACAGAATTATTGTTCTTCTCTCCCTCCTCTGTATATCTCATGCTTGGCCCTTTTGCCTTTCTAAATGTTTTAACACACTTCTCATTCTGGTGCTACAGTGCCTCTTGCCTTTTCGAAATTTGTGGAGGAGGGTTTCCATAGCTCAGTGACAAAGATAATACTTTTAATACTTTTCATTCAGAAGGCTCAATCCTTGGCCTCTCTATTTAGAGATGGCAAAACTCCAGATTGGAAGTGTGGATTATCACTGGTGGACAATGGCTGTACTAAGATACATGGATTTATAGTCTGATTTCATATAAAACGGCTTTGTGTGGTCATATGTTTACTGACAAATGCAACAGCCTTACATGCATATAATCATAGAATCATAGAGCTGGAAGAGAACTCGTGGGCCACCCAGTCCAACCCCATTCTGCCAAGAAGTAGGAAAATCGCATTCAAAGCACCCCTGACAGAGGGCCATCTAGCCTCTGCTTAAAAGACTCCAAAGAAGGAGCCTCTATCACACTTTGAGGCAGAGAGTTCCACTGCTAAACAGCTCTCACAGTCTTCCACAGAGGTGGAATCTCCTTTCCTGTAGTTTGAAGCCATTGTTCCGTGTTCTAGTCTTCAGGGCAGTAGAAAACAAGCTTGCTCCCTCCTCCCTATGACTTCCCCTCACATATTTATACATGGCCCTCATCATGTCTCCTCTCAGACTTCTCTCCTTTAGACTAAGCATGCCCAGGTCTTTAAGCCACTCCTCATAGGGCTTGTTCTCCAGACCCTTGATCATTTTACCCGCCCTCCTCTGGACACATGCCAGCTTGTAACATCTCCCTTAAATTGTGGTGCCCAGAATTGGACACAGAATTCCAGGTATGGTCTGACCAAGGAAAATAGAGGAGTTGCAGGACTTCCCTGGATCTAGACACTATACTATTTATGCAGGCCAAAATCCCATTGGCTTTTTTTTTTTTGCCACCGCATGACATTGTTGGCTCATGTTTAACTTGTTGTCTATGAGGACGTCATGAACTTTTTCACACGTACTGCTGTTGGGGCAGACATCCCCCATTCTGTGTTTTTGCATTTCATTTTTTCTGCCAAAGTGGAGTATCTTGCATTTGTCCTTGTTGAACTTCATTTTGTTGGTTTTGGTCCATATCTCTAATCTGTTAAGATCATTTTGAATTCTGCTCCTGTTTTCTGGAGTATTAGCTATTCCTCCCAATTTGGTGTCATCTGCAAACTTGATGATCATGCTTTCTAACCCTTCATCTAAGTAATTAATAAAGATGTTGAACAGGAATGGGCCCAGGATAGAACCTGCAGTAGATATAAGTTCTCCATAGGAAAGGATAGGTGAAATAAAAGGGTGTTATTTCTTACAACAAAATGTCCCTGACAGCCGTGTTCACTTTTCCTGGATTCTCTAATTCATTAATGTGATAGTTTAGCTCAGCTTTGAATGGAATAAGGGAAAGAGGCTGTTACCAGTACTAGCTTTGCATTTGATAAATGATAGGTAAGCAGGCAGATTTCATGGGGCTTGGGCACAATGAGACGAAAGCCTAAGTGGTGGCAGCTTCAGGACCTGACCTGAAAGAAGAAAACTAAAGGGTCCTGTTCTTCCATGACTGCCTACTTACTGTAGTTTCTTCTATTGCTTCTTGGCTCTCTTTCTACCCCCAACCTTTGCTAATATAGTAGAATAAGAGCTGTAGAAAGCAAACAGGCAGTTACATATTTGGATGACTTCCAACCCTCTTGAAGATGAGACTATGCTGAAGGAGCAACACACATTATAAACGCTAAATAATTCCTTTTTGATTTTGTGAATAAATTGCTGTTTATCTTTTATTTTCATTGTGAAGAACTACAATGAGTTTCCTCTTCGCATTTTAATGGACCATCTCCAGGAAAATCCTTTCCGATTTGTAGTACTATTGTCAAGTTGTTCATTTGCTTAAGGACTCTTGGAGAAGTACAATAGAACATTGACACACATGAATGTTGCCACTTAGTGAAGAAGAAGCGTGTTTGACAATTGCAGGAATTAGCAGGCTTGATTATATTTTAAGATACATGTTTTATGAACCAAAATGATTAAGAAGGTTGATTTAAGCTACATCTTTTATGCATATCTCACTGACACGTAACAGGGATTTCAGGGTAGGTTATTGTGTAAACTGGTATACAATTATCACATTAACAAGACTAACATGCAGAAATTATTGGTGGTTTAGGGTGGGAGGGAAGAAAGTATTTCCTGTTTTCCTAAGTTTAATACGTGTGCGTTTTCAATATTAGTTTTCCAAGTTCTTGCTTGAGTACAAATGTGCTAAATATGATGTTAAATAATGCAGCATGATGACTGGTGTATCTGTAAAGTTTGCATAATTCATAAAAGCCAGTATATATATGAGTCTTTTGCACCCCTCTTTATATCTAGATGCGCCATCATCTCATAACATCTGGTCCCAGGGATTAGGTGCTGGAGTGGTGGTGGTGGGAGGGGCACTTTTTTCTTCAATGCATTTCTAAGTGCAGACCTTTAGTTTTCCTTGCTGCAAATAGCAACTAATTATATGAGTGAGAGTAAAGAAGGGCAACTGGATACACCATTGGTGAGAAAGATAATTTCCTCCCCTGATCATGTAAGTCACTAAGAACTGAAGCTGCCTTATGGCATGTTTAAATCTTGGCTATGCCTGGTTAGTCAGAAGTAAGCTCTGTTGTGTTCCCAAGGTAAGGCAAACATTTCCCCTTGACATTAAGTCTAGTTGTGTCTGACTCTGGGGCTTGGTATTCATCTCCATTTCTAAGCCAAAGAGCTGGCATTGTCAGTAGACACCTCCAAGGTCATGTAGCCAGCATGACAGCATGGAGCGCTGTTACCTTCCCACCAATGCTGTACCTATTGATCTACTTACATTTGTATGTTTTCAAACTGCTAGTTTGGCAGAAGCTGGGGCTAACACTGGGAGCCCACCCTGCTCCCCGGATTTGAACCACTGACCTTTCGGTCAGCAAGTTCAACAGCTCAGCTGTTTAACCTGCTCTGCCGCTAGGAGACCCTGTTCCCTAAGACTTACTCGTAAGTCAGTGTACACATAATGTATTTGTTTCATGTGTGAGTATAAGGCTGGGAAATTATTTGGGGAGCTGGATTTATAGACAAACTTTAATTGGAGATATTGATTTCACATTCCACCTGATTTATTTGGCTTACATTTTGTAAGTAGGGATGTTGCCAACATATGAACATCTGCCTGATTACTAGAACTGAGTAACTATATTATTACTTGTGACTTTTTGCTAACATCTGAACATATATATATATATAGTAGTCTCATTAAATGAGTCTAGGGACACTGCATACTTGGTTCTCAATATGGATTGAGAGGAGGTTTTAGTGGGGTGGGTTATTACAACATAGGTTGTGCTCTTTTCAGAGCATTCATCTTATGCCCATTCATTTTGGCAGTTACATTTTGTTCCAACGACATTAAGACCTCCACCCCCCTCCTCCCCAAATTCAACATCATTGGATGGCTACATCCTTTGACTGGTGAGAACAACAGAAGCCTCTGACTATAGGAGTGACTAATCTGGTTAATTAATGTCACTACCTTTTTGATCAGCGCTGTCTTCTGTAATTACATTAACTGCATGCCTTGAGGACCGCAGTCTTATTGTGTATGATTGAGAGAAGAAGGCCATTTCAGCTTAGAATAAAACTGGAAAGGAACATCATAAGCTGTATTAGTAATAGAAAATATTCACTTACAAGATGACCTATTTTAGAAAAAGCAAAATTATCTTTTTTGCCTTTCACCGCCTACCATAGATCCTTGCAGGAGAAAAAGAACACTACTGATTATATACCAAAGAACTGCTTAGAAATGAGGGATGTTTACTCCTTCCTTCATTAAATTATGAAGGTGAACAAATACAAGTAATATTCTGTTACTTGATTTTAGTAATTAAGATTTGTGTTTTGAACTTTTGGATTATGGTATGGAAATATATTTATGAACATGTCAGAATGTGCCTGGATTTCTTATGCCATATAATATTGCTGCTGGTGAAAGTCTCTTTCAGCAGTTTAGTTTGTAATATTACAAAGATTACATTTGACACTAATCCCTTTTTGTATAATTTGAGTGAATTTGTTTGCTTTCACATCTCGAAAAAGTGTAATTAATTGGCATATATGTCCATTATCTTGATATATTAGGCTCAGTAATGGCAAGTCACTTTTGCTTTTCCTTAACTCAAGAACGGTGTATCCTTGCTTCATATCTTCAAAATCTTAATTGGTTCTTTCAAATCCCTAAAGTTTTTGCAAAGATTCTAACTGCAAGATAGGAATATAGGACATTCAGCTAACTATAGTAATGAAGTGTTGCTTGACAGAAGTGAGATAAAGACCTCAAAATATTGATGAGGGAAATATTCAAGAGGCTTTTCACATACTGTGGATTGTCTTACTATGTATTAGGGTTGTGCAGAATCCTGGAGATTGATTCGGAATTTGGATAATGTCGGCATTTTTGCATCTGAGCCACAGAATACAAGTTGGGAAGGATTCGTTCCAAAGCCTTACCAGAACAAAATACAAAATTTTGGAAAGATTAGTTGATTCCAATTTATTTTTCATCATTAGTATCCTGACAGTTTGTTTGTTTTGCAAGCACAAGCAGCAATTTCTTTGTGGTGGGGTCAATGGGGCTAAGCGGCGAGCACATCTACGTTTCTTAGCATCTACGTTTCTCAGCTGCATCACATTTCTCAGCCAATCACGGGTCTGGTTCTTTCAATTTTTCTTCCCTCTTGTGGTTTTTTAAAAATGTTATTGGTGAAAACTTTATAAAATTCCCTAAAATCAGTGGATTAGTGAAATGTTATGTAACTTGTTAGGGTTATAGTCATAAATGTGGCCTACAAATATGGCAAGTTTCATCCTGATAGCCGGCAGGAGGGGGGGGGGGATATTTCAAGCCTCCCAGAGTATGACTCACCCAAGGGGCTTAAATTGGAAAAAAAATTCTAAACATCGGTGGATGACTGGATCTTTCTGAAACTTGGAAGGAATTATGCACTACTCCTGTTCTGTCACTGTGGAGAAATTCCAGGAGATACTTGTTTTTTTAAAATGTTATTTGTAAAAACTTTAAAAATGTCCTAAAAATCAGTGGGTTAACAAAATGCTTTGAAACCTGGCAGACTTCCAGTTGTGTATGTGTCCTACAAGTGTTGCAAGTTTCATCCAGATAACCATAAAAATGATGGAAAGACAAGCCTTACAACTTTCCCCATTGGTGCCAATGGACAAAATCTTACTGAAATGAAAATGGAACTCATCGTTCTGAATCCTAACAGCCCCCCTGCTAGAACAATGGCTGCTAGAACATTTATAATGCCAAAGTTTAATAACATGAGGTGTTATATAATCTGCATTTTTCACATCTGCACAGGACCTCGAAACTGAATCTTATTGATATGCCAGGCTTGCTATATTACAAAATTCCCTTTTGCTTTTTGGAATGGTTTTAGAAGCTTTTCTCTATTAGTTGTTTGGTCTTGAAAATTCTTACCAATGTTCTCAAATCTGCTAATATAAGAGGAGCAAAGAAAAAGGGGAGCAGTATACTAATTTTGTGAGGAACATTAGAGTAGCATTATTTCTGATCTGAAGTAGAGATATTTCATTTACAAAGAATTGATAGGAGATGATAGTGAGAACTGAGTGAAGTGATTGCATCGTGACTGAGATTACTCCAAATCTGACTTCAGTCAAATGAGAAATTTAAAATGGTGTTGCGGTACTTATCATGAAAGTGCGTTAAAAGGCAACCACAGAAAGATAAGATTGCACTTATGTATATATGTAAATAATTGGAAATTACGGAGACCATCAGCTAATATATATATATATATATATATATATATATATATGGATCCTCACCTTATTTCACCCATGCTGATCAGCTCTCAGGGAAAGATAAGAGCTTTACATCAGCTTCACCTCTTGCCAGATACTAATGTTCAGAAATGGAGATGATACTGCCATGAGAAATTATGGGGTTTTGTTGCTCAGCAGCGGATTTTACCCAGCGCCCAAAGTCCAAATGCAATAGATTCACAGACAAGTGGAAAAATGAACAGAAAAATCTTTACACTGTACTCAGCAGAGATGAAACATAAACTTGCAATGTTGCATACAAAAATAAAACAGTGCAAGAAACTTACATAGTCCTTGTAAGTAACACAAAATAAGGCATCTTCATCTTAAATCAAATGAGAAAGCAAACATAAATCTTGAGTAGCTTCCTTCAGAGTAGCTTCTCCTTGCTGCTCCCCATAGCAAAGCCTTTGAGCATAGATCTCAGTGAAAAAGCACTCCAAAAGCTCTCCAGCACCCACACTGTATTCTAAAAAACCCCATACAGATATACCCCATTGGGTGTGGACCAAGCTTGCTGTTTGACCTACATTACCAGCTGTACATAATAATTAACACCATAAGGTTTTTCTTCAACACTTGGTCCAGCTATGACTTGCCACAATATATTATCATATTATCCTGAGATAAGCAGTATGCCCTGAAGAAATGGAAAATCCATCCCATAAGACTTTATTCACTCCTGCTTTGGTCACTTTTGCATGACATTGAAGTATACCTCAGAGACCGTTGGATGTTTACAAAGTACTCCAGATTCATTTAAAGTGGCATACAAAAGGGTTGTTCACCACTTCCAGATAAGCCAGCTTTTCCACGTGACACAAGAATGTACATAAGAAGGTTTCAGAGTACATCTCAGAAGCTTGCTTGTTTTTAAGGTGCAGATGGAAGAGGAAACTGGGCAAATGCTGTAGATGCAGGGCGGGTGATACAGGAAATGTATTCTTTCTTGTTGCTTTGGAAATTAAGGAATTATTGTAGTAATCTCCCGTGAGAGTCTGTAGAAATAAATAAGCACAATAGAAAACTGTGTCAAAATGTACTTTGTGCTTGTACTTTTGATATAATCTTATTTTATTTTGAAATAATTATTCTGAGTGCTTAGAGTGATACAGACAGCTCTTTGTGGTTTTCAAGAATTCAGATCAATAAAGAAAATAAATAGAAATAGGTGCCCTTTAAAGCTTCATTGGGCAAGTGGTCTACTCAGTCTTTTACTGCTTCTTTTCATTTTGACATGTTTGTAAAGTAAATCTATTTAAAGATGTCTTGATGCATTATTCTGAGCATGAAGAAATGTTTAAAAACCCACAAAAACAATGCCACAAAATCCTTCTAACAAATAGCAGTGTACCCTAAAAATGTTCTGCAATAAATTCCTAGTCTTTGGCTAAGTTATTAATTAGATAGTTCCTTTTTCAAAGAACCAGAAATCTATTTTTAAAAAATTATTTAAAGTATGTATAAATTATCTCTTAGACTAAAAGGATCTCCAAAACAGTGTACAATAGACAAAAATATATTTATAAACCACTCTTTAAAGGAAGATTAAAATGTGAGAGTTAAACAAGACCAATTTCAAGGACAAGGAGCCGTGTGAAACAACATCATCTTACCTCCCACCAAACAACCAAAAAGGATGGAGGCAACCTGAGGAGATATTATGTATTATTGGTCTGCTTCAGAGCCCTATCATGTGCACCCACTAACCAGCCTAGTTTACCTGTCTGAACGTATCTCCCCTTATGAACCACCTCTGAGATTAAGATCTTCTGGGGAGGCCCTGCTCTCGATTCCACCTTCTTTGCAAGCGTGACTGGTGGGGATGAGAGTCAGGGCCTTCTCAGTGGTGGCCCCTTGGCTGTGGAACTCCTTCCCTAGCGACATTAGATCAGTCCCCTCTCTCCTAGCCTTCAGCTTTCAGAAGGAGAGTGAAAATCTGGCTCTAGGATCAGGCCTTCAGAGAAGCAGTGAAATAATATAATATAATTGGAATATGTGCAATTGCTACGGAATGGCCTCAGACTACAATTTTTGGATGGCGTGATTTTAATATTGAATGTAATTTTTAAATTTTCAATATGTATTAATTTTAATTCAATGGATTTTATCTTATTGTTGCATGTGATTAAGGCATTGAATAATTGCCATATGTAAGCTGCCTTGAGTCCCCCTTGGTGTAAAGAAGGTCAGGGTATAAATAGGGTAAATAAATAATAAATATTCTTGCAGTGGGGTGGAGCATGCAACAGGGCCAGAGCTGAGAGTCTTAAATTTTGAGCAATTGCAAATGGGAGGAAATCCTGATCCCGTCATTTAGGTCCTTATAAATAGAAATTAGTGCCTTCAATTGAGTTTGAAGCAAGTGGGAAGCCACTGCAGTGTATATAAGGTCAATATTATATGCTTCCTAATACACACACTGAACAGTACTCTAGGTGCTGCAATTTGTGGTTTCCAAACACTTTAGAGGGGCAGATCCATGCAAAAATCATTTCAATAGTCCAATTGGGAGGTGATTAAAACCACCCGAGCTACAGGATCTTTCAGGAAGCATTCTGGATTCAAGAGCACCCCCAAACTGAACCTTTTCAGGGAGTGCAAGGCCATTCCAAAAAATGTTGTGACACCATCCCTGGGTTAGACTTCCTACTAACCAATAGAACTTCCATCTTATCTTGGTTATTGACCTGCCTTGAGCACTTTGCTGCACCCAGACAGAATTTCAGGACACACATGCAGCACACCTTGTAAATATATGTAATTATTTTACATATTATTTGGGAAGCAAGGCTTTTGATACCGTGGATATAGACCTGGGTACTGTTTTTCAAGATTTGCCTCTGAACTTGGACTCATATCAAGCATTTTCTGAAAAGGGAACTGACTTGTTAGCTTTCTTAATAGAACAGCAGGTTAATTACACACTTCCTTAGCTCAGGTCTTTATAGGATGATAAAAGAGACTACACGTTTAAAGCCAGATGTGCTCTTTCTGCTGAAAGGATATAATTCCTTGTAAATTTGGAGTCCCATTTCAATCACTTAAGAGCAGAGGCAATATGAAGGTGATGTGTGTGTGCCTGTTTAGCCTGAAGAGGGGGGAGGGGCAATATAATTATTTTGAAGGGCTGTCACATAGGTGATGGAACAGATTTGATTAAAGCCCAAATCACTGGGTTTAAGTTACAGAATGGGGTGATTGCAACAAGTCATTAGTAAAATGTCCAAGCACCAGCACAACCTTTGAGGATGCCTTCCATAGATGTGGCCAAAATGTCAGGAGAGAATGCTTCTGGAACATGGCCACCCAGCCCAGAAAACTCACAGCAACCCAGAAATGCTATGAACTGACGATTTGAACTCTTCTATAGTAAAGCAACAGGCTTGAAAGGTTTATTTTAATTGGAGCGATGTCAAACTTAGTGTTTTTTTTTTCCCCAGGTTTGGGTTGTGTGTAATTAAATCAAACTCTTTACTATGAAGAAAGTGCATCCTGGAGCCACATTCAGGCTTTTGACCCTTTTGATGTTCTCCAGAAGCTATTTCTTACAACCTCAAAGTGGGAGAAGTTTTGAGGAAAATCAGTTCTCCATTTAAAAAGATTGAATGGGCACTGCACTATTTCACATACAAAATAAGTCTACCCTGCCCCAGACTTGACACCAAACTTTTGGTTAGTTCTAGGTTTTGTTTTTGTTTTCAACTATTGTGGGCAGTTCATGCAACCTCTTGACATTTTCAGAGGCTGAAAATTGTCTCCTAGGCCCACAGTATTTTTTTCATCTCTGCCTTACAGTTTTGGGCAATGGCTGGGGCAGGCAGGGATCAGTGCTACTTGCTAGTACTTGCCCTTTGTTTTCTCCTCTTTCCCTTCTTCTGTTAAGGCACTCTGAATCCCATTCTCCATGTTCTATGTTGCTTCCCCCTATTGTTAGGCAGCATCTTAACCAACTGGCAGGTTATGTTGCTACCTGATTTGCTACCAGTCAGTGGGCTGAAGGATTCAGTGAAGAAATTGTTATGAAATGAGATGCCCTTCCAAAATTTTGTGTGTGCAGGTGCTTCTACACAGACCATATAATCCAGATTGCCATGCCTAAAACCAGGAAAAGGATTACATTTATCATGGAACCTAGCCTCAAATTGCTTTGAAGGATTTTTGTTTCCATTTCCAGGAGAGTTGTGCAAAAGTGCAGCTCAGACAGATAGAGTGGGGGAAAGGGGAGAGTGGCTCTTTAGCAGCAGAGGTAATCAGTTTACCCACCTAGGGGGTAAATTAGCTCCCTGCTGCCCAGCCATACCCTTGGAGTATGCTTTGGCAGCCCCCATTAAAGTTTCTTTACTGCATTTCAGTCAGGGCTGTGCAAACTGATTCCATTTTCATTCTGTTTTCATTTTGAATTTTGGGTGTCCCCCATTCTTTTTTCGAGATGATTCCGGGAGCTGTTCAGATTCGTAATTTGGAATCCTGAGTTCTGTTTCAGGAATCTTCCTGAAAACACCATGAGGCGGGGGAGAGGGGCAGCTGAAAACAGAATGAATTCTGTGCCGTTTCACACACCCCTAATTTCAACAGGGGTTGGGTATCTATAATGGGCTCTTGGTGTTGCGGATCTGATTTCATCCTAGATCTGGGATACACTGACATCTGCTGCAGTGCATCTTTTGGCTGCACAAGGACTTTCCTGAGACTTCTAAAATTGTGTTGTATACCCTTAGCTTCAAGTTGCGGTGCATATTGCCAGTGTTCTGCGGCTACTTTGAGTTGACTTCAAACTTCATTATATAGTCATTATAGAAGGGCCCAGAGACCAAAAAAAAAAAAAGGAAAAGAACAATTGGGTTGGCTGCGGCTTTCCCCCAGCAGAAAATTTGATCAGTGAAGTAGAGAAAAGTATTTTCTCTTTCATTTTACTTCTGTCTGCAGCAGAGACCAGCTTCTGAGACTCTCTGCATGTGTGTGATTACCCATCGAATTGAAATCTCTGTGTGTAAGCAGACCCCTTGGCAGGGGGGTTTCACCCAGCTTGGAGACACCATAAAAAGTAGAAGCAAAAAAGTTTTGATTTTTTTTACAGTTGCCTTTCTTTTTCTTTAATTAGGTATTTTAATTTCCTCTTCGGATAGGTTTTTATTGTGGTCTTTGAAAATCTCTTGGGATTTGTGTTTGTTTTTTATTCATTTCTTTCTTTATGATATTCTAGGATTTGTGCTCTTTTACATCTCTATCCCTGCTGTCAAAACCCCTTTGCTCTGCAATAACCTTTAATTTAACTTTCATGTTTCAATTTCCCGTTCTTTTTACAGTGAATTGCTGATGATATAGAGGAAGGTAGGTTGTAATATGGTTACCCAGTGTGAATGTAAAGATCTGCTATGTAGATCTCCCTCCCTCCTAGAGTCACTAGGTAGAATACAGGATAGGGTTTCTGTAGCTTTAATTGTCAGCAGATCATGGATCAGGAAGAGATACTGTCAAGTTCTGTCTGATTGACTTATGAGTGCATCTTCTCTTTCACCTCCAACCCCTTTGTTTCAGCAGTTCCAGTCATTTGCATGGCTATTTAGAGGTCAGTGGAGGGAGGTGAAGGAGAAATGTTAACTCTCTCCCAGAACTGGATATAGAGTATGACCACCATATCTTTGGGGGATATATTCCATAGTCTGCCCCTGGATACCTAACACCATACATAATACTGAACGCTATATTTTGACCATATTTGGTCTGAAGTCATACCATAGAATTGCATTGGAGGATTTACTTAACGAGGTGCACAAGCACTTCAGAGTGGGATGGTGGTGGTTTTTTTGGGTGTGTGGGTAGGTGAATCTTGGCTATCAAATCTGCAGATAAGTGAGTTGTCCTACACTGTAATAATGTCTCTTTCATTGCCGTGCATCCATTTACAAAAATAGATTTAGATGCTGAAAAGTGGGGTTGTATGGTGTAGAGCAGTGGATCCCAACCTGTCGTCCATGGACCACTAGTGGTCTGCAAAAACAAAAATATGGTCCACAGCCTCACCATTACTACACCGTTGCCTCAAAACCATGCAGCAACAAGAGCGACTGGTCTAGCAAAACCCTCTTACAATGCTGAGGCAACAGGGATGTTGGGAGGGGAGAGGCTGACTACTCACGAAAGATTGCTACCACCACATCATCACATATGGTTTTCTGTGTGAACAGATGGCGACTACTGGCTGGCATATGTTCTATATCAGAAACTAGAGCTGATGTGATCTATCCAATGCAATTTTTCTGAATCGGCACCCCAAATAACCAAACCAAATCTAAAGTTGACCAAAAACTGATTCATAACACTTTTGGTAGTAATGTTGGAGAGTGGTCCCTGGTCAAAAGGAAAGGTTGGGAACCACTGGTGTAGAGGGAGGTCCCGCGTGTGAACTTTACTTTTCCTGATCCACAATCTACTAACAATTAAAGCTATAGGTGTGCTGTCGCTGCCTGGGAATCTATAGTTCTTAGTAAAAAAAGAAAAAGAATGTGGCAACTATTTCCCAGGGGATTGCTTCTTGCCTTCCTTTAGGGAAACTGGAACTCCCGAGGATCAACAAAACGCCATAGGTAATTCAAAATAGGCTTTATTGTTCAAAGAGTTATCTTTCCAGGTGAAATAGGGGTAAAGAAGAAATACATAACAGTCTTTGGTTGTCTTTGTGCCCAAGGGGTTTTTAGCTGAGAAGCCTTCCAAGTTCCCTCTCTCTCAATGGCTATGAGGCCAAAACACTCACAACCCCAAGTCCCAATGGCCTATATTTGAAAGACAAAGCCTTCCTCTGGTGCCAAAGGAAATGGTATGAAGGCGCCTGAGACTTCTCAATGTCATTCAGGTTGGTCTGAACATAAAGTATAAGTTTCAGGGGTAAAAAACCTAAGAATTGGTGGTAAGAAATGACTTGACCAGGGGCTTTGGGCCAAGCTTTACACACATCCATCTAATGAGCCTTTTTTGTGAGGTAGAAAAGGCGAGAGAGAGATACCTTTTTTTCTCCCTTGGAAGGGGGGGGGGGGAGCCTAAACAAAAGAGCTGGGGAAGCAAGTCAATTGGTGTACAACAACATAGATTGACAGATGTAAATAACCAATGAAATTCAACTATACATATACAAAGTAGACAGGCATGATGCAACAGTTTAAATCTAGTTACTAACAATTCTACATATAGGTGGCGCCACACGTGCCGTCACAATAGGAGCTCTATTCTTTCTTGACCTGGTAACTCTATTTATCACACTTTGCTTTCTGCCAAGATCTTAACTTTGAGTTAATTCAGCTCTTTCTCTGCAGTGGATTATTAGATTGGAATAGAAAAAAATGTAGACTTGAGGAAAAAAACCCTTATCCACAAATTTGATACCTGCAGTTTCACTTATCCACACCTCCACCAAATATCCCTCCCCTAGAAGTGTTTGTGGGTCTCTCTTGGTCTTCCAGTGCAAGATCTAGTTGTATCTTTCTATCCTGATCCCTTTGGCATTGTAAGTTCTTTAGACTAACATTTAGCCTTATTTTACCTTAACAGCCATAACAGATTTTACACAGATTTCTTTGGTATTAGAGGAAACTGTACTAGCTGATTCCTTGCTTTAGGAAATTAAATGTTTTACAGTGATACATTTTACAACTATGTAGGCCTGTAATTTTATTCATAGCTAACAAGTATGTCCACAGATTGTAATTCACAATATGGAGCCCGGGACAAAGTGTAAATAGATAGTCTGTGAACTCTTTAAATAATACCTGCTACTTGTTATGAACAAAGCTAAGAGAGTTACCTTTTTCACACATAAAGCAAATTTCAAGTAATGTTTCTGTCCTGTTTCCTATTTAGTGTTTTATTACATTTCTTTTCCCCCACCCCCACCCCAAATCGTCCTTTAGTACTGAGCAGAGAAAGGCATAATGCACATTCTTCTCAAAATGTTCTAGTTATAGCTAAAAGTACTAAATACTACTCACTATACAAAAAAATATTTTTCTTGCTTGTGTTACTTCTGAAAATCAATGGTTACATCTTCATTGCAATGCCCTTCCCCAATTCCAAGAAGTAGTAATGTGTTACAGATCACAACTATATTTTCAAGCTCCAGTTAAGAAGAAGACAGGAATCCCATTAAGAAGCACATGGCTCATCCTTAAGAAAAATAGTAATACCACACTGTAATATACATTGCTTTGCTGGGGGGAAAAAATCAATACAGGGATTCTGAACTGAGCAGTTCTTAGACATCAAACAGTAAACAACAGATTTTTACTGTGTCATCCTTCTCTATTACACCTCTAATACCTCTCTTGGCTGGTTTGCCACAGTGCTATGCTGCTGCTTTTAAGTATCTCGTGTGTAGATGTGAATTGAGCAAAATCAGCCGGAGATGTTTATTGTTATCTCCAAATTAGAAACAAACATCATACATGACATTTGAGGAACTTCCCAAACTAGTTTGTTGCAGTGGTCCAAAAAAATATGTCACTTTGAATTTATAAAGATCTTAGATTTTTCACCATTTGTTTTTCTTTCAAACTTTTTCTCTTCTTGCCTTCTACCATAGTGAAGAGATAAAATAAAGTCAGATATTTGGAGTTGCTTGATTTATATGCTTGAATGAGATAGTTTGAGTTTAACCATTGTGCTGTGGATATTTTTTTTCTTAGTCTGTTATCCTTTACAAAAATGTTAAGCATGGACAAAAATGGATCATGCTTGTTTTCAAATGTACTGCAGAGGGCAGTGGTGCCTTTCAGTACTGAATATTTTTATATATAAAAAAGGCTGGTTTGGGAAAAAAAAGCTTACCTGCTTATACATATATATATGTTTCAGGAATGCTTACTGCTTCTCTATTTAACTTATTGGAAAGACATTGTAGGCAATGTATGATGTGTATATTCTGCAATGTACACATTTTACATTGTAAAGTGTTATAAGCCGTGAATGTAACAGTCCAGAAACTAAAAAGAAACACAAAACGTTATATATGGTAGGTAGTATTTTATTTATTTGAATATGCTTTTCTTTCGACTTCTAAATGCGTTTTTTCGTAATCTGTATTATACTACTATGCATTCAGAGCCAACTAACTTCAGAATTTCTTTTGGGACACATGAAAATTCTGGTTGCCCTGCAGACATGAAATAAAGAGTCTATAAACAGTATCCTAGACTTGATTATTTCTTTATTGTTGCACTTGGCATTTGATCTACTGTATGCAAAAATAGTAACTGACATGTAGGAAATAGATGTTTCCTCATAAAAGCTGTTCAACAATACATGACATTTTGAAATATAATTTTAGTAACTGTTTCAAAACTGCATCCTTGAATATTTCAGTATAATCCAGGTTCAAACAGTAAAGATCGTAACAAGAGAACAATAATACAATTCAAAACATACCTGACTTTCAGTAACTTTAAAATGTTAGGGATAAATCCAGCATTGGTCCTGCCTGACGTGCTCCTATTGAAATCAGTGCAATTACTGGTAAGTTACTTGTGAATTTCTTTTTTCGTGCCAGGAGCTACTTGAGAAACTGAAAGTTGCTTCTGGAGTGAGAGAATTGGCCATCTGCAAGGACGTTGCCCAGGGGATGCCCAGATGTTTTTGATGTTTTACCATTCTTGTGGGAGGCTTCTCATGTCCTTGCCTGGGGAGCTGGAGCTGACAAAGGGAGCTCATCCATGCTTTCCCTGGATTCGAACCTCCGGCCTGTCGATCTTCAATCCTGCTGGCACAAGGATTTAACCCACTGCGCCACCAGGGGCTCTAGTTACTTTTGATTAGCAAATCCATTCATTTCAATGAATTTGCTTTGAGTGAGGCTGATTTTCAGTTTAGTAATCAGTTGTATACAATAAAACCTTAAACCTTCTCAAGTTTATGCCCTTAGTTGTGATTCTTGTAGCTGATACCTTTGCATGGCAGTGAGAATTTCAGAGCTGGCCTTGTATTTCAAAGATTTTCTTGGTTGTTGCCTTGAGAGTTGACTGTTAACTC
This sequence comes from Anolis sagrei, assembly GCF_037176765.1. Taxonomy (NCBI): domain Eukaryota; kingdom Metazoa; phylum Chordata; class Lepidosauria; order Squamata; family Anolidae; genus Anolis; species Anolis sagrei. Next base: position 241,761,068 of record NC_090022.1, read on the forward strand.
ATTTGGAATAGTAGCTGACCTAATAATGCTTGGATTTAAGCCTGTGATAATTAAAGCCTTTTCATGACCAGGGACCAGCATTTTTCACAGACTAGATTACCATATCCCCTAGTGCAAATCTCTTCAATTACATTTTAGCATTTCTATGACTAAGAGATTTAATTCAAAATGGACGCACAAAATATTGTACTGTAAGGCTTATGTACAGCACGTATTGTACGGCATAGATTTTAATGGTACTTATTTAGGAGTATAAAACTACAGTGTTAGAAAGGTTTACGGTGAAGCAGAACCTTTTCTGTGATGTCCCCAGATATGCTTTCCAGTTATATCCATATGCTTCTACCATGGTTTCCAGAGAACCATGCAAGACCCATTTGCTTTAGTAAGCCTTTTAAGGGCTAGAAGAGTGCTGTAGTTCTTTCTTGTTGCCTCTAAATATTAATTTTGCCATATGAATGCTTGAGTTTTGTAAACCAGTTTCAGTGTGATTATGAGATGAAACATAAATATATTAATGCAACCTTCATGGCAATTTTGTCTTGGGGAATGACAGTGAAGAAGACTGGTGAAACAATACATTACAAGTCAATTTACACATCACTGTTGATGTGTTCTGAAAGAATCTCTTATTGTTGTGGCCCTGAAGATGCAGAATGACACTCAACCTCAGTTGGTAGTCCCAGGAACACTTTAATCTACATAGATCTGTGTTATCAAAATAATTCTTGGATGCTTTTCTGTAGGTCCCCCAGTTATGGGCAAAGCATGTGGGTGATATCTGCATAAGATCTTCTCTGTTTTAGTATCCCAGTTTAGGAACTCCCTCCGAAAGGATGCTTGCCAGGTACAGTATATTCTCTTTTCACCAATGAGTGAAAACCCTTCTATTTTCCCTAGGTCATTAAGATCTTTTAATAATAATACTAATAATGCACCTAATTTATATTCCGCTTTATCTCCCAGGAGGGACTTAGAATGGATTACAGTTTACATATATAAGGCAAACATTCAGTGCCTTTTTACACAGTGATCAACAACATACAATACACAGACAAGGTAAAGGCCTTCCCCTTTCCATCTCCGGCCTCTGGAGGTGATGCTCAACTCTGGCCATAGGGAGGTGCTCTCATTCCATTTGTCCATGCTGAGGAGCCCTTTGTCCATAGACTTCTCCGATCATTGCTGGCATGTCTGCATGGCACCCTTTTACCTTCCGTCTGAGGTAGTATCTATTGATCTACTCACATTACATGCTTTTGAATGGCTAGTTAGGAAGAAGCTAGGACTGACATCCAGGAGCTCACCCTGACTCATGGCTTCGAACTGCTAACCCTGCGGTCAGCAGATTTCCTGCAGCTAGTAGTTTAACCAGCTGCACTATTGCAGCCTCTTTTTATTTTATGACGTTACTTTTATTTTTCATGCCGTTGTTGTACCCTAATTTGTGGTTTTGGTTCCTTGATTTTTTTTCCTGAATTAGAAAATATTTAAATTGCTAACTATATAACACTATAAAAAGTTCTAGGTAAAGAAATAGTCTTAGAAGCTGAATATAAAATTCAATTTTTCTAGGAAGATTTCTGTGGGTTATTTTTCCATCAGGCAAGCAGTTCTTTTGTTCGCTTAGACTGTACAGATTCAATATGTAAAATAATTATATATATGAAAACATCTCTGCATTAATGGGTAGAAGATTTTCTGCATCTTAAAATAGAAATGTTCCATGTGTGCTATAAATAATTCTAACTATTTTCCCCAGTGTTTTCTCATAGTAGTTTGACTTATAGGAATCAGGGAAGATTTTCCAATATTCTATATCTGTTAAAAAAAAATAGAGATAATGAGACAGCGCCTACATTTCTGCCTCTAATTCTGATTAAAGATACAGGCATTTAAGAAGCAATTTGCAAACCTAGCTCTATATCTATGAAAAGCAAGGCTTGTGATCCAGAGTTGTGCACAGTTGTGCTTTATATTTTAAGTCCATACTTGAAAGCAGACTCCATTTAACTGCATTTTTTCCTCCAAGAATCCAACTGACTGCTATCCAATTCAGTAATCCATGTTAGAGAGAAAAATGTGTGACCTTCAAATCCTCATTGTGCATTTAGGAAGCTTCTCTTTGGGGAAAGAATGAAAGCATTACAAATAGTTTACAACGTTAAATTTAATTTCTTACATTGAAATTAGGAAAGACACAAAGTAAGCTGTTTTTTAACTATTTCTACTCTTGTTAAATTTTGTCTATGGAATATTCACATAGCTTTTTCCAAGGTGGGATGTTATTAAAATATAAGGACAACTTGTAAGTTACGGTTACCACTAGAGGGTGCTATATTACCAAGCATTTTCTCTACCAGAAACAATGAATTCAGTGCCCTTAGTAGAAGGAAGGAACAGTTATGGAGCTATATCTCATATGCAGACTGGATAAAAAAAAAGCTTTTACTAGTGTCTTCTGTTCTATAATTTATCAGTTTCTGTTATGTTCATTTGAAGCTACCTGAAAAGTCATATTCAGCCTTTTATTATACCAGTTTCCGTGAAGATAATAAAATGTGTTTCTGTCCACAGGAATTAGTTTTGGCTTAGATGTATAAAACTGATGCAAAGAAATACAAGAGTGTTTTCAGATGAAACACTAATAGAAGCTTAATTATTTAAAAAGAAGGTCCGTCACAATTCTTCTTTCAACAGTCTATTAAAAGCTGCAGATATAGTTAAGTTCTTAGATATATTGTATATCTCTTACCTGCATAACTGTAATTAAATATTCTCTATTGGAGTGCAACCAGGAACCATACTCATTTTCCACTGAGAAAGTGCTTAGAACAACAACCATTGAAAGTGAAAGCATCGGCATGTTAAGCACAGAACATCATGATGTTCGAGATATCTTGGAGGGAAGGGGAGTGTTGTTCAGAATTATGTTTGTCCTAAATTTCCAAAAGAAGGGAAATTCCCCAAGGGACAAATAACTTCTATTTCTTTATTAATTTACGACATTTTTATCCTTCCTTTCTCAGCCCAGAGGCAGAGAAAAATAAATGATAAATGATGTGGATGGAACTATACCCTCCTCAAAAGAAATGGTAACCGCAGAATAACCTCACATGAAAATACTGAAAACATGGAGACATTAATGGATCATTCTGGTTTATTAATTTCTGGATCAAGAGACTCACTCTGGTCTTTGATTCTTGAAGGATGCTGGTGTGTGTGTGTGTGTGTGTGTTTGGGGGGGGGTACATTAATAGTCCTTGCATAGTCCTTGTGGAAACATGGGTACATTCACAGTCCTTGCTTTCACTTGAACTTCTACTCCACTAAACAATAAAATACAATTTAAAGGAATCTTACATATTTGATGTTGAACAATTGTCATTGTTTAAGAACTGGAGGAAAAATGATGTTTTATTCATAGACTGGTATTTATGCATGGGAAGAGCCAGTGTGGTGTAATGGTTGAGACTTGGACCATGACTCTGCTGACTAGGGTTCAACTCCCTACTTGGTCATGGAAACCAATCACTGAGTGTCCTTGAACAAGTCATATTCTCTTTATGTCAGAGGAAAACAAACACTTTAGAAATAGGAATACTAGTAGTAATATGTTGAAAAGTCTTCAGCTATTCATCATAATGATTGTTTCTTAGGACCTCTTCACATGGCCCCTGGGGAGTTGCCGGTGAAAGGGAAGGCATGTGGGGCGACTTTTGGTACCCCACACATCCTCCCTCCATCTCCATCAAGTCTGCACCCTGTTCCTGTCCCCATCATATGGGAGTAAGGCTGGCAGCACACATTGCCCCACAACCTTTTTCTTATGGGGAAAAGGAGAGGAAAGTGCGGAGTGGAAAGTCATGGAGAGGGAAATGTGTTGCAACACTTCTCCTCCACTTTGGGAGGAATGTGGGCAGGGCCAAGCCAGTGTTGTTGGATGGTGCTCGGCAGGCCCCATCAACAAATGGAAGAATGGGGCAAAAAAAGCCCCATATGAAATAGTCCTTCATGAGTAGCATTAATACTATATCTGGTTTAGCAAAACCAAGGCACTATTAATAAATATTTGTTGTCACACTCCCTGCAAGCTCAACCTACAAACTTGAACAAGATGCATACAAAATAAACAATCTTGGATTTATTGATCTGGTGTGATATTGGTTTTTAGTTCTCTCTCTGTTGCTCAGTGCTATTCAATTAAAATATGGACGTCACTCAAGTAACCATAGTCTTGTTTCCTTTTGACTTGTGGGCAATTTGCATTTTTATTGTGTCAGAAGTGAATTGAATATACAGTTATAATGTATGTAAAAATTGCACTTCAATTTGTTAATGAAAACTATCGACATAAATCCTTTCTTTTTAAAGGAGGTAATAGAACTCCAGTCCTTTTATATTCTCCTTCCACAGTTTTCCCCTGCCTTCTGCTTGCCATTACCTTTTTATCAAAGTGTATCTATCAGAAGAGAAGAGTGAAAAATGCTTCATCAGGTTGTTGTTTTTTTTTTTGCAGTAAAGTAACAGTCAAATAAATTCAGTAAATTTGTCATGAATTGTTCTTAATAGTGATGGGCAAGTTCCCCCATGCTAGATTCACAGCTGGCCTGACCAAAATCAATGAGGACACAATTTAATTTGTATTAACGGTGATGCATAACTCTGATTGCTTCATAACCACAGCATTTACTCTCTCTGCTATCCTTCTTTACCAAACTTGCCTTTGCAAAGTGGCTGCGATGGTATCATAGCATTTCAAGGTTTTGAATTAAGACCTAAGGTCAGCCAAATCTATCATATCCATTAATGTCAGAAAATAGAAGGATTACTACAAAGGAACAGAAAACTTCATAGTTGTATCGCAGCCTTTCATGACTGCTTTCATTTCAAGCAGACCAGACATAAAAGAGAAAATTATTTTTGCCCAAACAGGTACTATTTTGTTTGGTCTGTTGCTGTTAAAAAGTGTGCAGGGTTTTTCAGATAACTATTCTTCTCTGTCCTTACAGTTAATACAAGGCAGCTCTGGCTAAAGCTCAGCCCATCATTCTTGCTGTTAGAGTTCAGTCCATGCGTTTATGGGAAAGGAGGATTAGTGTACTGTTTAAAGCCAGCAAGGGAACAAACAAGCACACCTTACTGTCCACAACAAATAATAGAAGAAAGACAATCCAGTCCCAAGGCTTACATAAGGATACTAACACAAGCATGATGCAGGCAGTCAAAGGTTCAAAGAGTCCAAAATCAAGAGGAGAGTTACTGGAAAGATAAGTCCAAATGTATGTACCAAAAGCCAAAGAACAAGAAATGTCAGATAGGGCAGTAAACAGATTTGGATACTATTGGGTTTTTGTAAGTTTTTTGGGCTATATGGCCATGTTCTAGAAGAATTCTCTCCTGACATTTCGCCTGCATCTATGGCAAGCATTCTCAGAGGTTGTGAGGTCTGTTGGAACTAGGAAAATTGGGTTTATATATCTGTGGAATGTCCAGCGTGGGAGAAAGAACTCTTGTCTGTTGGAGCTAGGAGTGAATGTTTCAACTGACCACCTTGATTAGCATTTGATGGCCTGGCAGTTTTTTGGTGTGGCTAGTTAGTGCCTGGGGGAATCTTTTGTTGAGAGGTGATTAGCTGTCCCTGATTGTTTCCTCTCTGGAGTTTCCCTGTGCTTGAGTGTTTTATTGTTATAATTTTAGAGGTTTTTTTTTAATACTGGTAGCCAGATATTGTTCATTTTCATGGTTTCCTCCTTTCTGTTGAAATTGTCCACATGCTTATGGATTTCAATGGCTTTTCTGTGTAGTCTGACATGGTGGTTGTTAGAGTGGTCCAGCATTTCTGTGTTCTCAAATAATATGCTGTGTCCAGGTTGGCTCATCAGGTGCTCTGCTATGGCTGACTTCTCTGGTTGAAGTAGTCTGCAGTGCCTTTCATGTTCCTTGATTCATGTTTGGGCAATACTGCATTTGGTGGTCCCTATGTAGACTTGTCCACAGCTGCATGGTATACGGTAGACTCCTGCAGGTGTGAGTCAACTGTATGCCATGCACCAACAACTATGCAAATCAGAAGCCCTCCCACCTAGGCTTTATGGACTCCCAAAAATCCATAAGGACTCCATCCCACTCAGATCACAGATATATAAACCCAATTTTCCTAGTTCCAACAGACCTCACAACCTCTGAGAATGCCTGCCATAGATGCAGGCGAAACGTCAGGAGAGAATATAACCCAGTGATTCCAGCCACAAAAGCCTTCAACAATACATTGGATACTATTGTTTTGTAATGTCAGTATGGTGTAGTATGAGAAAATTTATACAGGCAATCTCCAAGTTACAAACATCTGACTTACATATGACTCCAGTTGCAAACGGGGGTGAGACAACAGGAAGTGAGAGGGAATTACCCCTAGGAAGGGAAATTCACTCTTGTAAGAGTTGTCATGGGGAAAAGGTGTCTCCACTGAAACTTTTAGCACCAATCCTGGTTTCCAAACGCACAATTTTTAAAATCCAATTGTCACGGGGACAGAAAGTGAGGTGAAATCTTCAGAAGAGGGCCACAGGCAGCAATTTTTTTTACAAGGGTGTTCACTCTTCTCTGTGCTTACCAAAACTTAAAAAAAAAATCAACCTGAGTTACATTTAAAATATATCTTAATTACATACAAATTCAAATTAAGAACAAACCTACCTTGTTTGTAATTCGGGGGCTGCCTGTAGTGAGGAGACAATTGGCCCTAATAGGCTCATTAGCGCCGCATCCTGTATTTAAAGTGGAACAGAGAGTTGCCTGACATTTTGCCTGGAATGGACCACGGTGCCATGGCAAGACTGCCAGCCTCTTCAGGCACCAAGTAGGGGCCATTCTTTCTTTGTACAAGGAAGATTCCGCCATGTAGAGCATGATGACATATGCTGAATATTTACAAAGCCTTTAGAAATAAGTTATAACCGTGCAATCCAATGTACCGAGTATGTTGATTAGACACACCTCATTGAACTTGGTTGGATTTCTAAGTAAAAACATCCATAGGCTTGCAGAGCTTATAGATAAATACCAGTTTCCAAATAACTCCATGGTAGAGCGCTTTCCGCACTTTTTCCTCATGAGGCAGGATCAGCAGTATCTTTGGAAAATATAAACAACTGATTAAGATTCATTTCACACTTTCTCCTATGTCTTGGCCTCTGAACAAGCAAAAGTTACATAGAAGAAGATGAGAATTCTTTTCGGCAATTAAAGACACTCAAGATCAATTCTCCCATTTTCTCATTAGCTTAATTTACTGGATCTTGAGAGGTGGAAAAATGATATAAACAAAAACAAACAAACAAACAAAACAAAACACTTCTAGAATAATTAAAAAAACAACTAGATTTGCCAACAATTAAGATCAGTAAATACAGGGTTCACCGTGTTGTGTAGTCATTTTTGGCATTATGTCATCCCCCCCCCCCTCCAAAATTTGGAATTCAGGTCATCTTACAAATTGAAATTATTGCCATACATCGAAATACATACAAATGTAATTAAAAGTATACATATTAAAATACGCATATGGATTGCTGTATAATTAAAAACATATAGAATCATAATTAGAATAGAATAGAATAGAATTCAACTAATATAGCCATATAAAGCCATTTAAAACATACTCTTTAAAAGATAAAAGCAGTTTAGATAGAACAATTTGAAAAGATACAGTACTCCTTTAAAAGCCACCCATTTTTAAAAACCTGTTGGAATAATAATAATAATTATAATAATAATAATGACTTTGCCTGCTACGGAAGGACAAAAGGGGGGGGGGGCATTCCAAGGTCTTTAGAGAATGAGTTTCAGAGTCTAGAGGCACCATTAAGAAGGACCTATTTTGTGTTACCACCAACTTTATCATTGAAGGTGGTGAGACAGAAATATGGGTTTCTTCTGTGGATCTCAAGTTCCAGGTAGGTGCACAGATGTTTAGCAGATATGATGGACCTAAACCCAATAGAGCTTTATACAGTAGGATATCACCAGCATTTTTAATTCTGCCCAGAAACAAACTGGCAGGCAGTGGAGTTGTTGGAGCAGAGAAGTTGTGTGATCCCAGTTAATACTCTGGCTGGGAAGAATTCAGAAATGATGTTACGTTTATTGTACTTTATTGTTATGTTTATATATATATATATATATATATATATTATAAACTGTGATACTAGTGGTGTGATTATGGTATGATTATGAATGTATGTTTTAAGGTTTGGTGCCATGAGCTCCTATGAAAAAGAATGGGATGTGTGGTATATTGGAAATCCCCAGAGACACATAGTTCTTGGGGTGATCTTGTGCAAGTCATTCTTTCAAGCTTTCCAAGCCTCATAGGATGGGGAAGGGGGGATCTTGTAGGTTTCCTTGGATCCACTGAAATATTTTTACTTATCGTGTCAGGAGCAGACCAAATAGTTGTGTTGCATTTTTTAACAAACAAACAAACAGACAAAATACAAAGTTTGCAAGCTTGGTAGTTGATTAAATGTCCTTTGACTAGTATCCACTGAAATAAAAACAGGGTATAAAAGTGATCGGATGGTGAAGGAAGAAATACATTTTCAAGTTCAGTTCTGAATTTTGCAAAAGTCCAAAAATCTTTTCTTTGTCTCCCTGCAACCAGTACTCCCTATCTTGAATAATTAGTTAATGTTGCACCTCAAGTGATTGAGTACTGTTTTTTCTTTATTTTCCCCAAGAGTTCATTAGCTGTCTTTACTGTATTAAAAGCTCTGCATTAATATTATACTTTTTAGGATATTTTAAAAGCTGCTTTAAAGCCCTTATCCATTGGGGGTATGCTTTTGAAGGTTTCTTGCTGTCTTAACTTTAGCAAGCAATGTCTTAATACTGTAATGAGAATCTTTGAAATATATTGCCACATTTGTTGGAAGTCAGGCTTCTTGAATTATGAATGAAAATCATTATGATCAGATGTCTGTCACATAACATGATTGGTGATGTCAGGTTCATTACCAACAAAGGAAGAGTCATAATCAAAGCTGGTTTTAATTATCACCCTTACGTGGCTGTATTTAAAAGCAAAGATTTAAGAGGACTTGGAGTCTTGAATGAAAGCAAGCAAGTTCTTTACTTAAACTTCAAGATGATGATGATGATAATGCTTTATTTATGTCCTGACTCCTCACCCCAAGGGGACTCGGAGTGGCTTACAACAGAAAAGAAAATATAAATAATAATAAACATATGACAATTCAGGAAAAATTAAATCAACACAAATAAAAACAAATCATAATACACGTTAAGTATCAGTCAAAAATGCCACTCATAAATATAAAACTAAGTAATAATTAGGACATGTAAAACATTAAAAAGATCAGAGCAAAAAGATCCAATTAAAAGTAGTCCCATTTAACGCTCCAGATTTGAAATCTCTTTGAAGTCAAGTGAATTGTTTTTCATTTTGAGAAAAAATATTAATTTATTAATTTATTTACAGCATTCTTACCCTGCCCTTCTCAACCCCCCCCCCCCCCGTGGGGGGGGGGGCGGACTCAGAGCAGCTAACAAAGGCAGCAATTTGATGCCACAAATCAATAACACAGTATAAAAAAACCATAAATACATACAGAGTTAAAACAATAGCAATTGATTATAACCAATTATCATAATAGTCATTAAAACAATACTCAGTCCACAAACCCACTGATAGAACCATAAAACCGTATTCTCATACATATCATCTTGCCAATCCATTTCCAGTCAAAGTGCTGCTTTATGTTTATTGTCTGAAAGCCTGGTCCCAAAACCAAGATTTTAATTTCTTCCTGAACGCCAGGAGGGATGGGGTCGATCGTATTTCATTTGGAAGCGCGTAAGTCTTGTTATGTTCAGCTTGATGAAGCATGAGCTTTAACTGCCCACTCCAATCACTTTTAAGCCAGTATCCAAAACTCCAAAAAGCCATCCTGAGATGGGATGTCCCATCTTTTGCCTGTTTTGATGCGATTTATTCTAACCTTGTTTCGTCCTTCATACATGCCCAGCAGCCAACACATGAATATAGACATACTTGCTGACTCCACAGCTCTTGCTGCATTCTTTGATTCCTTCTATCCACACAGTGAGGGAGGTTAAGGGCCTAAAGTAGGAAACCTCCTCAATGTCTTTGAGCAGAATTTGGAAAAGTCACATTTTGAACCATAACTTCCTTTCTGCTGTTTACCTTTACTGCATTCTATTCATGGAATCAAGCTTAAGGTGCTTCCTTCTCTTCTTGCCTCAGAAGACCGTCTGATGGTAGTTGCATCAAGGAGCAGTCTTTGCTGGGCATAGGAGAAGAGCTACCATTGTGTCTTGAAGTGCTAGTGTAATACACAATTTTTTTTGTGTCGGGAGCAACTTGAGAAACTGCAATGTTTATTCATTCTTCTCATTGTGTCTGTCTCATACTCATCACTGGGATTTAAAACACACTATGTTCTCAAATAGGGCAATAGAGTGATTAAAAATGGATTACTTTTTGTAGAGAATTCTGTATTCATTTTCAAATAACATACTTTATCAAATCATTCATTTAAGAGGAAAAAGAATCTGCAATCTCAGCCTTACTTAGGAAATTAGGTTCCTATTATATCGTATGAATAGACTGAAACCAAAATTGTAAGCACCTGTTTCAATGTTTTCCCTTGCCTTTTAAAGTTTTAGCAAGTAATAACATTCAGTAACTTGCTTCTGATTCCTGACACCACCACCTCCATTCCTTTCACTTCATTTTCCAATAATGATTACACCAGAAATAAGAAATGTTTTGAAAACTTTTTCCCCCTGGTGTTCTGTACACCTGTGATCATATTATTTTACTGCCAACTTCAAAAGAACCATATGTAGCAGAAGCCTATTCCATGTTTGAAAAGTGTCCTAATGAAAGACGTTGCAATTGCAAAAGATTTGTTTGAAGACAGACATTAGTTAATTCTTTTTTTAAAAATGCGTACTGAATTTCTTACTCCTTTTGGGTTTAGGAGCTTACACCCATTTTACAATATATGTTATCAAACTCAGATTAACAAGCAAACTCTCATTTAAATAAGTCTTTCATCACTTCCCAAAATTCCCAGGCTTGGACATTTGCAAACATCCTGAGGGAAGGAGTTCTAAAGCTAGAAACAGCTGCCGAAAACACATGTATTTCTGCCCTTTATGGTTCTTATTTGATGTACTTGTTGTTGTGTTTCTACCGTAGCATTTTCCCTGTTAAGAAATAAGGTAGCTTAGAGAGTTAAAATTTGCAGTAGCACAAATCTAACATAAAAACTAATATAATGAAGTAGCCAATTAAAACGTTTTTCTCACAGTTGTTCCAAACTAGCTGCCGCCTCCAGCTGAAGGCAGCCTTGTGTAGAATGAATCCCAGAATTATCCCCTGGACTCAGTTCCACTTACTTGCATCTTGTTGCCAGCACCAGCTTTGTGTGTGCATCAAAAACAAAGAAGAACAAGAAGCAACAGAACAGAGTGTTGCAATTAAGCTGGTAACATCTTAGGCTGGAATCTCTACAACAGAGAGCCTACTGGTTTGGCATAAGTGAAAAGGGAATCAAATAAATATCCCTTGGACACGATGAGGGACAATTCTTCAATTGTTGTTTGATATCCAGGTTGATATATTGAACTGTAGAAATATCTTCCATGGTAGAAAATACTAAATTATTACTTAGGACTGGCTCAGCTAGGGAAAAATGTTTATGTATGTGCCTTCGTATTATCTGTCCATTTATTGCAACCCCTGAATTTTGTGGGGTTATCTTATCTGAAACAGGCTCTACTCTACCTAACATTCATGGCAAACTCCCATCCAAATACTAACCAGAATTGGCCCTTCTCAATTTCTATGATCAGACAGGATCTGGTCCCTTTTAGGGTATTTTGCAGAGATAGTAATCAGTGGTCAGAATGAATTAGGGTACTCTTATTGGATTCGCGTGCTTTCACCAGATTCCAAATGTCCTCTATTAATAGTTTGTTTTTGTTTTTTTGCGCAGGGTTGCCAGCCCTCAAAGTTTGGCCTAGAATGATCAAACTTTTATTTTGGAGTTGAGGTCTATCTACAAGAGAGTTGCTAACTACTCGGTTCTGGAGCCCAAGAACTGACCTCTATCTCCCAAGAACATTTTGAGGCCAATTTTGTAGATGTGAGGAATGCCACACTATATTCTCACATTCTGAAGAAAAGTAAGTAATAAGGTGTATGACATATGTATGTATATATATATACATGCATACATATATTAATATTTTCTAAAGAGAGGAAGAAACCATGGAAACCCATCCTGCTATGAATTATGACGTTGATGCAAAAACAACCAGAAGTTACAGAGACAAATTGACTATTTAGAAACAGTTCCACATAGATCTCTGTACCTGGACATGTTATAGCTACATGCTAAATCAAGAGGCTTCTTCTCTGCAGTATACTAGTCAGTCATACGATTTTTCTTTCTTAAATTTTTACAAAAAAACAACAACATTAAAATCATGACTGGCTGTTGAAGACCTTCAAACAATGATCCAGTAAAAAGAGGGAGATGATGTACTTCTGTTATTTTTATGGTTAGTAGTTTAAGAAAGATGCATCCAGAAATTGTCTTCACAAATTCAACACTGTTATAGTACAATCCATTTGATTCCAGCATGGGTTTAAAATTAATTATTATTGGGGGGAAATAGTGATAAGCCATCCTGAAAGCATTAAATACAAGGTATTACAAAAACAATAGAAAAATAATGACCCCTATTTTAACGTCTTTTAAATCAAAACATGAAAAAGCTTGGGGTATAGGTGGTTATTTCAGCAGTCCTCCCTTATCATGTTCATGGCCTAGGATGACAAAAAAGAATACTGGAGGACAATAACAGGTGGTATAGATAGTGTTTTGGGGAAATATTTGGCTTTTTGGCCATATTCTATAGTTCCATGATGTCAGCCTTCTACCAAGAATAATCATTCATTCATCCATCCATCCATCCATCCATTCAATATCCTGTGTATCTTCCAACATGGAATCCAAGGTGATGCGCAACCATTTTAAAATCACAAAACAATTTTAAAATCCTTAATACAAAGAGGTTATATTCAACAGGGCTGTGAAGAACATGTTGCCCAGGAGATTAATGAAAGAACGAAAATATGATTTAATAGGCAGTGAAGGTGCCCATGATTTGAAGCATGGAAGGCTGGTTGGGAACATTTGGATAGAAATCAAATTTAAATTTAATTCAAGTTACACTACTATTAATCACAGTTTTTAAATCACAATTCAGCTTTCAAAAACCAATGAGATAATCTAATCAGGATAGTATAATTGATAATGAGCTACTGGTCTTGCATTCAAATCTGACAGTAGAATGTCCACACAAGTGGTTGGAAGCTATTGTGCACTATAGTGAGCTGAACAAACAGAAGCTAAAATAGAGGTGTTAATCTCTGTTATGCAGTGGAGGGAGCTATAAATAGGAGCAATTTCCTGTTTAGAAGGTGTTTCATACTCCTTGGTTGTCCAGATGTGTAGTTGTATTATAGTAGTGCTCTTACACAATTTCATTGTTTGTCAATGTTGTTAAATAGTATCATCCATGGCATATATGTGCGTGTGTCTTGGAAACATTCAACATTAATTAAGATCCTCCTTTTGTTTTGTAAAAGCTACACTTCACTTCATAACACATATAAAATGGTGCTACATAGTTTTTATGTGGGATCGGGACTTACAAGAATGGATTATAGAAACTTGGATGAAATTTCTGTTTGCTGGTTAGATTCTGGATACAAAACTAGAACAGAATTCTTCTGGCTACTTTTCAGATGGTGGGAGGACTCCTTTTTAAAAAAAGATCAAAAATGTCTCATTAAGTATTAGGATAAATAGATGTTTTTATTTTGTGCTGTCTCATTAGAATTTTGTTGTTCATTTATTTTTATTGATGCTGTTTGTTAAAATGTGTTGCTTAATGCTGCTTTATTTTTCATTATGGGAGTGAAAAGGGAGATTGTATGCCATGTCTCTCATATTCTGAAAGCTGGTAAAACAACTGTTGGCAACTCCTCAGTTTAGGTCTTTACTTCTAAATAACATGGAAAGGGCAGAGAATAGGTTTGACACTAATTGTCTGTTGCCATAATTGTACGGCAGAGGTAATTTACATTCTTGGAACTGTAAACAAAAGTACAGTTAAATCATCTATCAGTGTAAATTGTTAATAACATTGGATGCTTCTCTAATGAGAAAGCATTTGGCTACCAAACGTGAGATAGAGAAGAGTTAACTATAGATAATCACCAGATTTGTTCTCTGACATTAATAACTTGTAGCATTTTGGGTTCTCTCTCTCTCTCAGCTGGAATCACTAAGATTGAGATATTTTCCCTCCAGTATATTATATGATTTCAGAAAATTATGACTGAATCATAATTGTGATTCATTGTTCATTCAAAAACATCAGCTTCTTAAATTTATAAGCATTCACTTAAATCCAAAGAATCTTCTGTGCAAGTAAAAAACACTTCTGTCTGGGTGGGATCCTGGTATTCCATGTATGGACCTTGTGGTCCTTGAATAGTGAGTGTTATGAGGCCTCAAAGGTAGTTTTCAACAGATCTGGGTGTTTCTAGCTCTTTTACAATGAAATCTCGATAGTGCAACCTTTTTGATTCACTACCTTGTCAATACCTAGAAACTACTTGCTAACCCAATGCACATTGTTTTGAGCATTTTTGAAAAAAGTAGGAAATAAGTAAAAAATTTTTTTACTGTATTATTCCATGCACTTGAATTAAATGTACTTGGGGTATATGGAATTTTCTTCCAAGTGATTTGCTTATGATTTGTACTTTGTCTGAAATTTCACTTTCATTGGTTTATGAAACCCGCTCTTAAACTATTGCAAATACACATGTCCTCTATGCAATTCTTATCTGAACTATATGGACCATTTCCCCAAATGGGAGAAGGATTAAATTTTAAAAATAATACTTCAAATTCGAGATACAGGTTGAGTATCCCAAAATCCAAAATGGTCCAGAATGCAAAATTGTCCTCATGAATAGCTGAGATAGCAACACCTTTTCTGATGGTTGAGTATACACATGCCTAATTTCATGCACAAAATTACTACAAATATTGTGTATGACGTTACCTTTAGGCTATGTGTAGAATGTGTTTATGGAAAATTAAATGAATGTTGGATTTAGACATGGCTCCCAAGATATCTCATTGTGCATATGCAAATATCCCAAAATCAGAAGTGCAAAATGCATCTGGTCTCAAGCATTTCGGATAAGGAATATTTAATCTGTAATAAGTAATTAACCTTCTCTAGGCAGGTGGGACATTTTAATCATTCAGAATCATGTGTTGTTGCTGAATTCACACAGTTAGATCTATAAGGTAGACATTTTACATCACTGAAGAATGGAAATAGTGTTTTTGAGTTTCATCCAATTGCCAGTACAATTGGTGGTACACCCACCAGACAAAAAATGTACCAGAGTTATTGTCTATACACTTGTTACCTTTTTTTGTTTAAAAGAAAAGAGTGGTGGCAGTGGTAATGAGGAATCAATGCTTGACCTCAGATTTAAATAATTTTCCTTGTTGTGGGTGTTGGATATAATGGAATGGCCCTGATTGTGTATCCATAACCATTTCTGTGGACATAGAAGTACCCTATAATTGGGGTAATAAAATACTCCAGATTAGGACACTCAGTAGATATTTTTGTTTGTTTGTTTTTATCTGCCTGGATGAGGGTACATTATTTAGTACCATCTTCATATTGAAGGCCATTATGTTTATCTGTATGGTGAGAGATAACGCCAGAGTCACAACAGAAATTGTATTGTTTAATGTTTCTGAATACTGGCCAAATAATCTGTTTCAGAACTTGTCTGGAATGGCTTTAGCAACGCAAAATATTTGATCTGAATATGTTGTAAAAATACATCACAATCAAAGTGCATTATAAATAATGAACTGTCAATATATTTTTTCTATATCTTTGTGTCTTATAGGCGTCCTCAAAAAGTTTGTCTGTGTCCATTCTTGCCAGTTCATCCCTTGAAAGTCTCCACCTGTCTATATATCATCCAACATCCAGCAGAGGTAAGTCAGACCATGGAAAATGCCAAACTTGAATAAGGAAACAGGAATACACATGTCCTCTATGCGATTCTTATCTGAACTATATGGACCATTTCCCCAAATGGGAGAAAATTATTTCTGCTGGACTTTTGTTATGTAATTTTAATGGCAGGAGCAGTCAGAAGGTCAGTGAGGGCCACTAAACTGCTTTAAAAAATCCACATGCAGCCCTTACTCCATGTATGGCCCACCCTGGTTTAGTTCATCTGTTGTAACTCTAAATAATGCTGCACCTTTGCATTACACCTGTCCTAACTCCAAGCGTTTTTGAATAGCTCTTCCTTTTTATGAGTAAAACAAGCAGATTTATCTATTTACTTATTGAAACATTTTTAGCCCTGTCTTGATCTGTAAAGGCTCCTAGAGTAAGAACCCTATTTTACTGAATGCACTTGGAGGAGATCCATTCTATTTTCCATTATTTCTGTTTTTTCCATCACGCTCTATATATGAAAAGTGACTTCATAAAAAAGAGTGTCCATGGAGACTCTCCATGTGATTGAAAAAACCGTTTAAGCTTTCTGAATCACATGCGTTTTCAAAAAGCAGTCCTTTATTAAGATGGAAACTGAGGCAGAGAGCATGAAGCTAGTATGTTTCCACTTCTCATGTCTTTTATAAACAAAATTACAAAACATCTGAATAGGGTAAAAGTAATACTATAAAATAAAATAGAAAAAATATATGGCCAATATGTAAACTCAAGGGAATGGGATTAATTGCGTAATTTTCCCCCTTATGTTTGTATTTAGTTTTAGCCTTATTGTCTGGATTTTATTGGCAACTAAGTTATTGATTAGATTTTACTTGGATTGTCAACTCAATTGCTGGTGCTTTATTAAGCCCCAAGAAGACGATTTTGACCTATACATAACCTATAACCACATTTGAATGCACATAAAAACTGTTGTACTAAATACTATTTCCAAATGCATATATAAATGAATATCTAAACTGAATGTTAATCAGTTTTAGTACACACTGTCTTTGAGGATATTTTTTATCCTAAGCTAAGATTTATGTAAAAATCAATGAAGAAAATTTAAGTCTGTAGTGTATCTTTTTACTGTTATGTTCACATGTATTGATCTCATACCATTAATTAACTTCATTTACTGCTTATAGAATTCTCTATTGTACAATGAATATTGAACACTGAGAATTTTTAACGTTACATATTACCCATTTCAGAGGAAAATAAAGGATCAATTAAACAAATATCCAAAAGTAATTTATAAAGTTGTCAGGGTATAATATTTGAAGTTTCATATAAGAAACATTCCTCTCGATTAATCAAAACTGAATAATGTATTTGTTCACAAATATAATTACTCAGAGAATTGGATCTTTAGTTTATAGAAAGAGCAGAAAGTCTGGAGGGCAGGGCACCTTCTCACCTCGAAATAGCTACAAGAAGTTTTTTCTGTACTCCAGTGAAAGAATGCCTAGCTTTTCTGAATTATTTGGCAACACTTTAATTGGAATTATCGTCTTTGTCTAGTCTTATCAATACAACCATTTCTCTTATAAGTATATCTTATTTGTGATAACCGCAACTGGATAACTGAATACAAAAATGATCATAGTCTCATCAAACACTTGGGCAGAACATAGTTTTCATATTTTACCATGTGCCTCTAATCATCTAATGCAGGCATAGGCAAATGTTGGCTCTCCAGGTGTTTTGGACTTCAACTCCCACAATTCCTAACAGCCAGTTACCCTGGACTATGCTCTGACCTACAAGAAGCACTACTTGAATATCAAGCAAAAAGTGAGTGCTAGAAACCATATCATACGAAAGCTGATTGGTACAACCTAGGGATCACAACCAGATACAGTAAAACATCTACTACTCTGCTGCTGAATATGCATGCCCAGTGCATCTCACCATGCTAAAACAGTGAATATGGGTCTTAATGAGACATGCTGCATTATCACAGGATGTCTATGCCCTACATCACTGGAGAAATTATACTGTTTAGCCAGTATTGCACCACCTGACATCAGCCAGGAAGTAGCAGCCAATAATGAAAGGACCAAGGCAGTGACATCTTCGGCCCACCCTCTGTTCAGATGCCAGCCAACATGCCAACACCTTAAATCAAGGAATAGTTTTCTAAGATCTACAGAGATACTCACAGGAATACCTCAGAAAGCAAGAGTCCAAAAGTGGCAGGCAAAAACCTGGAACCTCAAGCCATGGCTGATACCGGATGAGAGCCTCCCTTCTGGCGCTCAGAAGACTGGGTGACTTGGAAGGTGCTGAACAGACTGCGCTCTGGCACCACGAGATGCAGAGCCAACCTTAAGAAATGGGGCTTCAAAGTGGAGTTCACAACATGCGGTGTACAGAAGAGCAAACCATAGACCACCTATTACAATGCAGTGTGAGCCTTGCCACATGCACAATGGAGGACCTTCTTACAGCAGCACTAGAGGCACTCTAAGTAGCCAGCTACTGGTCAAAGGACATTTAATATAATTTAATATAAAAATTTTGTGTTTTTAAATACATTACAACTGTACCCTTGGTTTGCTTCTGATATGATAGATAGATAAATAAATAAATAAATAAATAAATAAATAAAAAAAATACATTTTGCCACCTAATGGGCCAAACACGAATCCATGCTCTAAATCTGGATTGATTATTATGTTTATAAAACCGTGTGGCAATTAAGTGTCCAAATGTATTACACAAGTGTAAAAAGAACATAGTTACAACCTTCCTCCTCTGCAAGTGTTGCTATTTTTGATGCCTGTCTACTTATCTCTGTTCTAGAATAAAAATCCCTTTCTTCCTGCAAGTAGCAGGCTGCTTTGAAATTGCTTGGGTAACATTTCCAAGAATGTTAAAGGAAAATTTGGTCCTCTTTATTATCTATAGAATGGTGTGTATCAAAGAGCTTTTCCTTAGTTCATATATAAATAAACATATGTTTGAAATGAAGTTCCTTAGATGCCCAAGCCAATGGTGGACTATCTCAAATTGAGACTCTTTCAAAAGTATTTTAGGATTTGCTTTCTTTTCAGTTAGAATGTATTTTGCAGGTTCATTTACATTATTGCACCAACTGTGATAGACAGGTGCATCAAACTGCAAGTGACTATATAAAACACCTTTATCCTCCACTTGTACACATTTAGGCTGCTGTTATAAAACACGCTTACTAGGAAATAAGTTCCATTGATGTTTACAGGTCTTGTCAGGAAAAAAAAAAGTATGGGAATATATTGGTCATCCCCACTTCTTCAGTCTAGCTAGCAACTCCCAATTATTCTGTCATTTAATGATAAAAAAGGAGAAATGAAAATGCCAGGCAGAGTAGCAAGGACATTTTTCTTTGGAATGGTGGCCTTTCATTGACATGGATTAACACTAGTGTTGGAAAAATGTTCTGGTCAAACATTTGGAACCTAAACAAGCCATTCCTGGCATCTGAAACCCAAAGACAACTGTAATGTTCTGTTTTGGAATACTTTGCTACTCGTGCAATAAGATGAGAACTCTTGAGATGACAGAGGCAGACGAACCCAGCAAGAGTGCAGCAGACTGGAAGAGAGGAAGGAACACTGGGGAATTCGTTATACTATTTTCTTCCTGCAAATACTGGGAGGAAAATTATTTATGCTAGTTCCAATAATGGCATAAATTTATCTCGGAGTTGGAGACACGCTTAGAGATGGAGAGGACTTTGGATTCTGGGAGCGAAAGCCATATCCTGCCCACCAATCTGCTTCATTTTTCTTTCCACTAACATCTGCTATGTCTTGCCAACTGATCAAGGCCGATAATAACAAATGAATGTGAATTCTGTTTCTCTTCTTGCTTTGTGAACCATCTAGATAAGCACCATCCAAAACTCTTGGTTACTTACCAATGATATACTATAGTGACTGCTTGGGAAAAATTAAATTGCTTCTATAGAACAGTTCAATGGTACAGATTATAAAACTGCAGCATTCTCCCCTCCCCCTTTTCATGAAGCTCTGTTAATTTCTGCAGATTTAAGGCACAGTCCTTTTTCATCACAGTTCATTTTTCTGTTGGAATAGCAGTCTTAAGAACTTTTAAGGCTTAAAGAATGCTCATAAAATACTGTTCCCACGGAAAGCCCTCTTAGATTTTAACCTCTTACTCAGCACAAGCTCACTGAATGCTTTCTTATTATGCTATTCTCTTGAGCAATGAAACACAGGAATGAAAACCTAATCCATAAACATCAATCATAAAGTCCCTCCCTGCAGTTCCTTTCACACATGGAAGGCAGCATATTACTGGGCACATCTTTTGCATAACTTGGTCCTGGAAATCTCAATTGAAAAGGTTTTTTGAATTTTTTTTTAAAGTGTCCCTTTCATGCAGAATCACAGGTCAGCTGGAAAAGAACTACCCTCCAAAACTGATTATTACTATAAACCAGTAAAAATTAGCAACTGTACATGTACCTGCACAGTGTCTAGTTCCATAAAATGATCTTGGCTGTTCCTTGTACTTCAATAATGGCATCAGGAAGCACTTACAGTTGCCTAAAGTGTATCTGATTATGTTTGTGGATTTTTCAAATTCATTCAATAACCTGTTGAAATGTATATTTAGTTCACTACACAATGTGTCTGTAGCTTGTTTCCTGTGTTTATTTCAATTTGCTGTTAGATCTGATGAGTTTTACCCATGCTTTCTTTGTTCCGTTGTAGCATACATTATCATTTTAAAATAAGAAATTCGCATTTTCAAGGGTTTTTCTTAGATTTTTCTTGTTGCTTGATAAAATTGAAAGAACGGAGTTTTAGCCACCATCACTGCATGAAAAATATTTTAGGCCACGCTTGTTTGCAATTCTGATAGAAGATAGATTCCAGTAGTTTTATAGTGAATTGGGCAATCTTTCCCATTCCCTTGAAATGAGCCGATGCTTGCTTTCAGTGCATTGCATCCAAATAAATGTGTATACATAGTGGTGGTTTCTGCATGATGAGCCATTTATATGCAGTATCTCAGCATGTAGATCAAGGAATTTTTTCCACCTCACTGCACATTTCTAAAACAAAGTGTCAAGTGGAGCAGAGGAAACTGGTATCTGCATTGTGAGGAACTGTGCACAAATAGCTTATGATGGAAACATCAGCTGCACTGAGTCATTTTTAAATACTTTTGCATGGCAGCCACACCACATGCCTCAGTTCATTGTAACTGAAGCTTGCACATTTATTTATTTATTTATTTATTTATGTACTATACTTCAACTCCGCTCTTCTCACCCCGAAGGGGACTCAGAGTGGCCTACAAATTTTGGCAAAATTCAGTGCCACATACAGATAAACAAATACAACAAACAGCAATAAAACAGTTGAAACATATAAATATAATAAAACAGATTAAAAACACAGTGTCTATTTCCGTAATCATTATTCGTGATACTACATTCTTCAAGTCAGATCCCATATTCATTAATTCTCAAATGCCTGTGTCCAAAGCCAGGTCTTTAACTTTTTCCTGAAGACCAGGAGGGGAAGGGGTTAGTCTGATATCACTGGGGAGGGAGTTCCATAGCTGAGGGGCTACCACTGAGAAGGCCCTGTCTCATGCCTCCACCAGTCGCACTTGCGAAGGGGGTGGGATCAAGGGCAAGGCCTCCCCAGCATATCTTAACACTGGCTCATAGAGGGAGATACATTAGGACACATAAGTCGAGCCAAATCTGTTTAGGGCTTTATAGGCTAAAGCCAGCACTTTCGATTGAGCCCGGTAGCAAACTGGCTGCCAGTAGAGCAGATGTAACGGGCTGTGTGCTCCCTGTACGTCACTCCGGTGAGCAACCTGTCTGTCCCCCATTGGACCACTCAGAACATCCGGACAGTCTTCAAAGGCAGACAGAGAGTCTTTAAAAGCATGTTGTCCATAAGTTCATTTTAGTGGTTCTGATACATGTATCAATGTTATGTGGATTGAAATTTCACTTCTGGCTTAAATGTGAGAAACTATAGTAGTTTTTTTTTCAGACTATTATGAAATATACAGTTGTTCTCTATTCATGAAGCAGCTCTAGCCTGAATTCTTGCATTGACCAGGGGCTGACCTTGATGACCTATGAAGCCCCTTCCAACACCTATGAGTCTATGGGTTTCAAATTGTTTTTCATTTTGCTTACATTAATTCAATATTAAAATTTGAAGACAGCTTGTCTATAGCAATGAAAGTAGCCCTTGTTCTGATAGCTTTTGCTTGTTTTCTTACTTGGTACATTTTCAAGTGTCTCTGCCTAATAAAATATTGAACAGAATTGTTAGGCAACAGACATGCCATTATTTTTGTCAAGGAGAATAGGTCAATATTTATTTTCTCCTTTTATAACTGAGTCCTAGTTCTGTTTTCAACATTACCATAGTTGGAATGCGTTTCACTGCTAAGTTTATATATAGCAGGAGTAGGAAATGTGCAGCTGATGGACCTTCAGTGCTCTGCAATCTCCAGAGATTCCTTCCCTCAAAATCTTGTGTTAATTGGCTTTTTGATTGTTATTGTTTTGTTTTGACTACTGTGGTTTTCTGCCAAATCTCATTAGCAAAATCAGTGACTGACGTCTTTAAACTAAAATTGCCTGCCTGCAACCACTGCCCTTGTCCTCCACCACCCTACCATTCCTCTCCTTCACAGTTGTCATCACCATACTGACACTGTCATTCTCCATCCTTCCTTTCCTTCACTTTAGAAGGTGAAGATAGGGAGGTGAAAGAAAAACAATTCTCACTGCTTCTAGTACTGGGCTGTGTACAGAGCTGGCTCCTTCCTGCCTATAGTGCTGATTAAGAATATCACCTATGCTGCGGGCTTGAAGACACACAGGCAAAGAGCAGCCTTCTCTATAGAAAGCTTTTTTGTGATGGGAGGAAGGGGGGAGAGGGAGTTACTCTTATTCTCTTTCTTCATCACATGAGAAAGAAGAAAGCTGCAACCACACAGTAGAGAAGGAGTATAGTTGAAGCCATAGAATGAAGAATGGTGGTACTGGATAAGGATAGAGGCAGCATAGATGCTTTGCCACTGATGGATTTGACAGGTCATGAAAATAGCTCATTGACCCCAGAATGTGCCCACCTCCTGCTTTAGAAGGAGTTACTCAAGATTTTAGGATCTTCACTAATTCAGTGGAATATAGTGGCTAAATTAGATGGAACTCTATTACAATCTGGGTGACAACATAGAATGTTATTATTAATTTCACCGTATAAGTCACTTGGCTACTGTATTTGGATTATATTGTTTATTAGTATTTGTACTTTTAAACTTTGGTGTGCTTTCTTTTTATAGTAAATATATGAAACTGAATAATAGATTACTATGACGTAAAAAGTTCTTGTTTTTATTTTCCATATGAACTGAAGGAAAGTAGAGTACTACGGACAGTTCCTCTTCTTGCTGCTTGCCTACCCGAGGACAAATGTAAAGTCTTGATTGGACGACGCTTTAGTGAAGACCGGTAAGGAAAGCTTATAATGGAACCTGTCTGTGTTTTGAGCCCTAAGGGTAATCTACTGTAAAATGCTTCATGGTATTAGTCCAGTGCTTAATGAATGTATTAATAATAAAAATGAAATTGAAAAATGTCTCCAAATGCATAAATAAAAATAGTGTTTAAGTCAATCCCAAATGACAGATATCATTATTTCTTTCTTCAGTTCTGAAATCTATTTTTCTTCTCTCTGTTGAGGGTTGCAATATTACCTCCCTGGACAGGTTTTTTATATAGAATCTAAATTTATTTCTAACTGCACAAATTATATGAGGATTTTGTGTCCTTTGAATCCTGTGCTAAGAGAAAGGTAGGAAATCAAATGAAACTAATTAAACCTTCTATTCACAATCTTTATTTGCAAGTTCACTCATAAGTAGGAAGCAAAATGTGTGTCCTGCACTGAGTTGTCATCATCATCATCATCATCATTTAATAATTTATTAATTGCCCTCCATCCGAGAATGCTCCAGGCGATTTACAGCTAAATTACAAAAGATAAAATACATACATACAAAAATTAAAAATCAACAGAGATCAAATGCTCTAGTAAAAAGCCAGGTCTTAAGTGCGAGAGTAAAAGGCCCTAAGTCACGCATGGCTCTCATGTAGGGTGGCAAGGAATTCCACAAGGCAGGGGCAGAAATAGAAAAAGCCCTGCGTCTGGTCCTTTCCAAGTGCACTTCTCTAGGACCCAGTATATGGAGTAAGTCACGTTGGACTGGTCGTTGCGACCTCCGATGATAGGAGAAGGAGAGGTGGTCCCTAAAGTATGATGGACCTTGGCCGTAAAGAGTTTTAAAGGTCAGAACTAGCATCTTATACAGGCCACGGTACTCAGTTGGAAGCCAATGTAAATGTTGCAGCACTGGTGTTATATGGCATTTCATGGGCGTTCTTGTGAGTAACCTGGCTGCCGCATTCTAAACAATACGGAGCTTTCGGGTCGTAGACATTGGAAGGCCAACATACAGGGTGTTGCAATAGTCCAGCCTAGATGTGACCGTGGCATGGATGACTGTTGCCAGAGCCTCGTCAGATAGGTAGGGTGCCAGTTGCCTCGCTTGTCGTAGATGGAAAAAGGCCTGTTTGCTGGCAGCAGCGACCTGAGCTTCCATTGTCAGCTGTGAATCCAGGATGACACCTAAGTTCTTAACAGTGGTCGATGGAGATAGGGGGGCACCATCGAAGGTGGGTAATGGAGGAGTCAGACCTGTCGGGCGGCCATGTCAGAGAATCTCAGTCTTTGCCGGGTTCACCTTCAGTCTGCTAGCACGTAGCCAATTTAACAGAGCTTCCAGACATAGGGTGAAATTGTCTGGAATTGATGTTGCTCCAGGCTCCAGGTGCAGAAGGAGTTGGGTATCGTCTGCATATTGGTAGCAGTCCAGGCCGAAACTCCGAGCCAAACTAGCAAGGGGTCTAACGTAGATGTTGAAGAGAAGAGGAGAGAGAATTGCACCTTGGGGGACCCCACATAGGAGGGGGGATCTATCGGAGACTTGATCCATGTACTCCACACGTTCCGGAGAAATGAGTTGAACCAATTGAGGGCCTGACCACGAACTCCGAACATGGCAAGACGGTGAATCATTAGATCGTAGTCGACGGTGTCAAACACTGCGGTAAGGTCGAGAAGTACCAGTAGCGCGGATCCACCGTTGTCAGACTGGCGACGGAGTTCATCCGTAATGGCAACCAGGACTGTCTCCGTCCCATGACCTGGGCGAAAACCTGACTGGAAAGGGCCCAGGCCGGCTGTGTCATCCAGGAATTGTTGCAATTGTCCCAGTACAACCTGCTCTATCACCTTGTCTAAGAATGGCAGATTAGAAACAGGACGGTAATTGGCAAGTCTGCCTATGTTTATTGAAGCATGGACCATAGATCACATATGCCCCTACACCCAAAATGTTTTGTATGACTTTTCAGAATTACGTTTTTGCTACCTTTTTGCCAGCTTTTTTCCTCATAATGTTCCCATGTCTTTAACAAGAAATGCAGATCTTCAACAATTATAGCTTTCCCAATAACGAGCATTTTGCAAAGTTTGTTATCCTGTTTTAGATATGATTAAGGTACTTGTCCCAGTGAGGTAATATGTCCCAAACTGTGGGTATTCTGCATGTACTCCTTTACTCTTTACACCATGCTACGTTTTTATCAAGGCAATTAACTGGGCTACTGTATATGCATCTACTTAGAAATAATTACCATTGAATTCAATGTAGCTTACTCCTGGGTATGTGGGTGTATCATGAATCGCAACTTGGCAATGTGCGCCTTTGAAAGAGGCTTCTCAATATATACAAGTGATCTGAAATGCTGTTGTAGAGAAAAAATATCACTACATGTACATATCAGAGTTAAGACTGTGCAGCTTTGGAATGTGAATATCAAAGTATCACTCATCAGTTATCAGTTTATAAGTCCTGAAAATGTACGTCAAAATGTCAGTGATTCACTAGTTCATGCAAGCAGGCTTGCTTCTTGTAAAATGGTGACTTCATATCCAACAAAACACCCAATGTCTATATAACAACACATAGAGTTAAGGAAACAAGCTGCATGCATTTGAAGCCCTAGTTCAGACAACAAATATGACTTTATAGGCATAACAAACACCTGGTGGAATTATTTCCATGACTGGAATATTATAATTGAAGGATATAAACTATTCAAAAAGAATAAATGTGGCAGAAAAGGAGAAGAGGTAGCATTATATGTCAAAGACAAATGACAGACATTCACTACAAGCTACCAAACCATGAAGATGCTTTTCAAAACCAGTCCCAGAAATCTCAAAGATGCAAAAGTGAGTTCCCAGAGCAATTCAGTTACACTGATGTCTGCTGGGATGTTAACTTTGCTAAGCATTAGGCTGTCCAGCAAATATTTGATGTGTCTTGCAGATAATTTCTTATTGCAAAATGTAGAGGAAGGAACAAGGATATAAGCAATCTTGGACTTGATCCTAACCAATAAGCAGGAGGTGGTTGGGATCATGTCACTGGAATCAAAGTAGTTGGTATTTTAGGGGGAAGTGACTGTGTAATGCAAGAATTCACATTTGAGGGACAGGATTAAGAAGAGTGTAGCTAACACTGACCTTGGATTTAAGGAAACTTAATTTTAAGAAATTCAGCAAAAAGCTAGGTAGAATCACATATCTAGACATGTTCAAGGCACCCTGAAAGAAGGAGTTATAAAAAGCACAATCACAAACAATAACATGAAAGAATTAAAATGAGAAACATAGCAAACTCTAGGAGAAAGTGAAAATAAAAAGAAATAGTATGTTGAAAGAATAGAAGGAAGGACAAATAACCAGGGAAGAGTATAGATGTGTAGCCTAAACTTGCAAGCCTAGTATAAAGAAAGCTAATGAGTGAGAGTGACTAGATAATAACAACAACAACAACTTTGTATTGTCGAAGGCTTTCATGGCTGGAATCACTAGGTTCTTGTGGGTTTTTTCGGGCTATAGAG
The DNA here is from genome assembly GCF_037176765.1 of Anolis sagrei. Classification (NCBI taxonomy): domain Eukaryota; kingdom Metazoa; phylum Chordata; class Lepidosauria; order Squamata; family Anolidae; genus Anolis; species Anolis sagrei. The sequence goes on from NC_090022.1 coordinate 241,788,276, forward strand.
CCATGTTCTAGAGGCATTTCTCCTGACATTTCGCTTGCATCTATGGCAAGCATCCTCAGAGGTAGTGAGGTAGTTCCTCACTACCTCTGAGGATGCTTGCCATAGATGCAGGCAAAACGTCAGGAGAAATGCCTCTAGAACATGGCTCTATAGCCCGAAAAAACCCACAAGAACCTAACAACAACTTTATTTTTATACCCCGTCTCCATCTCCCCGAAGGGACCCGAGGCAGCTTACATGGGGCCAAGCCGAATCAACAGAGTTGAAAACATAGCACATTAGAATGCATAACATCAATTTTAAACAACATAGAGCAAGATTATAACAAAATATAAAACAAGCATCAAAACCAACCGCAATATCATAATTCAAGTCTTGATATGGTTGGGTGGACTGGTGCACAGCAATTCAGTGGATAGGGCTAATAAATAAAGTACAAAGATCATATATCGACATTAAGGGTAAGAGCAATATAAGAAGGAAATATTCTAACTTTGATTATAACAGTAGTAAAGTGTGTGGAAAAAATTTGGGTCCTATCTGGGGCCAGTTGTCATGAGAATTGTTTAGTGAAACGCACAACGGAACATCCAGGTTTTTAGATTTTTGCAAAAGGTAAATAGGGAGGGTGCTAGTCTGATCTTCCTGGGGAGGGAGTTCCAGAGCTGGGGAGCAACAACTGAGAAGGCACTCTCTCTCGTCCCCACCAACCACATCTGTGACAGAGGTGGAAGCAAGAGAAAGGCCTTCCCAGAAGATCTTAGGGATCGTGTGGGTTCATAAGGTCTCGAAGATAGGCAGGTCCTTTAAGCAAGGAGAAACAAAAAGGCAAGATAAATTCAAGGCAAGAGAATAACTAAGAAGACAGTGGGGCCATTATTCGGTAAGGATGGCAAAATGCGAACACTTCAATGAATAGCTGGAGAGACAAGGGATCTGGATTGCAAATCAAGACTGATAGAGAGTTAATTAGGAATAATTATAACCAACCTAATTCAAATCTGCAGGACCAGATTAATTGCATCCCAGACTATTGAAGGAACTTGTTATTGTACTTACTAAACATCTTGTCAGCATTTCTGAGAAATTTTGGAGAACAAGTGGTGTACTAGAGGACTGGAAAGGGGGAAATATTGTCCATCCCTCAAAATTATTCAACTAGGTGAAAAGAAGATTGTGGGAGTGACATAACTGCACTCTTTAAAGTCCTCAAGGTTATTTAACAAGAGCAGGGTGCAGGCATGTTCTCTGCTTCCTCAGAGGATCAGATGAGGTCTAATGGTTTGAAGTTACAGGAGATGAGATTTCAGCTGAACATTTGAAGGAACTTGACAGTAAGAACAGTTCAGCAATGGAATCAATTGCCTAGAGATGTAGTGGGATATTTTTCCAGAGGCCTTCAAATAAGAGACTGGTTGAGCAGTGGATTGGAGCTCATGACCTATAAGGTCCCTTCCAACTCTTTGACTTAGTGTTCAGTGATTCCTCTATTCTAGGTCAGATGCTGTGGGAACAGACTGCTGGACTAGATTGATCTGATCTATCAGGCCTGTGTTTCAAATTATTGTCTGGAAGCTGAAACATATCTGTTATATTCATTTGTTGTTGTGCCTGCCAGTCTCTCAACTAGTTCAGGTGCCTGTACTTTCTGACTTATGGTTAGCCTGAAGGCATTACCTCTGTTTCTTGGCTTGCTGGTTCTTAGCTCTATCCCCAAAGCCTTTGCAATTTCTCTCCCCCTTCCCTTTTGCATTTGCTGATATAGCTTCAGTGACGTTCCACCTCGCTTTATCCTACTTCCATCCAGATAGTCCCATTCCCTAGTGAGTCACTATTGAGAGAATTGCCACCTGGGGCATTCTGCTAGTTTGAGTCATAACCACTGAATGCTTAAGGACTGCATCTATGTGTGGGTGTATGGGAGATAATAAATATGATGCCATAAGGGGAAAAAAAGTTCAGATGTTTTTAGAAGTACAGAGAAATGACATAAAATATACGTTTGCCCTAAGGGATAGTAAAGTAGCATAAACTGCACCTAGAGATCAGATTTCAGCCTTTATAACTTGTCTGCTGTTGCTCTGTGTAATCTCTTGGCAGAAATCTGCTCAAAGAAATATTATTAAATTCATAACATAGACAATAGATAGTCGTTTATCTATTTACCATCATGCTTAATTTAAAATACATCATAAATAAATAAAGCCATATCCTGTAACATATTATGGTTTATTTAATAATCACTGTGTATTTTTGACCAAGTGCGTGTTCTATTATTCATCGTAAACATTTTGGCAAAGCAATAAAAGCCCTTATTCTGGGATTTATTCTCTTCAAGATTTATAATATGTATTATTGCAACCAATCTCGAATCATAAATACTATTTTGTTTGAACTGTAAAAGATCCTAATGCTCATTCCAAAGCAAACATTACCAGCAAACAAGGAAGAAAAATCTTGGTGGAGCTTTTTAGAATTGTTTTGCATTTGCTTTAAAAACCCTTTGTACTGACTTCTTATAATTCACTGAAATGTGTTTCTTGATGGTATCACAATTCTCTAATTTAAAATCAGTATCTTAAAAAGCCCAATAAATAAAAAGTCCTAGAATGCTTTTTTTGCTTCAATTGTCTTTGTTATTTTTTTTCTCTGACCTTTTTATTTTTAAGAAGTTTTCAAATTAACATAATATTTTAATAAACTGTATATTAATAATGGTTGTTAATACAAATACTCCTAGATGCAGAGTCTCCATACTTGCAATGGTTATAAGTGCTAATTTAAATCCAATGTCACACTTGCAGTTATCTGCTGTACAACAGCCCCCCCTCCACCTTCTTCCAATCTCTCCTGCAGATCTTGATGCTCCCCACAAATTTTCTCATGACATTTCTTAGAACTTCAGAGCAGGTTCTGAAGGTCGCCTAGAACTTCAAGGGAAAAGGCAGGTTTCACATATGGCAAGCATTACATGAAAGGAATAATGTTATTGGATTTTGGCCTTCAAGTGAATACATATACTTATGTGGGAAATGGAAACATAGATTCTTGTAATATGTTACTGATTATGTAGCCTGAGAACTTACCTGTCAATGATGATATCATTACACATAAGTGAACGGCTAAAAATATTGACCTTTTATTTATTTATTTATTTATTTATTTATTTATACCCCACTTTAATCTCACCATAAAACACTAGTATACAGTTTAAAATATGCAAACATATAAACATTGAAACAGAATTAAATATCAAGAGTATTAAAATTCACAGTTAGAAACCATTCAGACATATTCAATGCTAGTCAAAGTTAAAACCACAGCCCTCCCCCCCCCCCCAATTGATCTTAATAACCTTCTTGTTCGAAAGCCTGTCTGAATAAAAGGGTTTTAGCCAGCAACTGGAAGGACAGCAGAGAAGGGACCATTCTGGCAGGTAGTTCTAGAGTTGAGGGGCAGCCACAGAGAAGGCACACTCTCTCATTCCCATTAACTGAGCTTGAGATGGAGGTGGGACCGAGAGAAGGGCCTCTCCTGAAGATCTAAGGGCCTGGGCAGGTTTGTACAAGGGGATACAGTCAGCCAAATAGCAGTATTGCCACTCGATGGCTGCCTCAAAAGTTTGATTTTATTAAGTATCATATCTATCCTTTGCACTGGGATGTTTCCAATCACATTGTGTGTCCAGAAATTTACAACTCTTCATTACAGAGAGAGATATCAGACAAATGGTTGCATTTTCATAGCTGTCCCTACAAAGTAATTTTGGAAATTGCAGCTTTGAGGAAGCTGAACATCTAACAATTTTGCCTTCCTGTCTCTTCACTCCTGTATCAGTGCTGTACAGGAAAGTGTTGGTCTACCACAAGTGATTGCCTCTCTGCTGAATTACAATAGTACTTCCCATGCAGAGATAACTGAATATTCATACAGAGCTCTTACATTTTATCCTGGTGGAAGCCTTTCTGATGTTTCCTGGGACCATCCTTGGTGTCTTACGAAAAGCAGGAGACATCAAGTTTTTGTGGGAAAGAATTGAATATTTTATTTTTTAAAAAACCTAGCCTAAGCATTTCTTAGGAGCATCCAACCTGGAATTAAGGGCTATATGCAATAATAGTCCCAACTCAAAGAGACATGTTGAAATCAATGGGACCTACACTTTTGTGAATAACAAATGCTATTCATGTCAGTGAGTCTGCTTTAGTTGGTATTCACATTGGATTTGTTAGACTGCAATTCTAATAGTAATGCAGCAGATACAGTGGGACTTGGATATGAGTAAACATAGTGTACTGTACTGTATGCATTTCTTTACATCCCCTTTCCTCTGTGTCATGTCTTTTACATTGTAAGCCTGAGGAAAGGAAATGTTTTGATCTTTGTAAGCTGTCCTGGGAGTCATTTTCAATTGAACAGGCTGCAAAATGCTTTAAATAATAAATAATGCGCACCATTGAATCGGGCTTCTTAACTCAGGCCTATCAAACATTACTAAGCCTTGTGTGATGGCAGAATGTTGACAGAAGAATAAGTTACCCTTCAGAGAGTTGCAGAGAGCCCAGGGAGGCACCTGTTTTTCTTTAGTATGAGTTATATTGTACTAAAGAGAGACAGTCTTGTGGAAACATTTTAGGGAAGTGATTGCTGGGGTAGGTAACAAGAGGCAAGCACTAGTTAATAATCTGGAAAGCAAATTAAGAAACTAAGAAGAACTTTGAGAATAAGTGCAAAGTTGCTTCAACTAGTCACGTGAGGGAGATTACATTAGAAAAATGGACAGTGGATTCTCAGGACAGAGAATTCTTGGGACATGTAGCTGTCAAAAGCTGTTCCCTGAGGCAGTATTCAAATGCATGCTAGTCAAATTATTAAATTGCTTTTCTCTGTCCCGGTGGGGTGGGAGAAGAGAATTGATGGCTAGTAAGGTATTGCTATTCATAATTGTTCAAGCAGGTACTCATTCTTCCTTTACATGTCTCAGCTGTCTCAGATGAGATACATACATAGCATTAGGACAGGTTATCCAGTGCAGCACCTGTTTCATAACAATTATTCCATTTCTCAAATTATTGTTTCAAGTGTTCAGCAAATGCTTGTCTCTCCCTTGTACTTTGACAGGCAGGAATTTGTTCTAATGTGTGTTAGACCTGGGCACTCCCATATGTGATAGAACAATTCCACTCTAAGATAGTTGAGTTCCTCTCGGCAATCTTACTTTATCACAATGGTCCCAGGTTTCACTTTTTGTTTCCACTTTGCCATGCTTTCAACCTTGAATGTGCTACCCTTGAATGTGCAGGGCTTACTATCACAACTCTTGCTCAAGCTCTGAGTACTCTTGACATTCAAATGCTGAAAAAGGAGAAATTCAAAAACGCTACTTTTCCTGCCCCTGCCAGTCTAACAAAAGGGCAGAGTGGTGGTGATGGTAAGAAGAAAAGAAAACTAACTTAAAGTGAAAAAAGGACAAGAACTTGCTAGATCCAACCCTTTTGAGGCCTCTCTGGGAACTAAGTTTCCAAACAATCCCAAAACAGGTGTTGTGTGGTTTCCAGGCTTTTTGTTGATGTTGTATCAGAAGCAACTTGAGAAACTGCAAGTCGCTTCTGATATGAGAGAATTGGCCATCTGCAAGGACATTGCCCAGCGGACGCCCAAATGTTTGATGTTTTACCATCCTTGTGGGAGGCTTCTTTCATGTCCCTGCATGGAGAGCTGGAGCTGATAGAGGGAGCTCAACTTGCTCTCCCTGGATTCGAACTGCTGACCTGTTGGTCAACAGTCCTGACAGCACAAGGGTTTAACCCATTGCACCACCAGGGGCTCCTATAGCTATAGCTGGCATATTCAGAGGATCTGATGGTACTCAACCCATTACATTTGTTTAACAGACAATGGTTCTTTCCTCCCACCTTGGACCTTACACAAGAATATATACTCCACTTGCTTGACTACCTTCAGATCCTTTAAAGATGCCAGCCATAAATGCAGGTGAAATGTCAGGAGAAAATGCTGTTAGAACACAGCAATACAGCATGGAAACGACACAGCAATCCAGTGATTCCTGCCATGAATGCCTCCAACAATACATTGAACAATCCCAAAACAACTCTGTAGAGACTGTTCAAGCCTTGCTTTTCTTCACAAGGTGAAGGGATTTGTCTCCTCAGTCTCCCTTTACCCTATTACAATGGTTGAATTTTCACAGCACATGAAATTACTACCTTAGTTAGGTTGTTGTTGTTGTTGTTGTTGTTGTTGTTGTGTGCCTTCAGATTATTTCCAGGTTATTGCTGCTTTCTTGGCAAGACTTGATCATTACCTGGTGGTTTTCTATGGTTGAGCAGGGATTTGAGCACTGGTCTCAAAGATTCCCAGTCTGACACTCAAACTACTACAGTACATTGACTCTACCATCACCACCACCACCAAGTTACATCATGTGACTCTATTCTCCAAGCCTACTGATTCAGTTTTTTTCCTCAGAGACTAGACAAATCCTTCCATCATCTGAGATACTTTTTCTTAGCAATTTCATACAGGTGAATAAAGAGTACTAGAATAATTCAGCATCTTCTGTCATATGTTCTTGCTACTGATTTCCCATAGGATGGCCTACTTGTGGCTTTGATTTGCTTTGATTTGCTCCTCCACTAAAACAGAGCAATGGTACTTTTAAAAAAGAGGAAAAGCAGAGTCAGCCATTAAGAAGATGCACAAGGATAAAATAATAACTTTAATAACTTTATTTGCATTTCACCCTGCCTCCCCAAGCGGACTCACATATCTGGATCTTTTTAGCCATGTGCATCTTTTAGAGTGTTGGGGAAAACATATACATTGACTATAGAACTGTATTTGAAACACAGGAAATTATTCTGCCGTTGGATGCATTGTTTGTCGCCTTTAATTCAGCTGCTCTGGAATGAAGGATGTTAGAGTCTTCTGGTGATCTGGGGTGATGCTTGGATGAGGTTTCTCCTTAGAGGAGGAGCAGAAATTATGTCACCACCACCAACCCCGCACCAGATTTTATGGCAGGGAATTTTCACCATCTGTCCATTTGCTGACTTGGGATGCTGCGACTTGCAGCTCAACACCTAGGACTATGAAATGAGGCTGGCTAGCCACAATTAATCACATTAAAAATCCCTCATGGAAATGCTTCCTTGGAGACTAGGACGCAGAACAATGGCTTCAAACTACAAGAAAGGAGATTCTATCTGAACATGAGGAAGAACTTCCTGACTGTGAGAGTCATTCAGCAGTGGAACTCTCTGCCCCGGAGTGTGGTGGAGGCTCCTTCTTTGGAAGCTTTTAAACAGGGGCTGGATAGCCATCTGTCAGGGGTGATTTGAATACAATATGCCTGCTTCTTGGCAGGGGGTTGGACTGGATGGCCCATGAGGTCTCTTCCAACTCTTTGATTCTATGATTCTATGAAATGAGTAAAAAGGAGAAGCAAAAAGGACAGCTGTACTCTTCACATGCACAGTTTTCTATTCTAGTATCCTCTTGGTAGAGAATGAGCCAAATCAAACCGCTACCACCCACACCCCCAATTTCATTTATTTATTTATATACTTATTTACTTATCTACTTATTTATTTATTTATTTAATGTCAGGAGCAATTTGAGAAACTGCAAGTTGCTTCTGCTGTGAGAGAATTGTCCGTCTGCAAGGATGTTACCCAGGGGACGTCCAGATGTTTTGATGTTTTACCATTCGTGTGGGAGGCTTCTCTCATGTCCCTGCATGGGGAACTGGAACTGACAGAGGGAGCTAATCCATGCTCTCCGCAGATTCGAAGCTCTGACCTGATGGTCTTCAGTCCTGTCGGCACAAGGGTTTAACCCATTGCGCCACCGCCCCAATAGCTCATCATAATTTTGGGTAGGGTGCAGGCACTATATTGTAAGAATGCATGTCCTCCTACATCTTGCCCTTTATGTGAAATCCTTTTGACATAAAGGGGGGCATCTTATTTTGTCGCAGAATAGCAAGGTGAATTGGAAATATGTAGCTGAGGGCATATGTGCTCAAGTGTTCATTTGTCTTGACCTTCATGATTACTTCAATATACTTGAAGTCCAGGGTGGTGGCTTGCACATTCCTCTTTCATACCATGGGTTTTGTCTTCAAACTTTAACATGTGCTACAAACCAAAAACAAAAACTCCCAAACTGAGATTTGTGACTTTGAGAGTTAAGGAATAGAACTATCATTTTTGCTGAATTAACTTTTTTGTTAGCATGAAAGGGATGTGCATTTTGCTGGTAAGAGCTGAAAAGATGGAAGAATAAATCCTTTGCCTGTATACGCAGGACTTGTATGCACCAGTTCCGTGAATAGAATTCTTTTTAGAATTATACCAGATAAGGATTATGAAAGAACACAAAACCCACTTTTGTTTATTTTTAGTAATGCTAAATCCTTAGAGGCTTGAAAATGCTGGAACTGAAGTAGCTAACCTTGGTAGGAACATTCATTTTGCCCTCGATTCGCACTGAAGCAGCTGCCAGTCTTTTGTCAGCTTCTTTGAAGCAGCTGAAGGCTCAGAAAGAAAGTGGGTCCTTCGTAAGAAAATCATATTTGTATGGAACACAAGTTTATGTTTCTCAATTTACATCAAGATGTAAGATATTTAAAACCTTGTCTTTGAATAGAGGAGGGGGTGATTGTTCTTTGGGGTAATCAAACACTTGCATCTACTCTGCTTGAATTAAGAAATATTGTCAAAACTCTTGCTGCTTCTTGATACATCTTTGTTTCAGGACAAAGTAATGTTCTTGTCACAATTATTCCTACATAAAGTTATGAAGTACCACAGAAATTGTGTTAATTTCAAATAGACTACAGTCAACCGCCCGGATTTGCGGGTTTCTCTTTTGCAAATTTGATTACAGGGAGCCCCCAAGTTATGAACAAGTTAGGTTCTGTAGGTTTGTTCTTAAGTTGAATTTGTTTGTAAGTCGGAACTGATAAAAGGTAGAGGTGAAGAAAGGGGTTTAAAATCTGGGTAAGGCTTAGCAGTGGGAAACTGAGGAAGGGAACAAGTGGTTGGTGCTGTTTGTAGGACAGTGACGGAGAACTATAAAGGCAGCAGGTGGAGCGGGGCAAGAAGGTGGATCAGAGGGAAATGGGTTTGAATTTTGGAGTCATGGACTGGTGCTGTTGGTGGGAAAGGATCCCATAGTTTGCATGCTTATGTTTGTGTGTTTGTTTATAATATTCACTTTCCCCCCACTTTTGCTGGGGTTCTGCATCCGTAATCCCTATAAATGTAGGGGGCTGACTATATATGAGATGTTTTCAAACTCTGCTCCAATGAGGCCCTGGGGTTTCATGATTGATAGTGAGGTGTTCCATGGTCCCATGCTGCTTCCTGCTGTCTCCTCTTTCTTCCTGCTGAGAAATGCAGGAAAATTAAAATTTTAAGCTGCCAGAAAGAACAGTAGTAGCGTCCTCTTGGGGCACAGACCTTTACTCCCCTGCCTCTCTCGCTGCCTGGACCCTCCCCTTGTTGCTCAGACATTCCCCCCCCCCCACTTCCTTTGCTTCCAAAACCATTTTTTCCCACTGTTTTTTGATCTGCTAGCCAAAAGATTCTTTTTTTGCTCCATGAAGATCTGGCTCATTGGCAGCAAGGAGAGGACTTCTGAGTCTTCTCTGTGTATCATTTTTAGGGCTATTGGACATAAATGGCCACATTTAGAGGGCACATTTACCACTGCTAGACCCCCAAGTTTCAAAACATTTGGGTCATCTATTGATTTTTAGGAAATTCTTAAACTTTATAAAAATAAAATCTCCATTAAAAAATAACCCATGAGAGGATCTGATTGAGATTCAGTAGTACCTCTCTGTCTCCCTCTGGCTTTCACTCCCCTGAAAGCCTGGCCACTTGACCCAGCAGCATCACCCATACCTCACCCTCCTTTCCCTCTCTCTCACTCTCTCTCACTCTCTCTCTCTCTATACACACACACACACACACACACGTTTTATATATTTAATTCTGAATTTTACACACACACACACAACTTTTTATATATTGGAGGTGGGGTAAGCTCAGACTTCTTGTGAGAGAGAAGGAGCACACACAGAGAGAAGCCATTAGAAAAATATATGAGAGAGATTCAAAGAGGAACAACAAGCAACTTACGGGAGCTTTTTAATTTTTTTTTTTATTTTAATAAAAGAAAAATTGGGAAGGAAGGCTGCAGTGCTAGACTAATGGAGGAGTACACAGGCCAGAGGACATACACAAGCCAAGTGAACTGGGGCAGGAGTACACGAGCCTGAAGATAGGCCAGGAGAGGGGATATTACATTGGCCCCCTCCCTCCTGATCTTTCGGAAAAGAGTAAAAACCTGCTCTTCGAGCAAGCTTTCGGAACTTCAATGTAACCAGACAAACACAGTATTATGAAATAATGAACACAGAATGGCATAAACAATGTAAATGGATAAGGAGTTGAACTGGAATACATTGATTATTATAGTTTTAATAGTTTTTATATGGATTTTATTATGTGATTTAATTGTTTTTAGCTGATGTATGTATGTATGTATGTATGTATGTATGTATCTTGTAGCATCTAATCATTGCCCCTTTGTACACCACCCTGAGTCACCTTCGGACTGAAAAGGGTGGGATAAAAGTGCTACAAATAAATAAATAAATAAATAATAGTCAGTCAAAGAGGTGAATGAAAAGAAGAGCTTTTTTGGTAATATTTTAAAAGTATTTTTGGGGCAAGGTGCAGGACTGCATAGAGAGAAGCAAGAAGATAGGGCTGAGGAGGAATTGGATTCTCCCCATGGAAACTCAAAGGAGTCAGCCCTCTCCCTTCAATAAACCACCCCAATATTTAAACAAACACCTCCCAAATACCCTTTCACAGCCCCCCAAATGCATGGCCACCCTCACTTCCTTAGTGAAATAGTAAAAAAAAAAAAGAGAGAGAGAGAGAGAGAGAGAGAGAAGGAATGAAAGATATTAGACTAAGAAAATTAAATTGAATTGCCAAAGGAAAAGATTAGAATTGAGTCCAAATGCAAGCAAAGTGATCCAAAGAGCAGTGCAACAGCAGTGCAAGAGCTAGCTAACATGTGAGCGGCTTTCTTCTTCTGATTGGCTGAGGTAGGCAAGAGGGCTCACCGCCTCACAGGAATCCCCTGTGCACATGTAGATACCACTCCATGCATCAAATGTAACTGAAAAAAACCAAAAGTAGCCGTGTGTTTTGTTACAGCCGAAGAAAACATGGCTGCCCAGCCCATTCCGTAATGGATGAACAGGTAGTAAAAAAAGCTGAATCATCTGGAGCCTGTTTTGAAAAACAGATCTGCGCACAACCCTACTTGGGAACAGGAACAAAATCTACAGTGGTGATGATTAAAATAGAAAATAGTGCACTGCTTTTATCTTCTGCAATTTACTCATAGCTTCTTCTCCATTCTGCTTTGCTTTGATCTCTCTCTACTAGCCAACTGTAACTTTCTTAATATCCGTTTTAATCTTGTGGGAATATCTCTGTCTTGATGTAGCCACCGAGATGTTTGCAATTTATTTTATATCTTACTTGCACATACTCATGAAGCATACCATTCTTGCCTGTGATAACTGACTGTCATGGCAAGTTGTAGCCAGCCAGAAGCAATCCCCAACTTTGCTAAGCATAGAACTGAATAACTTCTGACTCTTGCTGTAAAATGTCATATCCTTAGTGAGATAATTAGTAATTTGGACTACAATTTTCATATTCCGTTGCCAGTGGTTTTGTTGTTCGGAGTTTCCGATGGTTGATTATCCATACTTTTGGAAAGCCGTAGCTTCATCACTATGGAGTAATGGAAGGACTTTATATTGGCTATCTAAAAGCAGTTGTCACCATAGGTCTCAGAGGTGGGGAGATTTGCATACTGACTTCATTCCAGAGAAAACATTGAGTTCTCTCCAGGGAGATGTTCATCTCTATTCTAAGGATTCAGTCTAAGAACCATTTCATAATCTTGCTTTATCATGTCCTAAAATGTCCTCTTTCCTGATTTAACTTCCATTACTTTTTGTTGTTTTAGTTTTTGTGTTGATGCTCATCTCTGCAAAATCTTAGACAGATAGCTGCTTTCATTGTTCCAGCAAGAGCAGCAAAATAGTTTAGTGCTTTAAATATTTAATGAATGTATTATTGTATAAACTTTGGGAGTCCATTTCATTCATCAGATTCCTCAACTGTATCCTCATTTGCCAAGTTGGAGTGGGGAGGTGAGGCAGGGGGTAGGATAAACATTAAGGTCTAAAGGAAATGAAAGTACAAAGAGATTAAAATTGTATTGTCAAAGGCTTTCATGGCCAGAATCACTGGGTTGTTGTAAGTCTTCCAGGCTGTATGGCTATGTTCCAGAAGAATTCTCTCCCGACTTTTCACCTGCATCTATGGCACGCATCCTCAGAGGTTGTGAGATCTGTTGGAAACTAGGAAAATGAAGTTTATATATCTGTGGAATGTCCAGGGTAGGAGAAAGAACTCTTGTCTCTTTGAGGTAGGTGTGAATGTTTCAATTGGCCACCTTGATTAGCATTTAATGGCCTAGAAGTTTCAAGGTCTGGCTTCTTACTGCCTGGGAAGATCTTTTGTTGGAAGTGTTAGTTGGCTCTGATTGTTTCTTGTCTGGAATTCTCCTCTTTTTGAGTATTCTTTATTTACTGGTATGATTTTAGAGGTCTTTAATACTGGTAGCCAAGTTTTTTTCATTTTCATAGTTTCTTGTCCACATGCTTATGGATTTCAATGGCTTCTCTGTGTAGTCTGACATGGTAGTTGCTAGAGTGGTCCAGCGTTTCTGTGTTCTCCAATAATACTCCACCGCAGACATCAGAAGAGCTGCAAGACCGGGAACAAGCCACGAGAGTAAAGACAAAGATCCATCCAGAGGAAAAGTATTCTTACCATACATCAAGGGAACTACTGACCTCAAAATAATAATAATAATAATCATCATCATCTTTATATATCCCGCCACCATCTTCCCGAAGAGACTCAGGATGGCTTACAAGGCACATATAACAAACAACAAGTAAAAATGGTGCAAAAGTATAAAACAAATTACTTAAAGTTATAACAACACCCCCCCCCCCCCCGGTGAACCCATGTAGCATAAAATCAAGATTATACAATTTTAAAATAACAGTAGATAAAAGTAACTGCCATCAATTCACAAGGATCCATAATAGGGAAGCTGATGAAGAAACACAACTTACAAACTATCTACAAATCCACTAAGAAAATCCAACAAATGCTACGTTTAGCAAAGGACAAGAGGGATCCTCACAGCTCTGCAGGAGCCTACCGTATATCATGCAGCTGTAGACAAATCTACATAGAGACCACCAAACGCAGCATCCAAACATGAATCAAGAAACATGAAAGGCACTGCAGACTACTTCAGTGAGAGAAGTCAGCCAGAGCAGAGCACTTAATGAACAAACCTGTGTTGTTGTTCATTCGTTCAGTCGTCTCCGACTCTTCGTGACCTCATGGACCAGCCCACGCCAGAGCTCCCTGTCGGCCGTTACCACCCCCAGCTCCCTCAAGGTCAGTCCAGTCACTTCAAGGATGCCATCCATCCATCTTGCCCTTGGTCGGCCCCTCTTCCTTTTGCCTTCCACTTTCCCCAGCATAATTGTCTTCTCTAGGCTTTCCTGTCTCCTCATGATGTGACCGAAGTACTTCAACTTTGTCTCTAGTATCTTTCCCTCCAGTGAGCAGTCAGGCTTTATTTCCTGGAGGATGGACTGGTTGGATCTTCTCGCAGTCCAAGGCACTCTCAGAACTTTCCTCCAACACCACAGCTCAAAAGCATCGATCTTCCTTCGCTCAGCCTTCCCTAAGGTCCAGCTCTCACATCCGTAGGTTACTACAGGGAAGACCATGGCTTTGACTAGGCGGATCTTTGTTGCCAGTCTGATGTCTCTACTCTTTACTATTTTATCGAGACTGGACATTGCTCTCCTCCCAAGAAGTAAGCGTCTTCTGATTTCCTGGCCACAGTCTGCATCTGCAGTAATCTTTGCACCTAGAAATACAAAGTCTGTCACGGCCTCCACGGTTTCTCCCTCTATTTTCCAGTTGTCAATCATTCTTGTTGCCATAATCTTGGTTTTTTTGACGTTTAGCTGCAACCCGGCTTTTGCGCTTTCTTCTTTCACCTTGATTAAAAGGCTCCTCAACTCCTCCTCGCTTTCGGCCATCAGAGTGGTGTCATCTGCATATCTGAGGTTGTTAATGTTTCTTCCAGCAATTTTCACCCCAGCTTTGCATTCATCCAGCCCCGCACATCGCATGATGTGTTCTGCATACAAGTTAAAAAGGTTGGGTGAGAGGATGCAGCCTTGCCGTACGCCTTTCCCAATCTTGAACCAGTCTGTTGTTCCGTGGTCAGTTCTTACTGTTGCTACTTGGTCCTTGTACAGATTCCTCAGGAGAGAGACAAGGTGGCTTGGGATGCCCATCCCTCTAAGAACTTGCCACAATTTATTATGATCCACACAGTCAAAGGCTTTAGAATAGTCAATGAAGCAGAAGTAGATGTTTTTCTGAAACTCCCTGCCTTTCTCCATTATCCAGCGGATATTGGCAATTTGGTCTCTCGTTCCTCTACCTTTTCTAAACCCAGCTTGAACATCTGGCAACTCTCGCTCCATGTATTGCTGGAGTCTTCCTTGCAGGATCTTGAGCATTACCTTACTGGCATGAGAAATAAGGGCCACTGTACGGAAGTTGGAGCAGTCTTTCACATTTCCCTTTTTGGTATGGGGATATAAGTTGATTTTTTCCAGTCTGATGGCCATTCTTGTGTTTTCCATATTTGCTGGCAAATGGCATGCATCACCTTGACAGCATCATCTTTTAAGATTTTAAACAGTTCAGCTGGGATCCCGTCGTCTCCTGCTGCCTTGTTGTTAGCAATGCTTCTTAAGGCCCATTCAACCTCACTCCTCAGGATGTCTGGTTCTAATTCATTCACCACACCATCATAACTATCCTCAATATTATTATCCTTCCTATACAGATCTTCTGTATAGTCTCGCCACCTTCTCTTGATCTCTTCAGCTTCTGTTAGGTCCCTGCCATCTTTGTTTCTTATCATACCAATTTTTGCCTGAAATTTACCTCCAATGTTTCTAATTTTCTGGAAGAGGTCTCTTGTCCTTCCTATTCTGTTGTCTTCTTCCACTTCCATGCATTGCTTATTTAAAAATAGTTCCTTATCTCTTCTGGCTAACCTCTGGAATTGCGCATTTAACTGGGCATATCTCCCCTTATCCCTGTTTCCTTTTGCTTTCCTCCTTTCTTGGGCTACTTCCAGTGTCTCAGCAGACAACCATTTTGCCTTCTTGGTTTTCTTTTTCTTTGGGACGTACTTTGTTGCCGCCTCCTGAACAATGTCTCGGACTTCTGTCCATAGTTCTTCTGGGACTCTGTTTACTAAATCTAGTCCTTCAAATCTGTTCTTCACTTCCACTGTATATTTGCTAGGAATGTTAGTGAGATCATATCTAACTGGTCTGTGTATTTTCCCTGATCTCTTTAGTTTTATTCTAAATTGGGCAATAAGAAGTTCGTGATCTGAGCTACAGTCAGCCCCAGGTCTTGTTTTCACCGACTGGATGGATGTCCGCCACCTTTGGCTGCAAAGGATGTAGTCAATCTGATTTCGGTGTTGACCGTCTGGTGAGGTCCATGTGTAAAGCCGCCTTTTAGGTTGTTGGAAGAGAGTATTCGTTATACACAGCGAGTTTTCCTGGCAAAATTCTATCAGCCTGCGTCCCGCTTCATTTTGTTCTCCCAGACCATGCTTGCCTGTGATCCCTGTTGTCATTTGACTTCCCACCTTCCCACCTCCAGCAAAGGATCACCGCCTTGTCGGGGCGCTGGAGCTTGAGCACCTCAATGATGTCATGAGCGAAACCGTGAAGGGACACCCAAGACGGGACGGTTGTGGCAGAGAGGTCAGACCAAGCGTGATCCCTGGGGAAGGCAATGGCAAACCACTCCAGTATCCTTGCCAAGAAAACTAAATGGAACAAACCTGTACACAGCATATTATTTGAGAACACAGAAATGCTGGACCACTCTAACAACCACCATGTCAGACATTCCACAGAAATATAAACCTTATTTTCCTAGTTTCTAACAAGGCCTCACAACCTCTGAGGATGCCTGCCACAGATGCAGGTGAAACATCAGGAGAGAATGCTTCTGGAACATGGCAATACAGCCTGGGAGATTAACATTGTGTTTAACATCAATATATATAAAATATGCCCAGTGATAATTCCCAAAGTAGTGTTGACAATACATGCACCCTACTATTACTTAACAATTCAACATAGAATCATAGAGTTAGAGAGGTCTGTTCCTATTTGAAGCTTCATTACATTGTCTACTGCAAACATGCTGCTGCAACTTGACACTTAAAAATATTTCTCCTCCTCTCTCTAACCAGGCCCCCAGTGCTATAAACCTTCCGGTTCAGTGGTTTTCAACCTGTGGGTCCCGAGATGTTTTGGCCTTCAACTGGTAAGCTGGTTGGGATTTCTGGGAGTTGTAGGCCAAAACACCTGGAGACCCACAGGTTGAGAACCACTTTTAGCTAGACCAGGCATGGGGAAACTTCAGCCCTCCAGGTTTTTTGGACAATTCCTAGAAATTCCAGCTAGCTTACTGGCTGTTAGGAATTGTGGGAGCAAAAGTCCAAAACACCTGAAAGCCCAAATTTGCCCATGCCTTTGGTAGGCAGTGGAAAAGTAAAAGGGGGCTGGTCAGTCATAAAAATCAAAAACCAGTTTCTTTGTTAGAGGCTTTATTAACTGGGCCATGCCAGCATTTAGAATTTAGAAGCCAGCAACACCTTAACTGTAATTGGGTACAAAGTTTGGTAACTGAGATTGAATGAGATGATATAGTTACATGTCTCATCTTCATTAGAAGAAAAACTGAAGTTTTGTTTTGTTTTTTTTTACATTTATGTAGGTACCCAGAGTTGGCATCTGTCTGCAAAAATTCAAATACCTTAATATTATACCCTGGAGCTGGAGCAACAAATTTGGAAGAAATAAATATAAACTCCTCTGATCCCTGTGTAATTATCATCATTGACGGGACATGGAGTCAGGCCAAGGATATATTTTTTAAGAATTCACTTTTTCGAATACCTAAACAGGTAAGTTTTAACACTGTATGTTTACAGTAATGTTTCTATATGTGTAAGTTTCAGTCAATGACTGATATCTATGATTGGAAAGGATGGGTAGCTGCCACACATAGCATGATGCTTCTCTTTGTATCCATATTGTTTTACATAGTACATGCATTCATGGAAGCAGTGCTGATGAGGTACCAGCATGTGTCTATGTGTACAAGGTAATAGATATTTTAGGTACTGTATACCTGTATACCTGGTGGTGCAATGGGTCAAACCACTGAGCTGCTGAACTTGCTGACAAAAAGGGAGCGGGGTGAGTTCCTGCTTCTTCAAACCTAGTAGTTCGAAAACAAGTGAGTAGATCAATAAGTACCGCTTCTGCAAGAAGGTAATGGCACTCCATGCAGTCATGCTGGCCACATGACCTTGGAGGTGTCTATGGACAATGCCAGCTCTTTGGCTTAGAAATGGAGATGAGCACCACTCCCCAGAGTCAGACATGACTAGACTTAATGTCAGGAGAAACCTTTACATTTACCTATACATATAGTGGTATGCTATAATTTTTCTCTTCACAGAAAAAAAAAACAGGATTTGAAACTGATAGAGACCTTATGTGGATGGCTGCATTAATTATGGCTTTCATTATGGTACTTTTACAAACAAACTTTTGTCATTTAACTTCTGCATTAGCACATTGTCAAAGAAGTGCTGGGTTCAAACAGGAAGGAAAAAAATCAAGGTATTTTGTAACAGGCCATAGTTTTGGCTACTACCTGTGCATTACCTGACTGCAGGTGAAAACCAGTTCCATCACCGCTTGTCACTGTTCTTTTGAAAACAGACAATTTGTTCCTCTATAAATGATTTATCATGATTGATATGTAGTCATTGGGTTCTAATGTGAAATCATAATGGCAGTTTAATCTTTTCTGCATACAGACTTTATTGGTATGATATTGTTTAAAAAGATTGATTTTGACATTTTAATAATGATGTACCAGCGTTTGCATTCTTTTGAAGTACTACATTTTACTTTCATCAATTAGGTGCTGGTTTTGTTGGCTGACAAACTGCCAATTTTTCATTCTCTTTCATTATACGAATGAAAGGTGCAGATGAAGAACTACCATTGTTTTAAAGAACATAACTTCCTTTCACTTACACTGAACCCAAGATGATGGATTTCACTATGCTCTTTAAAGGTCCAAGCCATGACTCATAAGCTACAAGGTCTAAATATGGGTCCTACGTAGTTTAGGATAAGGAATTGCTTTCCATGTCCCAGCACTGGAGGAAAAAAGAGAGATGAACTGGTGTAAGAGATGCTAGAGACAGCTGATTTGTGTGTAGATCCTATGGGCAGTTTGTTTGAAAGAATTACAACATAGGTTAGGTTTTGTGCCTAGATTCCATCCATTGGAAAATAGATATTTTAGGGGGTGCCAATTTTTGTTAAAAGAAAAGAAAACCTCATGAAACATCAATAGATTCAGGTACAAACCACTCAATAAAAACCTTTAAAAGAAGTATTTTCATGTAGGAGAAGAGCACTTCTTGTGTCAAAGCCCCAGGAAGGCTGGTGAAATTGCTCATTGGATCTGTCCAAGTTGACTAGGTACTACAATAGAAAACAGTTTGTGAAAAACAGGCCTGTTTCACACAGGACCGGATTAAGACCTTTAGATGGAAAATAATGTTTATTTTATATATTACTTTCATTTTATGTATACTTGAAATGTTTTCTCTTACTTTTTCTGATTGCAAAATCTTTTATTGTGGGAATCTCTTCTTGTGGAATTTAGTTTAGGTGCGCCATTTGCAGTTTTGCACCATATGGTCCATGGTAAATCTGGCAATGGAAAGTTTCTGTGATGCCCCATTCCCTTGATGTCCTAAACATGTGCTTATTTTGCTTAAGTGTTAATCCAGCCCCAGTTTCATGCTATGATCCCCACAAACATAATTTTGATTAAACACAAGGCAAGGGAATCTGTAGCCTGTTCAATGCGTTACATTCACCTTCCTTCTAGGCCTAGTGAACATAACCAATGATCGAATGCGTTTTTAGTTAAGCAACATATGGAAGACAACACATTTCACATCCCTGACCTAAAGATTCCTTTTTAAAATCATAATAGCGCATTGTACAAGAGCATCTACAACAATCTCTGTTCAGTAAAAGATGTATGTGGATGGTAACCTCATGACTTTCATAGGGTTCTTTAAGGCAAGGAAAAATCAGAAGTGGTTTTGCCAGTTCCTTCCTCAGAAATATAGCCTGCAGCATTAGGGGTCTTCCATCCAAGTACTAAGCAAGACTTAGTTTCCAAGATTAGGCAGTGGTTTCCAACCTGTGGTTTGTGGACCACCAGTGGTTCCCAAGAACTAAAATATGGTTTGCAGCCTCACCATTACTACATCGTTGCAAAGAGAGCAACTGGTCTCACAAAGCCCTCTTATAGCGCTGAGGCAACAGGGATGTAGGGAGGGGAGAGGCTGACTACCCATGAAAGGTGTGACAACAAGACTCCTGACTGCTGCTTCTCTTCCTCCTCCCTCCCCACATGGAGTGGAGCAGTTCCATGTGATGCCTAGAAGCGGGGGCACCTTGGTGTCTTCGTTTTTAGGCCTTTGCCTGGGGTTATTTGGGGTGCTGGTTCAGAAAATTGCATTGGATCAACCACATCAGCTCTAGATTATTAAATATGGTATTCTGTGGGTGAGCAGATGGTGACTACTGGATGGCATATGTTCTGTATCAAAAACTAGAGCTGATGTGGTCTATCCAATGCAATTTTCTGAATCAGCACCTCAAATAACCAAACCGAATATAAAGTTGACCAAAAATTGATTTGTAACCCTTTTGGTACTAATGTTGGAGAGTGGTCCTTGGTCAATGTGGTCCCTGGTTAAAAAAAAAAAAAAGGTTGGGAACCACTGCTTTAGGGTATTTAGGTCCAGTTCAGTAAAAAGTGCCTTCAGCTAACATAGTCCGATTATATTGACAATAGATCTTGTATGATTGATGGGAATGCCAAATTCAGCATGCTGTATAAACCTTTCTGACAGGGTTTAGGTTTTCACAGAACTTCTAGGTTGGGAAGTATAAGAACATACATCAAGTCAGACCATCATTCTGTCCTGCTTCTTGTTGGTTGAATGCTTTTGACAGAAGTCTTTCCCAACCCTTCCTTCACATGTCAGTGATTCAATTTGCTGGGAAGGGATGTGTTTACTACTGAGCCTCTGCCCTTCCCCTTCTCATAAGCTTTTAAAATGTCAAACATAATATGAATATATGGCAAAATTATAGAAGTCTCCATCTCTGCTCATATTGTGGTGCAGGTGCCAGAACGAAGGACTATAAATAGAATATCTAATGGTTTGTATCTCATTTGAGAAAGATGTAATATTGATAGTGCCGCGTATGCCAAATCAGTTAACATAAAAGGCTCTCCACCACAATCCTGAGCTGCTATCTTTTTCATCTGCCATTTAAAGTGTTCATTTAACTTTTGTTTATTAGTTTTATTAATTTTAGAGTGGCTTTCATGGCCTCGGGCCTGCAAGAAGAGCAACTTATGTTAATGCATCTTGAAGCATTATAGAGAGAGATGAATGAAAGGGAATTAATACATCGTTCTATCTTACAAGTTTAGTAGTACTAACTTTCAGTTTCATCTACTCTAAAACTCTCATGTAATGTATTCTTAGATTCCTTCCACATTCATTTTTTGTCTGTTACAATTTTATTAAAATATTATTATCGTTTATTTTTTGTTAAGGACTTGCTCATGAGTTGAGTGGGAACCATTAGTATGATTTTGAGCTTGATGATCTTGATCACTACAGAGGAATGGCTTGACCTTCAGAAATGATACTCAGTTCTAGGGTTGTTTCCTTGTTTGCCTTGGAATTCAGTCTTCAAAGGGGTGGTTTTTTTCAGGACCACAGGAAGAACAAGCAATGGTTTGCTGCCACAATCCTGCAGTTGTCAGGGAGAAGGAATGCATCATCTAATATAAAAAATTGGAGATGTGTTGGATGTGTTGGGATGTTTGAAGCTGTATATAGAGTGCAGAGTATGTGGACATTGTACAGCCCTCCAGATGTTGTCCAATTGCAACTTCCAGGTTTCTTCGCTTATCACCATGCTAGCTAGGATGGGAGTTGCAGTCTAAGAACATCAGGAAGACCACACCATTGCAATCATTGTTCTAAGACAGAGTTATAACAGTTGCTGCCTGTTATAGTGTCTCTTTGCTGCTAATATGCCTTTTTTCATATGTTTATAAATAAAACAAATACTACAAAAACACCACACATCCTTACTCTTCTTTCATTCAAAAGACAGAAGGAACATTTTGAAACCCTTTAGAATTTCTTACATGATACTGGAAGGCTTTGTGAGGTAGGATGGTAGAGTTAACAATATGCTGCTAACAATGGAAAATCATGAAAATGACTGGGTACATAAAGTATAACATTGTATTTGCCAATTCACAGAGGGGGGACCTATTTAGGAATATGTGCTCATCACATTAAAAATAATACATTTGCTGCAACCAGAGTAATGAATATTGGGATAATGTGGGTTAAATTCAGTTATTAGTCCTAATTCGAACAGACCTGTTAAATCAATGGGAGCTTGTTACGTCAACTTCACATAGGTTCCATTGATTCAGTGGGTCTACTTAAATTGGGACTAACAATTGGATGTGGGCAAAATATTTACCTTTAAGTGCATCTTATCTTTTGACTTCAGGGAGCCAAACCAAGCCCAAGTTTATGTCAAGCTTTAGTAGACTCAGATAACTGGATAAGAAGTTGCTTCTGTGAAATAATTCATTTTTATTAAAACAATATTAAAATGGTCTTTCTTCTTCTATTATATATAGACAGTCAATTGATATTACAGAATATAAAATCTTCCTCTGAGATGCCTAGATTAAAAGATGGAATATAAATTGAATAAATAATTATAGGGAAATGCGGAAAAAATATTTTTTCACTGTCAGAGAGCTTGAATATTCATGAGTGCTTGATTCACACAATCAAACCAGTATGCTAACTAAAAATGAGCATAGAGTGAATTAATACAGAGATTATGGCTATGTAGTTGCTTTCTGGCATTGCTAATTGACCCCTAATTTTTAATATGCAAAACATCCCAGAATTGATTGGGTAGCTGAATTATAAAAAGGGGCTGTGTTTTGCTTTGGTGTTTAGGGAAATGAACACCATGCTTTGCCATGTATTCCATTACTATCAGACCATGTTTTCAGCATTCCAATTTAATTGTGGCAAACAGTCTTGTAAAATGAAGCGTGTTGAACTTTAAAAGTATTTCCCTCTGTAAATGCAGACAAAGAACTTTCTGATCACTTAACATCTAGTTCTGTGCTGCTTTTTAAAAAAATCCTCTTCGAAGCTATATAAAGCTATTGAAAGGGGGGACGGAATAACTCTTGTAAGAGTTCATAATATTGTTACTTTTCATGAATTTACGTATGAGAAGAACTGTAACATTCTGTTGCGGCTATCACCAAAAGTTATTGGTGCATGAACCATAGCTTTTATTTATAGCTCAAAATATCAACCAAACACTGGTTGAAAGAGCTTCCTCTATTTTATTTCCATTAATACAAAGATTATATTATTACACTATTTTGTTACAATCAAAATGTCTAACCCTTTGAGAGTCAACTATAAAACACAGAAATAAAGTACACTCCATGTTTTTCTTCTTCAGAAACAATGTAGTATGCCTTGCTTTTTCCAGAGAATGACTTAGTTTTCATTGTTTCTTTTATTCTGCTAGCCTTTCTTTGCTTCTGGCATTATTAAAAAGTTTTATAATGACATAAAAATTAAATATTAAGGTATTTTCATTGTCACAAATTACACACATTACAAGAAAATTGGAGCAAAATATTTTAGCATCCAGGGGTAAACCAAAAATGGGTAACTTGGAAGCCCCAGAACAGACTCAGAAATGAGAGTTGGCAGATGAAAAGACAACCTGGCAAAATGGTACTACCCTGAAGAATCCTCCACCTAGTGTGACTGTGGAGCAGAACAAACAACTTCGCATATGTATGCTTGTCCATGATGCCCTACCTCATGCACAGAGGAAGAATTGTTTAAAGCTACAGACAATGCGGTTGCTGTTGCCCTTTTGTGGTCAAAAATTATTTAACCACTTATGTTCTCGCTATTTTTATCAGTTTTATACTTATTTACGAACTGCTTTTGACATTAAATAAATAAAGCATCATGGGAGTTGTAGTCTGCATCAGTCCTTTTTGGCCGAGAAGGCTAAAGACCTTACAAAACTATGGCTCCCAGGATCACATACCTTTGAGCCATTGTGGATGAAGTGGTGTCAAACTGCATTTATTTGACTGTATAGATGCACCCTTTGATTGAAGACTAGAAATATACTTTCTTAGATGTATAATACTGCTGAAAATGGCAGTCATACATTTAATTTTCTCCTCCCCTTCTCTATTAACTTATGCCTGCAATCCAAATATATGCATTTACATTGATTGCACCTTAATGTAGATTACCGAGGCAGCCTTCTCAAAACTTCCAAGATTCTCATGGAAACTAGACATTGAGAAAATAGACTTCTTAGGACATTTTTTTTTATCTAGATGGTGACAGAAAATATGTTCTTTGACTGGTGCCCATTCCACCCTATTTACTCCATTTACTGCCATGTTATTTACTCAATTCACTGCCATGCCACTGTCTTCTTGCACTGGTATAGCTCCAACCAGACCTGTAGCCAGGGGAGGGGGGATAAGAGTTGAACTTTTATTGCTACAAATTAAGAAGTATTGGAATTACTTAATAGATCAGAACCTTTGTAGATATGTTGATCCACCAAAGAAGATCCACAGTATTCAAATGAAGCAAGTCTTCACTGTTCTGCTCTTTTTATATACTTTTTAATAGTGCATCTTGCTAATTAAAATTGGTTGCCATTTGGTTAGAACTTTTGTTGATCAGTATCACACTCTATGGGTTTGCAAAGCTATCTTTTTTTTTTTAATTGTCAGAGGAAGTAGACAGACCTATGTATGCAATGCTTAGCTGAAAGGCAGCTTTTAAATTTAGCTTTCTGGTTTTGTGTTTGGGTTTCCACATGCTTCACAGGAGAGCATATTACCCAGCGGTGTATTTTGTATGGGCATAACTGTGAGCGGCTCTGAAGGGCTTCACATGCGCCACAGTTATCCTTGCGGCAGCTGTCATGGTTGGCAAAGGAGATACAAAAGAAGTGCAGCATTAACTGGCCTAGTAGATACAAATTAGTTCAGTGAAGGGGACACGTTGGTGTGCACAGCAGGTGTGGTCGCACAGATAGGCGACTGGTATTTTGCACAAAGCAATCACTCTGCTCTGTGAGATACCCTGCTTTTTACGAAGGGTGATGTGCATGGCATGGTAGGAACAGATGGCTAAAAAGTACTTGACCTTATTACTTCATTATAAATGCAAAAAGAAGTTTCAAACTGTAGAGTGAAATGATTTTACTTTCTAAGCCATGTGTATTCCTGGCTGTTACAGCTTATCTATGGTAGAAGGATAAGAAATCTAATAATTAAAATGTATATTGATATTTAATCAATGACTCACAGGCCAGGGTCTGTAACCTGATTTTGTAGTCTGCCTGATAAGCTGTCAGAAGGAAAGATACTCTGGAAGCCATGCCTTCAGGGCCGAAAGCATATCACTGCCAGGGCTTTCTGATGCCTTTCTGTCACTTCGACTATTATAGCATCAGTTCAATTAAAGTCATGTCAAATGACAAAGAGTGTATCCTTCTCAAATAAAAGAGTGCATCCTTCTCAAATATAAACCAAATGAAACAATTTTCCAAAGACCCAACCTGCAGTACAGATACCCTGCTCCCAGTATCAGGAACGGAGTGGAATACACTGGGAGAGGTGGCTACTGGTGAAGGGGCAATATTTCAGAATTCATGTAAGCAGAAGGGCCTTTTTCTCTGTTCCCTTATGATCTATTTATTATCTATCTTTCTATCTATCTGTCTGTTTATCTATCTATCATCAATTTCATTTATACATTGCCTTTCTCCCTGAGTGTGATCCAAGCTAGCTCACTAAAATAATCAGTTAAAAAGCCTGGGAAATATTGTGTTAAATATTGCATACATGACAGGACACAGTGTTGTTTTGAGACCTGATGGTGGACTTGCTTATCTACTACACAGTGGGCCCTCGGCATCTGTCTGTGTTTGGTTCCAAGACCGCTATAGATGGCAAAATTCTTCCATTATACATCCCATTATACACAGTGACATAATAAAGTGGCATCCCTGATATAAAATGAACAAAAACAAGGTTTGCTTTTGGGATTTTTTTTCTCTTTTTGGAAATTCTTTCAACCATGAATGGTCAAAAGCATGGATGAAAAATAATTTTTGTGTGCCTGCATTCAAATTTAATTTGGATTGTCATATTTTCTTTTAGAACCATTAATACTTACTAATGCACAAATCCCAGCAAAGGAACTACAGTGGATATGGGCTCATCTACATTGATCATTTAGGTTGGTGGGTGTGAGGATGGATCAGCCTGCAGATGTCTACAAAATGCACATGGACTGATCCAGTTTAATCTGGGGAAAGCTGCATAATGTGACAGTATCCTGGGTTAACATTCTTTGGGGATGGGGGAGAGAGATGGGACACTGAGTCTAATTACAAGAGTCAGGTTCTCCCCTGAATTATGGCAGTCCGTGCAGCTGTCCCGTGTTTCTGGGCTCAGGCGGCCTAGGTATGCAGGATATTACTCCCCTCTAGTTCCTTCCCTTCGTGGCAACAGAAGTGACGCTGTGATCTTTCTTATTATGGGGCCTTCATTTTCCTCTTTCCATGTTTTGTGACTCATGAAGGAGGATGAAAAGAGGGTAATATCTAGAGGACAAAAGTACTATTTCCTAGATGCCCTCATCTGTCTTCCATTTTCTGTCCTTTAATATTTTCTGTGCTGATAGGTCAGTAACTTTCAGGCTACATATAGTAGAGTCTCACTTATCCAACCTCCGCTCATCCAATGTTCTGTATCATCCAACGCAGTCTTCCTCTTGCCTGGATCCACAGCTGTTTCAATACATTGTAATGTTTTGGTGCTAAATTCGTAAATACAGTAATTACTACATAACGTTGCTGTGTATTTAACTGCTTTTTCTGTTGATTTGTTGTAAAACATGATGTTTTGGTGCTTAATTTGTAAAATTATAACATAATTTGATGTTTAATAGGCTTTCCTTAATCTTTATTATTCAACATTTTTGCTTATCCAATGTTTTGCTGGCCCATTTATGTTGGGTAAGCAAGACTCTATGTATATACAAGCAGTCCCTGAGTTACATACATCCAACTCACAAACAACTCATAGTCACAAACTGAGATAAGACAACAGGAATTGAAAAAAATCTACCTCTCGGAAGGGAAATTCACTCCCAAGAGAGTTATTATCAGGAAAAGGTGTCTCCACTGAAGTTTTATCACCAATCCTTGTTTCCACAACAAGCCAGTTTTTTCCAAACCAATTATCACAGGGATGGAAAATGAGGTGAAATCTTTTGAACAGTGGCACAGACTGCAAAACAAACCCCACAGGGGTGTTAATCCTTCCTTATGCTATCCAAAGCTGATATATATTTGGCTGGAGTTTCACTTAAAATATACCTGTCCTGACTTACAAACAAATGCAACTTAAGAACAAGCCTGCAGAACCTATCTTGTTCATAACTTGCCAGTGTATTGGATTATAAAGTGTGAAGTGTGTAAACAGTTTAGATTTGAATAAACAATAGTGAGATAGTAAACAAATATCAAGAAGTAAGCCAATATAAATGACAGGAGGCTACTATATAGCAGCCTAGAATCCCAGTATTAAATACACTTCCTTAGGAATAAATTCTGCTGATTTCAGTGTACTTTCAAATAACTGTGTAGTCTGAAGCAATCAGTAGGCTTACTGCACCAATTATTTCAGTGGAAAGAGAGTTCCCCTTCATTTGTCCTTCATTGTTACTTTTCAGACTTCTACAGTTAAAACTATAGTCTTTTTTCTTATTAGATGTACCATCGGTTTTGCAGTTCATATTATAAGGTATGATAAGCATGATAAAATTCTGTCATACAAAATGATAGCTCCTTTTTCATAAACCAATATATTTCATCCTGTACTCGATAATTTTGAATACATTTGGCAAAAGAATAGTAATCAGAAAAAGGAGTTCTTCCTATAATAACCTTACTCTGTGGTTGTAATCCCATATGGGTTGAAAAATCAATTTATTACTTATCTTTTCATAAATTAATAATCCATCAACTGTCTCAGCTCCATTATCTTTCCTAAAAATTTCCTTGCATGTGTCCTTCAAAATCACTTGAACTTGTCCTTCAAAATCACATTAGCCCTTTTTGTCTAGGGCTTCTATGGGATTCCCAAGGTCATAATTCTGTAAATGCCATTTTATTTCTCTGATAGCTATTATTGAAGTTAGTCGTTCTAAAGAATACACCCCAATATACACATACCCATTCTGGCACTATTCTTTCAGTAATGACATGGAATCTCAGAACAAACAAAGAAAATGGCATGCTATGTTTCTTTCATTTTACTGGGACTATGTTTTTGGATAATGGCCGACAAAACATATGAGTCAGTGTGGCTCATTGACTAACCCTTTGACATGCTCACATTTTGCTTTTAAAGAAGAAGAGAAGCCTTTAGATTTGAAAAGCAGACCTTTTCAAAAGGACACATCTTTTCATTTTATAAAGAACACATTTTCCACCAAAAATTGCTAAAGCTCAGACTTAAAATTCTTTGTTTAGTTGTAGTTTAAAGCTGAACAGCGAGGAATGAAAAGTCATCATGAATTTTTTCAGTTGTAATTATTCCTCATTCAAGTAACAAACCAGATTTCTGTTTTTAGGTGAAATGAGAGAGGTTGTAATATAATGTCTTTGCATTTTGGAAGACCACCATATGCTCCCAGATAATTTCACCAGCCAGTTATTTAGTTAGTGGAACTCATTGTACAAATATGAGATTTTATGACTACGTTTTAAGTGAAATTGCATCTTGCTGGAGTTGTAAGCTGACTTGAGTCTCCCTATGGCGATGAGAAAGTCGAGAATACATGCAGCAAATAATAAATAAATAAATAAATAAACTGCCATGTGGAGCTATCAAAGATATAGCTATATTAGTATCCTGCAACATAAAAAAGGAAAGAAGGGAGGGAGGAAGAGGGAAGATGAGAGAAAAAGAAATGTAATAAACCCTAATTTCATTAGGTTGTATTTTCATTTTTTTTTTAAAAAAAATTGTGTCAAAAGCATTACTCAAATAAGAGAAAACCGATAAAATAGAGGGAGCACAAGCGGCTAAACAATTTTAGACCAAAAAAAAATTTTTTTTACATGAGCTTTTGTGAATATACAATCACTTGCATGGATGGTGGACAGAGTGGTAATAAATGTTACGGGTCAGTCAACATTACTGTGCCAAATAGGTAAAAACACACTGAATTTATAGCACTATGATTGGAAAAAAATACAATTTGTTTCAAAGGTTATTCCTAACTCTGTTACAGTTAGATATACTCTCTGAAACAATGATTATTTTTTTCAGAAAAAACACCCTGCAATCCTGATTCGAAGTACTGCAGTTCGAATATCCTCTAGGCTTTCAGTTTTTTAAAAGAAAACAATTCCCTCATCTTTTTCTGTACTTTATTTCTATTTCATTGGATTCATTTTTATTCTTTTTGTCTTTTGCTCCTTACACTGAGGTTGTAGCAAAGTCTTTTTGTTTTGTTTTTTTCTTTATAACATTGCCCAAATTGGATCTCTTCTTTCTGCTTCCTCTGCTAAGATCGTAGTTCATGTTTGCTCATTTCTTGCCTTGATTGTTGTAATCATCTTTTTACTAGTCTTCCGTGATCTGGTTTCTATACAGTATTTTTCTGCTAAGATTATCTTTTTGGCCCATTGCTTTGATATCTCTTCATTGGTTATCCATATCTTCTAGGATTCAGTACAGTCTTCTTGTTTTTATGTCAAAAGTCCTACACAACCTAGCTCTCCACTATCTTTCAGCTTGTATTTCTTTTTCCCAGCCCACTCAGGATTTGTGTTCAAGGAATCTCAGACTTCTTGCCGAATCAAGTTTTTCCTTTTCTTAAGTTCAGCTCCATGCTCCTGGAATGGCCTCCCTGAACATTTGCACTCTCCTCCTTTCCTCATTATTTTAAAATCTAAATTAAAAAGCTATTTTTGAAAGCTTCTGGAATTTTATAGAGATATTATTTTTGGTCCAGTATATTTTGAGTATGCATAAAGCTTTTTAGTTTGCTTTATATTATATTGTATTTTTTTATTTTATCATGGCAGTAAATGGAGTTTTGTAGAGTTATGTCTATAGCAGGATTCACTGTTATTTGGTTGTGTTGTACAGTGCTATGTACATTGTATGAATTAATGACTAAAAACAACAACAAGGACAACAATATTCCTTTTCAAATTTAGACTCTGATCACTGTTTGTATATGAATTTTGCTGGGCACATTGTGCCACCCTTTAAACTTTACTGATATGTAATAAATGGTAATGTCAGTAATAATAAAATGAGAATCCAAAATCATTCAGTGAGATGGAAGGAACAGAAATACTCTTCCTGCATTACACAGAAGTTGTTTTGGAGAAAAAAAATAACAACTCCAGCTTTGACACCTGCAGTTTTACCATCTGGCTCTGAAAAAAATGGTTATTTGTCACTGAAATGAGCTAGAGGGATTTACTCTTAAGTCCATAAAGTATCATTTCCCAATACAGAAAGAATGTTCTCCCTCTCACCCGCAATACATTTGTCATCTAAATTATTTTTTCCCTTTAGGCTGGTTATAATTTTTTACTCTCTTCTAAATGGCATACTGATAAATATAAGTACTTAACCAACACATTCTTGCTATGGTATGTTTTGTTTCTAAAAATTAGGGACTAAAAATTCCAGGCATTTTCATTGTGTCCTTTTACCTTTTGTTTGGTTTTCTTTTTAAAAAATAATAAAACAGATAAATAAATCTGTATAGCTATACCATATGGTATATGTAAAAATAAAATACTGATGAAATACATATGGTGAAGGTATCAATTAACTAATGACTTGAGGCATGTAGTATGCATTGTTCTTTTCTATAAAAATTTATACCCATCTCACAGTTTAGAATAGATAGATATAATTCATGACAGTGGAGTGATATAGTTTAAGGGAGAATAGGAACCTCTTTAAAGGGGAGAACCTCTTGGTGATGTTTGAAAATCTTTTCATAAGTATTCCTTGAATTATTCAAATGAACTGCTCATTTTCTTTAAAAAACAGAATTAGATAAGTTTAGTAACTGATATGTAAACCTAGAAATACTTGTTTCAAATCAGGAATTATGAAATCCTTGAGTGAAGTGATTTTAGACGTACAGGCGGCCCCCGAGTTACAAACAAGATAGATTCTGTATGTTTGTTCTTAAATCGAATTTGTATGTAAATCAGAACAAGTACATTTTTAAAGTGTAACTCCAGACACCCACACACATGTATGTATGTATATGTTCAAGCTTTGCATAGCATAGGGAAGAGGTAAGACCCCTGTTGTATTTGATTTGCTGCCTGTCCCTCTGTTCAAAAGATTTCTGCCCCTGAGATAATTGGATTTTGAATTTTTTGGCTTGTTGTAGAAACAAAGATTGGTGAGAAAGCTTCTGTGGAGATAACTTTCTCTATGATAACTCTTTCAGGAGTTAATTACATTTCCTAGGGGTAGATTTCTTTTTCTTCCTGCTGTCTCACCCCCATTTGTAACTATAAGTCATTTGTAAGATGATGATTGTAACTTGGGAACTGCCTGCATCCCATTCTTTTGAAGAAAAAAAGGTGCTAAACTGCATTTTCTGCAATTGCTGTTAGAGATGATTGAAGCTATCCTTAGTGTAGCTTCATTTTTTCCTGCATTTTCCAGAAAACAACTTGAATCTTAGAAAAATGTCCGAAGTCAATCTGGGACCTTACAAAGATGTCCCCACCTTGACATCTTTCAAAAATCACCTATTAACAAAGATGATAGAGGTGGGAAAGAATGTGCCCTCTTTCAGTATCTCCAGATTGCTTTCATTGCTGCAGTGAAATAACAGAAGTGGACAGTTTTGGGACTGCTTTGGCTTGCAAAGTTAGCCAGTTTTCAATAGGCTTTCATATTTGGTTCTCAGCTTTTTTGCTTCACAAACCTGCTTTCCAGTATTTGTGAAGCTGTCTTGCATTGAGCTTCTCTAGTTTTGACTTTTATCAGATCCTAAAGATGAATGCCAAAAATTTTCAGGTAAATATGTATGAGTTTATGAGATGGTTGCATTTTAATGTTAATTGTGGCGTGCTTTGATTACCCGATACAAACCGACCTCCTGGTGTGGATTTCCTTCTCTGCTTCTGTCTTTTGCCACCGCTGTTTAAATTTTGGAAGGAAAGATTGGAAATAAGAGTAGTATTGGATTTAGCTCATAAGAAAATAAGCAAATCAGGAAATCAATGAGTTTCTGACAGTTGTGCCGCAAGTTTAAGGTAAAAGATTTAAGATGTAATATACTGTATTTCTTCAATTCTAAGAGACACTTTTTTCCTATATAAATATCTCTAAAATTAGTGAGTATTAGAGTTGCAGTTTTATCTTATGTATGCTGGTGGCCTCGACCTTGAAGGAGATGGGGGTGGCTGACAGGGAGCTCTGGTGTGGGCTGGTCCATGCGGTCATGAAAAGTAAGAACCGACTGAACAAATAAACAATACATGGTGGTGGCACTGAAATTAGAGTGCATCTTACAATCAGTTGTGACTTACAATGGAATAAATACGGTTTAACCTGATATTTGCTATTTTTTCTCTGTGTCGTTTAGACCAAGGCTTCTTACACTTTTTCACTCACGATCCTTTTATTTATTTATTTATTTATTTATTTACAGTTCTTATATTCCGCCCTTCTCACCCCGCAGGGGACTCAGGGCGGATTACAGTAAACACATATATGGCAAACATTCAATGCCAGTTTGACAAACAACATTTAACACACAAATACACTGAGGCTATTTAACTTTTTTCTGGCCGCCAGGGGAGCTGCTGCTTTTCATCATCCATCAACGACACCGATCAAGTTCTTCCGAATTCCACATTCCCCGGAGTCTTTTTTCTTTATGGCCTCATAAATTAGTTAAATTTAGCCTCCCACACAAGGTGGTACCTTATTTTCCTACTTGACAGATGCAACTGTCTTTCGGGTTGCAAAGGTCGACAATGGGCTACACAATGGCTGGACACCCACTCCAGCCCGGGCTGGCTTCGAACTCATGACCTTTTGGTCAGAGTGATCTTAATGCAGCTGACACTCAGCCAGCTGCGCCACAATCCCGGTGCCAAGAAATTTCCCTTCCAAGAAATTTTTACATAATCCTGAGTATATAAGTATAGAAAATAGATATAAAGATCAAACATTCCCTGATCATAAATAAGCATTTTCAAGGCTTGCTGCACAAGCTAATTTTCCTTTTTAAGAAATGCAGAAATACTAAAAAATGTTTGAAGCTAAGAAGGCAAGCCATCTTCCTCATTGCTGTATGTGATGTGTGGAATGAGAATGCTCAGTAGCTGGGGAATGTGGAGTAACAGGTGGAAAACAAAAATGGAACATGCCCGAGGGGGAGGTATGCTCTCCTTAAAGCAAATGTAGATGGAATTCTGAAATGGAGCATTCATTTTTGGATGAAGCGACATCGCCACACTTTTGTAGGTCGGTTTGTTTCCATCTGTTTTGTATGTGTGTCATGATTACTTTTTCTATGTCACAGATATGTTCACCGAAATCAATATGCCTATGCTGCTTCTTTCCATTTTATTACAAAATAATGGCAAGGATGAGATGATATTGTTCTCATGTTGGACCTGACCCGAAGCCAGTCACTTTCATTGGGTAGCTTATTGTTAAGGGAAACTTGAGGCACAAACACAATTTTGTGACTGTTATCCTCATATATTTTGCCTTTCTTTATTGGTAATTGTCCATTAACTTTAGATTTAATAAATTTCAGCCAATTCTTCATAATTTTGTGAATCAAAAATGAACAAAGATTTTAATAATATCTGCTAAAATATTTTCTATCCCTCCAATTAAAATTGTCTCACGAATTTTATTAATATATATTACTTCATTCTTAGGTCTGTGTGTAATCAGTATCATTAACAAATAACGTTAAGCAATGGAAGCAACAATAATTAGGGGCTTTGACAATACAATAAAGGCGTTTCCTTAAATGTTTCTGATATTTACCATTAATTAAAGTTCAATATGGTATACATTTTATTTATTTCATGGCCCTAGCTTGAAATTCTTATTCTCCTCTGTGCCTCCATTTCCTTGCAGCCCTTTTCATGTACATTAATTATTAAAAGAATAGCACTGCATAAAATATTGATCTGTTGCCTGACATTCATTTCAAAAATATATGCAGAGCAAAAAGGTAATGTGAGGAGACTTTTCAAGAAATAGCTTTTCCTTTTTTCTTTTGCTTCAACAAAGATTTAAAAATGTTAATTCTGTTTTAATAGCTTATTAAAGTTTATTAATAGCTATGCTGTGAGATTTTTCAAAAGGATGCCAATTTTATTAAAAATTGAAACGTTGACCTGTCAGAGATAAAGTCTCTTTAAAATGAAATGATTTTAGTGGCAATTGATCCTCCACAAAAAAAAAATACTTTGATCAATTACAATACTAGGGCAAGAAATAGGCTACCTATGAACATGGTGTTGCTGAGAAACGTATTTTTAATAGAATAGAGAAGCATGTAAGATACAGGGTATCACATTTTAAAAAAATGTAATTTCTTTCCAATATGGATGATCGCTGTAAGAGAACATGCAGTCATAATATATTAACTGCACATTTCAATAGCCAAAAAAATAATTACTTGCACCATCCTGGAAAAGGAATAAATTCTAACTATTTCTCATTATTATGCGAAGATTTAAGCTATTGACACCACGAGGTGAAAGCTAACATGGTATAGCAATTTGAGTGTTGGACTAGTACTCTGGGAGACAAGGGTTCAAGTCTTTGCACAATGAAAGGAACCCACTGGGTGACTTTGGGAAATGCCACACTCAATTAATCTATAAAAAAGACAGTGAAAAACTTCCTCAGAATAAATAAATCTTGCAAAAACAAAAAGAACTTGTGGGTCACCATATGTCAGAATCAATTTGACAGCATAGTGCAGTAAATTATTCATCTATTCTGTATCTATACCTAGAGTTGAAGTAATAGACTGCCTAATTATTTGAGCCCATTATCTGGAAAAGGAGTAGATAAGCCCCAAACAAGGATTGCTCAGCTCTTATATGAAGATAAAACTATTTTATTCTACCGCAGTGTTTTCCCTACTACCTACATACAAGTTGAGTCTTAACTATTGGGAACTTTAGTAAGAGAAAAACATGCAGAAACAGTATTTATTCAACATCTAGGGGTGAAAGAAGGAACTATTAAGTATGTTACCACAACACTCATTTCCATTTCAATCTGGCTTCAGGACAGGACATGGAACATAAACAGCTTTGGTCGCCTTGGTGGATGATCTACGCCGAGAACTAAATAGAGGGAGTGTTAACTATCTTGGACCTCTTTGAACTTTCAGCAGCTTTTGATACCATTGACAATTGTATCCTCCTGGAACGTTTCAAAGGGATGGGGCTAAGAGTGTTCTGCAGTGGTTCTGGTCCTTTCTTTTGGTTTGTAACCAGAAGGTGGTGTTAGGGGAGTCCTGCTCGACCCCATGGTTGCTAAACTGTGAGGTCCTGCAGGGCTCATCATTATCCTTGATGTTATTTAACATCTACATGAAACCTCTGGGAGAGATCATCCGGAGTATTGGGGTTTGGTATCACCTGTTTACCACCAAGACCTTGGAGGTTACTGAAATTGTAATACTTTAACATCCGTAGGGATACCAAGGTGCTTGTTTATAAAGCTATTGCCCTCCCAACCCTGCTATACGCCTGTGAGACATGGACTATCTACAGATGTCACATGCAACTCCTAGAACGGTTCCATCAGCGTTGCGTCCTAAAAACCTTCTAAAAGCCTACCTTTGTGACCGTATCTCTCCATGAACCAACCCGGGACCTTAGGTCTTTGGGGGAGGCCTTCCTTTTGCCCTGCCAATCTCACAATATCGTCTTGTGGGCACAAGGGAGAGAGCCTTCTCCTCTGTGGCTCCCTGACTCTGGAACACATTGCCTGGAGAGATCGGGAAAGCCCCTGTTTTCCCTACTACCTACGTTTAAAAAGAACCTTAAAACCTGGCTCTTCTGCTGTGCCTTTGGCGAGTAGGTAGACAACATGACACTATTGCTCCTCTCAATGTGAAGTTTAGTTCTATAACCCTGTGTGTCTCCATGAGCTCCCTGCAAATAACTTGCTCCTATTTTTATCTCATTAGATTTTTTTTAAACATTTTATCCTGTACATGTGGCCCGCCCACTGTTACTGCGATTGTGTTTATTGTAATGTTATTTTGTTACTGTATTCATATGTTTTTTAAATATAATTTTGATGATTTTGCTTGTCGTTTATGTTTTGGTTTTATTTTGCTGTAATATGTTGTCTGGACTTGGCCCCATGTAGGCCGCTCCGAGTCCTCATTGGGGAGATGGTGGCGGGTTATAAATAAAGATTATTATTATTATTATTATTACTACTACTACTACTTATGATTTTGCTTGAATGCTTCAACAGATCGGAAAGGTAGCACTAAATCCAAAATAGCAAATTTAGGTTATTGGCGCTATCAGTCCTCCCACCCCTTACCTATATTCTAAAATCCAGAATAGATGTATGCATCTGTTTTTCTAATGGATCCTATGCTGTATGAGATGCAGGATAGATAAAATTAAGTATGTTTTCACATATATGTAGTGAAACTGTGGAATTCACTACCAGAAAGAGTATACCAACTTGTGAGATTTTAAAAGAGGTTTAGAGAAAATCATAAGCTGCCAAGATGTTGTCAGAGGAATGCTTGGAGTTGCAGTCCAGCAACATCTGGGGGACCACATGATTGCCAGTTCTGATCCTCTCTTTCATTTATTCAGCAACTTGAAGTGAATACTGATTAATGGAAATCATGTTCTGGATCAGCATCTCTTCTCTTTTCACAGGAACCTTCCAGATATTTTAGCTGCAAGGAAGTTCCCGCTTTCCTAACTTGGTGTCATGTACTGTTCAGCATTGTAGTACCCTTTCAGAAGCAACTATGAGATTGCCATTCGATTGTTTTAATGGACCACCATAACTATCAGGAATAAATGCACAATTTGGGCATTGTTAGCCAGCCTGAAGGTGCCATAGGCAGAGCAAGCATCTGTCTACTTGACTACACTGCTCTATATTGATTGGGCCCTTTCTACAAACAGAGGGGGATTCTCAAGAAATCCTGTTGTGATGACACACATTGGCAAAGTTTCCAGAGACACAGCAGAAGTGTCTGTCTTGCTGTACTGGCTTTTAATTTTGCTGCCATGTAGGTATAGGGCTGTAATTGTCCCTAAGGCAGCAAGTCCCCAGTATAATGGGACCAGCAGAGCCCACGTTGTCTGCAGTATATTCTTGTTCTTAGTATAGAATTGTTTAGCTGAATATAGGTTTCTTCAAGTAGGCAACTTCTTGTTTCCCAGCTGCTTTCTGATTGTCCCTGTTCTATAATTTAGGAGCAGAACATATTGATCGTATTGTATAGTACAGCAGCCCTAATACAGGCTTTTGTCTAAATGCTAGAATCTAACGGTAGATAAATGCACTTAATAAGATGAAAAAACCTGAGATTCTCTACCTTGATAATAGCAATCATGTAGAAAATTGTGGGGAAATGGATTTGCGGCCAAAGAGAAGATGGAAATTTAACAAGAAGCTTTTTTATTCCTACTGAAAAGTCATAGAGATCCTTAAGTGCAGTTCACATAATGCATGGGATGCACTTATTTTCCTACATTTCTGTAAATATCCTACAACACGCAAAGATAGTATGATTGCCTACGCATATGCAAGCTTAAGAACATGAAAAAAGTCAGGTTTCGTGACATCAATTTACTTTTTCTGGCTATCTGTTCCCAACAGTTGCATGGCAGCTATTCTCTGTAGAATATGAAAACATGGAGCTCTTAAAATGTCACTTTAAATTAAAGCCAGGATGTTTGAAATGGCTAACTTATTTATGTTCTTGATGTAAATTTCAGCAGTGGGCTGAGACTCACTTTAGCGGTGCTTCTTTTTCTGTCAGAAAGGCAACTGCTGGAACTTTATTTAGCAGCAAGCCGAGAGAGGTTGAATCTGTATATAAAAGCCAAAGAAAATATTCCTTTTCACCATAAAGAAGATATTGCACAGTGTGATAATGCTTTGCCAAGAATATAATATTTTTAAATGATTTGGGCTACACTGGAAAGCAGCAAAATTCAACAAAATCCAAAATGCACATCACGGTGATACTTTTATTAGGCCAAGGAAACGACATAAAATATATTGCGCTAGCTTCAAAGTTCACTGGCTTTTTCATCAGACAAAGATGTTAAAAATCTTATGCGAGAAGAAAAATGATGATCAAAAGTGATAGACAAACATCTGAACAGGATGCAGGCCAAAATTAGTTATCCCTATAATGTGTATGGTAGTCCTGCTTATTGTGTTAACTTACTGAACATGGTTTTGTTAACACACGAACAACTTTTAATACCATAAAATGGCTCTGGATGACCTAGGAAATGCATAGAGAAGTATTCCCTTTTCTGGAAGTTGACCATATAATCATGCTGAAAGCCTAGAGAGAACACCTCTGTAGATATTTACTAGGTTTGTAGTATACTTTGGCTGGAGGCTCAATATGTTGTTAATTTCAGGTTATATTTATTTATTTATTTATCGTGTCAGGAGCAAGCCAAACAGTTGTATTGCATTTTTAACAAACAAACAAACAAACAAAACAAAACAAAACAAAACACAAAGTTTGCAAGCTTGATAGTTGATTAAATGTCCTTTGACCAGTAGCTGGCACTTGGAATTGTGCATGTAACAGGGCTCAGGTTGCATCGCAGCAGATGGTCTGTAGTTTTCTCTTCTCCATACTTTCATGTCATGGATTCCACTTTGTAACCCCATTTCTTAAGGTTGGCTCTGCATCTCGTGGTACCAGAGCGCAGTCTGTTCAGCGCCTTCCAAATCGCCCAGTTTTCTGTGTGCCCAGGGGGGGAGTCTCTCATTTGGTATCAGCCATTGATTGAGGTTCTGGGTTTGAGCCTGCCACTTTTGGACTGATATTCACATTTAACAATTCACTCAACATATTTGCTGAAACAATCACCTCGTGGGCCATCCAGTCCAAACGCCTGCCAAGAAGCAGGAAAATTGCATTCAGATCACCCCTGACAGATGGCCATCCAGCCTCTGTTTAAAAGCCTCCAAAGAAGGAGCCTCCACCACACTCTGGGGCAGAAAGTTCCACTGCTGAACAGCTCTCACAGTTAGGACATTCTTCCTAATGTTCAGGTGGAATTTCCTTTCCTGCAGCTTGAAGCCATTGTTCAGTGTCCTAGTCTCCAGAGCAGCAGAAAACAAGCTTGCTCCCTCCTCCCTATGACTTCCCCTCACATATTTATACATGGCCAACACAACTGCTGCAAATACATATTATTTGTGTTCCCAAGATACCATTCGGCACCTTATGGATACTGCCATCCTCATGAGAGAAGGAAACATAGGGACTTGGTCTGCTTGTAATGATAATGCACTATTAGAATGTCAGATTATAATTTTCCACAGATAGTGTTTTTTTACTTTAATTAATATATTTTGTTGTCATTATGTAAAAAAAATAATATTTTTACAATGAACTACTGAGCATAGTACACTAATAACCATAGTGTATTAATGAATCATTATGCAATAAGGACCTTTGTGAATAGATTTAATACTGAACACTGACACCCTGGTCCTGATTTTGCAGAAATGAAATGTTTTGTTCCCAGGATAATTAGTTACTAATAATCTATCTCTTATTGGCTGACTATAAGATTGTACTGTATGCATTAACTAAAATATCAGTCATATGCTTTGCTGGTCCATTTGCAAAAATGTGCTGAATATTAGCTATGGATGAATATGATGCTTAAGTAAGAATGACAGTGAATCTGTATCAAGAAATAGAAGTTTTCTCCTCTCTTCCAGTTACTATAAGATGTATTAAATCACATTCTTTGTATGTCCTCCTAATGCATTTTAATCACTCGCGAATAATTTGTATCTGCTTTAATCAATTTTATTTTAACTCATTTCTTTAAAAAAGAAAAACGATTGAAAGCTACTAATTTTCATTTATGGCTAGACTTAGTCTAAACATGGCCATCCTTTTCCTCTGTGGTTTCTACCTCCCTTTTTAGAATTGACTTTTGTGCCTTGAAAAAAGGAAACAGTTGATGGTGCTTACTATAAATGGTAGTCATTGAGAGAGAGGCATTTTATTATTCAAGACAAATAGGAAAACTCAAGCTGACTTGTCAGTCCTCCTTTACTGCAATTTGATCCATCACAACAGAAGCACCATGTTAGTCTTCTTGATGTTCTTTTCTGTCAGTTCAGTCAATTCTGAAATTATACTGTTTAGTCAGTATTGCACCCCCTGATATCCGTCGGGAAGTAGCAGCCAGTAATGAACGGATCAAGGCATTGACATCTCCAGACCATCTTCTGTTAGGATATCAGCCAGCATGCCAATGCCTTAAATCAAGAAACAGCTTTCTAAGATCTACAGAAATACAGGAACATTTCAGCAAGCGAGAGTCCAAAAGTGGCAGGCTAAAAATCCACAATCTCGATCAATGGCTGATACCGAATGAGAAACTGCCCCCTGGGCACACAGAAGAGTGGGCAACTTGGAAGGCACTGAACAGACTGCTCTCTGGTACCACAAGATGCAGAGCCAATCTTAAGAAATGGGGCTGCAAAGTAGAGGCCACGACATGCGAGTGTGGAGAAGAGCAAACCACAGACCACTTACTACATTGTAATTTGAGCCTCGTTGCATGCAAAAGGAAGGACGTTCTTACAGCAATGCCAGAAGCACTCCAAGTGGTCAGCTTCTGGTCAAAGGAAATTTAGCATAATGCCAAGTGCTTTTTTTAACTCTGTTTTTAAACTATGTTTGTGGCTTTTAAACTTTGTGGCTGTTTATACATTATAACTGTATCCTCAATCTGCTTCTGACATAAATAAATAAGTCAATTCTTACTCATGATGAATGGATGCTTTAAATGGTTGATGAATAGATGATTTAAATAATCTAGACTTAGTTCCCATCTCCAAGACATCTCATGTGCAACAACATGTATTCCAAAATCTAAAAAAACCCCAAAAAAACAAAAACAAAACCCAAAACAATTTTGATACCAAGCATTTTGGATAAAGGATATTCAACCTGTGTTTTTTTTTTAAATTACATCAAACAAGAAATAATATCTTGTCAGCTACAGGACTCTATCTAATCATAGGTAGAAATCTGCCTTTCTACAGTTCTTGTTGTTAAGAATGCATCAAGTCCTATTCAGAATTCAGACACTGTATGTGTCCATATGTGTGTGTTACACATGTTTTAGATTTGATTCAAAATAATAGCTCTAAAATATTTTATGGCAACTCCTACTCTAGTATTTTATGTACCATCTAAAGTTCATCAGGGTGCACCTCATTTCCAGAGATCACTAATCTTTTTTTTAGAAAACGTTACTGTCATAAACCCAATGTAAATATTCTTGTTTTTTTTCTATTTAAAATAATACTTAAGAGATTCTGTTGATTTGTATGAATGTTCTAATGATCTCATTACTTGTATTGATATATTGGCACCTTAAGTGTCACCTCAATGCATGGAAACATCCTGGGAGAAAACATATCCTGTATAGAGAAGGGATGGGTACTCTCCTAATCCATTGGAGGCTGCTGCAGCAACTATTAGCTGCTCTTTGCTTCAGTGGTGATTTTCTAATAGACTAAAGTCTTGCTTTAGTGTATGTGGAAAGTTCTAGCATTGTTTTTTAAAACAAAAGTGAACTTTCAGATATTTTCATGTTTGAGAAACATTTCAAAAATGGTATTTGAAGCTGTATTTTATTTACATTTTACAATAACACAGTAAACATGGTAAGCAAAAACTGCCAAAACTCCCTCATTCTTATGTTTTGCTCCTTCTTCCCCAAATGTCAATGCAGCTTATGTGGGAGAAAGAAATGATGAGAAGATCATTGAGAGTATTGGAGTTCTAGCATTGTATAGAACTTATTTAATAGAAGTTTTCTCTTTCAAGCCTTTAAAGGTCAAGTAGACAAAGCAACAGCTGCACAGTCACTCTCATTGTGGATGCTTTGATTTAGCAGGCCTAATATGAACTTTGATTTGAGAATCATGACAATTGCTTTCCTACAAGTGTTTATAAGAAGATTGTTAATATTTGTCGTGGTGAAGTAAAGCTGCAGTAGTGTGGCTACTGGAAGCTTTACTTTTGCACGCGCTTCATGTTTCGTCTTCTAATTGCTGGCCTCTCCTTTAGATCTCAGCGTGAGGTTTAATCTATGCTTTTATTTCCCAAAAAGGCAAAGTAAGAAAACATCTTTATTAGAACTAAATTGGCCATGAGTCCTTTTTTAAAAAAAATCCTATAAAATATTATATTTGCTTGCTTCTGTTTCCAACTAATTTGAACAATTTACTTTTATATTTTAAAAATAATCAGTGGACAAATGTCCATTGTTTCTCTTGGTGAAATCTGAAATCTGTTGAGCCCTTTGATAGTCTTACTTAATTCTCTCTAGTTAAGTGTTGCCAGGTTTTCAAAATAGCAACAGCACAAAATCAAAATTAAAGATTGACAATCAGGAAGTTCTTCCTAAATTCTAAATGAAAGTATTGATTTCTATTAACCTAGCTATGTATTAAAGAGCTAATGTGGTGTATTAGTTTGAGCGTTGGACTACGTTTCTGAAGATCAGCATTCAAATCCCTGCTTAGACACAGCAACTCACTGGCTGACCTTAGGCAAGTCATAGCCTCTCGGCCACAGAGGAAGGCAAAGACACACACCATCCTTGAATAAATC
Organism: Anolis sagrei; assembly: GCF_037176765.1. Taxonomy (NCBI): domain Eukaryota; kingdom Metazoa; phylum Chordata; class Lepidosauria; order Squamata; family Anolidae; genus Anolis; species Anolis sagrei. Next base: position 241,830,783 of record NC_090022.1, read on the forward strand.
TTGCCAAGAAGACCTATGATAGGGTTGCCTTGGATCACCATAAGTTGGGAATGACTTCAAGGCACACAGCAGCAATAAGTTTTGCATTTCTCTTTCAAATAAACATGTTATCCAAATTTATAGGTTACATGATGCACGTATACAAGACATTTTGGACATTCTGTTGAGTTTCTATAAAAGGGAAAGCTCTCCAATCATCAAACTGAGGGCATCTCTTATATAAGAGGCATCTAGCAGTCCTATAACACATTTCAGCCTCAGATAAAAGACATCTTGTTTATTAAGGTACAACTAGAAACCTTGCTTCTGTTCTTCATAATAGTGATACAGATTGTAAACTTTGGTACTTTTCTGTCATTCTTAACCTTTCTGTCTTCCAACATTACTCTGCATTTTTTTTAAGATTGTAGGGTTGAAGACAGGTAATTGTCACATTAGCAATTTGTAAACACCTTTGGAAATAATTTTGGCTGATGTATTAGCAGCATCACTGCAATAGGTAGGATACATGTAGCCCTATTGCTCCTGGCCCTTAAACTCAACACTGCCTTCCATTGGTCTTAGCAGTGTAGAGGTATAGTTGTTAGAACCCCATTTTTTACCTTAGAAAACAGTGTAGGGAACATATTTCCTTTTAGAAGAATAGGAAATATGTGTTGACTTCTGGTTAACACATGCTACTGAATGTGTGCAGTAGCAGTAGTGGGTGGTACAAGTGTAGCCTACAGTATTATTTTGCCTCCTTCTGACAGGACAACAGATGCAGCCAGGGCACAGGTATGAGTATTTGGGGAGCAAGGAGGCAAACAAGGACACACATTTCAACCTCAGATAAAAAACATCTTGTTTATTAAGGTACAACTAGAAACCTTGCTTCTGTTCTTCATAATAGTGATACAGATTGTAAACTTTGGTACTTTTCTGTCATTCTTAACCTTTCTGTCTTCCAACATTACTCTGCATTTTTTAAGATTGTAGGGCTGAAGACAGGTAATTGTCACATTAGCAATTTTTAAACACCTTTGGAAATAATTTTGGCTGATGTATTAGCAGCATCACTGCAATAGGTAGGATACATGTAGCCCTATTGCTCCTGGCCCTTAAACTCAACACTGCCTTCCATTGGTCTTAGCAGTGTAGAGGTATGGTTGTTAGAACCCCATTTTTTACCTTAGAAAACAGTGTAGGGAACATATTTCCTTTTAGAAGAATAGGAAATATGTGTGGACTTCTGGTTAACACATGCTACTGAATGTGTGCAGTAGCAGTAGTGGGTGGTACAGGTGTAGCCTACAGTATTATTTTGCCTCCTTCTGACAGGACAACAGATGCAGCCAGGGCACAGGTATGAGTATTTGGGGAGCAAGGAGGCAAACATCTGTAGCACAACTGCAACAGCCCCAGACTGCTTTATAGTCAGCCTCTTTGGAAAAGCATAGATTGGTTTCTGGAAGAAGCATCAGAGCCAATTCATCAAAAGTATTCTCTCTAGTTCTGGTATTTTGGCTTGGATCCTGCTAAATTCTGCTAATAGCTTCTAGCTAGTTCTGCAAATCCCTCCACTACTTTGTTCAACTTGGTTCTGGACAGACTCTTTTGGCTTCTTGATCCCTGGACTGTTTTGATTCACACTAATTGTATTCAATAAATAATTCTGTAAAACAAGTGGGATTGCTTTCAAACACTGAAACATTTTTGGATCTGCCACCACTACCAAAGTATTCTTTGTAACAATGGAAGTCATATCTGTGCAGAAGCAAATGTGTTTAATAGCACCCTCGTGTTCTTGAATTAACCAAGGAAGGTCTGTATCTGTTTAGGTTATCCCTAGGCAGATTCACAACAACTTTTACGTTGTAGAAAGGGGTCTTCAAAGTATATGATTATTACTTGTTAGAAAAAGTGAGACGTATGTTATAGTATTGCTGCTGTAGCTTTTAAATGCTTACAATTGCAATCAATAGATAGTATACTTAGTATTATCATCCTACCATTATTAAAATGAATTTTCATAGTCATACATTAGAAAGTGGGGAAGGAAATGCCATGTCTATATAGAGATAGCAACCACATTCATGAAGCAATCCCAAATCTGAGAAGGTAATTTACAATTAGGATTTTCTTAGGGGAATAAAATATTTGATGCTATAACTGCAGCTAGATCAGTTACCATAAGTTATTACATTGTTGGAAACATTTTCTGAACACAGTACAAAAATATACTTAAAAATGAGAAGCCTGGTCAGCTATATTCACTATGATTCTACATTTTGACATACTTTATGCTTTATGTTGCTGTTTAATTATTGTTCAGTGGGTTCCTTCAGATTCACACAGAATCTGAGTGTTGAATGGCTTCAAATCCAAAGCCAAAATAAGGTTTGCAACAAAGATCTGCAACTGCTTATTTCTTTTGAGTAGTAAATAATACCAGCAGGTATAGGGAAATGCATTCTTTCAGACTGAGAAACACTTTTGTGGATAGCCTAGAAAGGTCTCCCTCTCCACTTTCATAAAATTGATCAGAAATTGAATAGATGGTAATGGTGATGAAAACAAATAGACTCTAAGGCAACCATCCAGAGGTCCTTGGTCATCTGGCACTTTTCCCTTAATTGGAAATGTTGCTAGTGTTTGCAACTTCATTGTTGGCCTACTATTTTTTTTTGTTTTGTATTTGTTTTTGTTAAACATACGAAGTTAGAACAAGTAAGAGTCATGAGAAAATGCAAATATAATTTTTAAAGGAAATACATTCTCTCACATTTCTGAGTGTCTTTATGTTTCCTCTCTATTATGTTCACTGCTATAAATCTTAGGTGAATACTTTCTTTTGGCTTTGGGTTTGAAGCTATTCAACACTCAGATTCTGTCTGAAACCGAAGGAATCCAATGAATAATAGCTGAGCAGCAACACAAAACATCATTTTTCAGTAACTGTTTATAAATGCAGTAAAAAAAGGTTCCTATCTGATAAAACACATAGCCTAATGGTGTAATGGTGCTTGTCTTCCTCGAAAAACATTTAACATATGCGATAGTGCTAAGTGCTTATCATTCTAGGCTGACTAAATTAATCACTTTCAAACATTTGCAGTGTGCGGTTAGACACGCATGCACTCCAATGAACTCTTTTTATTCAATTCCTTATATTATTGTTCATTCATGAAACAATGCAAACTAAGTAATAAAAATGACATGATATAATATTTTGAAATGATTAAAAGTAACCTTATTGTTTGCATTTCTTTGCTGCCAATTAAGGATCAGTTAGATTTCTAACTGATCCTTTTATTGTGAGTAACAATATATGCATAAATTAGAGTTTTGATTTTGTTGGCATGCAAAGAACCACTGGGGAAACACTGATTTTTAGAGTAAAGATCATATTCATTGTAACGTCTATTTGCTTTATTACTTAATAAACAAATAACTGAAGGGTTGCTATTATAAATGTTTGTTGTTTGCAGGTGGAGCTGAGAACTAGCCTTTCAAGTCAGTATGTAATTCGCACACAGCCCACAAACACCTGTCTCTCCACACTTGAATGTGCAGCTGTTGCCCTTGCCATCATGGAAAAAAATGAGAGTATTAAAGAGGTAAGTAACTTTAAGGTTCTTGACTTTACTAATTGAATTGAAAGGTGCAATGCAGTTTAATGAATGGGACTGTATTTAATGAACCACAACCCTATAACACTTTGTAAAAGCTCGCAATTTGTTAATTTCAAATAATTTAGCTGAAAGAAGCAATATCTCCAAAAGTCTGTCACACTTTCTTACATAGTTACTTCCACGTCTTTAAAGTAGCCATGTAACTAATCTTTTGCCATTGTATGTTTCATCCCAAGCTGGTGATACACCAGTCTTTCAGCAGTGTGTAATATGAATCTCCCAGTATGACCTAAAGCTTGAGCTGTTGTGAAATCCATTTTCCTACCTTAGGAAATTATTTCAGGTAGTAGTGAGGTTTTTGTTTGTTTGTTTTTGTGGCAGGAGTGACTTGAGAAGCTGCAAGTCGCTTCTGGTGTGAGAGAATTGGCTGTCTGCAAGGATGTTGGCCAGAGGACGGTCAGATGTTTTTGATGTTTTACCATCCTTGTGGGAGTCTTCTCTCATGTCCCTGCATGGGGAACTGGAGCTGACAGAGGGAGCTCATCCACGCTCTCCCCAGATTCGACCCTCCTGCCTCTCAGTCTTTAGTCCTCCTGGCACAAGGGTTTAACCCATTGTGCCACGGGGGCTCCTAGTAGTGAGGTGGAGATGGAATTATTTCTAAGAAAGCCTCAGTGGTTTGATGTAATACAAAAATGTTGAGGTACTGAAGACAAACTGAGAAAAATATAGAATAAGTATGATGAAAGATTACTTATCTTCTGAATGAATATGAAGATGATATTAATCCCATTATGGATTGTGTCTTTAATTACATTTTAAATTGTTTCTAAAACCTTAGTGAGTTTTGCTGGAATGGCAATAAACTCAAGGTGGGAAATGCATACTATTTAGTTTCATTTTTGTAAAAAAAAATCTATTGTAAAATTGTTGGGCTACAAATGTCTAATGCAAAAAGAAAAAAAACCCACAAGAGGTGGAATTATTAAGAATGTGTATATTTCATTCAAAATAGATTTATTTGTTGTGTCTCAATCTCTGTCTCCACAAATATACTATATTAAAGATTTGGTTTTTTTTAACAAAAGAATGTTAATTCTAGTAATCTAATGCAAAAAACATGACAGTAATTATAACATAATGTTTAGGGCAAATTGTAAAAAGATGTATGGTTTTGTGGATTAGAATAAATGTATTTTAATCAAAAGTAGTCATATTGATTTCCATTGATTTCATTCGCCCTCCCACACACACTTAATTCATTTCAGATGCACATCTTCGTCATCTTTAAGACTCCAGATGAATATGAAGTACAATTCCAGTGATCCCCATCTCACGTGTATCATGGTCATAGCTGTTGAAGGTCAATTTTATGAGCCAAAGCTGTGATTCTGATTCCATCATTATGCTTATAAACTATAATAAAGTTAATTGTCTTCTCTGTGTATGTAAAGTTTCCACAGTCATTTCTGGATGAACTAAGAATTTGCCTTTAAGTAGGGTATGATTGGTTTAAATCGCAGCAATCACTTTAATTTTCTAGGTAAAATGCAGATTGTTAAAGCCTCAGTTAAAAAAAAACATGCCTAGTTTTGACTGGTTAAAATATCTGTTTGCTTTAAAACAGATGGGTAAGTCAGGGCTGCATGTGACCCCCCCCCCCCCCAATACCATTTTGAGGCTCCAAAGGCCCCTCTCAGCACTCCCCATTGTTTTTGATTTACCTGCTTAGGAAATGGGGACATTTTTATTATATGAAGAGCAAGCTGTAATCCTGAAAATGTTCTTTAAAAAAAGGACATAAACCAGAAGTCGATTCTAGGGATGTAACGAGTGTTTTTGTTTATTTTTAAAGTCCTCCACAACCTCTGGTAGTTCAAGTTCCCATGGGTGGGTCAATGCAACCCTAACCCTAACACACACACCCCACACACACATACACACAAACTGCCCCCTCCACATAAAGTGAATCACAAACATATGTATTGCATCAAATTAGGTCCTTGATCTCCCTCTCAGTGACTGTTGACAAAGGTGAAATGTTTCTGGATTTTAGAAAGTACGAGTTCTTTTTTTCACCCCCACTCCAGGTTAAATGTGTTTATTTTTCTTGTGTATCATAACATTTCACGTGTAACTCAAAATTCTCTTTACTGAAATAGTATCAAAAACTTATTCCAAGGTATGATCAACTCTGAAATATTATGAGGTGCTGCCATTCCAGTATAAACAAAACAATTAATAGTGCTGTCTAAAATTCATTTCTGTTTTGCTACTCCACAAAGATGACCTGAGCAACCCTTGAAGCGAGTTTGAAGATTAAAAAGTATTTGTAAACCCATCTCAATAATCAGAAGCCTTCCTCTCATCTCAAAAGTGTAACCCACTCAGTTATTTCAATCTACTAATCAGCTTAAAACTGCCAAGTGTTATTACAAGAACTTGGAACATGAGAGCCGAGAAGTCTAAGTTTATTCTACTAGGTCAAAGCATAACATGAAGGCATTAGCCTTTGCCTTCCAAGTTATCCCACTAGTTTGTGATGGAAGACTCTGTCAAGATTCTAAAATAGCTTCAGTGCACTTTGCCTCTTGTCCTTAATGCTGGAAATGTTACATAGTCATTAGCACTTTTTGAGAGAATCCTACCAGACTACAATATGGTACAAAACTCATTTCTCATGGTGTTATATTTTATATAAAAGTATAAATGGATGTCTGAAAAATTCTTTAAAATGTTAAGGTTAAGGGTCGTGTAACATAACAAATACTGGCTTTCCAACCCAACTTTCCAGGACAAATTTCTTTAATGTTACTCGATTGATTGATATCCCACTATTCTTCCAAATGGGACATGAAGCAGTTTGTAATAGTATGAGATCATTGGAACACTTGCATATGATATATAAAACTTACATTTTATTTGTTTATGCATCTAAAATGGACCACGTGAAACCAACTGAGAGCACAGTCTAGTAGGCACTCATTTTAGATATTTCCTTTTGCAACTTGGAAAGATAATGAGGCCCAGGTTATGTTTGAAGTGCTTTTCCATGCTGTTTCTTTTTAAAATTTAAACTTACCTAGGCAATCATTTTTATGTTACATTTGTACACCTACAAATACTAGACATAACTGAAAAAAATGACATTAAGTACTTCATAGATCTTGAAAAGCTACTTTTTTGCTCAGTCCATAATTCAGCAGTAGCAGGATGTCTGAAAGACAATTCTTGTTTTTTAAAACTTCCTTAATGACATTTTCCTGCATTGTCTTGTAGGCCAGTTATTTTCAAGAAAATAACTGGTATTTTTTTTAAAAGGGGATTGTTTCAACATTCCTTCCAGAATTCAAGAAAAAAACTATGATGTTAATAGTTTAATTCAGTATTATCTTCCACATTGCAAGTATGCGGATCAGGAATGAGGCTGAAAGAAAGTGCTTATCTTCCCTGTGGTTAGTTCATGACACAGATTAGATTTGAACAGGAACAACCTCATTCATAGTTCATTCTCCAAATTACTACACTACACTATGCTACATCATCTCTCAAACAGTAATCAAGCCTTCATGAAATGGCCTGTAGCCTTCAAAACTATATCCTTCCTGCTGCATAAAATACTTCATAATGGAAGGAAGTAGTTAATGATTTAAACTGTTCGGGAATTCGCTTCAACGTGCATAAAACTAAAACTGGGTGGTGGGAACATCGTGACACCACTTAATGTACTACTTAGACCCTTGCATGTTGAGTGTGAAGAAAGCTCTGTAATCTTGCTTCACTGAATGCAGTTACAAAGTTTCCATTAGCAGGAACCCAACCATATCAGGATTCTCAGTCACAGAAACTTTGTCACCAAATTCAATTAGCATACTCCATTTCAGGTACTGTCACTCAACATGCTTGAGACCTAGAACTACAATATTTACTCGAGTCTAACGCTAGCTTTTTTTGGGCTAAATTGCATTGCCATAATTAAGGTGCTCATAGAAGTTGGTGGGTTAGAATTGCACACATAAACCCACTTGAATGAAAGGCCTATTTGGGAGCCTTCACAGCTTCTAGATTTTTTGGATACAGTGAAAAGCATGGATTCCTTCCAAAATCCATGCTCTTCTTGTCGTTTAGTCTTTGGATTTTTCTTTTAAAATTGGCATTGTTAGTTCTGTGTACCTAATTCTAAACATTTTCCACAAACTATTTTTGTTTTATTCTGCTTTATTTAAAAATAATTGCGATAGTAAGGAAATATGAAATATATGATAATACATAGCTAAAGCATCCTTACTTGAACATGATTTCTCTGAAAGCAGTGCTAGTTCCAATAATATATTCAGGTCATTTTCTTTATATAGCTGCAAGACTGTGAAAGCTAGATAAAATAGTATCTGAAGACTATAAAAAACATCTGAAGCTTATATTTAAAGACATTTTCTTTTTCTTCTTCTTCTTCCCAGACTGTACTCCGTCCTCTTCAAGCTTTGTGTTCTTTCCAGCTTCAGCATGGTGCTCAAGTTCATCACAGCAAGGAACATCTTCTTAAAAATGGTTTATACGACAAGCCAATGCCAAAAAATAAACGCAAGCTCAGGAGAATGGAACTTCTAGTGAATAATGTTAAAATTTAGCAGTGTCGTGTGGATTTAGTAAAATCCCTTTTAGCTAATGAAATGGAGTTTCATATGGATTTAATCCAACCATCTTTTATAATGGCGTGCATTCATATGGCGGCTTGCCCAGAAGATCAAGCAGAATCCAAAACCAGACAGTTTGGATCTTTGCCTTAGAGAAAGAAATACACAAGAGGTGTCATCTTCCTCCCACCCCATATTTATCAGTCTGTGATCTGTGTTACAGCATCTTTGATTTTTATTATGGGGGCCCTTGCGCATTCCTGCAGAAGTAACATACATTTTAAAGAACATTGGGCCAGTGAGAAGGATTCAATAATTGAGAACAGAATATTCTCATCAAGGTATTTGGCCTTGATTTGTAATGAAAATGGGGATTAAACCATAATTTGAATATTTTCTTTTATTTTAATTTTAATCAAACAAATGAATAGACATAATAATAGTCGTCACATTAAAGAAAGAATGAGGTTGTCAGAGCTTACCACTAAATATGATCAGTGGAAAGCAAGGCTTTTGTCTTGGAAACAGCTTTGTATAAATGGAATTCAATACCATACAAATGTAGTAGTGTTTTATTAATATTGTGTATAGTAAACATGTACACAGTGAGCAGATGTATGCATCTTCAGAATGTACAATGGATGTGAGCCAGTGAGCTGGGGCCAACTGGATGGCAACACAATAGTGTTACTGTTTGGCTGGAATTTGCTATGGTGAACATCTGCAATAGGGTAAAAGATGTGGAATTCCAGATTTCCCCAGCCAAATTCCTCTGCAGGTCAGATAACCCTGAAAAACTATGGAGTTCACCTTCTGGGGGTATTTGGTCCCAACCCATTTATGTTCCCCACCCCTTCTGTATGTGTTAACTTTATCACATTCCAGTCTAAAAGTAGTACACCTTTTCTATTCAAAATGAGTTTACACAAGTTTCAAATTGTGGGTACATTCAGTACTAGACTTCAAATTTTCTGTTTTCAGTAATATTATGGAAATATGTTGACATCGTGAGTCATATAAAAGCCTGGTGTACACAAGAATATGGATGTTTGGTTTCCCCAAAATTTTTCTTCTTCTTATGGTATGTATTTTGAAGTATCAGGTTATACAATGAGTTGCAACTGATTGTCATTATTTTAAAGTAATGTCAAAAATGTTGGAAGAGCATGGGACTTTTAGTTTTTTCCTATGGGAAAGGAGCAAACTTTGAAAGTCCTATACCTAATGTTTAAATGTGATGTATTCACACCTTTCTGAATCATGGGCACTAACTTTATTTCTACTTTAGGTTGTTGTTAGAAAAAAACATCTGTATCAGAAACATTAAAATCTTTCCTGGCAGATCTTTCTAGAGAAAAAATATATACTGAGTATGAACCAGTTGTAGAAATATATGATTAATATATTGCTGAGTATCTACATATACAGACATATATTTCATACTCAGAATATAGGGTGTGGGTATCTAGAGAATACTAGTACTTCTGAGAATATAAATTCAAGTAAGAACTGCAGATGCTGACATAAAAACATTTCTATTGTAGATATACTCAAGCAATTGTTTCTATGAAACAAAATAGCAAATAAGCTTTTGTACATATTAATGGAGAAAACTCTCAGCTCCTTTGATGAATTCTTTCATACTTCATGTTCAGCAATATTACAGTTTAACACTTTTATTTTGTTATGAAGTCTATTTTCAAAACCAGGAAGACTAATCTTTTTTCTTTAATAAAATATTCTTTTAAGGTCTGAGGATAAGAGGGAAATATAATTCCCTTAATTCACAAACAATTGAAAGAGAATGACTTGGTGTTTGTAATCAAAGAAACCTTTCAGTTATAATCCTATAACATGTATTTTTATTTAAAATAGATTAAAGCTGCATATTTATGAAAGGTCTTTCATTTCCTATATACTATATAGTCATTCTAATGCAACGGCTTTTTTTCATTATTATTACTCAGAATAATGTTTTGCAGAGTGACATCATCTAGAATTAGAATTCGGTTGGATGTTTGTTCAGACCTTCTGTTTGCAACACATCATATGGTTGAATCCGTTTATTCATTTTACATAGGATTCTAATGTTTAATTCTGTTTTATCTTTATGTTTATCAGAAGTATCGTACACTGTTTTTATGTTTTTTACAAATGTTCCCATTATTTTCAGAAAAAAATAAGAACAGAAAAGATGTTCTAAAACTATTGTTTATGGTTATTTTCAATGTACAATTTTGTAAATCAGATCTACTGAAGAAAAGAGCTACATGTTTAGATTTAGTTAAATATAGTACTTTGGTTTTAAACCTTAGCAAAATATTTAATTCCCTACCCCCAATAATAGGATAGGATGTACCGTTCATTTTTTAAAGGGGCAAATGACTTGTTCATTCTGTTTCAGATCTGGGTTATATACTGTTTTAAAATTTTAAGAAAAATCAGTTGTTCTTCAAAATTGACATGACTTCACAAAAGCAGAAGTCATTTTACATGCTTGATGCAGTATATTGCTGAAATTAACATCATCTAGTACTATTCCTCCATTGAATTCAGCTTAGGCTCTTCTTATGGTTAGACATGTATAGGATCGTGTTCTTAAGGTCATTTGAGTTACCGACACTTTTTTTTTAAAACTCCAGGTCAGTGGTTCTCAATCTGGTGTTTTGGCCTACAACTCACCAGAAATCTTAGCCAGTTAGGATTTTCGGGAATTGAAAACATCTGGGAACCCACAGATTGAGAACCACTGGTCTAAGTGATGGATTTGCTGTCTTTTACCAAAGGGATAGGGCTTATTTGCTGAGCTCAAATTAAAGGCATGTGTAGAAGATTTCTAGAGGCGTCCACTTTCCTGTGACATCCTAGTGTGGCCACTGCCTATGCACTTATGAGAAAAATTAATATTGGTTGGAAGGCTATTGCCTAAATATATTTTAACACGAGCTGAGTGAAAATTCTCACTGCTATAGTTGTAGTGGATTATTGTTTGCAGACTGAGTTGCAACTGATTGTACATCTGTATGCACAGTTATGCATTGAATGTCAAAATGTGCAGCTGCAACCACAGTGATGACCATAGGACCATAGTCTTAATCTGCATATGAAATACATCATGCCCTTTGTGTATGCAACTGCACTTTAACCTACAAGGAAGGGTGCAAATTTGAAAGGCATTGTTCTCTAATAATTTCTGATGGTTTTGTTTTGATATTGAATTTTCCTGTGTCATTTTAGTCTACACAGAGTTAAAGCAGAAATTTTGCTGTAGTTTTCTTCAATTTCTTATTAAATGAAAATTTTCTTTTTTTAAAAAAAAGTCTGGACTCTTTATTGATGGGAATATTTTTTAGCATTGGATGCTGTTTGAGAACTGAATGAAGTATTACCAGTGGTCTGCAACCTGTGGGTCCCCAGGTGTTTTGGCCTACAAATCCCAGAAATCCCAGACAGTTTACTAGCTATTAGGATTTCTGTAAGTTGAAAGCCAAAACATTTGGGGACCCATGGGTTGAGAACCACTGTATTTGATTTTAACCTAAATTGATCATGATCTTTTCTGCCAAGAAGAAGAGATAGCCCAGGTGAAAACTAAGAGGAGCTGGCTTGAAATTTCACAATTGACTAGGAGCTGCATGGATGGAGGCAAGAGCATAGACAGAGTCAGAGGTGATGATTCAGAGTTCGGTGGCTAAGTTATAATTCATGACCACAGTTTAAAAATTCATAATGAGATAAAAGCAGGCATGTAGCTGTTAGGTGGTGTGAGGGTATTGCATCCCCAATAAATATTCTCCCCCATAAATGTTTTCTTCAACCCCTAAATTTCTAAAACTAGGTTAACTAAATATTTCAGCTGAACATTTAAAAATACAACATAGACATCCAAGGGAAAGGTGAAGGGAAATATATCAAAGGAATATGAATCCAGAAATTTGTACTTTAAGTTTGAATTATTTTTAATGTCTCGCTTTCTGCAATGCTATAATCCCGAACAAAAGTCATGTGATGTGTCAGCAATGATGTAGAACAAATGCCAAAGTTTTATAACACAGGATAGAGTCATAATCAAAACCCCGCCCACTGAACATTAAAGTGTTAATGCTTTTTTGTATTGTCAAAGGCTTTCACAGCCAGAATACTGGGTTGTTGTGTGGCTTCTGGGCTGTATGGCCGTGTTCTAGCAGCATTTTTTCTGACATTTCAGGATTCTCTGAAGATGCCAGCCACAGATGCAGGTGAAACATCAGGAGAAAATGCTACTAGAACTTGGCCATACAGCCAGGAAACCACACAACACCCCAATACTTTTTTGTTGAACCTTAGACTATTAGGCCCCCTGGTGGTGTAGCCGGTTAAACCGCTGGGCTGCTGAACTTGCTGACCAAAAGGTTGGCGGTTTGAATCCAAGGAGCAGGTGAGCTCCCACTGTTAGGCACAGCTTCTGCCAACCTAGCAGTTTGAAAACATGCAAATGTGAGTAGGTCAATAGGTACTGCTTCCATGCAGTCATGCCGGCCACATGACCTTGGAGCTATCTGTGGACAACATTGGCTTTTTGGCTTAGAAATGCAGATGAGCACTACCTCCCAGAGTCGGACATGACTAGACTTAATGTCGGGGAAAACCTTTACCTTTACCTTAGACTATAGTGGGATTCCAGATACTATATTGCTAAACTGCAACTTCTTTCAGCTTTAGTGGGCCAATGTGCAGGATGCTGAAATTTACAACTGAATAACAAATAGAGGGAAAGGGGGATTTGGAATGGCAGGAAGCTCTTCTTGAGACACTTATAACGTATTCCCATTGGATGCCCACGATATCTTCTTTAGGGGACAAGATGCTTCAGAGTGGATCCATTTCATAATCTGTGGTGAGAAAATGTATATGAAGTTAATCTAATTCTAATAGAAAACAATCTGCAGATATGGAATTAGAACACTGTATACTGTATTCTACTTTTGGAATCTGGCCATGGATCTTATCTCCCCTTCGTATTTTTCAGTGCTTTCAAACTCTTAATTCACTGCTTTTAAAATGCTAGCTTATTTAATTGTTCTAAAATTGTTTTCAGTTATGACTGGTTGGTTTTTTGCTCCGTACTAATTTAATTCATGTTGTAAACTGCCATTAGGAGAAAGGTAAGATATTAAATGATTAAATTAAATACTGGTTCATGCATGTCTGAGGAATGAGAGATGTGGCAGAGATTGCGCTCTAAGATTTGTTTCCTAAGATTTGTAACCCCCTTTGTAGCTCACGGGGCGCTTGAAGTGGCATGCAGAAACTATGCACCTGCATTAATGTATTAGACGTTTATCATTACTGTAGCACATAGTGCATGGATTTGCATTAAACATATTTCAGTAGGTCCGTAGGCACAAACCACCCACTGTCAGCTGCCACATCTGTTCATCTTTGTAGGATCAGAGTGCAAAGGATTTAATTTAGATTTGTTAACCACTTCTGATTATCTTGATAATAAGCCAATAGAAGTTCAAAAGTACTACTCATTATTCCACAAAATACCATAGCATTTTAATGTTTTCATGAATTAAAGGCCAAACAGGTAGTGCACAGTGGCTGGCCACAATGTTTGATAGTAGTTTGATATTACTACTCCCATGACCAGAAAAATGGCACAAAAAAATATAAAGCACATCTTTTCTCAAAACTTACATTCGTGCAGGAGAATGTATAAAGTAGGAAATTAAGTCCATGCCAACTTACTCTTTCCAAGAATACTAGGCATCGCTTTGTCAAACTTTTAATTGGAAAGGATTATTAAAATGTTTTAATAGAAAGCAATGGTTGCTCAATACAGAGGACAAAACACTGAAGCTGGACTGGATTGTTGTTAATTCTTTACCTACATTGCCAACTTTAAAGCTAGAAAAGTAACCCGGACAACAAGCTCCCTAGCCAACGTGATCAGATTTGGGGAGTTTGTACCCTTTCCCAAAAGTTCTGCTTTCAAGTTAGTACAGAACACCAAATCCAGAATGCTTGTGGTGCCAAGATCTTCAGTGTGTGTGACACCAAAATGAACAATCTCTGTTTATTCATTTCTGGTCAGAGCTATGTTTTCTTTTAAATACCCTAATGGTTTGGTCTCAGAATTTTGAAGGAGCACCTGCATCCATGCAAACCTATTTAGACCCTCTTCTCTAGTCTGCTATCAAATTATGGCAGATTGCCAGGTACCAGGAAAAGAGACTTCCAGAAATACTCCATGAATTTTGATCTCCAAAAGTGTGCTTTAGATCTTTGGCTCATACCTTTTAATCATAGTTTTAAAATATATTGGTACCACTTGATGTTTGGTGATTTTATTATGGTTTTCATATTTTAAACCGGTGTCCATAGATTAAAGTACACGGATGTAGATTCTATTGATTATTTAACAATATTGTTATTGTCAATGTATGCATATGGACCAGGGAAACCAGGATTAAATTTTTTGTGCAGCCCTGAAATATGCTGAACCACTCTGGACTAGACAATGCTCTCTCACACTAATTTATTTGTCATGCCTTTTTTGAGGTAAAACAATTATGGATGCTGCATGGACATCCTCGGAGAAAGGTTATTCATCCATTGAAAGTATTTATTACCACACTCTATCTCATCATAGAGAGACTTAGAGCGGCTTCCAATTTTGACAAATACTCAATGCCACATTGCACACAAAGCAACAACACATAACACATTAAACTTTAAAATCAACAAAACATAGAAATACAATTAAAACTATTAAAAGCATAGTGCCTGATCCCGCTGTTGATTCTGTGGCCGTATATTGCACGTTAATATTATTCCCCGAACCTCTGATTCCATAGACAGGTTTTGACTTTACTCCTGAAAACCAGGAGGGAGGGGGCTGCTCTAATATCTCCGGGGAGGGAGTTCCACAGCCTATTGTCAACGGGATAGAATAACTGGGTTTGGGAAAGGATGATTGACTGAGAGTTGCAGAGTTAATATATTAATTCCATGTGCCTTAATAAACTTCTGCCTGTTTGTTTGTTTGTTTTTACAATTGTCTCAGTTTGTCTTTATTAAGTTTGGTAGTGGAGTGGTCATGTTAAGTGCAGCAAGCCCACCACTACAACACAGCCACAGGTCCACATATAAGGGTTCATCTTGTTGCATCCCAGTTCAAGAAACAAGACCATAAGATTAAATTCACCACTCTGGACTGTAGGAAAAACAATCCTTGTTTATTGATGAAAAATTGGTTATAAAAGAAAAGTAAATGCAGAGTAAAAAAGCCACAGAAAAACACAGTAGTCAATAGGATCTCTGAACTTGAGCAAAACTTCAAAAGCCACAAAACAATAACCAGGAGTCTGTTAGCCTTTTACTAACCATGAACTTGGAAAATAGAAGCCTCTGGGATTACTGGCCATGGAACACAGGAATTCTGCCAAGACCAGCCACAGTCCCGAACGTTGCTTGACCTAAAGAAGCAGCCAGCAGGGATGCTCTTAAACCAAAGAAGCTATTCTTAGAAACGCCCCTTGACTTTTCTGTTTGGGCCTCTTTCTGCTGAAGGCGCTGTGACCTTCGTACAGACTGGGAAACAAATCTATCTCTGACTATCTGTTCTCTTCGGACCTCATTATCAAGCCCAGGTAGGGAGATATCACGGCTAACTTCCAAAACATTCTCTTCTAACTGTTGGGTTTCGTTTTCATTCCCACTGACCTCTGCATCAACAACAGATTCCACACTGTCAGAGTCAGGGAGAGCTTGCTCAGTTTGAAAAACTATCAGAGAATCCTGTTCACACAGATCAGGATCAGGCTGAACCCCAACACATCTGATGCTCAAGGGAGCAAGACTAAATGACAAGATTTGAAAGTTTGGAACTATGAGATCTGCCTGAAAAAGAGATCTATCATAGTCTTACTCTATCAAAGCAATTGCAGAATCAGGAAATACAGCTTTTCATGGTAATTTAGACGGCTAATTCTGCTGTAGTGCTGATAACCATCAGACATGAATAAGTTCCTCATCCATGGTGTGTGTGTGTTTAAATGGAACAGAAATTAATTTTCTCTCCTTGAATGACTGTTCTTGATTAACATCAGCTCAAGAGAGGAAATAAAATATGTTGACAGAATTTTCCTTTTTTCTGTTA
The DNA here is from genome assembly GCF_037176765.1 of Anolis sagrei. Classification (NCBI taxonomy): domain Eukaryota; kingdom Metazoa; phylum Chordata; class Lepidosauria; order Squamata; family Anolidae; genus Anolis; species Anolis sagrei. Next base: position 241,847,177 of record NC_090022.1, read on the forward strand.
CGTTAATGATTCCTACATGAAAATATCTAATGCATAATTCAGTGAAGGCAGGAGGAAGTTCCTGCGTGGCCAATGATTCCAATGAGAAAATCACATTGGAGCCAAAACATCCTATGTAAAATGCATGATAAGACTTAATGCTCAATTTTAAATTTTAATTGGCTTGGTCTCTTAAGACGAGCAGAGGTACAGTTAGTACATATTCCCAAAAAGCTGTTTGGCATGCCAGCTATTAGAGCTGTTGGAAGTATTTATTTGTGGAAAAAAAGAATCCATTAGTTAACCTGAAGCTGTACCATGTAATACTTTGACATGAGTGAACAAAGGAAAAAAAATCAATTTGCAGTGCTAAAGCTTTCGTACATGTGTTGAAAGTGCTTGCTATTGAAATAAACTCATTTTTGTGTTTTTAAATAAAAATGTTGAGGTGTTCAGTGACCTACATGTTTTATCTTAATCCCAGGGCTGTACCCCAGGTGCATGCTTATAACAGTTCTATTCCTCTTTAACTGTCATGACTCCATCCTATGGAATTCCTAAATTTGTAGTTTGATGAAATACAGTAGAGTCTCGGTTATCCAACATAAACGGGCCAGCAGAATGTTGGGTAAGCAAAAATGTTGGATAATAAGGAGGGATTAGGGAAAAGCCCATTAAACATTAAATTACATTATGATTTTACAAATTAAGCACCAAAACATCATGTTTTACAACAAATCGACAGAAAAAGCAGTTCAATACATGGCCACGTTATGTAGGATTTACTGCATTTACAAATTTAGCACCAAAACATCACAATGTATTGAAACAGCTGGGGATCTGGGCAGGAGACAGACTGCGTTGGATAATACAGAACGTTGGATGAGCGAAGGTTAGATAAGCGAGACTCAACTGTATATGCAATTATTTTTCTACCGAACTCCATTGTACTTCATCTGAAGAAGGGTGTTAAAGTCCATGAAAGCTCTTGTTAAATGAATGAGTCTTAAAGACAAAGTGACATATCTTCTTCTTTCCTACTTTTCTTTTGTTCTTTTTTCATAAAATGAGGGATGTTATCTGTTATTGTTGCCATTGTAAGGTAACATGGTTATAACGTTGTGATTGGAAAAGGGAATTCATTACAAGTAACTATCATTCAAAACTAATTACATTCAGACTGGATTCCTAGAGTTGTAATTCATTCCTGTCTCTGAACAATAACCAGAGTGAGGGGGAGTGAGCTAATTAGTTTTGTTGTCATTTTAAAAGTTAAAGGAAAGCAGCAGCTTTACTTTAATATTCAGGAAATATTTTAAGTATTTCCAAATTCTCTTTCACCTAATTACCATAAACAGGCTTTCTAGATATCAAATCAAGAAAGAACAATGTTTCATCTATTTCATAGGGATTGACGCACTGTACAGATTCCCAAACCTAGCAATTCTCTTAATCACTGCATCCTGTTGAACGTTTATGTATGAAGTTTATGCTGCTTGGCAGATGTTACTCCAGAATTTGGAGCTCCTGATATTAGCTGCCTTTTTTTTTACATTAATTATTTTAGCCACGGTTCACAGCTCTGAGTTTGGCTTGGGAGTATTAAAGCAAAAACACTATTCAGTTAGCATTGAAAGCAAAGTTCTAGAATGACAAATGTCTGTCAAAAACAGGCATTAAAGAAATGTATGGGAATCTGAGTTGGAGACCCCCACTCCTCTTCATTAAAGCTTCGTATAGAGTGTCAGCAGAAAGCAACCAGTATAATGGAGTCATACAAATCTCTAGGTCTGTTCCACACAAGATTTAGAGACTGTCCATCTGCTGTTGTTCCTTACCTGGCAGTAAAATTTTTTATAGCTGTGGCACTTTATGACAGAAACAATGCTTCATGCCAGAAACTAAAATGAAATGGCTTACATCTTTCCTGAAATCTTAAAATCACAATTCCAGGTAGCTTTACATCAGGGGCAGAGAACATTCAGTCCTCCAGATGTTGATAAATGGTTATTCTCATCACACCTCATCATTGGCTAGGCTGGCCAGGAGTGATGGAAAATGTAATTCAGTAACATATAGAAGGTCATAGATTCAGCAGTAGTGATTTACATTAAGGTATCAAATGGTTCCAATGTACTACAGTCAATCACTAACATCTATATTTCAGATGGTAAATACATTTTGACTCGTCCTACCCATGTACATAACCCGTGGGAAATGCAAAGTATATCTGTGACTACCAAAGAAGAATCAACTTTGACACATAGTTTGTGTCAACATGGGGAAATCAGAATGGGACAAAAGTTGATTTCTGGTTTTAATAAACACATAAAGCTGTATGTTTTGCAACCTAAGAAAGGTGAGTAGCGTCTCTTGAAGGTTTTTAGGGAAGAGGACCATCCTCCATGAGTGGGCAATATGAAGTGGGCAGTTCAGAGACTCTGTGGGGATGGGAAAGCACCCCTGGGATGCATGTGTGATCTCAGTGCTGGGCTTTGATAATCTTAATTAGAGTTGCTGAATTACTTACCTTTGACTCATAATGGGAGAGGAAAATAAAGTTGCAGGATGATTAGATATTGGTTCTCTATTAGCATCTGTTACAATTCTGGTCAAACCAAAGGAAAGCAAAGGGAACAAGGGCCGGAAAAGTCAAGAATTCTTAAGACTCTCAGAATATTCCTCAAGCTTTCCTATAAGTCATTCCAGTTGACTAGAGCAGAATGCCTTGAGTGTATTTGACCAATATTTGCATTATCAACTCAAAGTTTCACTTTCTTAATTGTTGTGTTTATTTTCTGGGTTTCTCTCCATATTTTGTTTTGTGAGTGACAATGGTTGTTAGTATAGTGAAAGATACAAAGTAAATAAAATGAAGTAGTGCTTCACACAGTCTATGGAATTTGGAATCAGGTGTTATAATGATGACATCAAACAAGATGTCTTAGAAAGGTGATTAAACAAGATCATAGGGGATAAGGCTGTTAGTATGTACTAGTCATGATGGCTTGCTAGTCATATGGCACCTAGAATTAAGGGTGGTATGACTAAAATACCCAATTTTGTGGGGTTTGGTCTTGTGGGCTATCTGGTTGGCTGTTCTGAAAACAGCAAACTGGAGCAGGTTAGCTTTTGGTCTGATTCAACAGGATTCATAGTATGTTCATATAGTCTTCTTTTCTGCCTCTGAGCTACCTTTCCAAGATTGACTGTATCAATTCAGAGAGGGTGGTTAGATGGTTTGGAGGGGGATGGGGGGGGGGTGTTAGCCAGTTCCAGAGTAGAAACCAGCATCTGTGATAGTAGCCAGGCTATTTATCCATTTCACTGCTCATATTATTATGCACTACCCAACACACTTCCAACAAGACAATAAATTAAACTATAATTCTGTCGAGGTAACTGGTGACAGAAATAGAAAATTCAAGCTGTTTCTGAAAGATCCTGATGATGCCAAGCCTTCTCTAGAAATATTAACAGTTCCTAGTATATGCCTGAGACAGGTTATTAATCACTTCTACTCAAAAAAAGATCTCAATAGCAATTAGCCACAATTGCCTTGCCCAGAGAAAAAGTTATGTGATGTAATTAAGATGAATGGATGTGGCATTGCCAGGAGTATAGAAGACTATAACAATGAAGGAACAAATATATTTGAATGACAAATGGATCGTTTATCCATTTAGTAGCATATCTGTCCAAGCTTCACTTGTAGGGCTAAAGTGGGGATTGGGATGTGGCTATGTGAAAGCCCTAAACCTTCTTGCATTCCTGGCAGCCTTTCACAATAGCAATTGATGAGCTGAAAAGTCTGGAACCATATTTGACTGAACATAGTACATAGAGTTTCATGGCAGAGCAATCCTCAGGCCAGCTCAACCTTGGGAATTCTGTAAATACAACGAACACTTACAGAGCCCCAAACAAATCCTTGTTCCAAATGCCTGAAATTGTGAAGGGCATTTGCAAGCAGCAGTCATATGTATGTCCACATCATTGTCTCTACTTTGGCCCCACACATAAGCATGGAAAATTTAATATAGGGCCACAGTGATCATAAACAGCACATTTAATATTTGAATCTTACAGATCTACATTTAGTGTCTATTCTGAAGGACTCTGAGAAGGTCCTTCCTTGTATTTTACTGTATGGTTATTAAGAACCGGTATAATGTGTGCTGTAGATAACAAGAAAACTGTTAAATGGGTAGCAGAATGTAATTCACTATAGATACATAACTTCTGAAAATATGATAAGTATCATTCATAATATTAAAAGACTATTTACATATAGAATGAACCTCATTGGAATTTTACCTGTACTTTGAGTTTAGGTGCCAGGATTATCCACATAAGCAAGTAATTTCTCATTGTGTCCTTCAAACTTAAATAAAATCCAATTTTCTATATAACAGTCTTGGAGGGTAGGGAGAACACAGAAATTCTCAAATGCTTGTAGATGTGTTAGCTGATTTTTTTTACTCTCCCAAATTAGGCCAGATACTTAATCAAGTTACCGTATATTCCGGCATATAAGACGACTGGGTGTATAAGACGACCCCCAACTTTTCCAGTTAAAATATAGAGTTAAGACGACTCCCATGCATAAGACTACAGCCACGTATAAGACGACCCCTGACTTTTGAGAAGATTTTCTTGGGTTAAAAAGTAGTCTTATACGCCAGAATATACTGTAACTTGGCAAAGATTATGCAGCAAATCCAAAGAAAATTATGTTTCTGTAGTAGTAGTAGTAGTAGTAGTAGTTTTTAACACCGAAATAATCATTTTTTGATCTTTACAACCAGATTAAACCACACTACATTAAAAATAATCAGAAAAATTGTGACTCGGCATGTGCACCAAGTTTAGTCTGGAGCCTTTAAGCTCTGCATGTCATGCTAGTCTTTAACTGACAACATGTTTAGCATTTTCCAAGGGCTTAATGTGCAATCATCAAGAAAACAGGGTACCATACAACTGCTTCCCATTTAATATTATACTCTTTTATCACTCTTTGATGCCTGTAAAGAGCACATGTAGCTCTATTTTGCAGTCTTCTGGCACAGTAAAATGGCCTTAATAGTCAGTGCACTAATAAAAATAATGTCTTGTGGTCTCTAATGGCCGAACTTTTAACAAAGTCTGCTGAGGACTTTAATGTTCTCTCCTTTTAAGAGAATAACCTCTAAAGGATCCTTTAGTAAGGAAAACCTTATTGCACATAATCTAAAAGTAAAGTTGTCATGCCTTTACTCTTTATTATGGGGCGATGGTGGAAGCAAGTCGCAAATATGTCATCCTAATGAAGGCTTCGATGGTTGTAGTCCAATTTAGTTCCTGCTGCTTGCAAATGGAAAACCACTTCCTCACCATGACTTTCTAGCACCCAGCAGAGCTAATGCAAAACTTGTAAATGCCTTCTTCAAAGCAAGATGTTTGCCCTGTCTAGATGGAATTCCACTTTACTGAGATATCCATTAGAGTTTGGAGACAGGCTAATTAGTTGTCTGTCTTTTGCTGGAGAGATATTAAGTTTAAAATTGTAGGGCAACCAAAGTTTGTAGAAATCCAAGCATCAATCAATTGGACAAAAGAAGGGGTAAACAAGTCAATTTTATTAGACTTCAAGACTCAAGTTGATTACACTGAGAAAAAACAGGACTAGTTACTATAACAGAGAATTTGCTCTTGTAATTGATTAACTGCTGCTGCCCGCTCTATTGACCTTCACTAATTTGTTGCATTGCCTGCCATTCCTTATCTTTGCCTATACAGAGAACCTTTTTAGGTAAACATCACATTACTATGGCTGGAAGGAAGCTTTTGCTGCCTCTGTTGATGGTTAATTTTAATTATATGCCTGCTCAGAGGTTTTTTGTTGACATCACTGTTACTATTGCCATTACTATTACTATTTCAAGTACAAGTTTCAAAATCCACAAATCGATTCTACATCAAGGTAGTGCACTGTTGTAGATTTTGTTGTATTTTGCTGCATGGCCAAGATGCCTATCCTGAATATATATCAAGTACAGAAACATATGCCTATAAGCTAGGAACAGAGAGGAAATAACTGGCAAGATCATCTCTAGAGTATTCCTTACCTAAGAACCCCTTGTGAAATTCATGGGTTGCCTTCATTAGACAGGCAACCTGAAGATACATATACACAGAGGGGAAGAAAAGATGGGGAAGACACACCAGACTGGCATAAACAGTTTTATTGCATGGAAATCCAGGTGCATGGAAATCCAGGTGTTTGGCAAAAAGATGGTAGAGGAAATGTTACTGGCCAATTGGGTGTGTATAGAAGCAGGTGCATTGAATGGTAATGGTAACAGCACGTTCAGTGTACAAATGCGAAATATAGTTACTCATCCTGCTTTTTCTGCAAATTCACATAACCTACCATTTTTAGTCTGGGAACATCTTTCTTTTAGAAAATGTATGGGATGTTCAAACTTGGACAAAAAGTGCTGAGCTGTGAAAACACTCTACAGAACAAATTAGCTGCAATTGATTTACTGACTTCCTTGTTCCAGAAGATTGCTTCTCATAATACACTAATATGTTTTTTTGTTTTTAGCCCTTCATAAATGTGGAGCTCAAATGAAGAAATTTCTGACAGTGTTGCATCGCAATCCCCCACAGATCTCTTAAACCTGCATACTGCTCCCTTTTTTAAAGAGCACCAAGGAGACTATATAACTTTTAGAAACGTGCAGAGCATTACAGAAAAATACCATTTAATGAGAGAGCTAAGACTTCATTTAAAATACTCTTATAGAAAGAAGTTTTTTTGTGGAGTCTGCTAGAAGATCTAGAGCAGTCAGCAATCGTAAAGCTCTCCAGTTGTTGCTGATTTGGAACTGCCAGACTTCTAGTTACCAGAAGGAATATGACAATAAAGTCTAATCTGGAGGCCACATAATTCCCACCCCAATCTAGAAATGGGAACAACCAATGGTACAACAAGGTCTGATGTATTGGAGCATTGCTTTTAGTCAATGTCAAGACAAGTATCAATTTCCCATGTTCATTTCCCATCCATCTCTGCAGATCAATGGTTCCCAAGTTGTGGTCCATGGACCACCCAGTGGTCCACAAGAACTAAAAAATGGTCTTCGGTCTCACCATTACTACACCGTTGCAACGAGAGTCTTGTGAAACCCTCTTATAGTGCCAAAACCTTTTAAAGACAGTTTTCTATGGGTGAGCAGATGGTGACTACTGGATGGCATATGTTCTGTATCAGAAACTATCCAATACAATTTTCTGAATCAGCGCTCTGAATAGCCGAACCGAATATAAAGTTGACCAAAAACTGATTTGTAATCTTTTTAGTACTGATGTTGGAGAGTGGTCCTGGTCAACATGGTCCCTGGGCAAAAAAAGGTGGGGAACCACTGCTGTAGATCTAGAATTTACACCTTTGGATAATATCAGGAACAGAATTCATATGTGTGCTACTACTATGTACTAGTTAAATGAGAGAAGAGAATGACCAACATGACCTGTAAGAACATTTTTAAAAGAATACTGATAATCCAGAAGACATCACATAGTAGCTTTTATCATGGAAAGCTGTGTCTTGGGAAAACATTGTTAAATTTTACCTTGGAAAACTAATCTAGAGCTGAGATTGCTCTTTGTTATGCCTTATCATGTGGACTTTATTTTACTTTTCTTTTAGCTTTATCTTTTTCTCAGTACTTCTCAATCTAATGCTGTCAGATCAGTTGCACTACAACCTTCATAGCCACCAATAAACACAGTTAGGCATGCTGGCTGGGAATAGTGAGGTTTGTAATCCATTACATCTAGAAGACACTTCTTTGTACAAAGTTGTTCTGTGTCCTTTGGTTTCTCCTGGGCTCTTAGACCTTTCTCCCACTGACTTCTCAGAGGTAGACACTGACTATAGATTAGTTACTGACCCATCCAATCCCATAATATAATTCTTCTTGTGTTAACCCCCCCCCCCCCCCCCCCGTACTCAAATATTACTTTAAAATTTAACTTTGCAGTCTCTTATAATTTTGGAAGGACTTTGCTTCTTTTGTTAAATATTTATTAACTTTCCTACTTATATTTATTTTGAACTTCTTGAAGTCCATTGAATTTTCTTTTGGTATTGTTCTCTATAATTTTTACTATATATGCAATGTCATATCACCAGCATATTTAATTAACACCCCATTTAATTCTTCTTCCACCTCATTAATGGAGAGTGAGAAATAATGCAATGATATACAGTCTCTAATTAGGAAAGAGGAGTAAAAAAATGGTATGATTTCTAATACATGAAAATGGAATTCTGCTATACTGCTTTTTGTGCTATTAATCCTATCAGGAATGTGAGGGAGGGGATATCTTTGACAGATACAAGGCAATGAACCTTTCTGTAACCTGAAGTTCTGAGCTCATTTATCTAAGAGTGAGTTCCTAAAGTTTAGTAGGACCTACTTCTGCTTTGACAAATATAAGACTACACTGTTAATGATTTAACCCATTTTGTTGTCTTGCCATATCTCACTATACAAACCGATTACACTATTAGGATGGGAATGCCTTAAAACCCCACACTGAAAGCTAGAACACATCTGCAATTTTGCTTATATTGCTTGGTGACTAATTAAGAGAAACAGCTTGATAATTTTTCAGGTTCAAGAGTCTGTCTCTTCTGAAGTGACATTTGTGAAAGCAGTTAAGCTGAGACAAGAAGGTCATTGCCTCCAGCTCCAGAACTTTGATCCTGCTTTTATTGTGAATGCTTCCAGGTGATGAGGCATAAATTCTCAGCTGCCTTCCCTTAAGAATGGGATAGAGAAGACAATAAAGCAATCAGTGAACAAGTTTAACCCTGAAACTATATTGTTAACACTTTGCTCCCTCTAACTCACATCACTTGTTTAATCTTACTCCCCTTCCTACCAAGATAGCTGCAGGTAATCACTACTGATGAATAATATCAAGGGCCCAAGGCTAATACTGGTTTTCTGAAGTGATAAAGCACTTCTGATGTATAATGTAATGGTGAAAGCCCATCACACATTGCTAAGTGGGCAAGAGAGTCTTCAACTTAGGCTGTGTTTAAAATGATCACAATATGTTTGAATAGCTGGCCTAAACTGAACTCCCATGCACAATTTGCACATTATAAGCTTCAAGAAAACATGGCATCCTATCACTCTCAGTAGGTTGAGGAAACAATATACATTCAGTCGTGTTTCTTCTTCTTTGTTTTTACACCCAGTAGTGGAAAAGGGTGTCATGCCGGCCACATGACCTTGGAGGTGTCTACGGACAATGCTGGCTCTTCGGCTTAGAAATAGAGATGAGCACCACACCCCAGAGTCAGACATGACTGGACTTAATGTCAGGGGACTACCTTTACCTTTACCTTAGTGGAAAAGGGAAGTGGGAACTGTGATGTTTCTATGTTTTAAAATCTTTAATGCGCAACCTGAGGGGATGGGTTTGAAGAGGCCACATCAGCACCCTCTCTTTCCTTCAGAATGGACTTCTTCTTGCCTCACTACCTTCCATATTGCCAACTGCTACTGAAATTCAATGGTAACTGAAGAAACGGTGATGCAGGAAAGTGATAGATCTTCTTCTCACATCACAGAGTGGCGTGGAAGTGCAGAGCATTTCACAAGGGCTCCATGGTGTAGGAACACAATCTATCACCTTCCTAAACCATATTGCTGCATTGCTTTTTAGCAGCTGTGTTGCTCGCTGAAGCAGCAGGAAGAGCATGAACAAGCATCAGGTCTCTATTTCTCTAAAACTTGACAAGATGACACTTTCTACTTCCAGAGCTGTACTGATCAATGAAAGTTCCATTAAGTTAGAGAAATTAAAAGCAATGTCATATCTAAAATGAACATTCATACTTCACTTTGAGAAGCATTCAAAAGCCACTCAGAAAGTGTCTTTCAAAGCATTTCAGCATTTAGTTAATGCTTCACCTCAAGGCCATGCTGAATTTCTGTGAGAAAGACAAGTCTGAGGGCATGTTCACTAGATTTTTATCTGTGGGCACTAGACAAGTGGGATCAAATACACTAGTTCAACTCATCCTGACCTTATGAAACACAGATGTTTGTATCAATCCTTGTTTGAGTCCTCAACCATCTGAAAGAAAGCACAAGACTCTTGAAACCAGCATGAAAAACAATGTCTGCTAACAGAAATATACAAAACTATCTACAGCAGTCTGTTAACTTTGGGTTGTTTTTCCATTTCCAGTTGAGGTCTAAATATGCCATGGAAACACTTTGTGTAGGTAAGCCTTTGGTGTCTGATTTGCTTCAGCACAATGTAGTATGCATCATAGGTCTCCCAGAATCTACTACTTGTAGTAGTGCTGTCTGGAGAATTCTGGAAGTTGTAGTAAAAAAAGTTTATTATCCAAATTCTGAAATTTAGCTAATGATAGGACTTCATATTGGTTTAATGTTGATTATAATATAGTCTGTTGTGTTTTTACTAGCCCTGTCCTAATTGTATGGGTGCACTGGAGCAGAGGGGAGCTATTGCTGTTTAAGGAGCTCCATTGGCTGCCATTTATCTTCTGGGCCCAATTCAAGGTGCAGGTGCTTACCTACAAAGCCCTAAATGGTTTGGGACCCAACTATCTTCGTGATCGCATTTCTGTATACGAACCCACACGATCACTTCATTCATCTGGAGAGGCCCTGCTCATGATCCCACCTGCTTCACAGGCACGATTGGTGGGAACGAGGGACAGGGCCTTCTCGGTGGTGGCCCCGCGACTCTGGAACTCCCTCCCTAGGGACATGAGACAGGCCGCAAACACTGGCAGTCTTTAGAAGGAGCTTGAAAACGTGGATGTTCCAGTGTGCCTTCCCGGAATAAGGAATCCTTAGCAATATGTCCTTAATGCACTTTATGAGAGATTTAGAATTGTCTGCACGTCTACCTATTCCAAAAACACTTCTCCTATCTCCCTTGAACTCCCCAGTTTTTAACTTTAAATGTTCACATTTGGCCCTGCCTCATGTTTTTAAAATGTGTCGTGTTATTACTTTATTTTTTTTTGCTTTTATAAGTTATTCATTGTTTTGTTGTGGTTGTTTTGTGATGTTGTGGGGCTTGGTCTCTTGTAAGCTGCTCCGAGTCCTGCGGGAGATGGTAGCGGGGTATAAGAACAATAAATAAATAAATAAATAAATATTGCAACAGCCTCAATGGTGTTGCAAACATGCACAGTAGGACAGATCTCTGCCTGTAACCGATTACTGAGAAAAATGAATAAGGGCTAGAGAAATGGATTATCAGCATAGGTAGAACCAATCCTATTATCAGGTACTGGAGGACATGATTTATTGTGAGTCCTCTTGTTTTTCTTGTTATGGGTTGATGCTTTGTCCTTAGTTGGAGGGTTTAGCCATTCCCCCTAAACCATCCTACTGTCTCATTGATACTGAAGTGGTATTTCAATGCCAGTCCAGTTTCTTCTGTACATAGAATGGGGGTGGGGATGAAGTACTGTTGTTACTAATTTCTACATTGCACTGTTGTCACTAATTTCTAGATTGCCATAGATTACAGGAAGGGTGATGAGTGGTATTAGTGCAGTGTTGTAAAGTGAAACACGTAGAAGGTGCTAATTGTACAGAATTTCTGCTGAGTGACAAAACCCAGAAACCATTAGTTTTACTACATTTTTTTCTTGTCTTGGACATGATATAGATGTGAAGAAGTGGTACTTTGTTAAGTGTCTGAAAGGAAATGTCTTAATGGATGCATGCTTTTACTCAAACCACCTCATACTTCCATTCCTGTAATGCTGTGGTGTTACCTATAATGAATTCAAAGGCTGGCAGGCATCATTTGTTTGAAATGTGATGCTTTGGTTACAACTGCATTCTTTTCTTCAAATCTTCAAACACCATTTAAAATGTATTGAGGAGCCTAGCTGCAGCCAGGTGAAAAAACCATCAATGTATTGTTTGAACCAAGAATTAGAGCATTCTGGGAGCATTCTGGTTACAGACTTCTTTGATCTTGAGAAATGCCTTTTCACTTGGATTAAATGGTGGCAGCACATGAGGAAAGCCTATAACAACAAAGCCAATAAATAAGTACATATTTTAACTCTGTTCCCTCCCAGACCCAATTCATGTCAAACAACAAGACAAAAGGAGCAATCTAGGCAGAATACTCTACATATTCTGTGTTCATGACATTTTTATTGACCGAGGGAAAGATTCAGCAGGAAAGTACTGCCTGCAGTTCTGTTAATGGCTGCTGTTAACCTGTTGTTTCACAACCTAACAGTGGGCAACAAATTACTGACTGTTCACTGGATTCTTATGGTCCAGCAAATAGATAAAATCACGGAGAGTGTACATATTATTTTAAAGTGTTGGATTTTAGACAGTGAAAAGGATGTTAGTTTTTCTATTCCATCACAAGTGCAGCCTTTCAGATGTTGCTTCAACTCACAGATTGGCTTTTCTGTTAAGGGTTGAGAGTTGAAGTATGATGACATCTGGCTGATTGTCCATCCCTACATTACATTACCTATCCCATCATAGGCTTTACATGGCTTTGCACACTTTGCATGGCCAGCTATACCACTAAGTTGTTAGGCTAAATAAAGGAAACAGCACTACAGATAGATGCCTTCAAATGATAATGGTAATAATAATTTCTTACTCACCCCTCTTTGAGGCTCAAAGTGGGATACAACGCAGTTAAAAACACATCATAAAACATAATATAAAGGACATACATTAAAATGTATTTCTATAAAATGCATATATTAAAATACACAGAACAAAGAAAAAAATACAGTCAACACAAGACATGAGTTTAAAAATCATAGTTAAACATTTACTGGGTAGGTCTTCAATTGTCTCTTCAATTCTGACAGCTGACTTATCTGTCAAATCTCTTCCAGTAAGTCATTCCACAGTTTTGGGTAGCCATTGAAAAGGTCCTATGGGTGAAGGTTTCCAGTTGGTTTCTGGCTGGCTAGAGTAGCTGCTACCCAGAGGACCTAAGTGTGTGGGACATATTGTCCAGGAAAAGGTGATCCTGTAGGTAATCTGGACCCAAAACATGTAAAGCTTTAAAGGCAAAAACCAACACTTTGTACTTTGCCCAGAAACTAATTGGCAACCAGTTGATTTACTGCAGTACAGGTGTAATATGTTCACTCCTGGATGTTCCTATAACTAGTCTGGCTGCTGTGATTTGAATTAATTGGAGTTTTAAAACTTGGTATAAAGGTAGCCCAATGTAAATCGTATTGCAGAAGCCCATCCTTGAGGTTACCAGCACATGCACTACCATCTTTACTCCCTCAAAATCTAGGAAGGGGTGCAGCTGACGTATCAGACGAAGTTGGTGGTAAGCTCTCTTGACCGTCACATCTACCTGGACTGACATTTGGAGAGATAGATCTAGGAGCACTCCCAAGTTGTGAACGCAGTCTTTCAGGGGGAGAGTAACCCTGTCCAGAAATGGTTGGCACACCTCCATTCCTCTGTCTTGTCTGAATTCAGTTTGAGTTTATTGTTCTTCATCCAGCTCATTACCTCCTCCAATCATTCATTCAAAGGAGGCACACTATTCTTAGCTGTGTGCATAGAGAAATATATTCAGGTGTCTTCAGCAGGATACTATCATTCAGTATAATGATAGTATCCTGCCCCATGCCTTCTGATGATCTGTCCCAGTGGTTTCATGTAAATAAAAAGCATTGAGGATAGAATTGCACGTTGTAGAATGCACACAACAGCTATCCCCAAGCACCACCATCTTGTCCCAAAGCTCCTGAGATTCCCTGAACCCTGTCTTACCAGGGTTGCCAGTCACTTGAGCTCTGGAACTCTGATCAGCCAAACATAGTTAGAAACTCCACTGCAGATTTTCACACTTGTGTCTGTATGCTTGATCCATGCAGATACAAGCAGCAACTGTTACATTTCACGTTCATCCAAATCCATGTCAACCATAAAGCTTTGCTTGTGTTCAGGTGAATGCTTGCATATAATTCATGAAAAAGATAGCAAAAGGCCAAAATTAAGTTTTAGTGTTGTTGTATCATGGCCTGAATATATTTTAAGGTTTTTTTTTTTTTTTAAAAAAATACATTTTAGTTCAGGACGGCTGTAATCTGGAGTGTGCTAGTGCAGGGGCATGATTCTTTTGCACATGAATTGAAATATAATATCTGAGGGAGGGCACATATTTTGCTTTTGTACATGGTACCCAAAACTTTCATTCTTTCTCTATGTTCCATGAGGTCACAAGGAAACGTGTACCTTTCCCGCTTGGAAGAGTACACATGCAAGAGAGAACCAGCTTCTACATTTAAATCCTCAAGCCTCTTCTATTTGTTCTATGAAATATAGTTTTGTGTGGTGTAGGGGTCTGAGCGTTGGATTGTGGCTCTGGAGACCAAGGTTGATTCCCTCCTCAGCCATGTAAGCATATTGGAGTGACCTCGAGTCAGTCACACACCCTCAGACCTAGAAAATCCTGTGATATGTTCATCTTGGGGTCTCCATAGTTTGGAAATGACCTGAAGGCATACAATAACAACAAAGTACTTATCTTGCATTATATTCCCCAATATCAGCTGTATTTTGGGAGACTCTACCTTTGAAACAGAAAAAAATGGGAGTGTAATCAGTTTATGTTTATTTAAAATAGTCATCTTAGGGTCTCCATAGTTTGGAAATGACCTGAAGGCATACAATAACAACAAAGTACTTCTCTTGCATTATATTCCACAATATCAGCTGTATTTTGGGAGACTCTACCTTTGAAACAGAAAAAATGGGAGAGTAATCAGTTTATGTTTATTTAAAATAGTTTCTATTTTGCAACATTAAATAGGAAATAAATTGTTCAGATACAATTTTGTCATTGTACTCATTATGCTCCCCCCCCCCGCCCCCCTCAAAAATTAGATAGGATCCCTCATCTTCCAACTTTAGATATTCTTCTTTTCTCTCCCCCCCCCCCTTGTTTTAACAGATAAGAGCATTATCTTTGTACACAGTAGCTTCAGCTTAGTTGATCAAGATGCTGGCAAGTCAGTGTTTCCAACCAAATGTTCAGGTGTGATTTATTGCTTCTTATGTGGAGTCCAAAAAACTTTGTACTTTAACAGAAAAGAAAACAGAGACTGAGAAAGGGATGTAAGCATCAGTAATAGAAATCTTGGACTATGGGTTTCTATCTCTACAATTCATGCTGCTGTTGATAGAGTGCATGTACATATATACTATATGAACACATCTTATGACCTCATCATACGAGGCTAAATTTGGTGGCAAACACCGAACTAGCTCCGGTCACCCATGGAGCGGGCCTGCTCCCTTCAAACAAAGTTGTGCTGGCTCCATGGGTGCAGAGGGGCAGAACCGGTGTGCCGCCACAATCCTCGCAACATGGGAGGCGTCGCATGTTGCTCAATCTATGTGCTCCACAATTCCTCCCATGTGATCATCCTTCTGGTGAGGCGGGCAATGCTAGGCGTGGGGCACACACACCGCACACCACACACCAAACAATAGTGCATTTTATGCCTATTGTGAACTCCAGCCCCTATTATTACATAGAATGAGCTAGTTGCTTCAAGCAGCAGTGTTCAGATTTATTTATTTGGGGTGCTTCTACCCCGCCCTTCTCAACCCCCTAGGGGGGACTCAGAGTGGCTTACAGATGTCATGGAAAATAAGCTAATTGTTAAGCTATTTACTTTCTTGTTGTACTCTTACTCTAGGGACTGAGAAAGGTAGTTGTGGGATGTGGGATGTTCTGGCTTTGGTTCCAAAATAACTTGCCCACTCTTGAACGCAATGCATTCGAGGCACCAAAATATATTGGGAAAGCTAGGTTCTGACTCTCTGTAGTAAATTTTTCACAGTGCTCCGAGTTTAAGGAATTCCTCACTGTCATGAAGAAATGCTGTAATGTGAGCATTCCATAAAATTGAAATAGGGCTGCCAGACAAGGGTTAACTAACTAGCATGAATACATCTGTTTATGTTCATCTACCACTTGATATACTTAGTAAGAGGACTTACTCATGTTGAAGAGGGAAGACAGCACCTTACTAACATATGGAACCTTACAGTAAGGGGAAATGCTCTTGAACACCAGCTGTCTTCATCTGGCCTTGCTACCTGGAAAAGGCTTTGATACATTCATTCATGGAGTTTCATTGTGAGATCCAGATGACAATAACTTACACTTGTAATTCTTCTCTGCTGCTGCTTTTTTTCCCTTTATACTTAAAATGGAATTAAAATATGAAAAAGCTGCAGAATGTGTTCTGACTAGTTATTCTAGGATCTCCCTGTCTGGAAGAACTCCTGAACTGGGCCTGCCTCTCCCCTTATAATAATATAATAATAAACTTTATTTCTACCCCGCCACCATCTCCCCAATGGGGACTCAGTGCAGCTTACATGGGGCCAAGCCCGGACAAAACAATACAGCAGTAAAATCAAAGCATATACATTAGATAACAACAACATTATCAAAATGACATTAAAATAATAAATGTTAATAAAATAAAAATAAAATAAAACACCAATAAACACAATCACAATAGAAATGACAATGGGTGGCCCATATATTCTGAATAAAAACAATAAACAGACTATAATGAGATAAAATAGGAGCAGGAAGTTTAAATGGAACTCATAAAACACTTAAAGTTATGGGGCAAAAACATTCTATTTGGAGGGCACGAACTCCATTAGCCAAAAACATTGAGGGGATATAAAAAATCATACTGAGCACCTACTCGTCAAAGGCACAGCGGAAAAGCCAGGTTTTGATATTCTTTTTAAATGTTTCCAGTGAAGGGGCTTTCCTGATCTCCCCAGGTAAAGACTTCCAAAGTCGGGGGGCCACAGAAGAGAAGGCTCTCTCTCTTGTGCCCACAAGACGAGCTTGTGAGATTGGTAACAGCGAAAGGAGGACCTCCCCCGAGGAATGTGTCATTTTCTTTTCCTTCCCTAAGTAATGCTCTCTTTAGGGCCCAAAAATGGACTCTAAAGTAATATACAACTGATTAACTATTGACTTAAAAGAAGGTTGTTGAACTGCATCTGCTATTGCTCCCTTACCATTGACTATGCCGCTTGGGCTTAAGAAACTGCAGCCCAACTAATCTGCATGCCAAACACACACACACACACACACACACACACACCCTTTTGCCACAAGAGTGAAGAGCCAAAAGTCTGCTTTAACAAAAAGGCCTTTTCCTGCTGGTAAAAATATTATAGAACAATAGCATGTTTTCTTATTTGATAATCCTGATTATTTTTCAACAAACATAATTTAACTAAGTCGATTAAAAGATGGGCATAAAATATAGGCACTGCTGTTCTTCAGTTGAAAAACAAGCAATGCACCATAACAGATTTCTACCAGGATCTTCTCCTTCAGACTTGGCTGGTCTGCTTGCTCATTGAGCTCCAGACTCCATTCAAGATGTTACGTACCTATGATAGAGTTAACTGTACCTGTTCCATGAATGATGTGACACCAAAGTGCTCTTCCATCATTTGATGCTCTATTGTAGCCGTTTACACAGGATTATTTCTGTTTGTTTTGGGAGATTTATAACACCAAAGCCAATTTCTTCTGATGTTGGGGCTTGCCCCAACCCTGCTGAGGTAGTTTATCAAGACCTTTCTGTGCTTTCCCAATGCTGTTCATCACTTAACGATTGAATGGAAAGCGGCAACAACAAAAAAAGAGCTAAGAAAGGAAGCCCCGCTTCCTGAGTTGCCCAGTATTTAAAGCTAGTTTTCCCTTTCTTTGTGAACCAATTTCTAGGGTCTATCTGTATCTAAATATCCTCCCCAACTGTAACAATTTTCCTATATGCTCTGCCAAAGCAAATATTTCCCTCACTTTATCTCTCAAGGCATGCTGAAGTTCCATAAATTTCATTTTCTAGAGATGCTTTCTGCTATGCATAGACTCTCTGTATCTAAATCAAGTCTGCTGTGCAGAACTTTTTCTTTCTTTCTTCGGTTCTTTGTTCTTTTATTGAAAATGCACATACACATCCCTGAATGTTGTGTCATTCTTTTTGTAGTGATCAAATGTTTAATAAAAATGAAAACTAGGAGCTACTTCCATTCATCTTTGTTCAGGTTTAATGTTCTAAATGGTGTGACATAATACGGACAATTAAGAAAACCAACAGTAAACACAACGAAGGTGATATGATGCAGTACATCACAAATGCCATACCCCAAATCTTAAGCAGAGATATTAAGACCCAGAAAAAAAAACCTGTAAACAGCCAGAAAACACCTTTCATCTTTCTTTCCCTAAAGCTTCCATCCCCGCAGAAAAACTGAAATTATTTTCAGTTTAATGGACTTCAATATTCAATGGATTATGAAGTAGGTTCTTTTACTCATTTCTTTTGTAAATATTTATTACCCATTTATATAAATGAAAATGTAATGTTTGTTGGTGGGATTAACATAACTCAAAAGCCACTGGACGAATTGACACCAAATTTGGACACAATACACCTATCAGGCCAACAAGTGACCATCACTCATAAAAACACTGAAAAACACATCAGAAGAGATTTAAACTGCCAAATTTTAAAAAATACATTGCAATGCAACATAAATATACACAAACACACATATATACACATATACACAAATATACACACACATATACACAAATATATACACACAAAACACATACATACAGACTGGGCCACAGCAATGCATGGCAGGGGGCAGCTAGTATTTTATAAATCTGTTTATTTTATTTTCTAAATATATAAAAGGTTTCGGCGGTGGCCAGGGGAGCTTTTGCACAGTTAAAACCCGTCCACCAGCTGCGCCTGTACTTTGGAAAGTCTGATCTGGCCATGGTGGTCCATGCTCTGGTTATCCCGAATAGATTACTACAACGCGCTCTACGTGGGGCTGCCTTTGAAGACGGTTTGGAAACTTCAGCTAGTTCAATGGGTGGCTGCCAGATTACTAACTGGGGCAGCATACAGGGAGCATACCACCCCCCCTGCTATGCCAGCTCCACTGGATGCTGGTCCATCTCCGAGCCCAATTGAAAGTACTGGTCTTGACCTATAAAGCTCTATACAGTTCTGGCCCAGCTTACTTGTCCGAACGCATCCGCCCTACGTCCCACCTCATAATCTAAAATCATCCGGGGAGGCCCTGCTCTCGCTCCCCCCTTCAACAGCACAGATGTGCCTGGCAGGGATGAGAGACAGGGCCTTCTCGGCTGTGCCCCCCCCGCCTATGGATGGATGGCATCCTTGAAGTGACTGGACTGACCTTGAAGGAGCTGGGGGTGGTGACGGCCAACAGGGAGCTCTGGTGTGGGCTGGTCCATCAGGTCACGAAGAGTCAGAGATGACTGAACGAATGAACAACAACAAGTCCCAAGTAAATTTATTTAGAAGTAATTCCACTATCTTCAAGTGGATGCACATCTAAATATAGGCTATTGAATATATATAACAACTTCACCAGTGCATTGAAAAAGTGTCGGAAACCAAAAAAATACCAGCAGACTTCAAGGATGCCACCATCATCACCTGCTTCAAAAAAAAAGTTGAAAAGAACAGGCTGTGGAAACAATTGAGCTTTCTCCCTTTTAACCTCCACTGGAAAAATTCTTGCAAGAATCCCATCTTCTACCTATTTCAGAAGACATCATCCCAGAATTCCAGAATGGTTCTTGCTCCTACAAAGGAACAGTGGATATGAGCTTTACAACATGACAGCTCCAAGAAAAATGCAGGGAATAAAACCAACTTTTGTACATGACATTCATTAACCTTGCAAAGGCATTCAACATAGTGGGCAAAAGTATGATAGCTGAGACCTTACTCTATGCTACTTGTGCAACGCGGGTCAGAATTAATGAAGGGAAGACATGCGCAATGTGGGTCAGAAAGGGAGGGGACAGAAAGGGTGGGGGGCAACAAACAGCCAAGCATAGTGCTTAAGGCGAGTGAAGTAATGTTAGAGTTATTTACAGTAAAATGATAAACAACGGCTTACGAAGACAGTAAACAGGATAGAAATGTTTCCTCTCCCCCTTTATGGTGAACAATGTTCCCATGACTCTGACACAGCTGCGTCTCTCACTTGCTGCACTGTCTCGTGCGCATGTTCCCCTCATTAATTCAGACCCGCATTGCACAACCAGTGTAGGGTCCCAGCTATCATACTTTTGCCACATAGTGAATTGCAGTGCTCTCTGGACCATTCTCCAAAAACTCATATGCCCTGATAACATCCAATGGTTCCTCCATGATGACATGATGGCAACAGTTTTGGACATCAATTGCCCAAAGTGACCCATTTAAGGTGGAATGAGGTGTCAAACCTGGATGTGTTATTGCCCCAGCATTATTTTTCATCTTCATTGTTATGATACTGCACATTGTTGATGGGAAGCTTCCCATTGGTGTGGAAATCATCTATTGGACAGATGGCAAGCTATTTAACCTCAGCAGAATGAAAGCCAGAACCAAAGTCACAACAATGTGTTATAGAACTGCAATATGCTGATGATAATATAGTCTGCACCCATTCAGAAGAAATGTGCCTGAAAAGATGAGAAAAGGTGCTTTGCATTAGTTGCCCCAGATCTCTCTTTACCTTGTCATGTTGTCTGGTTTCCCTTTCTATAGAGAGGCTCATCTCCAAGTTCGTGCTAATTCTCTTACTTCTCTTACTCTTATTCAGGTGGTGCATCCATTTCTTTGCAAATGTGGCATGCTATTTCAAGCAAGAAGTGCCTGAAATGCAGTATGAAGTTTGCTCAGACACCCACCCCATGGCTTGGTACAGGGGTAGAAGAGTGAAGAAGTGGTGGCAGCCATGGCAGCAACAACTTCATGTGAAGGAGAGGCGGTGGTGATGATGATGAGCAGGTATCCCCTACCTTAATCAATCCTTTCCTCTCACCTTTATTGTCCCCCGCCTTCCAGAGTCAAGGGGTACAAATGTTTTAAGTACAGTGCCTATTCTGTCCCTTGCTGTTTTCCTCACCCCATTTTTCTTCTTTTCTTTCTCTTTCCACACACTCAGAACAAGATGAGACACGCTTTTTCCTTCAAACCCGCTTCTAAAATTTCCAAAGCATTATCAGGTGTGGCTCAGACAGCACAAGCTTGGCCCATCTTGAAAGAGCCTTTCTTAAAGAAAGAATGATGCCCTCCACTCTGCCTGCCACTGTCATTTTCCCAATAACCTTACAAGAAAACTGTTAGGCTGCATTGTCAATGGAATCTGATTTATGTTTCAGTGCTAGGACAGGTAAAAGATAGATTGGCAGTTGCTGGCAGATCTTTGGATGAGTCTTGGTAGATTGAGAGTTAAACAATACAGTGATTTTAGTTTCAATACTTTGAAGTGATTCAAGTAAATGTGCAAGGGAGGAAATTGGTATAAATATCTCAGATTGGAAATATTGTTTATTTGCTTAGAATCTGCCTGTCAGAGCTAGGACTCCCATGTGCCACCCCTGGTCTCATTTTAGAGATTCTAGACACCATCAATGCCTCTTTTGATTCCAAGCTTGTATTTTTCTCTGTGTATTGTTTTTTAAAGCTTTTTAAAAGCTAGACATTGACAGAGATGAGATATAGGGCAAAATAAGCAGTTGACACTCTGCCCATTGTTTTGTTAAAAACAAGACTGTCACTGCTTTCATTGCATTTAGTCAATGGGTACATGAGTCTCACACCTACAATTGACATTTTTTTATTGTTATACAACATTAAACAGAACAGATTCTCCACTAGCTCCATAGTCATGATTTTGGAGGAAAGCGTAGCTTTGGGGAGTAAGTCTTTCAGAGGTATGTTATGCAGAGAACCTTGTTAAGTGGCAGAAAACAAAAAGGAAGGGAAGGAGATATTTTTGAGGTTACAAATTGAGAAAAAGGACAGAATGAAAGAAAAGGGAGAGTAAGATGTGCAGCGGCTGGGTACAAAGAGTGAGAAAAGTGAAGACAAGGTAAGGCAAGGTGCATAGGAAAGAGAAATAAAGTAGACTTGTGCATGGATTCATTTTGGCTGTTTTCCTTTGGCTTCTTTGGCTTCTTTGGATGTTCATAATGACAAGAGCTATGCCACCATGCTTTTTTCAACAGAGCCAGACCATGTGGCTGCTGGTCGAAGCTTCTTCTGTTCTATTCAGGATCACGTGGTGCATGTGAACCCTGCCTGCTGGGCCAATCAGAGTAGAAGAAACATCCATCACATGTCTTCTGCAAGCTGTGTCTGTTTAATGGGGCATGCACCTCCATTGCTCAGTTGCATCCTGGCTCTAGAGAGAGGTGCTTCAGTCTGATTGCCTTGCTGGTGCTTACTCCCAGCTTTAGCTTTTGGCTTGACTGGACATCTTTCTAGCATTGAATCTTTTTGATTTTCTTTTATCTTCTGGATTCTTTATTTAGTGAGACTGGGAGTTGGAAAATGTGGGTGGGTGTGTGGCGTTTATGAGTGTGCTCTTCTTTATGGTGGCTCTGAGCCTTGAGTCACTCTATAGCCTTTACTAAAGCCTTTAGCTTCTCTTATCTCTCCTCCCTCCTTTCTTTCATCAGGGTATTACTTTAAAAAGATTATTGTTATTAATAATTATAGGAATTCCAGCAAATGGCAAAGCCCATCCTTAGAAAAACTACCTACCTAAACTTTCCACCAATACCTAATAATTTGTGGATCATACAGGAGTGTTCTTCTAATAAGAGGACATTCTACTTGCTTGCTTGTGGATGGTGGGCTGTTGGCTTCTTCCAGTATGTTGTCAGAAGAAATACAAAAGCTTTGGAAGAAGTTGCTGTTGTTTTTTTTTAATAGTTAGTGTGTTGTGTGAAGTGGAAGTGCATTTTTAACATTTGGCATGAAGGAATGGTGTCTTTCTGCTGCTCTTGAAGAAGTTACAGGGCAAGGCCGGGGGGAATGCTTTTTTGGGAATTTATTTAAGATTTTATTTCTAGGAAAAAAATCCTAAAAATCAGGGGATGTCCCAAACATTATGAAACTTGGTGTTTCAGCAGTGGTAAATGTGTCCTCCAAGTGTGGCCATTTTTATCCATATAGCCCTAAAAATGATGGGAAGGGGAGCCCGTGAAGCCCCTCCCCCTTGTCGCCAATGGGCTGGATCTAGCCACATTTTCTGGCTGCAGACAAAAAATCCCAGCCATTCGGGAATCCACCCATTTTAGGAGGGGTGGCCTCCTAAATCCACCTCTCCCCCTTCCCTCCTGGAATCCAGAAAGCAGAAACCGCTCAAGATTCAGCAAAATGTTCAAGCCTAATATACAGGAGGAAAGGAAAGGTGGGAGGAGCTGCATCAAAATACAAAGAGTAAGAGAGAGAGAGACATAGTAGTAGCATGAAATGAGGTAAGGGAAGATGAAATAAAGAGATGGGATGAGGTAGCAGTATAACAAGGGAAGGGACCTAGGGAGCATTAGCAAAACAGATTTTCAGGAGGGAAATAGTGCTGTTATTTGCTTTTGAAACTGCTGCATGAAGTGGTCTTCTCATGATGCTCCACTGAAGAAAGGAGGAGCGCAGAAATGGCAATAGGGGAGGATAGAGAGAAACTTATCAACATAGGTACTTGATGTGAATCTTCAGATTTTTGGAGAAATTGTTTTGGAAGGAGTATGATTTCTCTTTGGAGTATGATATTGGCCTTTGAATTGTTTGCTAATAATAATAATACACTTTATTTATATTCCGCCCTTCTCCCCTAGGGGACTCAGAGCAGAATATAGCATTTGTATACATAGGTAAACATTCAATGCCTTCACAATCACATACAATGAGACACAAAGCAATAGGGAAATGTAGCATATAGAACGTTAGGAAGAATGACACAGTTGATATACATATCTCATACATGTCTCATGTTCCTAAGTAAACATGTAGATAAAATGCATTCATAAATATTTATTAGGAACATCATTACCTTTTGCAATGAACAATAGAAGTTACAGATTAGGGACCTTTCAGTTCCCTTCTACACTTATTTAGATTATCAAATCAGATAATCCAGATTATCTGCTTTGAACCGGTTTATATGAGTTTACACTGCCATATAATCCAGTTCAAAGCAGATAATCTACATGACAATCCACTAAAATGGATGTCTCAGAATTTCAAGAATTAAGCACTCAAAGCCCAGAGCTGAGATGGATCAATGTGCTTATTTCATTTTCTTCTACGTTTCATTCTTTAAAATCCCAAGTTCTTTTCCAACTGAACAAGAAGAAAACACAGTGAAACAGTATATTCACTAATCTAACAGGACAGGATGTCTTTAGTTTACTTTAAAAAAGTAATTTAATAATTCCTTTTTAATGGGAAGGATTTTGTCTGTTGCTTTACCAGATGTTTCGTGAACGAAGAATCAAATTCACAACTGTTAATAAATTAATTGTTAATACATTAATCAACCAGTCAATCGATCTGTCAATCATTGTGTTTGCCAAGGATTTGTTGCGGGTGTTAGTCCCAAGAAAGTGTGCTGAAAAACTTAACTCTGTGCAATGCTAGAGCATAGGCTTTGTCTGAAGAATGACCCCTCATAAACTTTATAGACAATACATCTACTTGTCCAGAATGACTCTCTTAGGAATCACAAGGAATGCCTTGCCAAAAGTAACAGATTTGAGAAGCAGACATATGAGATCTGAAACATTTGCAGCTCATAAACAAAGCTGCTAGGATGAGAAGCAAAGAGGAAATGCAGGGTCTTGCTGTATTGCTTGTGGCAGCTCTGTGGCAAGGCAGGGATATTTACTAGTCTGTGATCACTTCGCCTGAAAGCATTCTATGAATAATTCATGCCTATTTAGGAATGCACAAGAATCCCCCCCCCCCCATCCATCCCTGGGATCTTATGACATTTGTAGTAGTAACAGCTTTTTATGAAGTGAGCTGACACCTTCATATGAAGCCCCTAAAACATGAAATTCCTTTATCTAATGCTTCTAATTCTGCCTCACTCTTGTTATTTTTTTTCCTTATCTTATAATTAGACCTGCCAACTAATTAAAGTTCTAGTGGCCAATTAACCAGGCTGATTTAACTTAGCACTTAATCAGTTTGAGCAACTAAATGCTACAGGACCTTGATAAATCTCTAGAGGCTTCCATGCACAGATGCTTGGCTCTCAGATGCTCATGTCCTTGCACAGCAGTGCTCTAGAGCGATGGTGCATAAATAAATGGATACAAAATAATGACCTCGAAAGGCTTTTTCTAATTTCATGACCAGTTAACAAGATACTTTCCCCCGACATGGAGGCAGTTAAGAGCCATCAGAGAAAAGTGATCTGATGTGTACCTGAATACAATTTGATGTTGGTTCCACAACAAGAACAATACTTTTCTAAACCCAGTGATAATGGAAGCTACCAGAATACAAATACAAAAGACAAATGTGACAAAAATCATGAGTTCCAAAATACCAGATTACCAATAAATATATTAATAAATTAAAATTAATAAGTCAACCTTGTAGTTTAAGGAAAACACAATGATATAGCAGATTAGTAGATATCACCCCCCACTATCTCACCTGTTTTCCTGTTTTGCATTCTTTGTTTCTCATTTCCTCTAGCTTAAGCCTGCAGGGGTAGTACTCTTGAAAGTCTTTCTATGCCTTTGTGAATAGATATGAACAGCTACTGGTGCTGAGTTATAAGATTTATCACAACCAGCCAGCATCCTGACTTGAGCCTCGAGAGATGGAATAAAAGCACTAATTGACAAGGTGATTTACAGATGTTGATAATAGTTTTCCCTGTGGAAAGCTTTACCATTTACTAGCAGTACTAAGATTACTACAGAACCTCTAACAGCAGACTACTTTTAAACTAGTAATAAGTTAAAACAGTGTTATAGCAGTCGGGACCTGCTGCTCTTCATGTTGTCACTTTTCCTAACATGCACATAAGGGAATTAGAGTGAATACACCCCATTATATAACTTTGCCTTCTTCATTTGTTTTGTGAAAGTGTCGCAAAGCCTCTCTCCAGCAAATGTTTCAGCCCAACTCCCATGGCTCTGTGTTATCCATAGACAATCTCCCGCTCTTCGCTCCTTAAGCTTTTTACCCTCTCTCTCTTTTTGTTTCTACAAAAACTAGGATAGAGAAGCTGTTTCTGGCTCTTAGCTTCCTACAAAGCTCCCTCTGATCCTTTCCACCTAAATATGAGGAAGTGCAGAGACTATGCCCTTGTGAGGAGATTTCGAAAGATTACAGTTATCCTTCAGAAAGAAATGAGTATTTTTACTGCCAGTGAGCATGACTCTATCTGCCCTATATTTTGTTTTTCTATAATTTGTATCTTTCATATTTAAAAGAGAGAGACTGAGATAGCAGCTTCCTAAACTTGTTTAAAAAGCACAGCAACTAAGCCAGGCTGAAAAGGAAATTTAACAATTAACATGTCTCTACTAAGGAAACAACAATGAGAAAGGAGGCAAGGGAGAAGCAAAGGCTAACAAGGGACAGTTATGAGCAAATAGATACACGTACTTCAGCTTTGTTTCACCTGGGGATGAGAATTACAAGGTTAAGTGAGTGCGTTCTTGGAGAAAGCGTGTGTTCAGAATCCTGATAGTTCTAGCAATCTTGTTGAAAGGCTAACTCTTGCCCTTGAGGCCCAATAATTTGGAGGCATCATTGCTCAATGATACCAAAACCTGCATCTAGGACCTCATCACATGGAGGTCCAGAAGCCAGCGGACAGTGTGGGAAATCATGGGGCAGTGCTCTGCATCCCCTTACTATGGATGGTCATGGTCTGCCATCCCACGACATTTACCCACTGTCTTCAGCTTCCTCTCATGCTGTCTCTGGTTTCTTCAATGAGACACGTAGTCTCCTCAGGACTTCCTCTTAGTGCACTGCTGGCATGCTGCTGGGACGCAGGCCAATGGAGCTCTGCTAGACGTTGCCCTGCATCATATGGTGGGCTCCAGAAGACTCCATCCTGGCAGTCTCCCAGTAGCAAGCTAGAATGAGGAAAAAACCCATATGATGAGATGGCTGTTCACTGGACAGTGAGTTTTGGAGATGTAGCTGAGAAGAAGGTTGGAGTGAGGGGAAGAGAGGGTCACCAGATGAATCACAGGGCCAGTCAAGATCCCATATTAATGTTCTAAAACATTCACTTGGATGCCACAATAGTCTTTTTACTATTTGAAAGCTCGTATCAACAGCTTTCCTTAAAGGATCCAGGTTTTGAATTTCTTATGTGTATATCATCCAGTTATAGAAAATAATTTATGATGAAAAATCCTAACTTGTTTCTAAAAGCTTTGTGGCAGGGTGGAATTGATGGATGGGTTTCTGTCTGGTCTTTTCCTGTTTTATAAACCTACTGAAGCAATACATGAAGAGGAGGGACAACTTTCTCTTCAGTGAAGGATGGGTGGGCATGTAATAATTTTCAGCAACATACATATGAAGAGACACACTTTAGCATCTACTAGTAGTTTGTCTCAATATTTGTTAGATTCTCTGTTTCTCTTCCTATTGGAGCAGAAGACTCTGAGCCCCTTAACATCCAAAAACAAAGACAAAGTAAATTTGTGTAGAACAAAATTATTTTTAAAGGGTACTTCAGAATGCCTATGGATTCTACGAACTATCAATGTGTCATTGAACACGACTGACACAGTACTGGACTTGAATTGGTTGATCAGTTGAATATTGTAAGCATCACACTAGATGCAAAAAATCTCAATTAAAAAGTCCAGAGGCACACTAAACTACTTATTACTAACTAAGGGGGTACTCCTAAACATAGTTAACCAGCTATCACTCTACAATTGGATCAAAGTTAGTAAGACTTAAGTGGCAATGGCTTCATTATGCTAAAAAAAAGTCCAGAAAAAAAGATTTGTGCATTTGGGGTATTTGTCTTTCAGAATAAAGTTTTCCCTGACTTTATGAACAATGCTGTAGTAAAATAGTAAATATTCTCACATCCTTTCACACAATCCAACTCCTGGTCTTGTCTCCTGTCATGAAAAACAAAGGTGGTGGTGGTGGTGGTGGGGGAGACAATAGAATAATTAATTTAATAGCAAAGGCCATTATGAGGAAAGAGAACAAATATATGGAACTTCAACACGAATAAACCAAGATTCCAATAAATCTTGGTTTATTCCAGACCCAAAGGTCAGAACTTACAGAAGCATTGGATTTCGGTCCGAGGTTCAATCAATGGCCCTTTCACGCTTTTCAATTATATTGTTATAATTTCACTTTAAATTAGCATGTTTCTGTCCTATGAATTCCTGGATTTTGCATTTTAGGAATATTTATAATTTTGAGAGAGAGAGATTGAGAGAGAGAGAGAGTCATCAAACTGCAAACCTGAGGCTTCTATAGGATGGAGCATTGCCAATATAAGTGGCATCATAATGCTATAAATATGCAACTCGACACATCCTGTTTCAATGGGTAATATAATCCTAAAAGGAAAATGTGGTACCATATGAGCCCACTCCAGGCGTGCACTTTTGTTCGTTGTGATGTTGATATTGCTACAGTTGTGGTTGCATTACAACCACCCTTTATCTAACAAGTTCTAGTTGGCATTCCAAAATTCGTCTGATATTATATGGATATGCTATACCTCTAACAGCTGCTTCCAAAATAAAGGGACTCACTAGACACTGACCGCTCAATACTGGCTGGGCTCAGTCCACACTCAGGGGTCAAGCAACAGGAGTGGGTTTTGCTGAGGACTCAGGCACTGCCCCAGGAAAGATCATTATTTCTGACTACATGTGGGGTGTGACCATTTTTCCCACATAAAAGATTGCTTTCAGATTGAGAGAATGCTGGAAGAAAGCTAACCCACTGAAGAAATTGTTTTAAACACAGGATTTTCTTTTCATCTGTAGATAATTGTTGGTTAGTTTTGGTTAGGGAAACATTGGAATGTACGTTACCTGCTTGCCATCTGAGGTGATACTGTTTATTCTGCCATTTCCCTCCCATTCCATTCTTCTGCATGTGTGGATTCAGCCTGAGACAGAATCCCCTGTAATGCATGACTTTACTTAGGATACCCTTGGTAGTTCACCATCATGCACTGGATTGTATATCATGCTGTGACTGCCCCTGGTATATAATATTCCAGTCCCTTGAACTGGGCTGGTTAATCTAGAAGTGGGAAGCAAAATAGTTTTTAAAGCTCCTAAGTCAATAGTTCTTATTTTGGAATGTCAGTGAAACGTTGATGTAGCTTACAATGGCTTATGACAAATATTTGCCCTTAATTACCTGCAGCACACATAGGACTTGGGAAGAAACACAGTGCAAACAATAGCTTTTCTCAAGAAGAGGCTTAGTCACTTCACAACCAAGTATTGTGTTAATAGAAGGACTAATCACTCTTTATAAAACTTTATGCAAATGTAGTCAAATTAGATTTATTAAAATGATGAAAGAGAACAGGGAATTTTTAATAAGCAGTTATGTTGTGCAGTATCTGTTCATAAAGGAGATGTAATGATGCATTATAAACTCTGGGAAAATGTAATCAGTGTAGAAAAAATATAATGAAATGGTTGTTTAAACAGTGTAAAGCTAATGTTATAGTAATTACTTCCCAGTGAGCTAGGCATGGAACGCATTACCGAGACTGTGTTTGATTAGTGGTCTTGCGAACAACATCTGGCCATTTGCTCAATTTTATTTTAATATGATTAATTTAATGTAATTTTCAAGCTTAATGTGACCCACAAAAATAAATAAAGCAGAGGTCACAGGTTAGAAATGACATTGATAGAATCCATAGCATCATTGCATATTAGACCATTTATTTCTATATTTAAGAAACTTCAATGGTTACCTGGTGTGTATTTATTAACACTTTGTAATCATATATCCACACAGTTCCAGTAAGGACCACAGAACATCATATTTGGGGTTTTCCCATTTTCACCTTATAAAATCCTTGAATGGTAGGTAAGACTCAGAATATTCCAGACTAAAACGTTATGGTTGTGTCTACATCAGCTGTTTAATCTGGCTCTAGTAAAGAGCGCTATGCTTTGGACCGGCCTCAGTTAAAAATTTGGGCAACTTAAGGAAGCCCCCATGTTTTATGAAGACTGCCAGCACCAACTGGTGAATGCAAGTTTGTTTTAATTTGTAAAGACAAACCTTTGTGCCTTTGAATTTTCCTATGATATAGGTCCAATCTTACTTTTTGCTTCTAGAAAATGGCCCATTTAGAATTTCAACTTTTCATATGCACAGTCCTGGTGACTGCCCCAGCTGACTTCATGAACTTCATAGCAGAGTGGAGATCTGTCAAACAAACCCAATATGAAGACTACACTGGCCCACTTTACACATCCTATATGGTGCTGGACCACAGAAAACGGGGTACCGCAATGGTAATGTTTGAATGAGGCCCCAAATGTATACTCATTAAAGTGTATCTACTAGATTATGGCAACATCACTTGGTTTCATTTTTATTAATTTTCTTACATGCTTTTTTATTATTATTTAGTGCTAAATATATTTGAAAACCATTCAATGCATTGATGGCTCTCTCTCTCTCTCTACTATCTTTATCCTGAAGGTAGTCCACTGGAATTAAAAGCTAAAGTAAAACAAAACAAAGCACACAATTATATAATACATTTTTTAAAACAACACAGAACAATTTTAAAACTCTGAGGATACCAATAAATACCAGAGATTCCATTAAAATAACTTTCCGAGAAACTATTAAATGCCTGCTCAAATAAAAGGGTCTGTACCTTTCAGTAGAATGGGAGCAGTGAAGGGGGGTCAGCTTTGTCTTCCATGACAGAGGGTTTTATTGGGAGCAGCCACTGAGAAGGCATTCCACTCAGTATTTATCAAATGTATCTGTGAAGATGGCAGAACTGAGCTCTCCTAGGCTCATATGGTAAGATAGAGATATATGGAGTTCTTTACAAAATCTAGACTTTGCATGGTGGTATAATTGTTCTCAAAGTAAACATGCACAGAAGCAAGTCATTCAACATAAATCATATACCCAGCATGTTCTTCGCTCATGTCTGAAATTGCAGCCATGACATGAAGATGCAGAACAACCCTCCAGCCTGATTTATCTTTGTCAGAGCAGTAACAATGCTTAGTCTCAAAATACAAAAGTATACATGATTCCAAGAAGAGCAATTTATCTAGTCTTTCAGTTGACACAAATTGAAATGAAACTACTTTGCAGACTCCAGAGGTTACTTTGCAACAGGAAGAATTCATTGTCTAATGTATATGCAGTGGAAAAGCTCACACGTTTGAAGTTGATTGGGGAGTACAAAACTAAAACATTTTGGGTCGCACACATGAAATATAAATGATGTGGCGCGTCTCTGCTGAGGTACTGACTGCTTGGCAAACCATCTATTTCTTCATATAATCCAAGATTGCTTTTCTCTCTCTCTTGCCAATTTGGATTAAAAGGATTCTTTGCTGGTTTTACCTTACATCATAAGGCCTTTCTTCCCTCTGACAACAGACAAACTTTAGAATGTTTCTGAACATTTATCATGATGCAGATTTATTTTATATTAAACATATATCAGAAGACACTGCCAAAGGAGCAATATTTTATTAATAATTAATTGTTGATTTTTAAAATTAACTTTAGCTGCTTCTTTCTCAAGACTATTATAATCCCCATTTTATAGGCCAATGGAAATTGAAGTGCCTATATCAGAAGTGCAAATTGTGAGATTCTTTAGATATTATTTTTTTGCAAAGCCCAGCATCACTTGCCTTTGGCTATGTGGACTAAGGCTGCTAATAGTTACAATTCAATATCATCAAGGGGACATCAACACTGTAGAATTAAAGCAGTTTTATGCCACTTAACTGACATGGCTCAAATCTGTTGAATCATGGGAGTTATAGTTTTACAGTGTATTCTGCCTTCTTTGCCAAAGAGTGCTGGTACCTCAGCAAACTACAAGTCCCATGATCCCATAGCACAGAGTAATGGCAGTTAAAATGGTGTCAAACTGCAACAATTCTACAGTGTAGATGTGACTCTAGAAGGCTACACAATTCCTACTTCTGTTATAGACAGTGCAATGAAGTACGAAATCCCATCCGATCATCTTCAGTGCACACATATACACAGAGAAATGTAAAAATCTGAAGGCTTCAACCTGTGTTCTACCCCATTTCCTCAAGGGCTCGGAAAAATGCATTTGCTCATTGTTAACATGTTTACATCCTACCTTTCAACATCGACAGGAACATCAATGACAGCTAACCAAGTTTGCTTGTTTTTTAATCAATCTTAAAACAATAGCATGCAAGTTAAGAGCAGCAGGTATATTTCAGAAAGCAAGGGAAGCAGGCCAACAAAAAACCTTCACATACCAGTTAGGGCAAATGCCTGCCAGAACAAATATGTATTTAGCTGGTGTCAGGAAGCCATCAAAGGAGGCAACAGATAGATCTCACAGCCTGGATTTTGCAGCAGAGTATCCTCTCTCACTCATTCCTTTCAACTGCACCACAGATGTTGGAGGGTATTGGTCTACAAAAAGGGCCTCTTCAGTTGACCTCCATCCAAAACAGGCTGAATTGCTCTTGTAAGTTCAGATATTTTGGGGAGGGGGTGGCTCTTTTATCCCAAGGCATTTGGAGCTTTAAAAGAAATAACTGGCTCTTTGAATTGAGCCTGGTAATGGAACGGAAGCCAGTAAAGCTGATATAAAAGAGGAATTGCAGGCTCTAAAATACTGGCCCTGGTCCGAACTTTAGCAGCTGCACTTTGTGAAGTTCCTGAACCCTTTTCAAGAGCAGCTCCACACAAAGCATATTGTATGATCCATACTTAATGTCGCTGATACAACAAGATGACCTTCCATAAAAATGTGTGCTGTGGGTGTCCCAAAACACTATTACCATAGCATTCACCTGGAAATGTAAGGGCAAGGTCAAAACTAGGGCACTCTCACACTTTAAAACTGATTTTCCAAGAAAAGTATTACCCAATTCAGAAAAAACTCAAGCCCTCAAAGCAATAGTGTAGCAAATCTTTATAAATTTGACATTGGGATGCAAGAATGAGGTTTAACCATTTTTTCATCATTGCAAGATGGATTTTTTTTAAATTTCCAAGACTGTTTACAGTCCAAGATGTGTCCTATATAGAAGCATGGGCCCAGTACCTTTAGTACAAAAAATTGCATTTTCTGTACAGAAGCCATGTTTCTTGAACACACAAAAACCCAAACAGAATTTCCTGTGCATAAGTCTTTTTTCTGCACAGAAAAATTGTGTCTTGTGTTTTCTGCACATAAAAAGTTGTTTAAATGTATTGTTGAAGGCTTTCATGGCCGGAATCACTGGGTTGTTGTAGGTTTTTCAGGCTGTAAGGCCATGTTCTAGAAGCATTCTGTCCTAGGACATACAGCCCAAAAAACCTACAACAACCCTAAAGCTGTTTTGTATGCAAAAAGCCCATGTGTATTTTCCACCCAGCATGAGGCTTGTAAACCACACTGGAAGCTCCTTAGCCATGCATGAAGAAGCATAATAATGTATGACATCATCATAAACTCACTGCAAACCAATCTTCAAGTTACACTGAAGCAGTAGTTTATGAAAATTGTCACATCCCATTTTACAGCTGCTCAATGCTCATGCAACCAGTCTTCCAAAGTGATTGCAGCCATGTGGCAATCTTATATTGCTTCTGTAGTTACTTTGGGACCGGTGATTTGTATTGTGGATATGTTGAGGGTTGTCCCTCTCTTTGCTGCTGTTGCCTGCTTCCAATTTGCTGCCATTGTTATTTCTGGTAGGAAGGCAGAGAAGTCTAGCTGCAAAGCCAAAAGTTTCTCCCTTCTCCCTGATTGCTTCTTTAAAAAATAAAATAAAATCAAGGAACTGCCCAGCTCTGGAGCTGCAAAAAGCCACTGATATACATTTCCACTCTTAGTTAAACATTTCCTTTTTTTGCAAGGCAAAACCTCCCACTCATGCATGTTTTTGTGTCACTAAAAAAAGGTTTCAAAGTCCGATCTGCATCTCCACCTTGGAAAATAAATACAATAGAGGAAAGCCTTTTAATTATGACTGCTGATTTATTTTTAATAATAACAACCATAATCATAATAATAACTTTATTTTTATACCCTGCCACCATCCCCTCAAAGGTGGCTTACAAGTGGGACGAAGCCCAGAGCATACAACAAAATTCACCAAATAAAATATTAATATTTTAAATGTTCATATGGATGATGCTTCAGTACTTTGAAAACCCAAATGTAGAACTCACATGGGAAAAAAGAAGGGGGGGGGGTATATATGAAGAAAAGAAATGAACTGGGGGGAGTTTCATCCCTCCAGCTATGGGAACCTAAATATACTTTGGATTCTCCAAATGATGTTAATAAGGCTTGGTGCACTAAGAAAAGGGGCTAGGCACATCTCAGTTCACATCTCAGATGGTAGCACTGCTGCAGCTTATGGGTGCTTGCAGGTCATTCTATCAGAAGACATAGAGGTGGACACTATCAGGAAAGAAATCTGTTCTTAAAGATGTACCCGATTCTGATCTAACTATCCTCCTGACCAAGCTAGGTAGCCCAGAAGAATAAAATATGGACTCGTCATTCAACAATTCATTGACTGTGTCAGGAGCCCCCGGTGGCACAGTGGGTTAAACCCCTGTGCCGGCAGGACTGAAGACCGACAGGGAAGGGGAGCAGAGGTGGTTACTCTGTGGATGTGGACTGTATATTCACAGGGGACTTTTGTGCCATTGTTAGAAACATTTGTGGTAGGCATGGAACAGAGAATTACACTTCCAAAGGCTTCCAGGGAGGAATAGTTCTCCTGTTAAATGTTATTTAAATCCTATCCTCTTAATTTAAGTTGCATTTAAAAAATAGAAACAATTTTCTGGTTCCTTCCAATTTAGTCAAAGGGGCACCAATGGTCCCTGGAAATAGAAATGGGAGTGGTGGCAGAACTAGGACCTTCTGTTAGGACCCCTCTCCTCCATTTGTTATAGTTATGATGTTTACAGCCCTACATGGGTTGGGTTTGGACTATCTAAGACTGTATCCCTCCCCCCGCCCCCATTTAAGCCAAACTGAGTTATAAGATCTTCAAGTGAGGGCTTTTGCTTAGTCCAATTATCTTCAAAGGCAAAGTAGTGGGACCATGAGAGAGATTGTTTTGAGTCGTTGCTCCTAGATGGTAGAACTCCCTCCCTGCCCACTGTTTGCAGGCAAGTTTAGTCCTTTTATTTAGATAGGCATTTTAATCATATGGCAGAATATTGTTTAAATTGAACTACTCTGTTTATATTTTTATGTTTTAGATGTATTTAAAAGTTGTTTTTAAATGTGTTTTAAGAGAACTGACTTTAACTGATTGAACTTTTTGGATAGGACATTTTAAGCTAAATGTTTTATTTTAAACTTTGTAAACCATCTTGGGTGCCCTGGCAGGAGAAAAGAAGGATATAAATTAAGTGAATAAATAAATTTCTATTGAAGAATGGTCCTAAAATTTATAAGGCTGCATTAAGCAGTTTAGAATAGTATGTGTCTAAAGAAATGCTGGAGTTTATATTTAGTTAATTTGCTCAATTACAATTAATTCTCCAGCCAGATTGTCCACCTGGGGCATTTGGGAGTTGTAGTTGAAAATGTTTCCAACGTCTGAGAAATGCTAACTGTCACACTTCAGAATTATTTCCAACCTCTGAGAAATGCTAAGTGTCTTTGGTACCTGGGCTTTCCAGGAATTATTTAATTCCTATACTGGAAACAAAAAATAATTCTCCACTTAAATTTTAAAAAAGAACATGCATGAAGCTTTTTATCTTTAGTTGGGGGAGAAAAAGCAGAAGACAGCTTTATGAGTGGCAGTATCTCTAGATTCTCTTACTCCATTCCCAGCATGCATAGTGCTATCAGTGTAAGACAGCAGCTGGAACAAAATATTTCAAGGTATAAGTTTCAAGTACTTTGGCAGCAAAGGGAATACAAATATATTTTAATTAGAGACATGAATGTAGACAAACTCCTGCTGGCACAAATAATGAAAGGATTATAGGATTTTGTTCAGGCGGAAGGAATTGTAGCAACTGAAATAAATATTCAGCCTTTTAAAGTTGTTAAAATGTTGGCTGGTCTTTTCCTCACCTAAATCATACACATGTGGCTAAATCAAGAGTACGGTTCAGGGGCAGTGAAACGCATGTTGACAGAAATGGTCTGCAAATGAACTATAACCATGTTTAAATGAACACATTTACAAAACTCCGTGTGATTAGGAACCCAGCCAGTCCATATCTATGTGTCTGCATCTTCAAGTCACTTGTCAACTTATGGTGACCTCATGAATTTCATAAGGTTTTTTTAGGCAAGGAATATTCAGATGTGGTTTTGCAGTTTCCTCCCCTGAAATATAGCCTACAGCAGTGGTTCTCAACCTGAGGGTCCCCAGAGGTTTTGGCCTTCAACTACCAGAAATCCTACCAGCTGGTAAACTGGCTGGGATTTATGGGAGTTGTAGGCCAAAATACCTGGGGACCCACAGGTTGAGAACCACTGCTGTAGGCTATGTTTCAGGGGAGGAAACTGCAAAACCACATCTGAATATTCCTTATAGCAGTTCCACTGCCATGCTTTCATTCTACAGAAGTGTTGGTAATATGCAGTTTAGTGATGTATTTAAGAGTCCTTCATAGGGTAGTCAGAATGCAAACTGGAGAGGGTATTTCAGCAGGTGTTGCTTTTTACTTGGTTGCTTGAGAAGCAAGTGTTGCTGTAATTCCTTCTTCTACACAGACTCAAGATACCTCTCCAGTTGTTATTCTGGCAACTTGGTCTACTAGAGAGCTCTAATGCTGTAGTTGAGAGGAATAAATTAGAGATCTCACAGGAATTATCTTAGCATTCTGTAGAATGAAGTCATGACATTGGTATCAAACTAATGTACAGGGGTAGGAGCATGTCTTCCCATTGGTGGACCCTGGACTCCTATTGACTCTTCCAAAAGCCCTCTGAACAGGTAACCCCAATTGTTGAAAAGGGATTGTCCCCTAAATAATAATAATAATTTCTTTTGCTCCCAATTTAGGAAAAACCAAGGAAGTATGCTGCTGTGTTAATCTAAGTATGTCTATGAAACTCTCTCTATCCTTGAAACTCTTCTTTTTTCTTAGTATTAAGGAAACAAAACATGCCAAATTTTGTGTGCAATATCAAGAAAGAAAGTCATTTATTTTTTCGCAGTCGTCCCTGTTCTATCCAATTCCAGTTGTGTGATATGATCAGTGTTTAATTTCAAGTATTAGGAGGGTTTGAAGTGGCAGCATATATCCCAAAAGCAGGGACAGCTTTAGGGGGCATGAGAAATGAAACACATAGCTCTGAGGAATCTGATTCAACAGAGGCCCCTCAGGAACTCTAAATTAAATGTCCTCGCTATGAAACAAAGGAATTCTTTTATCTGCTCCAAATGCTGTTAAAGACTAGCTATTTGCCTTTTGGACACACTAACATTTCACTTCATATTAAGCCTGAACTAGAAAGTGATTACAGAAATAAAAATAAAGCCGAAGCAATTTTAACATTTAACACTTGCCTTGGAATCTGATGAAGTCCCTTCAGAACTCTGACAGACCATAAAACTGCATTGCTAAAAGTATTACACCATAAAAGCCTTTCTACTTGCTCTGAGAAATAATATTCTATAGTGGTGACTGTTCAGTCTGGCCAGTATCTATTAACTAAGGGAGGAGAAAGAATAATATGCCCTAGTTAAAGTGCTGTAGTGAAAATATTACACCAAAATGCACATACACACACTTGGTAGCACTGAATAGTTGGCCAACTTACTTTAGCTAAAGATTTAATAGAATTCAGGTATGTGAATGCTGTAATTAGCATTAGTCAGGGATATATATACATATATATATATATATATATATATATATATATATATATATTATATTCCTGTGTGAAAAATATAAATTATTGAGTGGGAAGATCATGAAATAAATAGGGAAAGAATTAGTATTGTGACATTTCTATGCCTCAGCCTACAAAATGATAAAATACTGCATATAGAAGCAAAAGTGTCATACGACATATCATCAATCGCTCCTAAAGCATTCTACCATGTCATGAGTTACCTACAACCTTTCCTAGGAATGATTTTTTTTTCGCATGCCAAACTTGGGTTTTAGACCTGTTATTTACAGGCATCCTTCATCTAACCCATAATCGAATAGAGTCAAGTCCAAGATCTAAGTACTGCAACAAATTCAGATGCCAACTCTTTCCCACTATGTTAGTGATATCACAGTATGTAATGGCATCATTTTATCAATGGCCTACTGGATTGGTCATCCTCCAATAATAAAACATATGTTATACACATAGATGGTCACACCATCACTCTATAGTATCTTTGATGAGACCCAAGAAAAATTCTGCTTCCCTTGTCGGGAATTCCAAAATCTGAAATACCTCTAAATTGTCCACATGGGAGACTGAGATAGTAACATATTTCTTTTTTATGGTTCAGTGAACACAAACTTTGTTTCATGTACAAAACTATTAAAAATACTATTATTAGCAGAGTAAATATATTGCTAAATGCATGTGAGATGGCATTCAAGGAGCAAGGGCATTAGTATCTAAAGTTTAAAGTAAT
Source organism: Anolis sagrei (assembly GCF_037176765.1). Taxonomy (NCBI): domain Eukaryota; kingdom Metazoa; phylum Chordata; class Lepidosauria; order Squamata; family Anolidae; genus Anolis; species Anolis sagrei. The sequence goes on from NC_090022.1 coordinate 241,885,916, forward strand.
CTTTATTAAGTAAGTAGTTGCTGATTCTGACCTAGCCTGACTACATCCTAGGAAATAAGAGAGAGGAAAAGTCCAGTGACAGAATAGAAACTGAGAAGAGGTCAGATAAGCCTGAGATTATCAGTCTATTGTCAGCTTCCTGATCCTTACCTACTAATTTTCCAACCACCACCTCTATGAAACATTGTTGCTTGTGCAAAGCAACAACAACAAAAAACCCACCAAGAAAATCCAACAAATGCTACATTCAGCAAAGAACAAGAGGGATCCTCTCACCTCTGCAGGAGTCTACCGTATTCCATGCAGCTGTGGACAAGTCTACATAGGGACCACCAAACGCAGCATTGCCCAAACAGAAATCAAGGAACATGAAAGGCACTGCAGACTACTTCAACCAGAGAAGTCAGCCATAGCAGAGCACCTGATGAACCAACCTGGACACAGCATATTATATGAGAACACAGAAATGCTGGACCACTCTCACAACCACCATGTCAGACTACACAGAAAAGCCATTGAAATCCACAAGCATGTGGACAATTTCAACAGAAAGGAAGAAACCATGAAAATGAACAGTATTAAAAAAACCTCAAAAATTACAACAGCAAAACAACAGATAGTAAACTATCAGACACACCAAATCACCTCTCAAAGAAAGATTCCCCCAGGCACTTCCAAGCTATGAAACATTGTTGCTTGTGCAAAGCAACAATGCTAATCAAGGTGGTCAGTTGAAACATTCACACCTAGCTCCAGCAGACAAAAGTCCTTTGTCCCACCCTGGTCTTTCCACAGATATATAAACCCATTTTCCTACTTCCAACAGACCTCACTATCTCTGAGGATGCTTGCCATAGATGCAGGCGAAACATCAGGAGAAAATGCCTCTAGAACATGGCCATATAGCCCGGAAAACCTACAACAACCCAGTCGTTCTGGCCTTGAAAGCCTTCGACAATACAAAAAAATCCAACAAAAATTATCTTTAGGACATGTGTAGATAGTATATAAGAAACATAAATTAATTTTGTATTTAGACTGAGGTCCCATCTCCAATATGCCTCATTGTGTATATGGAAGTGTTCCAAAACAATAAAAAATAAACAAATAAAAACATGGAATACTTCTGGTCCTAAAGGACACTCAACCTATAGCTTGAAAAGCTTTTGCCTGTCTAAGTAGGAAATACTAGGCTCGATGGATCAAATGTCTGACCCAATATATAGTAGCTGCTTTTGTTCCCATGTACTGTCAAATAGTATCCTTCTCTCTTTGTAGGCATGTCAGCCAGCCAATATTCAATAAGGGTATATATGACACCCCAAATGCCAATGTTAACAAATATGTTTGTGTTTATGATCCCTGAATGTTCTCTACTATTGAGCTCCAAGTCACCAAAATGAAAAAAAAGCACATGGGTGGTGGTGGTGGGGAGCTTTCTGTTTAAAGATACTATCTCTGTGGTACTAGCATGGATTAAACAGTGGTAGGTCATAAGAAGTCAGATGTTTCCAGTGTGCTTACTAGGCTTATGCGACCAATGAAAAAAAAGTTTCAGTACTCATTACAAAATTAGGGGGTGCTGGCCAGTCATTTCTAAAGTGTTTCTAAAATACTGTAAGTGTCAGTTTCATTACTATAATGAAATTAATGAATGAATAGTTATTATTTTGTTAAGTAATTAGTCAGGGGGGTTTCCGGGGCTCCTTTCTCACTTATTTTTAGAGTTATTGGGGTGAAATTTGCTGTAGTAATAGAGCATATTTACCACTATTACCCCCCCCCCCCAAGTTTCAGAAAGTTTCACTCATCTATTGATTTTTGGAGATTTTTTTAGGTTTTTACAAAAAAACTTTTTTAAAAACAAAGCAAACTGCAAGAGCTATGTTCTTAATTTTTTTTGCAATTACATAATATACCCAGGGCATAATTCCCCCAAGTTTCAGAAAGATTAGCACATCTCCTAATTTTGGGGAGATTTTTAAAAATTTTGTCAAAATAAATTTAATACTTTTTAGCAGCTATGGCTGGGTGGAATGGAATGGGGTAGGAGTTTGGGTGGGGTGGCAGACAAGACACATTCTCCAAAAAGGCTTGTGCCTGAGTGAAACAACTTGTGGGCTTTTTTGCTCAATGCTTACAGATAGCACCACAGTAGCCCTAGAAAATACTGCAAAGAAGTCTTGTGCCTGACTCAAACAACTTGTTGTGTGCTTTCTGGTTCAGTGTACACAGATAGCATTGCAGTAGCCCTAGAAAATGTGGCAAAGAAGGCTAGAGCCTGACTTAAACAACTTGTTGTGTGGTGGTTTTTGGCTCTCAATGTACAAAAATAGGTCAGAAGTGTAATTAGCAGCCCAGTAACCCTCTAAAATGCAGCAATAAGATAAAACAGTTGTAAGACAAAAGGCACTCACCCACCACAAAAAAAGAATAAGCAAAGTAAGCAAGCAATGCCCGCCAGTGCCTAGCCTACAGTGTGCAAAGCTTCTCGCTTCTTTCTCTGGTGCAGTGCAGAATCAAGTCAGCCTCAATCTCAGTTAAGCTAAAATTTAGTAAGCTAGTCTCCCTCCCTCCTTCCCTCCCTCCTTCCCTCCCTCCTTCCCTCCCTCCTTCCCTCCTTCCTTCCTTCCTTCTCTCTCCAATGCAGTGCCTCTTGTCTATAGTACTACCCTCCCTGTAGTACAAACTGAACCCAGTATGGAGCTCCTTTCTTTTCCCTGTCTGATTGCAAATGGAGGCTGCAGCGTGGTGCTCAGGAATTTAAAGAGCAATGACCATGGCTCTGCCTCTTCTCTCCACCGCTTAGCCCTGATTGGCTGAGAGGCACGACAAGTGTTTGGCTTCGCCACCCTGTAGTGCTTGGTTGCTCTGTGAATTAAAACTGTTAATATAACATGAAAAAATGCCAGGTAAAATTTTCAATTCTTACATTTTTGGCATGAGTGACACCCACACATTGGGTTGGATGCATGGATCTGACAAATTAGATCCGACTTATGATGGAGAATCCAAATTTTGCACAGCCCTAGTGTAGTACTACAATATCTATGTGGAAAAATGTGAGAATATCTTTCTCAGTGTTTTACTACCATGATTTATAATGAACAAATTTCAGTCTTAGCCACAATACTAGAATTGAATTGTGGAATGAAAATGACTCTCCTTTTTGTTTTTTGGTTTTTAGTTATCGATTTTCATACTCATGTGGAAAAAGCTCAAAGTGAACAGTAAATATTGGGTTGTGCGGTTATTGTACCTGAAAAATAAGAAAAATGTCCAATGCAAGCTCAGTCTTGTGACCTTCATAATTTATTTTAAAACTAAGAGTACATGATGCGCATGTCACACCAAGTTTAAGTAAGGAAGAAAATATCATTACACACCCTTTTCAAGTAACACTCTCATGCTGAGATTCCTCCCCCTTTCTAAGAAACGAAGAAGATTATCCAGGCCATTAGATCAGGAAATCCAATTTGTAATTCTCCATCTGTTATCAACATTAGTCCATTTACCGTGCTTATCTCGAATTCTGGATTACATACAACTCTGTATTCCCTGGTCATTGATGCCCACTATCAACAGTACAATATTCACCTCTGAGGATGCTTGCCATAGATGCAGGCGAAACGTCAGGAGAGAATGCCTCTAGACCATGGCAATATAGCCCGAAAAGCCTACAACAACCCACATGTATTTGTTGCTCTTTACTTACTTACTTAGGCGATCTCTCATTGTCCACGTAAGATTGTCCTCCAAGTGGGTATGTAGGTGACTGTCCTGGCAGTGGGTATGTAGGTGACTGTGGAGCCCTATTTTTGGACGGCATATTCTCCCTCAGTGAGGGCATCAGTTTCCAGGTGGAAGAAGGCAGTCCCGGTCAGAGTTGGCTTGACGCACCTTCCTCTTGGCACGTTTCTCTCTTTCGCTCTCTATTAGTGCCTCTTCAACTTCTACAGCACTGCTGGTCACAGCTGACCTCCAACTAGAGTGCTCAATGGCCAGGGCTTCCCGGTTCTTGGTGTCTATGCCACAGTTTTAAAGGTTGGCTTTGAGCCCATCTTTAAAACACTTTTCCTGTCCTCCAACATTCCGTTTTCCATTATTGAATTCGGAGTAAAGTAACTGCTTTGGGAGACAGTGATTGGGCATTCGGACAATGTGGCTGATCCAGCAGAGTTGATGGTGGAGGACAATCACTTCATTGCTGGTGGTCTTTGCATCTTTGCTTCTTCCAGCATGCTGGCATTTGTCTGCCTGTCTTCTCAATAGATTTGCAGGATTTTTCGGAGGCAACGCTGATGGAATCGTTCCAGGAGTTGCATGTGACATCTGTTGTTCTTTACCTTCAAAGAGTTTCCATTTTCTAGCCACTCTAAAGGGGTTTTCTTGGAAAGATTTGTTCAAAGAGGCTTTGTGTTTGACTTTTTCTGAAATTGAGAAAATGTGATTTGCCCAAGGTCATCTGATGGGTTTTCATGAAGGATGTTATATGGAGATGGTAGACAGTGACACCATGTAGAGGATTTCTGCAATACCTGTTGGTAACTTCAGGTTCAAAAGTGAATAGGCTGAAATATCTATTACTGTTATGTTTAGTAATTGTGCTCCTCAGATTCTCCAACATAACCAACTTGGCAATAACTCGTATCAATAGTGTCACAGACTGTAGCAAAGCTTTCCCAGTGGTTACTGAACTGAGCGGTAGGCTGTGCTAATATGATTTGAGCAGCTGCAGCATTTCCAGGCCATCTATGAAAGTACTATTAGAATAACATTTAGGTAGCAGGTTATGAGAATCTGTGTTTTTCGAATAACCACCTGGACTCATCTCAGGGATAAATAGCCTGGCATCGGGAAGCAATTAAAGAGGGGAAGTGGACCTGAGCCATTTTGGCTTCTTTCATCATGGAGTAAATATAAGATCAAAGGTTGGGGAACATACAGAGGTCCATTGAATGTGGACTTTGGTGAAACAAAGAACTGGTTGAATATCTGGACAAGGTGAAATAGAGGATTAAAATCTTGATTGTATGATGTTTCAAGATGGTATTGCTATTTCTCTAAAAAAAAAAAAAGCATGATGGAAAAATCTGTTTGCATTAATGTGGTTCATTATAAGCAGTTCCGCTGGGTTCTCCTCCACCCCCTTCCCTGAAAAGGATGATGAGTCACATAACCAAACATTAATGTCCTTAGGCTGCTCCAGAGCTGCATTCAAGAATATCTTTTATGGATTTCATAAAATGTTTGTGTTGCATTTTTATATCTTTTTGCTAATGGCTCTCTTGACCCATTGAGTTGTGCAGAAAACAACTGTAATATCTGACACTGTAATTTCCTGTTCTGGAACAGGAACAAATACATATATCAGGACTCTTGTCTGAAAGCCTTTGACACATAAAATCAAGAGTGCCCAGCTGCTCCGGTCAGCTCTTTTCATTTGCTTTAAAAATGTGCCTCATTTCTACAATAATAGCTTTTATTTTTGGAAGACACAAGCAGCTAAGAGCTTTCTTCATATGAGGAATACACAGTACATCTTAATTAAGGTATACATCTCATAGAGATACTCACTACTCTTGACTGTGATTGCACCATTAAGATTAGAAATGGAAAAAAAATATGGGGGAGATTTTCAAAGCAAAAGTTAATCTGTTGAGTTTACACTTTCCCTTTCTCATTTTTATTTCTGTTCCATGGTACTGATTGAGCACAAAATCTAAGAAACATAAGAAAGTGCCTTTTTATAAGCCTTGGTAGCCTCAAAGGAATTGTTTTACTTTTGCAGCCTGGCAGAGGAAACAACTTCAAAAATAAAAACCGTGCTTGATAGTTGCAGAAAGATGGAGTCATCTAGCAACAAACATCAGATGCAGTATTGCCACACAGTTTCAAACTCCCTTTTAGGAGAATATTGGTTACAACATGAGTATTTCAAGAAAGGGTTTTTTTGGTCGTCCCCCCCACCACATTTGCTCAAAAAGTGTGGAGAGTATATGAGAATCTGTGTGATGTTTGCTGAATATTTTCTGGGAATGGCTGTGGGGCATTGTTTATGGGAAGAAACAGGACAGTTTGGTGATTGATTCTTTTATAGACCCATCCTCTGGAGCCTGCATGCAACAGAGACTGCAGTTTCTAGTAATATAATAATACTTGTAGGTTCCTATGAGAGAGCCTGTTTCATATCTCAACAGTGCATGAAATCGGAGCTGGGTAGAGCAGACAAGTGCCTGCTTTACAGAGGCCTCCATTGAGGCATTAGGTATCCGCATTTGCCAGTAGACAGCAGTTGTAGTCGAGTCAGAGACAGACACTGACAGATTTAGCACATCTTGTGCTGATTGTAAATGTTGCCCAGGGAGCACAGGCACAGGCTTGCAGTGTGAAGAAGAGCATGCCAGAATGTGGCATGGGATTCGGCATATAAGCCGCACCTGTGCTGCCAAATGGTGTGGGGCTTGGCAGCCATTTCCTTCTGCGGAGCCTCCTGGCAAATAGATTCTCAAGGTCACCCTCCTGTTTCTGCCCCACCAGCAATGCAGCTCTGTATCATTCAAATACAAAGACTCCCTTTCTCCCATTATGAGAGCAATTAGGCAGCTCACGTAAACCCTGGTGCCCGGAGGCATTCTCAGATTTAATTGTCTAGGTTGTAAATAAATGCAATGTGACCAGGAAAGAAATCACCATTACATTGATCACTCAGGTGGAATGTTTATTGATTCCAGGTTTTGGATCAGAGGTGTTCTATAATTGTTTTGCTCTCTGACTTGCTTTCAATCACCCAAAATTAATGGGGAGAGAAGTGAACCTATGTATTTCTTTTCATGGTCAATGAGACAGCTCTGGTTTTTATATGCCTACTTAGTGACATGATAGCTTGTTGGTAGTGCAGCTGCTTCTTGGTATGGAAGAACTCTCCAAACCAGCTTTCGGAGAATTTGTGGCCATTTCACCCAGTATAATAAAGTCATCCAGGGTGACTAAGTTGGATTTGCCAAAAATGTTGTAGCTGTAAGGAGAACTTTCAGAAATGGGGATTGTTTTCTCACATGCTCTTCTGAAAGAAAATATGGGAGAAGCATTAGACATTTTCTCTCATCCTTCTAAGTAGATTTTCATACTGCTCCCTTATAAAATGATCCCACGAACATCATGCAGCCTCTCACAGGTTGCCCCTGAGGAAATGCAGTCCTTCTCAGAAAAAAACCTCAATTTTTGCTGTAGGCCAGTATTGATGGTTATAACCAGCAATAGTTCTCTGAGGTGCACTTAGGGCACTTTTTGATGAAACTGGTTTTGCAGAAGGGATGAAACATGGAATCTTATTTGGAATTTATGTTCTGCACCACTGGACTACCACTTCTCACTAAGCTGTGGCAAAGAATATAATACACTACCACCATCATGTTTCTGTAGAAGAACATCAAAACTTTATATGGAGCACTGTGACACAATGATTCAAAGAGGCATTTCTTTCATTGACTTCCTCAGGGCATTTCTTTCACAGCGAAGTCATCATTTGAGACTGTAGAGTTTTAATACTGGGGTTGAAGGATATCACTGACAAAGAACAGAAATTGATACAACTCAGCCCTCAGACACCACAATTTGCTCCCTTAGAGATCTTGCTGGCCATTCAGATTCATCAGTGTAAGAGTGAGATGGATGCATTTTTCAATCTAAAGCAGTGTACTAGAGAATGTGTATCTTGTTCTTGAGAAGAATAGGTGTGACTCACCTCTAAAACTCTTGCATCTGATTTTAGCTCAAAAATCCAATTGTCAAGAAGCCAGATGTGGAAAAGTCTGGTTCTATTTGCTACTGTCTGCCCAATTCTTGACAGTATGAGGAGGCGGTGTGACATTGCAGCAAGGTTGGGTATGTGTGTGAAATTGGTCCTTGGTTCTGCCCTTTGTACAGAAGTTGTGAGGATATATTCTTTGTGGTATAACATTGCCTGAAGTTTCAACAGACTTTTAGTAACTACTAGAAAAATGATGAATTTTTTTTTCATAATATTCTAAGACAGACAGGAAGGATGAGGCTATTTTAAAGGTACTTGTGGACTTCTGATTTGTGTTACTGGCAGCTGGCTCTCTTATCAAAGATTTCCACTATGTTTTCCCTTGTGAGCTGATAGACCATTTTGAGTTCCTTGGAAGAAAAGTAGAATATGAATTATATAAATAAAATAAAATATTAGGTGCTAAATATTTTAGGAACTATCTCAACTTTAAATGAAAGGAGGGGAGGGAATCACAGCTGATACTATCCAGAGAATCATTAAGGAGTATTTTTTTTCTTTCAAAGACATTCAGCAAAATGCTGTTACTCTCTTGCTATACCGAATACATCTGTGAGTTGCTGTCTTTGGATTGTCTCTAAAATAGACAAGAGTACTTTGTTTTTGAAGTTTCTTTTTCAAACATCTGGTGTTTTCAAAATATTTCTGGAGGCACATTATTTTTTTTCATATACCAAGAGCCAAAAGTATGAGAGATGTTTCCCATCATAGCGTTTTCCTGGGAAGACCCATGCTGGGCAAAATTGCATATGGAGACAAAATAGCACTGGTATTTTTTTAAATATGCAGAGCCTGAAGTTACAATACATGCTGTTTTGGCCCACAAAGGGATCATGTAACCATCATTACTTTCTGTTTGAGTAGCAGAACTATAGCATTAAGGCAGGCACAGCATTGATGTTGACTGTGCTTACATTGCCTATCTGTCAAGGCAAATCTTCATGTCCAAGGGAAAAAAAATACTATGACAGTTTCTTCTTGGAAACCATTTTACAGATCCAGGTGTTTCTAGTTTTCCCTAGTGTGGCCTCAGGATGTTTTTTTATTAATCAAAACCATGTCTTTATGTTAACTAGCCGGCTGTACAGTACAAGAACATTCTCTCCTGAGTGTGCTTCCATTAATTTAGCTTGTGTCTGATAGAATGGCATGGTCATTAGGTTAGGGGTCTGCTCTCCTTAGTATTGATAAATGTAAATGGCTGACATTTTTCTGGAATGTTGCCACCATTTAGCAACATTATGCACTTTGCATGAGGAACAATTATAAAAAAATATAGGTAAAGGTGTCATGAAATATCAACACATACTCTTCTGATCTGAATAGGAGATAAGACATGCAGAATGGGAGGAAGGTTATAACTGAAACTATCATGAATGGATCAGTTAACTTGCTACCTTATCACACTGGCATTTTTGGCCCGTTTTTTCCTCTTCTGGACGGGGCCTGTCAAGTGGATAACAGGGAATACTGAATTGTCTTTTAATCTGGATTTATTGTGATTTTATGAAAAGTTACTGTGAGGAATTATTTGTTTCCTAATGTGCTTTAATCTCTCCAAAGCCTCTAAAGTTTTATCATAACAGTTAAGAGACCAAGTTGGAGCTCCCGGTGGCACAATGGGTTAAACTCTTATGTCAGCAGGACTGCTGACCAAAAGATCAGCAGTTTGAATCTGGGGAATGGGGTGAGCTCCCATCTGTTAGCTCCAGCTTCTCATGCAGGGACATAAGAGAAGCCTCCCACAGGATGGCAAAACATCTGGGTGTCCCCTGGGCAATGTCCTTGCAGATGGCCAATTCTCTCACAACAGAAGTGACTTGCAGTTTCTCAAGTCGCTCCTCTCACTGAAAAAAAGGGAGAGTCAAGTTAGGAACTAGGGAGCCCTTAGTTTCTATCTTTTGTGAAAGGTACCAAAGGACATATGTTTTGTATACCAGAAGTCCCAGATTGTATTATTGCTTCAAATCAGTTACCAAGTGATATAATACATTTCTGCATGAGAAAAAAATCTAACATTTCATAACTCAGCTAGCTAGCAACTGTTAATGTAAGATTAGTGTAATGTGAATGTTTAAATGTATTTTTGTGTAATGCCTGTAAATGTAACCTGATTGCATTAGCAGAGAGTGTATTGACTCTGAAAGGGTTAATCAGTCAAGCCTCTAATGAACTGTGAAGTTGTGACCCTGAATGTGCCTGGAACGCATAGGGAGGATCCAGAGATAAGATTTTGTTTGTCCTTCTTACTTCGGTGTTTTTATCTTGTTTCTCTTCTTTTTGGTTGCGTGTCAATACAATATTTGCTCTACTCAGTTAAGCTATACGTTTGCTTTTACTGATGTCTCAATCTGTTCATTCCGCTAAGTTTCAAAGCTTCTGTCGCACTCTGACAGCAACTTCTGGTAACAGTAGACTGGGCTAGATGGACAAACATCAATAACAACAAATAAGATCTTCTATAAGGAAGTTTCTTATGTTCACTTTTCTTAAGAGCTCATGTTCAGTGCTTTCCAATAGACGACTACTCAGATGTAAACCCCATGGAGTTCAGTGGCACTTATTTGCAGAATAAGTCTTCAGTTGTGCTCAAGTGGCTTTAACCTGTAGCGCTCAAATTTGGTCTTCCAGCAGCAAAATGATAATAATGACAATAAGCTGAGATCTGACCTGTTTTCCCCTTCCATTCTATTCATAAGTGAACAGAATGAAAAAGATGCCTTCCTATTGCCCTTATTGCCTTTGTATTGTTTCAATGGAAAAAATAACATCAAAGAGACAAATGGTGGCAAATTAAAGACCAAAAATGTTTCTTCTGACAGCTTAATGATCTATGTATAACCATGATCCATGGCTATTTAATGGTCCCCATAGCTTCTTTTGGTGGCTTGCACTAAACAGGATTTATGTCAAGAATGAACCTTTTTAAAAGATCAATGATGTGGAGACCCGCATTAGATAAAATTAGATAGCATGGTGCCCATTCTAAATATGATATGTTTCTCTGCTTCCCATTTTTTAAAAGTTTTTTCGTTTCCTGGAACTCAATGGGAACTGTTGCAGATAAAGGCCAAACCGATGCAGTCTCTGCTTTGGGATCTAAGGACAGTAGATCCTTAGCTTAGGAAGCATAAACCTAGGGTGTTTGAGATATTCACACCTCTGGTAAACACCCTCCTTAAAAAAACTAGCACAAGAGAAAAGAAAATATGCAAGACGTGATGTTATGGCTTTTTGACAAAGGTACCACTGACTGAAATTCAATTTGGGAAAAGTAGGTCTGTTGATGGGAAATAAAGATGTTCTAAATAAAGAACAGCCACTGGCACTGGACCTCTCAGATGATCATGCCCCCTTATTCTTCAGTTAAGTCTTGGTACTGTAGGTGATAAACAGTCACCATTCAGGAATGCCTGCATTAGACAACTTCTGCAGCCAGGCCAAAGGACTAATGAAGGAGGACACTTCAACTTTCTATTCCTCAGACTTTTGATAGTTTTCCTGGGCTGACTTATGATTTAATCTCAGCCTTATGAAACCTTATAAAACCATCTCTTCAAGGTCAAAACAAGACATTCTGCTGTACAAGGCAAATGGCTCCTCTCACCCTTTCCAAATACCCCAAAATGCCACCTAAAGCCAAAAAGATGACTAGCCAGAGAGCAGGCAAAATGATCTGAGTGGTTTCAAATCAAGGAGGGTTTATTGAAAATGCAGGATTATAGGGGGTAAAGATAGTTTGAAAACTATGGTGCTGATTAAGGACTTCATCCCACAGTGCCTCTTCAAGTATTTCTATACACTTAAAACATGGAACCCCATGGAGCCCATCAGACGATGCAAGATCATTCTATGGGTTCCCTGTAAGGGCCTGTTTCTTGAGTGTGTAGAAGCACAAGGATTTTAAAGATGCTTGGGAATCGACTCCAGATGGTTCCCTGTGCACAGAGACAGTTTCAAATGGCAAAATTCAAGTGTGATGGGAATTGTTTTCTTTTCCTGTGTTCCAGTGAAGACCTGGCTGTTCGAACAAGCATTTGATTTAACAGTGTAATTGAACATAGGAATACGGAATAATGGATGATGAGACTGGATTCTGATTTTACTGTTGAGGCGCTAATGATTGTTATACTGATGTTTAATGATTTATATTACAATTGTTTTTAATTGCCTGTACTTGTCTCGTGATGTTTTGTATCGATGTTGTTCACTGCTTTGAGTCACCTGGGGGGTGAGAAAAGTGGTATATAAATAAAGTAAATAAATAAATTCTTTGTTTTGTGACTTTTCCTGTGGGTGGTCCTTAAATGCGCCTCAAAGATACAGTACTCGCCATAACTGTAAGGATGCAAACAGAATGGTAAATGATTATATTAATTTTCTTTTTCATTAAGATGTGTTAGAGGAGGAACAAACCGGGTACATCCTGTTATTTTTTGAGGACAGGCTTCCTGAAATAGCCTTGCTTACATGAATACAGTGTTGCAATTGTGGTTTGGTTATTTTCCCAGTTCAGGTCTCTTAAAAGTTCATCCTGCCCCTGCCCGAAGTCCAAGGGATGCCAAAACATTTTTCTGCCTGAGACAACCTCCTCACCCAAGCTTAAATGGGAGAGGACCAAATGGTGTCTCCAGTCATACCTTCATCAGGTGTGGGCAGAGGAGTGCTTGTCACTTGGATTTCTTCATATATATCACCAAATGACCAACCCTCTTTAAGAATGTCATTAAAGCCTGGATGAGATAATCACATTTCTTCTTACAAGTAACGAAGCTTGGATGTGGACATGCGATTCTACTCTTGAGTTCTCAAAATTATTTTGTAAAAGTGGATTCTAGCTATTAAGCATTTCAATCAGAGGATCCCCCAGTGGCGCAATGGGTAAAACCCTTGTGCTGGCAGGACTGAAGTCTGACAAGTCAGAGATTCGAATCCAGGGAGAGCACGGATGAGCTCCCTCTGTCAGTTCCAGTTTCCCATAGAATCATAGAATCAAAGAGTTGGAAGAGACCTCATGGGCCATCCAGTCCAACCCCCTGCCAAGAAGCAGGAATATTGCATTCAAATCACCCCTGACAGATGGCCATCCAGCCTCTGTTTAAAAGCTTCCAAAGAAGGAGCCTCCACCACACTACGGAGCAGAGAGTTCCACTACTGAATAGCTCTCACAGTCAGGAAGTTCTTCCTCATGTTCAGATGGAATCTCCTTTCTTGTAGTTTGAAGCCATTGTTTAGTGTCTTAGTCTCCAGGGAAGCAGAAAACAAGCTTGCTCCCTCATCCCTGTGGCTTCCTTTCACATATTTATACATGGCTATCATATCTCCTCTCAGCCTCTTCTTCTTCAGGCTAAACATGTCCAGCTCCTTAAGCCGCTCCTCATAGGGCTTGTTCTCCAGACCTTTGATCATTTTAGTCTCCCTCCTCTGGACACATTTCAGCTTGTCAATATCTCTCTTGAATTGTGGTGCCCAGATTGGACACAATATTCCAGATGTGGTCTAACCAAAGCAGAATAGAGGGGTAGCATTACTTCCCTAGATCTAGACACTATGCTCCTATTGATGCAGACCAAAATCCCATTGGCTTTTTTTGCCGCCACATCACATTGTTGTGGGCACATGAGGAAAGCCTCCCACAAGGATGGTAAAACATCAAAACATCTGGGTGTCCCCTGATGCAGTTTCTCAAGTTGCTCCTGACAAAACAAACAAACAACAACAACAACAACAATCAGTATAGCTATAGAGTGGTTGGAAGATAATTTAACAGGCCTGACAAAAAGGAGAGTTTTAGTAAAGCTTTAGCTGCTGTGTTTTTTTTTAAGTCTTTAACCCCCCCCCCCCCCAAAAAAAGCTTTAAACTGATACATCTGTTTAAAACACTTGAGATGGGAAGGACCATGGGGAGCACAAAAAGGCAAGGCAGCCAGTGTTTGTAAACACTGTTTATTTTCTTTGAGTCACTTTTTGCTTGTTTATTATTGGCTTGACTTTCAGAATTCTAGCCAGGGCCTAAATAGCTGATGGGGGAGAAATTGTTTAGAAATAATAGAGGATAAACTACAATCTCTGGACCCAGTTGAAACCTACAGGGGCTGACGTTGTGTGCCGCTAAATATTCTTGTTAAGCAGGGTGTTTGTTTTCACAAAGTAAAGACTGAGTTCTATTCCTTTTTGTGGCCATATGTTTTAAGTATCGAGTGTAAAGAAGACCTGAAGGTAGGCAAGAAGAAAGAAGCAGCCTGAAGCAGAATGGCTGAATCCTTCCCTAATCTTCTTATCTACTCTGCACATTTGTTAGTGATTTGCTTTACTAGTAAGTGCCACTTAACTGGCTACTAATCCACTTTTCTGCATTGGCAGGGATATGCAGAGGAAACAATCAAACAGCTGGTCCTCTTAATGAAGCTTCAAGATGAAAAATGTTTTTAAAAACTTCCTCATGAGTAAATAGTTTAGAATTTGATATGCCCATGGTACTCTGTATTAAATCATGTGGAAAAATATGAAATGGAAGCTAAGAATTCCTGCATCCATTTATTTCTAAACCAGCCATCAGAAGAGACATTTGGTATATCTATACTTTAGAATTAGTGCAATTAGACACCATGTTAACTGCCATTGCTCAGTGCTATGGAATCTTGAAGTTTGTAGCTTACTGAGGCACCAGCATTTCTTTGGAAGATAAGGCAAAAACTTGTAAAACTACAACTGTCATGATTTCACAGCATTAAGTCATTGCAGTTAAAGTAGTGTCAAACTGCTAAATCTGGGACCTCATCATATGTGCCGCTAGGACTGCCACTAATCGTTATGAATCTGGTGGTGCCCAGTGGAGGGCATGGAGAACCCACCATTCCACACCTCACATCAACCATCTTAACCCAGGCCCCATCCCACGGGGGAAGAGTCTACCATCCAGTTTCTCCCCACTGGTCCCAATGCAGCACGGAAAGCCTCTTCTGTTGCTGCAGGTGCAGAATAAACCGGTTCCTTTTCAGTATTGTGATGTAGCTCTGATGGAAGTAGATGAACAATGTGGTATGGGAGCCGATTGGCTCCATCACAAAACTGAAGAGGAACCATTGTATGCTGCCAATTTTTACCCCTTCTGAGGAGGTTGCTTGTCATATGGACCAGAGGGGAGGAACATGTGATCCTAGAGGAGTTGTTGAAAAGCAAATTGTATCAAAACTCACTGTTATGGTTGCCAGGGGAAAACAAAAATGTTTCTTTACCTTTTCCAAAATGCTTGGGACAGAAGTGTTTTAGATTATTTCAGATTTCAGAATACCTGTATGAGATATCTTGAAGATGATATCCAAAGCTAAACACATCAATGTATGCTTCATATAGATCCTATACACAGAGCTTGAAGATAATTTAAAACAATATTTGTAATAATTTATGCACAAAAAAGTTTGTGAACAGTCAGAAAGCAAAGATGTCACCATCTCGGCCACTTGTGAATGATTTTGGAAGTCTAAACAAGGGATGCTCAACCTGGAACTGCCAGGAAGAGCCACTGGGGCTAATGTGACAAGCAACATCTGCAGAAATTCCCCTTTCCTGCCTGATTTTTCATTTGGCAGCCTTACACCAGCATAGCCGATCTTGAAGGATATTGTAGTCAAACTGCCTGTGTGAGTAAATCCACCAAGCATAGCTTTATCTTGAGAAAGTAAATGTGACAGTGACTGATGAGGTCTTAGTGACCTATCTGGTCAAATAAAGGACTAGATATCTGCAGTGCTTTGTGAAAAGTAGTCAAGAGTTGTTTTTGAGACTTCTTCCATCTTTGCTTAATTACTACTTTCCACTTTTAGATAGGTCAGACCTTGCCATATTGATTTATGTTGCTGTAACTTCTAGACTTCATTACAGCAATATGTTCAATGTGGGCTAATTTTGAAGATGTTTCAGAAGCTTCAAATCTTACAAAATGCTGTTGCTTTATGCCTTCTAATAAGTCCTTGGTGATGGACACCTATTCATGTGGTTTTCTGTCAACTTTACTGCTTGTCAAATTTGCTTTTGACAAGCCTGGAAAACTCACAGCAACCCAAATTTGCTTTTGAGTCCAATTCAAAATACTCATTTTAAACTTCATTGCTTTTTATAGCCTTGAAATCTGAATCTCAAGTACTATTTTCCCGGCATGTGTCAGTTTGCTAGTCATAGTTAAAGACAGACATTCTGTTATGTTTACACTAACAACTTTATATTTATTACATTTGGGGGAAAGAAGGGTGTTTGTTAGATCTAATTTAATTCTGAATAACCATTTAAATTTGTTACTTTACTAAAAACCTAACTAGACTGCAGATGAAAAACCCCATCCACAATTTTACCTTGCCCACAATGTGCCTGTTTTGAACTCGGACAGGAAAGAAATATCTCCAATGCCCAAATCCTATGCCTTGAAAACTTGAAAGGCTTTTACAGCATTTGAGTTATTTTCAGTAATCCTGGCTGTGACATTGCTGTGCATCTTGAACAGTGCCTTTGCAAGGATGTTATATGTGAGTCCAACTTTACATTTCAGAGAAGCTGAAATGTCCAAATGCATCCTTACTCTCAAGGAACTCTTCTAGTCCTCAGTGTAGCAATTTACATTTGTTGCAGCATTCCCTCTCTCTTGGTTTTCTGTGCATATTGGCTGGCTCTAGTCTGTTCAATTTTGTTTCTCAGAGTCTTGAATCACATGAGGGATTGTTTCTTGTAGGAAAATATCCAACACAATTCATAAAGGCATATTTTTGAACAAGCTACTGAGTCAGTGACATTAAGCCATTGAAAAAGTGACTTGCAGCTCTTGAGGAGGCCAAGGGTCTTCTTTTGGCAGCCTACACTCTTTCTTCAAAGACACCAAAAGTTTGGCTCTAGTCTGAATGGAATTGAAAAACACAATACACAGCCAGTCTTTTAAGGGATGCTATGTCCAAAAGCCTGATCTGTCCAAAGGTAGTTAGATAAAGGACACAATGGGAGGATTAACAGCTGGTTAAGCCTTTATTATGAACTTCAGAGTTGTACACAATGCAGAATGCAGTTCAAACATAAAATGTTGAATTGACAGTAAGAAGTCAAAATGGATCCTGACTCATCAAAAGAAAACTACAAACAGGAAGCAAAACAATGCACCTTATGGAAGAGAATTTTTGAAGGGAAGCTACTTAAGTTGTGGATGTGTCTGGCCCAAAAACATTTTTTTCCAAAATTCTAACACAGTCTGTTGCCTGTAGCTTGGCAACAGGAGGAAGAAACCATTGTGTTCAAAGTCAGAACATATGGGATTCATACTACTTTTTCTCACTGCAAGGCATGGGCCCCTAAAATGCTGAGATGCTCACAGAAATATGTACCACATACTTAAATGAAGCTTTGTCTTTGTTTATATATTAGTATAGTCTCTGAATATATAAAGCAACAAGGTAGTGAAACTCTGCATATTGAAATACAAGATTAGCACCAGTGATGAAGGAAGGAATGCTGGAAAGGAGCCTCAAGGAATGAGCATCCAACAAAGCAAATCCAAAGTGGATCTTGGAGCTATGTAGCTCTGTGTTTTCCATTCAATGTCCTAAACTTAAAGAGTATGTAGTAGACTTGTGCATGGATTTGTTTTGGTTATTTGCCTTTGGCTTCATCGGCTTGTTTGCCCTGGCTGGATGGTTGTACTGATAAGAGCACAACCGCAATGGTTTTTTCGCCTGAAACGACCCATGTGGCTATCGAGCACGGCTATTTCTTTTTCTACCACATGCTTGCATGGGATTTCCTTGTGAGCCCTGGTTGTTGGGTCAATAAGAGTAGAAAAACACAGTCTTACTCAAGCTGTGTCTATTTCATGGAGCAAATGCCTCTATTGCTCAGCTGCGTCCTGGCTCTGAGAGGTGCTGCTTCAGTCTGATTGCCTTGCCTATTTTGCCATGCCTTGCCGCTCAGTCGCTGCTCTGCTTTTGCTTTATTCTTGGCTTGCCTTGGCGTCTAGCATTGAATCTTTTTATTTTCCTTTATTTTCTTGATTCTTTTTATTTAGTGGAACTGGGAGTTGGAAAGTGCGGGTGGGTGGGTGCGCATGTTTGGAGACTTTGGGAGAAAAGAAAGAACATCTCTTTTTGTGCTTTTCTTTAAAAATATTAGGGTTGATCTGAAACTTGAGTCAGCCTTCAGCTTCTTCCCTTCTCTCTTCTCCTTATATATATTTCCTTCTCCCTCCCCTCCTTCAGAAAAAAAACTTTTAAAAGATGATGATGATGATTATTAATAATAATAATTCCAGCAAACAGCAAAGCCTCATTCTCAGAAAATTACCTGTCTCAGGGATCAAGCCAGTCAGAAGTGATGGTATGTTACTATGGCTGACAGCCTTTGTGGCATGGGCTGGTGGGCCAGTCAGACTGCTGGAGGGGGGGAGAGGCTATGGCATCCCTCTCCTTCCCTCAGAAAGCAACCACATCATCCTGGTGGTTTCCTCCACCCCTCCCTCTTTGTGAAGCAGGGTGGTGGCCAGCTAACCAACTACTCAGTCTCCAAGAGATCCCTCAGCTGCCTTAGGGATCTCTTCCCTCCTTTCCTTCTTTAGGATAGTGATTGGCTCTGTGTGGGGTGGGGTGACCATCCGGGCCAAGACATGCTGGCAGCAGGCACCCAGTCCGGCTCACTGCATCCCATCACCTTTCCGTTGTTTGGTGGTTATGGTTAACTTAAGGGGTGGGTGCAAGCAAGCAGTCTGCCAGCCACATCCAGCCACTGACAGCAGCTCTTCTCATGTTCTCCAGTTGACAGCTACCTGCCGGAGCCTGTCTAACCTGAAGTCATCCTTCTCCCCTTGTCCCTGAGCCCCTCCATTGCCCTTTTTGGGGGCAGTCACCACCTTGCCTTAATCAGTGAAACTGATTATGACCTGCTTTGAAATGCTAAGACTTAAAATAAAATAATATGCTCCAAAAACATTGTTTGTTTTTCCAGACATGGCTAGATTTTCCACAATACATTTTTGAAATGTTTTTCCCTATTGGATCATACAGGAGTGTTTTTGTAATAAGAGGACATGCTGCTTGCTTCTTGCGGATGGTGGGCTTCTGGCATCTTCCAATATGTTGTGAGAAATGCAAATTGCAAAAGCTTTGGGAGAAGTTGCTTTTTTTTATTAGTAAAGAAAGTGGTTTGGCTGTGTGATGTGGAAGTGCACATTTGATATTTGGCAGGAAGGAATGGTGCCTTGCTGCTGCTCCTGGAGAAGTTACAGGGCAGGGCCACTGAGGGATACCTTTTTGGAAATTTTAAAAAGAGAGATTATATCTAGAAAGAAAAAAAATCCTAAAAATCAGGGGATGACCCAAATGTTATGAAACTTGGTGGGCCAACAGTGTTAGATGTGTCCTCCAAGTGTGGCGATTTCCATCCCGATAGCCCTGAAAATTATGGGAAGGGGAGCTTGTGAAGCCCCCCAACCCACAATTGGCGCCAATGGGACTGATATAACCACATTTTTTTCTGGCTGTGAACCAAAAATGGCTGTTTGGCCACCTGCCTGTTTTCAGGAGGTGCACAACCCCCCCCCCCCCAAAAAAAAACTTGGGTGGCTGAAATGGATCAAGGTTCAACCGAAATGAACAAGCCTAGTGTATACAGTGATTGGTCCCTAGAGGAGTTATATCTCTTGCTGAAACCTCATTATGACCATGGCTAGACACACTTTTGATAAGAGTACAACAAAGAATATCATAGCACTGTTCTGGGTTCCTTTATTTTGGCTGGCCAATTAAACATTACAAAAGCCACGATTCAGTGTGATAGCCAAAAGAAAGTCCATTGAACTGAGGACACCATGGAAGATGTATAGGTGGTGCTCTAATCTGTTGTTCTGCCTTAAAGTGATGACTTTGGAATGAATCATGTTTCCTATCAAGGGTTTGATTCAATCAGTTTAAAGGCATCCTTTTTAATTGCATCAGTAGGTAGTGACTTGATTGTTAAGAAAGGCATTTGCCCCTTTTCAGACTTCCCAGGCTTTCCATATTACTTTAGAAAAACAATTGAAATTTCAGATAGAATAGAGCCATGTCCCTCAAGCTAATGGGAGATAAGATTATAGTCCCCTCTCCCTATGTGCCAAGGACCAGTGTATTTTTGTGCACATTTGCTCCAATTGTTTCTTTGTTTACTGGAAACTCTCTGGGGATAAGCAACCTGTGACTTGCAGACTTCTGAACCAATCCTGATCCATGCACCACTACTGCACATCCTGAACTTTATCCACAATAACTTAATAATAATAATATGATAAATAATAAAACTTTATTTATATACTGCTCTATCTCCCCTAGCGGACTCAGGGTGATTTCCACAAACCAAACATAAAACATATAGAGTAGTCATATAAAATAGAGACATAACCTGTTAACACAATCCTATACATTAAAACAAATCGATTCCAACATTATTTCATTGTGCAAAATAAGTTACCAATGGCCCAACTTACAAGTGGGTCTGGACAGTGAAAGGGCTAGTCAAGGCTCATCTGGTTATAATATCGGGGGCCAGGGAATTAGTAAAGTCCAGAGAGTGGACCTAACTAATGGCCAGGACAGGGCCTGGGGCTGCTAATTTCCAGGACCTCCTGACAATTTTGAAGAAAGGTCTGGGTCAGTGCCAGTACCACGAAGTGGAGGAGGAATGGGGGAATGGGTAAGGTGCTGGCTGGGCCCTAACTGATGGCTGGGGGCCTAGGGCCTGAAACTAATTGTTATAAAAAGGCCTGATGAAACCACCAGGTTAAACTGATGAAGCCTGTCTTAACTCTCTGAGAAGGGCATTCCAGAGGCAGGGGGCCATCACCGAGAAGGCCCTCTAACCATGCTTGAGATAGTGGTGGGAGTGTGAGGAGGGCCTTCCTGGTTGATCTTAGAGTCTGTGCTGGTTCATAGGGAGAGATGTGATTGTGGAGATAGGTGAGGCCTGAACCGTATAGGGCTTTATAGGTCATAACCTGCACCTTGAATTGGGCCCAGCAACTTGTCGGCAACCAGTGAAGCTGTTTTAATAGGGATGTTGTGTGTTCCCCCATAATTAGCTCCGGTTAGGATCCTGACTATAATTAGCTCTGGTTAGGAGCCTGGCTAACTTAAGGAAGTCTATCATGCCACTTGGGCTCATGCATTATTCCCAGAACAATGCACACATTCCAAATTTAAAATACAGTGTACAAACACGTTGTATTTTTAACTTGGTATGTGTCATGTTAAAATAAAGAAAGAGAAAACAAAATTACCCCAAAACTCAAATAGAAATTCCCCTCTGCTCTACTTTCTCTCTCACCCAGCTGGAATTATTTATTTATTTATTTATTTATTTTCCATACTAAAAACATACAATTAAATAAACATTTAAATTAAGATTAAAAATAATATACATTAAAACAGTTAAAACATTACAACCATTATTAAAATCACGCCACCCACAATCGTAATCCGAAGCCATTACTATTATTATTATTATTATTATTATTATTATTATTATCTTTATTTATACCCTGCTAAAATCTCCCGAAGGACTCGATGCGGCTTAGAAAGGCCAAGGCCACCAACAAAACAACAGCATACAAATACAACAGTAAAACTCATAAAGCAAATAATAAAACATCAGGCAAAACAATAAAACACTAAAAACAATGACAACATGATGCATTTAAAACCTAAGGCTGGGCCAAATGTAATGGACAAACTTTAAAAAGTGCTGGACATGACAGGTGAAATGTAGAGGTTTTTGGAGGTAGGTGCAATGTGCAGACAATCCTAAATCTCTAAACAAAGTGCATTTGGTACATGATGCTAGAAGTTTCCTATTCTGGAAAGGCACACTGGAACAGCCAGGTCTTCAGGCTCTTCCTAAAGACTGCCAACGTTGGGGCTTGTCTGATGTCCTTGGGGAGAGAGTTCCAGAGTCGGGGGGCCACCACAGAGAAGGCCCTGTCCCTCGTCCCCACCAAACGCGCTTGCGACGCAGGTGGGATTGTGAGCAGGGCCTCCCCGGATGATCGAAGGGATCGTGTGGATTCATATATGGAGATGCGGTCACACAGGTAGGCGGGTCCCAAACCGTTTAGGGCTTTGCAGATGAGCACCTGCACCTTGAATTGGGACCGGAAGATGAACGGCACCCAATGGAGCTCCTTAAACAGGAGGGTTGACCTCTCTTTGTAAGGAGCACCAGTTAACAACCTGGCAGCCAACAGTTGGACCAGTTGGAATTTCTGAGCCGTTTTCAAGGGCAGCCCCACGTAGAGCGCATTACAGTAGTCCAATCTAGAGGTGACCAAGGCATGGACCACCCTGGCCAAATCAGCCTTTACGAGGTACGGTCGCAGTTGGCGCACGAGCTATTCCAATAGACATTGCACATACTCCACATTCTTCTATTGCACTTCTCTGAAGGCTTGATACCACAAGCCATGTTTTCACTCTCTTTCTGAAGACCAGGAAGGAGGGGGCTGATCTAATAACATTTTATAGCCAATCCTTTAGAGCCAATTCCTTCAACAAGACATTTGAATAGTGTTGTACAAGAAGAAGCTTATTTATGTTAGTAAGGATTCAAAAGTGACATTTCATTCATTTCCATCTTTGCATGTGCATTTTCAAATCATAACAAAAAAAATACCATCTGGCCTAAATTTCAATGACTCACTTGTCTTATGCACTATAAGAAAAATGAATTATTCTTCTCCTCCATTAGAAAAGGCCGTTGCAAAGTATGGATTTCAGATTGAGAAACTGAAATGTCTGTTTACAATGGTTTAGCCATTTCAAGCTGCCATGTATGTGACAGCTTTGCTTTTTAACGATTAGTTGACATGACTTTCTCTCTCTTTGTTTGATATGAGGATGTCCATTATATTTGAAGAAGTTTTAATCAGTGTCCAGGACTATGACATGTTAGTGAAGTGTCCTTCAGTGCTGTTCTTACAGACGTTACTGTGACTAACTCCTTAGGCTTGAACTGAAGACATATCTAATGACCGGGACTTAAATGTATTTCAGTGAGGCTGTAGTCTAGTGACAGATATAGATTTTGTGTCCAGATGTCAGAGGAAGTGCACAGTGTATGTTTTTAATCTTCTTTGCTACAATGAACTTCATCTTCATTGTAGCACAGAAGTCTTTTCTTGGCAAGATTTATGCAGAAGAGGTTTATCTTCCTCTAAGGCTGAGAGAGTGAGACTTGTGGTCACCCAGCAGATTTCCGTGGATGAATGAGAATTTGAATTCTTATCCAGAAGAATCCAGTTTTATTAGGGGAGGGTCAATTTTAATGTTCTATACTGTTGCCAACATTGCTGCCAACACTGTGAACCACCCTGAGTCCCCTTCGGGATTAAGAAGGGCGGTATACAAATATTAGAAATAATAATAAAATAAATAATAATAATAGTCCAACACTCAAATGGCTACACCATGTGGCTAGTCATGGCTTCTATCTTATCCCTCTTTCACATAAAAATGAGTATGATATGTCTACTTTTTATACAAAAAGAAGCATGAACAATACCTGCCTCTTACTTGAAAAGCGGTATAAGTTAAATTCTAAAATCTATATTGTTTATTACATTATCAAATTTTATTATGCTATCCAAAAAGGCACAAAAATCTACAAGCAAATTTTGTACTCAAATATTATTTTATCAAATATTTATTTATTTTTTAAAAAACATGGCAGTGAAAGAGAGGTAGAAAGTGAATGTGTTAGAGTCCAGTATTCTGCATGTTGTCTTCAAATGATATAAGAAAGTCTGCACCGGGACTTTGGCGCAGCTGGCTGGGTGTCAGCTGCATTAAGATCACTACTGACCGAAAGATCATGAGTTCGACGCCAGCCCGGGTTGGAGTGAGTTTCCGACCAAATTTGTGTAGCTTGTTGTCAACCTTTGCAGCCCGAAAGACAGTTGCATCTGTTAAGTAGGAAATTTAGGTACCACTTTGTGGGGAGGCTAATTTAACTAATTTACGAGGCCATAAAGATCAGCGAGCATGCGAGGAATGTGGAAGTACTTCATCAGTGTCGCAGATGGACTGTGAAGCGACAGCTCCCCTGGTGGCTGGAAAAATGGAATGTAAAATAGCCTCTGACTATCTGTCTATATGTGTTGTGTGTCTAAGGCATTAAATGTTTGCCTGTATATGTACATTGTAATCCGCCCTGAGTCCCCTGCGGGGTAAGAAGGGCAGAATATAAATACCAGAAATAAATAAATAAATAATTTTAAAATAATACTTACTGAGCCATATCCCCAGGTCAGTCTGGGACAAGAAATGCAATAAAAAAGCAAATAAATTTGGTTCACCATTTGAAAACAAAAAAAAAATCCTCTAAAACCCGCAAAGGGTCTCCTTATTTATTTATTTATTTATTTAGTCATCAGCAACCATTGTATTACAATTCTAACAGAGCAAAACAAACACACAGATTAAAAAGAAAAAGGGAAAAAACCCACAAATTTTGCAAACTTGGTAGCTGATTAAATGTCCTTTGACCAGTATCTGGCCACTTGGAGTGCCTCTGGGGTTGCCGCAAGAAGGTCCTCCATTGTGCATGTGGCAGGGCTCAGGGTGCATTGCAGCAGGTGGTCAGTGGTTTGTTCTTCTCTGCACTCACATGCCAAGGATTCCACCCTGTAGCCCCATTTCTTAAGATTGGCTCTGCATCTCGTGGTGCCAGAGTGCAGTCTGTTCAGCGCCTTCCAAGTCGCCCAGTCTTCTGAGTGCCCAGGGGGGAGTCTCTCATCTGGTATCACCCATGAATTGAGGTGCTGGGTTTGGGCCTGCCACTGCCAGAAGGGACAGAGAGTTTCATCTGTGCTGATGATCGTGCCATTACTGCTCAAGCAGGGAGCTTTGAGATGGTTGAACAGAAGCTCTCCGAAGCTCTAGGTGCTCTTACTGCCTATTACAGGGAAAACCAACTGATCCCTAATCCATCTAAAACACAGACATGCGCCTTTCACCTTAAGAACAGACAAGCATCCCGAGCTCTGAGGATTACCTGGGAAGGAATCCCACTGGAGCATTGCAACACACCCAAATACCTGGGAGTCACTTTGGACTGTGCTCTGACCTACAAGAAGGGTCTCCTTGAAACCTGCACATTTGGACAAAGAGTGCAGTGAACAAAATAGGTAGGGATTATGAAAGTGATAATCTAAAATTTTATGTTTCCAAGCTCTAATCTACTCTTAACACAATTGTGCTAATGAAGTGCTTGCTAGTAAATCTCACTAAGCTTTCCAGAGTTTCAGGGTGATGCATACAAATATTTAGATGATGAAGACACTAAAAGTTTTGGAAACTAAACTGTATAAAGTGTGGCGTATAGAGCAGGGTACGTTTATCTTGAAGGACAGAAGATTGATAGGTAATGTAATACCCAACTTTAAATACCTTATAGAAGATGGAGTAAACTTGTTTTGTGCTGCTAGACTAGACTCAAACCAATTGATTCAAATGTTTAAGAGATTCCACTTAAACATTAAGAAGAACTTCCTAACATTAAGAGGTGCTTAATGGTGGATTAGACTGCCTCACAGGTGATGGATTTCCTTTTATTGAAGGACTTTATACAGAGGTTGGATTGCTATTGTTCAAGGAATGCTTTAACTATGTATATTTACAGGACTGAATGTTTGACTAGATGGTTTTTGTTACTTATAATGTTATAATTCTATGTATGCACAGGAAGACATCCTCAAGAGATGACACTTCTTTTCTCATTTTGCTAAAAACATGCTTATATGTCTGTAGGTTTGCCACATACTGGGATCTTTCCTATTCCGTAGACTGCCTGGGATAATGGATAATTTAAATTTGGCTCATTTTTTCTCTTTACAACCTTGTTTTTGTATCAGCCAAGTTTTCTGCAGTAGCTAATTAACTGACACACTAACTAGATTGTTTTAAGATTTACTTTTACCCTATAGAGAAGAACAAACAAATCCATTATGTTCGTGATCAAAGCTCAACAAGGCTGTGGATTGTGCCATGGATCAAAGATGATCTGTCAAACTTCATAACAAGCAAAAGAAAAGCACTCTGACTTCCAGCATTATTGAATAATTCTTGATTTTTCTCTTCAAAGAATGAATTTCCAAACAGCAGAGGAACCAGATTTCAACACGCGCAGACCTTCTGACATCACCTTCTGGCTCTGCCTCTAGTTCGATCTTTCCTCCTATTCACCTTTAATTCTTGTTTCTTTCCTCTGTTTTGATTTGGACTCCAAGAGATTGCTAAACTCTTTGACTTCCTAGCTCACTGGTTTGCCATAAATGAATGCTAGATTTGCAAGGTTTTGTGAGAGTATGCCTGCAAGTATATATTTTGAAGGCATCCTCCTGACATTTATTATTAATGTGGTAAAAGGAGAAGATTCTTTAGGTAAGCAGAAAAAGAAAAAAGAAAAAAGAAAAAAGAAAAATTCTAAGAAACTGGACACTTTGTTGCTGTGATGTGGGTTTGGACACAAAGAAAAATGAAATTTCATATTATATTTGTGTCAGATTTGAAAAGTAGAACAAAGTTTTCCAAATATTTTATGTTGGTAGCATGCTTCTTAGCCATCCATAAGTTTGTGACATAGTAATTCAGCAAACCAGAGGTTAAACCAACCACGTATAAGTGATATGGACATAGGCATGAACTGTAATAACAAAATGTATCGGAACATAACATATCTGTAAGACAATCACATACATTCCCTAGATTTTTTGTCAGTTATGAGTAGCAATATGTTAGTAATACTAATATTTATTCATTTATTTACTATATTTATATACCACCTTTCTCAGCCCGAAGGTGACTCAATGCAGTTTACAGTCGGCAACAATTCAATGCCCAATACCATAAAATACAATTTAAAACATTAGCATATAATATAAAACCATAACAGGATCAATAAAATCATATATCATCAGCTGCTCCTCATTAAAACATTGTCCAGTCCATCGTCCAGTTGTTCGATTGTCCTATGTTTGCCTGTTACACTGCATTTGCGAACGCTTGCTCAAAATGACAAGTATGGACTTTTTTTTTGAAATGTTAAAAAGGAGGGGACTGATCTGATCTCCCTAGGGAGGGCATTCCACAGCCAAGAGGCCACCACTGAGAAAACTTGCACTTCACTATAATCACAAAGGTTTGAAAACTTGAACCCTGAGGAACCCCACAAGACAATGGTTGTGGGGTTGAACAGGTTCTGGGAGCAAACCTCTAGGAAGGACCAAAGCCACTGTAAAACAATGCCTCCAAGGCCCATTCCTGCAAGGCGTCCCATAAGGATATTGTGGTCAGTGGTATCGAAGGCCGCTGAGAGGTCCAGCAGAACTAACAGGGACACTCCCCCTGCCTAGCTCCCAGTGTAGATCATCAACTAAGGCAACCAAGGCTGTCTTGGTTCCATATCCTGGCCTAAAGCTAGACTGTGCCAGATCCAGATAATCCATGTCTTCCAAGAATACCTGAAGTTGTGAGGCCACCACATGTTCCAGGACTTTGCCCAGAAAGGGGAGATTGGAAACAGGCCAATAGTTGACAAATTGAGTGGGGTCCAGTGATGATTTCTTCAACAGCAGTTTTATTAAAGCTTGTTTTAAGCTTGCTGGAATGCTGCTTTTCTGAAGGGAGGCATTAGCCACCACCTTCACCCGCTCAGCCAATCCCCCTCTGGCTTCCTTTAAAAGCCAGGACGGGCAGGGGTCTAGGATGCATGTGGTTGCCCTCACCTCTCCAAGTATCTTGTCCACATCCTCGGGTTTCACCAATTAATAATGTTACTAATCTTAATTAGTAAAGCTGGGGTAAAAATTGCTGGAAGAAACATTAACAACCTCAGATATGCAGATGACACCACTCTGATGGCCGAAAGCGAGGAGGAGCTGAGGAGCCTTCTAATCAAGGTGAAAGAAGAAAGCGCAAAAGCTGGGTTGCAGCTAAACATCAAAAAAACCAAGATTATGGCAACAAGAATGATTGACAACTGGGAAATAGAGGAAGAAAATGTGGAGGCCGTGACAGACTTTGTATTTCTAGGCGCAAAGATTACTGCAGATGCAGACTGTGGCCAGGAAATCAGAAGACGCTTACTTCTTGGGAGGAGAGCAATGTCCAGTCTCGATAAAATAATAAAGAGTAGAGACATCAGACTGGCAACAAAGATCCGCCTAGTCAAAGCCTTGGTATTCCCTGTAGTAACCTACGGATGTGAGAGCTGGACCTTAGGGAAGGCTGAGCGAAGGAAGATCGATGCTTTTGAGCTGTGGTGCTGGAGGAAAGTGCTGAGAGTGCCTTGGACTGTGAGAAGATCCAACCAGTCCATCCTCCAGGAAATAAAGCCCGGCTGCTCACTGGAGGGAAGGATACTAGAGACAAAGTTGAAGTACTTTGGCCACATCATGAGGAGACAGCAAAGCCTAGAGAAGACAATTATGCTGGGGAAAGTGGAAGGCAAAAGGAAGAGGGGCCGACCAAGGACAAGATGGATGGATGGCATCCTTGAAGTGACTGGACTGACCTTGAAGGAGCTGGGGGTGGTGACGGCTGACAGGGAGCTCTGGCGTGGACTGGTCCATGAAGTCACGAAGAGTCGGAGACGACTGAACGAATGAACAACAACAACAATCTTAATTGAAACCTTTCCTGTATAAATATGCATGCAAGTTGGCATTGTTTAGTTCACATAGACTCAGCATGACACACTTACACATTGCACATGTGTGTTGCACACACAATTTGGAAAGCTATGCAGTAGAAAAAAAGAATAGTGAGGTCAAACATTCACAGCTATTGGAAACTCTTGTTAGAAATCACAACTTTCCAAGCCTTCACATGGAGAGAACGCCAGGAAAGAATGCCTCTAGAACATGGCCATATAGCCTGAAAAAAACTACAAAAACCCTTCACTATTTGTTTGTTAATGTATATATTTGATTATCTGTATTGTATGTATATATTGATTTCTCAGTTAGACTGACCTCTTTGATGTGGGAGGGGCTATAGCCATGTGATTGTACTAGGCATGTTCAGACTGAAGACTCCATATTGTTATCAGTGTGCGTTTGGACTTCAGTGTTTGCAGTTTCCTACATCCACCTCAGTGGAAGTAGTTTGCATTTCGACTTATGCAGGAATAGTTTACTATTTGTTTGATTTCAGAAGTAGTGAGTACAATTATACAGTTTGGACTTTCATCAGATGTATACTTAAAGACTTTGGACTATTGATTAAGAATGATGCCCTGTGTTCTCAACACAGAGAAACTCCATCCTATCTGCAACTGTACTTCAATAAGAAATGTACCTGTATGCTGCATTAATACAAGATGTTTGTGAGTAAGCAAGATATGTTACCTTTTTAAATAAGACTTTTTTTGTCTCTGAGTGTGTATTTTAAACTAAGATGTTTCAAGTGAGAGTATATGTTTTGGGCAACTGCAACTTCAGCTTCAAAGAAACATTTTCAAAACTCTACTAGCTAAGTATATGTTTTTAGTACAGTGGCATGTCTTTGTTCCTGACAGTTCAAAGACATGGTTTATCCATTTAACAGCTGATTTACCTGTGCACTGTTACATGAATGCTTGTGAACATCACTTTTTCAAAGGGTTGACTTCTAACAAGGTCATGCCTTTTCTTGACTAGTGGTTTTCAAAAGGTGTTCTCTGGATGTTCATGGAGATTCAAATTTGCCAAAAAGATATGACATTGGGTTGTTGAAGGTTTTTTGGGCTATATGGCCATGTTCTACAAACATTCTCCCCTGATGTTTCGCCTGCATCTATGGCAGGCATCCTTAGAGGTTGTGAGGTCCCCACAACCTCTGAAGATGCCTGTCATAGAGGCAGGCAAAACATCAGGAGAGAATGCTTCTAGAACATGGCCATATAGCCCCAAAAACCTATAACAACCCACTGATTCCAGCCATGAAAGCCTTCGACAATAGATAAGACAATATTTTTTTCTTTTCAAAAAGCTTATAAATGCCATTTTCCCCAAAAAACCTCTTGACTACAATTCCTCAAATAAAACAAGTTTTTATGAACTCTAATTTCACACACAGTGGTTGTTTACACAGAATTCACTGCCTTAATTTACCGTACAAATGTCATAGCATGAATTATTATACATTTGTGTGACTAATGACCATTACTTTTTTTCAGCCTATCCATGACTTTTGGAAAATTTGGGAACATCACATTATCATTTTCAATTGTCAGATAAATTGTGCAAAGCAAATAAAGTAAAAAGATAATCTGTATTTGAACCCAGATTTACTTCATTTTTTTATTTATTTAATTTATGCTCTGCTTTTCTCCCATATGAATCCCAAAACTTCCAATGCTGGGCAGTATCCATGCTGTGCATAATTAATCAAAAAACAGTTGGGGAAGATTTGAAAAGCCCAAAATGCTGGCTTACTGCTATTGGTAGTTTTGGTGTTACTCATCTTCAATATTGTCATCTTCAGCAGTGTGCGGTTGTTATCCATACAATCTTTTTGTATCAAAGCCCATAATTTTGTCTCCAAACCCTTTCTTGTGTTTCTGGAAATTTGATATTTTGGGGGGGGGGGGGTGGGGGGTGGTGGTGGTGGTGGTGGAAAAATGTGCTTTTCCTCCCAAAATACAATTTTCATGCAACACTGTTTTCAAAGACAAAAATGATTTTGGGAGCAGTGGTTGTTTTGCACAAACCTCCCCCCCCCCCCTTATTTCCACAAACTATTCTTTTTGCAATCTCCAAAACCCCTTTGCACATACTTCTGCACAGAATAGTTTCTTGAAATACTTTGTGATTATTAAACATCAGACCAAAATACCTGATTGAAACGTAGGAATGAAAAGTCCCCACATTAACTTGAAAGAGCTCACCCCTCCTCTTTAGAATGCATCTGTTTTCCATTTCCCTTTTATTTGTTTCAAGTAAGAAGCCATTCTGTCAGTGGTGTGCCATTGAATATATTCTTCTGCAGTGATTTTCTTGTGGCTAAATACAGGGATTTTCCAAATAAACAATATTCCTGATAATTGTTGTACTCTTCTGTTTCTCATTGTTTTCACTCTTGTATTCTTACATTTTCAGAATTCTGTTCTTTCTCTCCCTTTTTATTTGCTTGAAGTGTGGCGTGTGCAGCCCCCCCCCCCCCGGGGTCAATGAGAACTACAATAAAGGGAAGAAGGTCTCCATGGTCACAGTCATATGCTCCATTCATGTCATCAGTGGGGAACTGAGACAATGGAGACTGTCATAAATGTTAGTAATGGAGAAACTCTCTCATCACCCCTATTAGCTCTTCCTGGGAATTCAGAAATAGACTGGAAGAAGATCTATGTCATTTATGTCTTTAAAAAATCTGGATGCATACAAGTATGATCCCCAAAGACATTCAGCAATTTGAATTAGCCCTCTATGAAAGGCCATGTTTGCCCCATTCTCAGGACAAGAAGCCTTACAATTTTTCTCCTTACCTCTGAAATATGGTTTCTCTCTTTCCAGCAAGAGTACATTACATATGCTAGAATGCAAACTTACAATTTGTTGTGCAAAAATGTAAGGCACTAACTTTAAAAATTTGGAGTGCTGGCTGTCTTGTTTGCATCTTTTTCAAGCATTTGCTAGTTCTTCTGTGCTTTTTTATGGAATGGATGTCAAATTTATTTTCATTGAAAACCACATCATCCTTATGATTGCCTTCAAAGGGCCACTGAATCCATGGATGGTGAAAACATGGATGCATAGGGCCAACTATAATTTCTTTATAAAGTGGATGGTGCTCTTTAGTATTTATCCAGTTTGGGTCCCCAGATGTTATTAAATGACATCCCTCATCATTTTTGATTATCTGCCATGTGGACTGGAGATAATGGGAATTGCAACCCAACAGCACTCGTGGCTCTAAGTTTGGGGAAAAGAGTACATTTTAATGTCAGACATCATATCCACAAGCCTTGTATCTCAATTCAAACCCCACTCTCCTAACTAAACAGAATAGTCTTCCACATGTTACTGTATCACAGTTCCCATCAGCTCTAGTCATTATGCCGAATGATGATACAGCATCTGGAGGGCCACATAAAATGACTGCAGGCCTTGCATTTGACTCACATTTTTATGGGCTTCCCAAAAAGAAAAAAAAGCACTACTATACACAAGATATTGTTTTTGCAGAAATTATGGGAGAATTGATAGAAGAAAACTCTTCATTACCTTGTTCTTTCACTCTTATGGAGTCTAGTAATTTAAGGCAGCTTCTTTTGAAGACAATGAGAAAACTTACCAAGATTCTTTACATATGTTGTTGCTGCAGCACTCAGCAGTCCCTGTGCAGCATTTCTCTCTGTGTGTGAAGCAGGAATTATGCCATAGCCACAAACCAAATGGCATAGTCCCCAAAGCTAGCCAAGTTATTCAGGTGTCTGTGGCAGAAAATTCCAGCACTCCTTTTTATCCTTGTACGACAAATGCTTGTATGTGCTTTCAAGTCATTTCTGACTAATGGTAACCCTAAAGAAAACCTATCATAATGTTTTCTGCATTTCAGAGTATGTGACTTTCCCAAGGTCACCACTGTGGGTCTCCATGAACGGGGAACTGAAGGTTGGTTTCCAGAGTCACAATGCAATGCCTCAAATTACCATGCAATTAACACATTAAATGCCCACAATTTATATTTCTTTCATTGTAGCCCGAATCTGGTGCTAGAGGTAGTTGTCTCAATTTACCCTATGGCAGGACTAATCTTGATGCACAGGCTAAACAATATTTTTCTATGGCACGTGTAGTGCTAATTTCTGGGAGACATGACTGGTGGCAGAAACAGACACATCACATCATAAGTGATTACTTCTGGCTGAGTATGATTGACTTCCCAGGGTGGTAGTGGTAGTGGGTCCATAAGTGACTGTGAATACCTAGTCTGAATCCACATGGTCTTTTACATTGAGGTCTTTTACATTGAGGACATCAATTTCCAGATGGAAAGTTGCCACAACAAGGGTTTGCTTGACATGCTTTCCTCTTGGAACGTTTCTTCCTTTTGCCATGTATTCTTGCCTCTTCAAAATCTATAGCACTGTTAGTAACAGCTGACGTCCAGTTACAGCACTCAAGTGGCAGGGCTTCCCAGTTCTCTGTGTTTATGCCACATTTTTAAAGGTTAGTTTGAAGCCCGCCTTTAAATTTATTTTGCTGTCTATTGACATTCCTCTTTCCATTATTGAGTTAAGAATTAATTAGCTGCTTTGGGAGACAGTGATCGGACATTTGGACAACATGGCCAGTCCTGCGAAGTTGATGGTGGAGAATCATTGCTTTGATGCTGGTGGTCTTAGTTAGGGCTGGGCGGTTTCGTTTTGTAATTTCGTAATTCGTTAAAAATTCGTTATTTTTTTATAACGAAGCGATAACGAACCATTCAGGAGCAACTAAAAAATGAAACGAATTTTTAAATTCGTTTCGTAATTGTTTCGAATTAGTTTTGTATTCGTTTCGTTATCGTTTTGAAATCGTTTCGTTATTATTTCCGCATGTCTGGGGCAAGTTTTATAGTTGTTGTTTGTTTAATCAGTGAAAAAAAAATATATAAATATCACACCAACAGTCAACAACAGAGGGAGAGGGAAGCTTCAGAAGTTCCCCCTGTCCCATTTGGAGGTTTTTTAGCATATTTCGCGGTCGCGTCCGCCATTAACGAATCGATTCGTAATTGTTTCGTAATTGTTTCGTAATTGTTTCGTATTGTTTTGTAATTTTATGAAATTTCGTAAATATCAAACTTTTTTAAAGAAAAATTTCGGAATTCTTTTAAAAAACGAAACACAAAAAACCCCTAAAAACGAATCGATTTTAGAAACAAATTTTTCCGTGGTTGGACAGCCCTAGTCTTTGTATCTTCCAGTATGTTGACACATATTGACTTGGTGACATGTAAGTGTTTTTCCTTTGCATTAGTAGTTGAGGACAAAAGAGGAGATGGACCTTGGAGATATCTGAGTCTGTTGCATCTTAAGTAAAGTAATATTGTCCTAATAAGTCACGTAGGAGGTTGTCTTGTTTTTGCTAAAGTCAGGCTATTTGAACTGATAGAACACCTAGAATCTCTAAAAACTAAACTCTGATGAAACTCACAATGATGGAACTCCTTAGAGTGCTTGGATCCCCATGATTCTTCAAATCATTATCCAAAATGAGTTTACTATAAATCTCTGTGGATAATAAACACACTCATAAATATCTCAATAACCGCTTGGAGGTATCCATGCCAGCTACATCTTCAGTAAAGCCATGTTTCCTAACATGAGATCATATAGAAAGTTTTTCTCATCCAGCATATTTGTATTGATAGAACACCTCAGAAAACCCAGCTGTGATAAAACTCACAATGATGGAATGCCATAGTGGTTTTGGGAAATATTGTAATTGATCATCATTTGGTGAACATGTCCCATCTTTCTAGCCATTGAGGGGTTGGAATTATTTGTAATTTTTTCCAAGCAGCTATAAGGTGGTGCTGATTCAGTACATTAAATGCTAGCAGCCTATTATTTATGTTGGCTTTGCTTATTAGGTACATGGTTCTTTTGCTTCCTTATAAGCTAGTTTCAGAGGGCAAGGAATTAAGAAGGTATACTATATCATACTTATCATGAGAATGATCAGAATAATTGATTGTGAATTGCTACAGTTACTTTGTGCTTGCCATTATGGTATTCTAATTTTGACATTAATCACACTAAATACAAGAGTAACACACAAACAATGTAATGACTGCAATATACAGGATCTTGAATACATGTTTAAATTGCATCCTAATTGTAATCATTTTAAAGATAGCTCAGAGTATTTTTTCATTTTTTTCCTAAGCTGTTTTTCTTTATTGGAAGTGTCCTTTAAATAATCTATCTGTACCATACTCTTCATGAACTTTGGCCCAGTAGGTGCAATTATAAGTAGAAACTGTGAACAAATAAGCAAAACGGGGCTTTATTATTAAAAAATGAACTCTAGCTACCTCCAGCACAGCTACTCAATTATTTATTAAAAGTTGGAGGCATTATTTGTTCTTTGCCTTTGTAAATCCTTCTCGCAGCCCTCTTGGGCATACATAACAAGCTATTAAGTGGCTTCAACTGCAATCCAGAGAGAAAAAGTTTCATGTTGTAATGATTTCTGCAAATCAACATATGAAACAAATTTACTTGAAATCCTTGCAGATCATAACTGCACTTAATGGAGCCAGAACAAGTCTCTGACTCTCTATTGTGAAATGGGTAAAGAAAACACCTTTTGTAGGATGCTTCTAACAATTTGGATGCAGTTGGTCATGGACTCGATTAAATTCTGCTTATGCTGCTCAAATCATCTTGGAAAAAATAGGGGTTTACATAAAAGCAATACTGGTTGGCTTTCAGCATATAGAGACCCCTTTGTTCTGTAAGACCAGCATGGGAGCGGTCCCCTGATCTTTCTTTAAGCAATTCCACCTGGTGGCTCAGTGGGAAATGTTTTCTCTGTAGGTCCAATTAGCAACTACCTTAATATGCATCAGACTTTTGATGTCTGCTATCTGGGTCATAGGGCTATTTGTGTCTTTTCATTTTATGTTATGGAAGGATATGTTTAACATCTTTCTCAAGTGAATCCTTCATGCAATGAAGTGGCTGTTTAGCAAGTAAAAGGCAGAAACTTTAAATAAAGCAATAATCGATATGGTCAAGAATGTTGTAACCCACCTCATGCTGTGAGGAGAGGCAGGTAAGAAATATAATAATAATAATAATAATAATAATAATAATAATAATAATAATTATTATTATTATTTTACATGTACATAACAACACTGCACACATGCCTGGAACAATAATAATAATAATAATAATAATAATAATAATAATAATAATAATTTTTATCTACCACTCCACAGCTAAGGCACTTTAAAATAACTGTTAAATTAAACTAGAATAGAATGACATATAGAATAAAGGAAAATAAAGACTGAGCTAGGATGTATCCACATTGCACAAATATAAGAGTTTTATCCTGCTGTAAGTAGTCCCTAGTGGTGCAGTGGGTTAAACCCTTGTACTGGTAGGACTGGTTGACCGACAGATTGATGGTTCAAATCCAAGGAGTGGGGTAAGCTCCCCAACTGTTGAGCTCTAGTTTCTCATGCAGGGACATGAGAGAAGCCTCCCACAGGACGGTAAAACATCAATCATCTGGGCATTAGGCCTGTGCGGTTTCGTTCGTTAATTTCGTAATTCGTAAAACATTCGTTAATTTTTGCATTTACGGTACGATAACAAAACATATTTTCAAACCCGGAAGGGTTTTTAAATATCGAAACGGCAACTCCCACAGTATTTACGAGCTTTCGCCCGTTTTGTAAATGGGGCGTGCGGGGCGAAGGGGCGGCGCGAGCGCACACCCAGTGAGCCAAGCACCGCCCCTGCCTGTTGGGCGCCCGGCCCGCGCGCGCTCACCCTTACAATCGGCCTCCGCGCGCCATCCAATCGGCTCCGGCTCCTGCGCCCTCCTCCTCCTCCTCCTCCTCCTGGCACTTCCTGCAACACAGCTGGGAGGAGGAGGAGGAGGAGGAGGGCGCAGGA
The DNA here is from genome assembly GCF_037176765.1 of Anolis sagrei. Taxonomy (NCBI): domain Eukaryota; kingdom Metazoa; phylum Chordata; class Lepidosauria; order Squamata; family Anolidae; genus Anolis; species Anolis sagrei. The sequence continues at coordinate 241,922,385 of NC_090022.1, forward strand.
GCCGGAGCCGATTGGATGGCGCGCGCGCGCGCTCACCCTTACAACCGGCCTCCGCGCGCCATCCAATTGGCTCCGGCTCCTGCGCCCTCCTCCCCCTCCTCCTCCTCCTCCTGGCACTTCCTGCAACACAGCTGGGAGGAGGAGGAGGAGGAGGAGGAGGAGGAGGGCGCAGGAGCCGGAGCCGATTGGATGGCGCGCGCGTGCTCACCCTTACAACCGGCCTCCGCGCGCCATCCAATCGGCTCCGGCTCCTGCGCCCTCCTCCTCCTCCTCCTGGCACTTCCTGCAACACAGCTGGGAGGAGGAGGAGGAGGAGGGCGCAGGAGCCGGGGAGGGGATTCCTGCAGCGCCGGCTCTGCCTCCGTGGCCCGCCTGAGATGAGACCAATACCATCTGATTGCCACAAATTGAAGGCTGCATCCATCCAGGCTCTTTTGCTGTGAGTTTTCAGGGCTGTATGAGTGTATGACCATGTTCCAGAAGCATTCTCTCCTGACATTTTGCCCACATCTATGGCAGGCATCCTCAGAGGTCTGTTGGAAACTAGGCAAATGGAGTTTATCTATGGAATGTCCAGGGTGGGAGAAATGAAAGCCATTCAATGCTAATCAAGGTGACCATTACTGCAACATTCACACTTACAAAATGTTTTGTAAATATTTACGAAATTTCGTAAATAACAAAACATTTTTTTGGAAAGTTTTGTAAATATTTTAAATATCGAAACAAAAAAACACCCCAATTACAAATCGATTTTAGAAACAAATTTTTTCTTGATCAAACAGGCCTACTGGGCATCCCCTTAGCAATGTCCTTGCAGACAGCCAGTTTCTCAAGTCTCTTCTGACATGAAAAAAATATCCTGCTTTAAGTGCCATGTTTCTATCTATTGAAATATTAGGATTTGTTGTTTGGAGAGGTAAACAATTCAAAATACCACATGGAATTATAAAGCCCAGGATTCTATACAGAGAAAGCATGGTACTTAAAGTGGTATCAAACTGCTATAATTTTGCAGTGTGGATAAACTGCAGGCAAATAATTGCCAGTCTGGCCAATCTCATAGTGGCCAGTGTGGTTGTATACAATTAAGGAGAAATGTTTTTATCTGCATATGAGCAGGTAAGGGATTGCAGTGTGGTATACATGACTTTCTTCACCTACTATTGCTTTACCTAACCCAGGCTACAATAACAAAGAAAGCCATCAAAGGTGGGGGGAAAGAGACTTAATGGGAGAGCATGTGTTTAATAACCATCTGTTTATTGGGTTTCACCACCAAATCTAAACCTAATTTAAATGAAGACTCACTAGTTTTGAACCTAGTGTCTGAACCTCTGTAGCCAAGGTATTTATGTGAAATAATACCCACAGCTCATATACCGGCAAGAGCTGATAAATGATAATATGAGTCAATTTTAAGTCACTTGAGCCTCAGTGACAAAGAGATACCAAGAAGTACCCCCAGGCTGTGAACTTGATCTTTCAGACTAGGATGCAAGAGTACAACTCCCTTCAGAATAGGCCGTCCTCTAACTCAGGCCCCTTCTACACTGCCATACTTATTTATTTATTTATTTATTTACCTTACTTATATACCGCTGTTCTCAGCCCGAAGGCGACTCACAGCGGTTCACAACAAATACGAACAGCAAAAATTCAGTGCTACAGTATAAAAACAGTTAACAACCTAACACATTACACAATTAATAAACAGTTACTACAATAGCCATTCACTGTCGTCTCATCATAAAAAACATGTTCCAGATTCGTCGTCCATTGTTCCATTCCAGTGTTCATTAACCAATCATTGCACTAATGAGGTCGTGGTGGGAAGGAGGAGATGCGGGAAAAGGAGACCTCAAATTCGGCCAAATTCGGACCACTTATCTATAATCAAAATTCCAAATCGGTCTCCTAAGGTAAATTGGTGTAACCAGGTGAGCGGACCCTCCGGTCTGAAGGTGGTGCTGTTGAACGCCAGATCTGTCAACGGAAAAACGACCTGGATCCAGGACTTAATCCTGGACGAACGGGCAGATCTGGTGTGCATCACGGAGACCTGGTTGGATGAAGCTGGAGGAGTAAATCTGACCCAGCTTTGTCCTCCGGGTTTCTCCGTGCAGCACCAACCTAGATCCGGAGGGCGGGGAGGCGGGGTCGCAGTGGTCTATAGGGACTCCATCCATCTGACCAGGTGCCCCATCCCGCAGACCGCAAATTTCGAAAGCGTCTACCTGAGGGTGGGTGACCGGGACAGTATAGGGATTCTAGTAGTGTACCGTCCACCTCGCTGCACTACAGTCTCCCTACCTGAGCTAGCGGGGGTGGTCTCGAGCCTGGCATTGAAGTCTCAACGGCTTCTTGTGCTGGGAGACTTCAACGTCCATGCCGAGACGACCCTCACAGGCGCGGCTCAGGACTTCATGTCTGCCATGGCAACCATGGGGCTGTCCCAACAAATATCTGGCCCCACCCACTGTGCTGGACACACATTGGATTTGGTTTTCTGTCAGGGATGGGAACAGGGTGGCGGTGTGGAGGAGTTGTCCATCTCTCCGTTGCCATGGACCGACCACTTCCTGATCAGATTTAGGCTCACTGCGCCCCCTAACCTCTGCAAAGGTGGAGGACCCATTAAGATGGTCCGCCCCAGGAGACTGATGGATCCGAATGGCTTCCTGACGGCTCTTGGGGATTTTCCCGCCACCTCGGTAGGTGACCATGTCGAAGCCTTGGTGGCTCTCTGGAATGGGGAGATGACCAGGGCTATTGACATGATTGCTCCGGAACGTCCCCTCTCAAGTAGCCGAGCTAAACCAGCCCCTTGGTTTACTGAGGAGCTGGCAGCTATGAAGCGAAGGAAGAGGGAACTAGAGAGCGTGTGGCGTTCGGAACCGAGCGAGTCAAACCGAGCACGGTTTGTGTCCTTTCTTAGGGCATATGCCGCGGCAATAAAGACCGCAAAGAAAACTTTCTTTGCGGCCACTATTGCGTCTGCAAAGAACCGTCCGGCGGAGCTGTTTCGGATTGTCAGAGGTCTTTTAATTCCCGCCTCTGCAGGTGGGAGCCCTGACAATTCGGTCGCGCGCTGTGAAGCATTTGCTCGGTTCTTCGCAGACAAAGTCGCCTTGATCCGTTCTGGGCTGGACGCTGCGTTAGATGCAGACTCTGTGGATGTAACGAGAGCACCTGCTTATCCTATTTTGTTGGATTCTTTTCAGTTTGTGAAACCCGAGGATGTGGACAAGATACTTGGAGGAATGAGGCCCACCACGTCCATCCTAGACCCCTGCCCATCCTGGCTTCTGAGAGAGGCCAGAGGGGGATTGGCCGAGTGGGTAACAGTGGTGGTGAATGCCTCCCTTCGGGAAGGCAAGATTCCAGCGAGCCTAAAACAGGCTATTATAAAGCCGCTGTTGAAGAAACCATCACTGGACCCCACTAAATTGGACAACTTTCGGCCTGTTTCCAATCTCCCCTTTTTGGGCAAAGTCATGGAAAGCGTGGTGGCCTCACAACTCCAGGTATTCTTGAGAGACACGGATTATCTGGATCCGGCACAGTCTGGTTTCAGACCGGGGCATGGTACCGAGACGGTCTTGGTCGCCTTAGTGGATGATCTGCGCCGGGAGCTAGACAGGGGGAGTGTGTCCCTGTTGGTGCTCCTGGACCTCTCAGCGGCCTTCGATACCGTCGACCACGGTATCCTTCTGGGGCGCCTTGCGGAAATGGGTCTTGGAGGCATTGCTTTGCGGTGGCTCCGGTCATTTCTGGAGGGTCGCACCCAGAAGGTGTCATTGGGGGACTCCTGTTCCGCACCACAACCTTTGACTTGTGGGGTGCCACAGGGTTCCATACTGTCCCCCATGCTGTTTAACATCTACATGAAGCCGCTGGGTGAGATCATCCGGAGTTTCAGGGTGCGGTGTCATCTGTACGCAGATGATGTCCAACTCTGTCACTCCTTTCCACCGGCTACTAAGGAGGCTGTCGAGGTCCTGAACCGGTGCCTGGCCGCTGTAACGGTCTGGATGAGGGCGAACAAACTGAAACTAAATCCAGACAAGACAGAGGTACTCCTGGTCAGTCGCAAGGCCGAACGGGATATAGGGTTACAGCCTGTGCTGGACGGGGTCGCACTCCCCTTGAAGGTGCAGGTTCGCAGCTTGGGTGTGACCCTGGACTCATCGTTGAGCCTGGATCCCCAGGTTTCAGCGGTGACCAGGGGAGCATTTGCACAGCTTAGGCTCGTGCGCCAGCTGCGCCCGTATCTCGGGAAGTCTGACTTGGCCACGGTGGTACACGCTCTTGTCACATCCCGCCTGGATTACTGCAACGCTCTCTACGTGGGGCTGCCCTTGAAGACGGCCCGGAAGCTTCAGCTGGTCCAGCGTGCGGCAGCCATGTTACTAACTGGAGCGGGTAGCAGGGAGCACACAACGCCCTTGTTGTCCCAGCTCCACTGGCTGCCGATTTGCTACCGGACCCAATTCAAGGTGCTGGTCTTGGCCTACAAAGCCCTAAACGGTTCCGGCCCAAAATACCTTTCGGACCGCATCTTGGCCTACGAGCCCACGAGGACCTTGAGATCGTCTGGGGAGGCCCTTCTCTCGATCCCGCCTGCATCACAGGCACGGCTGGCGGGGACGAGGGAGAGGGCCTTCTCGGTGGTGGCCCCCCGGCTGTGGAACACTCTCCCGGCACACATCAGACAGGCGCCCTCCCTCATGTCCTTTCGAAAAAGCCTTAAGACCTGGCTGATCGAGAGGGCATTTAATTAAGTGCTAAGCAACAACATTACGGTAATGAGAACTGGAATGGTATAAGGAAAATGAGACTGGCTATGATTCTACTAAGAGACGAAGCGGATTTTTATGTAGTTTGTATTTGTTGTATAGTCATATGTTGTTGATACTGGCCTCTGTAACTGTCTTTTTATGTGTACTGTACACCGCCATGAGTCGCCCGTAAGGGCTGAGAATGGCGGTCAATAAGTGCATCTAATAAATAAATAAATAAAATATTCGAACGCCTGCTCAAACAGCCAGGTCTTCACTTTTTTGCGGAATACCATTAGCGATGGTGCTAGTCTAATGTCCGTAGGAAGGGCGTTCCACAGCTGAGGAGCCACCACCGAGAAGGCCCTATCTCTCGTCCCCGCCAGCCATATAAAATCCATATAAAATCCACAGGAGATAGTGTGGATTATCTGCTTTGATAATCTTGGCCTTGGTGGGCATCCACACCACTGCATGAAGGCACTTTTTCAGAAATGATATGATAACGAAGAAGTTCAGTGAAATGATAATTTGTTCCAAAAGTTTGGATTATGTATTTTGAAATAAGAAAATGCACATTCACATGGAACAATAAAAAAGAAAGATTAACTTTAAAATGGTAGAAGCACTAAGTTGTGGCAAGGAAGCACAAAGGGAAGAGGCAGAAACATCATTTTCTTCATACTGTACTCATTCCAGCCTCTCTCCCACTCTTGCTCTCTCTCCCTCTCTCTCTTCATGAAGCCAAACATACCAGGAATAAAAACCACACAAAATCAACTAATCCAAAGTTCCTCAAAGAGGACAAGTGCAAAGCAGACAACAATCTCTCAAATCAAACAAGAGCATGAGGCTCAAGGCATGGAGGTTGCTCCCTTGAAAATTTAAAGCCCTGTACTCCTGTGCTAGTGCGCCCTATGTCAAAGCAAAACTGGCCATCTCTTAACTCAAATGTTCTTGTTGGGACACCCTTAAATTGAGGTTCTACTTTATATATGCACCCAAGTTAGCCTAATTATTTCTGACAAGGACCATGATGCTTGATAAGTTGACTTGGCACAGAATACCTGTCCTGGTGATTTCATCTAGCCAGGATGGTAAATAGTAGGCATGAAGGTTTTGTTGAATCTTTCCAGGCTGTTCAGTTGCTATCTTTGTCACAATGGTTTGCCAGGCATAGGTTTTTAAATCTTTCAAAAGTGGTGGGTTTACTTACTATTATACCAGCATATCAAGAACATATTGTTATTGTTCAATATTCACTTTTCTTCAGTTAAGTCATGCACTATATACCAGACAGAGGACAAATATTATTAAAATGATAACAGGCACTAATCTTGATCTTATGATATTACTGTAAGTGAACATTTTAAAAAATGCTGATAGTGTTTGTCCTGAATGTGATTCAGTAAACACATAAAACCCTGGAAAGTGCTGCATTGGTTGTTAAATGTTCTGCTTTATCAGGCTTAATAACTCGTATACAGTAGAGATGAAATATATTTGCATGATGTGTTTGACTATGAATTTTTGTACAGACCTGATAGATTGAACTGTGCCTTTTTACAGAGTTAGCTTTTACAGCTGAATGGTAATAGCTCTATTAATAAAAGGATGGCAGTAGTGTAACATGCTGTTCACAGATTGTTTATATCTGTCGTGTGATACACATTGTATCTATGGCTTGTGCAGAAAATGCATTTTGAAAACACAATGGCAGGGAACGTGTGGAATTTAGGCATTTGAAAAGGCATTTGAAAAATTAACTTGGGAGATTGTAAATGTGAATTTTTTTAAATCCAGAAGAGCAGAGTCAGTGACATGGTGCTAAAAGATTACAGTATGGTTCTAGTATGCACTGAGGCATCAAGCCAATAAAGAATAATGATTCCCCTAAAAAAGCACTTCTCAGATAGTTCTACACATGGATGAACCAGAGAATGACTCTTATGTAGTGCAATGGAATAAATAATTTTGATCAGGGGAAATTGGGCGAGTTTTTCTTTTCCCAACAATGTGTGGCCACAGGCTGTTTGTGCGCTGCTCACAGTCTGTTGTTTGTGAATCTCCGAATTACAGCCACAGGACAGCATTTCATTCTTTGTATTGTCGAAGGCTTTCATGGCCAGAATCACTGGGTTGTTGTAGGTTTTTTTGGGCTATATGGCCATGGTCTAGAGGCATTTTCTCCTGACGTTTCGCCTGCATCTATGGCAAGCATCCTCAGAGGTAGTGAGGTCTGTTGGAACTAGGAAAAAGAGTTTATATATCTGTGGAATGACCAGGGTGAGACAGAGGACTCTTGTCTGCTGGAGCTAGGTGTGAATGTTTCAACTGACCACATTGATTAGCATATAATAGCCTGACTGTGCCTGGAGCAACTTTTGTTGAGAGCTGATTTGATGTCCTTGTTTGTTTCCTCTTTGTTGTTGTGCTGTTGTAATTTTAGAGTTTTTTTAAATACTGGTAGCCAGATTTTGTTCATTTTCTTGGTTTCCTCCTTTCTGTTGAAATTGTCCACATGCTTGTGGATTTCAATGGCTTCTCTGTGTAGTCTGACATGGTGGTTGCGAGAGTGGTCCAGTTTCATTTCATTCTTTGAATTCCCTCAGTGCCATGTAGGTTTTATATGACTTCCACCATTCTGGATGTTGTAGACAAGGCACAGAATAAGTTACCTTCATAATATAACACTGTAATTATCAAGCATTACTCTAATATTGAACCTGACTGATGAGTGCCAAGAGTATTTGCATACTTGTGGAAACCCAACCTTCAAAAAAGTACAATGAAGGAAAAATACTAATGGGGCATAATGACAACTGGTTGCACCCATGTCATTGAGGCAGTGATGGCAACTCTGGATTCGTCTGAACTTTGAAAGAGCTATCCAAGGTGCTGAGCCTATTTTAGGGATAGGATTTAGCATCTTGGATAGCTTTCACGGCAAAAAGCTATAGCAGATTCACCATCCCAATGACAAGGGAATGTGGCACCTTATTACCAATCTTCACCCAGTGATGATTTATATAATCATGGACTGCCGAATCTCTGAAAAAAAAGAATTCTGTTCTATATTCAGCTGGATTACACTGATATGGTGTGCTTATGAACTCATTTGAACATTTGTAGGCTTGTGAATGCTAGGTACACTGTCATATGTTGGGACACTTGAATGAAAACAGGTTTGTTACTATTGAAGACACTTTCAGGCATTTGTCCGATTTCATGTCATGCATTGTGACATGGCATGATGAATGTATATGTGTAACTCGGGTTGCTAGATTGTAACTCGGGTGAATGTAACTCGGGTTGATAGATTGAAATATTGATTGGCTGTGTAGAAGAATTTCAGGAGGTATTGCTTATTATATGATGCTTTACAAGCAACACCTCCTGAAATTTCTTTCTTTATACAATCATAAATGCTACTAGAGCCTTCTGCAGTTTTCAGCCTAGAAACCTTAATTGCCGATGAAGATTTTAACCTTTTATATCCCCTGGAATTTTACATGGATCCAGATAATGTTACTTTTTATTTCTACCCTTCTCACAGCTTCTCATCCATTACTCTTACTATTGAGAATCTGCTAAGGAGAAAAAGATGTAAAAGAACACAATGTGTTTGGATTAGAAACATTAGGAGATGTCTTTCTGGTAGCACCATGCTTGTGTATATGGGCATGGTGGTGTTGTGATTTTGCAGTGAACAGAATGACAAAACCATTCATTTATTGAAAGCAAAGGGCTGATAATTGCTTTATCTGTCATCTCTTTGCAAAAGCAAATATCAATAGGAACTCATAAAATCAGGGTGTAATTTGTGTTATTTTGACACAGAAAAAATAAAAAATGTGCCATAAAGTTTAGAAAAGTGTAGAATTTTGTTTTCTTGCCTGCAATCGAATTATACAGACATATCTAAAACATTTTGCATGTAACCTATGAAATATTGAATTTGTGAAGCCATGTAGTTGCAAAAAAAGTAACATGTTCAAGAAAGTCAGCTGAAAAAGTAACATAGTATTGCCTAAAGATTCTAAGCAGCTAAAGTGTTAAGATGGCCGTCGTTTTTAAATGACATCACTCTAATGCAGAAGTTGAAACTCGCTAAGTGCAAAGGCAGAGAATGTGCATTTGAAGCTATAACACCGAAACCACAGGTGGTGGGAAATTGCTTTTCAAAGAAAAGAGCACTGTATATACAGTGAATTACTGCACACTTCAGTCCTACATATGTTAGAGCAGTAGTAATTTTTCAGTAATTTCAATGAAGCATACTTCCAGGTGCATGTTTATTATGGTATTTATTTTGTTCTTCATCCAATAAAGACAATACTGGACTGTTTATCTTGCCATCTTTCCAAAGTTGTGTTTTTTCTGTGGCCAAAGCAACTCTAAGCATAATGGAACAAGAGCTCTCTTCTTCAAAGCTGTGCTGTGGCTTATATAGCAAAATAGCTCAAAATATCACCTGAGGGGGAACTTATAATTTATATTTATCTGTCCTGTCTGATTTGTAGTGACTGCTTAGTAGCAGATGGCTGTGTGGAGTGATGCATCTATAGATGTGAATATCAAGGAAAGAGCAGAAATTGTTATTTTACAATTACTGGTTGTCAGTTTAAAAAGTATTAATAATTTATTTTCAGAATCTATTTGCCCCCTTTAAATTCCATTCATTAAAAATCAAGATTTTTTTTTTTAAAAAGAAATAATGTACTGTATATTGGATGGTGGACTTGTCACATTCCTACATATCTCATTTGATCTGTGTGTATATGTTTTTTATTTAAAAAATCAACATTGCCTTGTGTAAAACACGCAGAATTTGGAAGTTATCATTTTGGTCTATAAAAAGGATTTTGTATCATTAAAATATAACTCTCAATCACACGTATTATTAAAAACAATTCTTGTTATATATTTAAAAAGTAGAAAAAGTTGACCAGTGAGCACCCTATTAAAATCTGCTGTTTAAAAACAGCCAGTTCCCAAAAGCTGCCAGATTTTTTTAAAAAAAAGTCCTTGCTTTTCAGTAGAAGGGAGAAATTATCTTCGGTAAAGGAATTCTAGCACACAGGAGCAAGAACCAAGAACTTTCAGTTGCCCACTTGATGTACTGGGGCTGAGAGAAGAGGCTCTCATGGAGATGACAAAACCCAGTAAGATTTCTGTGAAAACAGTCCTTTTTAGCTAGCCTGAATCCAAGACATATAGGGCTTGATGAGTTATAACTGGCACTTTGAATTATGCCAAGTTCCCGTTGTTACAACAGGGAAGTTGCATAGAAAGGGAGTCATGTGTAATCAACCTCAGCTGACACTCAGGCTGTGGCTCTCATACCATCTAACTTGTTGAAGCCTATGAAGCCTCTGCCTCTGAGGTCAAGGATATTTTGATTGAGCCTGTTACTTCTGTGGGAAAAAGTTTTTTTGAGATGTTTTGGATAGATATGTTGTTGGGGAAACAGACCGTGTTTCTCATTTGAATCTCCCAGAGATTGACTGTGAAAGGAATGTGGAGGAGACCAGAGGGTTACCAATAGGAGAGTGCAAAGCAGAGACACATTAATTGTTCTCAGAGAGTGGAAGATAAACAAAGGGAGCCGAGGTATGGGAAAGAATGGTGTTTAGGTGAGAGGGAGACTTCTTAAGGAATCTGAGGCTTTGTTCAGTGTGGAGACCAATGCTGGAATTTCATGTATCAAGATACCTGTATATGAAGCTTCGAGTCAGGAGTTCTGGTTCTTGTTTTTTTAATCTTGTTTTCCTGTTTAAGTTGCATGTCTCCTGTTGGATTACAAATCTTGTTTCAAGTCTTCAAGCCTTTGGGATTATAGAAGTTCAAGTTTTCTCAGTGGTGGCCCCTTGGCTGTCGAATTCCCTCCCTAAGGATATTAGATCAGCCCCCTCCCTTCTAACATTCCATAAGAAAGTAAAAATGTGGCTTTTTGATCAAGCTTTTGGAAATCTTGTGCGATAGATAAATATGGAATTGTGTGCAGTGACTATTGGAATGGCCCAGACTATAGCTTTGGATAATATGGTTAACAGTGAAGGCATTGTTTTATATGACATCAAATAGTTGCCTAAGTGTAAGCTGCCTTGAGTCCCCTCTGGGGTGGAGAAAGGTGGGATAGAAATGTCATAAATAAATAAATAAATAAATAAATAAATAAATAAAAACATTTTCAAACCTTTGGAATTATAGTCATGTTTTGAGTGCCATCATCTTGGGATTACAGTTTCTTTTACCTTCTGTGAGTTTTGGATTCATGTCCAGAGTTGCTCTTTGCTTTTTGTCAAACTTTTGATATCTAGCTCATGGATGTAACTTGGACACTGCTTTTAGTACCTGTCCTTTGATTTTACTTCCTTGCGTGCTTAGTTTACTTATTTTAAATGACTTTTAGAGAATCCTTGCATTATTTTGAATAACACCTTCAAATGCAAAGATTCTCTAAAAGTCATATATATTCCTTTCTTAATAAACTCATCATTATTGTTGAACTGTGTGGTGTCTGGATGAAAAGGGATGAAACAAGTGGCTGGGATGCAACATAACTGCCCTGATTTGGCAGGGGTAGTCCTGTAGTCTCTTTTTTCAACTGTTTCTAAAATGTCTCACTTTATTCCTCCTCCTTCCAACTTCTTTCTCTGTTATCAGTTTAGTGTAGTTAGTACTAACTCCTTTACAAGTATAAGTATAATTTGTTCTAAATTACCTACTGGGCAGAAAAGATAGGAGGGGACAAAGACTTCTCTTCCTCTTCCCTTTCTCAGCTGATTCAGGCAAAAGCAAACTGCTGCAGCATCTCTTAGCTAGTGGATTCTTTCCCATTTATAACTTTTGCCATTAAAACCGCTCTTTTGAACCTGTCCAGTTTTCATCTGTGAAATGCCAGAGGATATGAGCTCTATGGATTGGCAGGTGTTTGTAAATACTCTTCATAGATGTTTTGGCACTAAATGTGTTAAATCCACACAGGATGCAGCTAACATATGTGTCACCCTAGTCAGAGCTAACATTTTAAGTAAAACAAATTGTTGACACAATAATTTTAACTGTATCAATGTTCTCACAGTCACCCAGTAAAGTCAGGCTATCAGGCTCAAGAGTATATCTACATATATACTCAAAGTATTTGGGGAAATATTGCACTTACTTGGAAAGACAGCCTTGAGTTACAAATAATCAGGTTCTTTCATGCTCAGCTTTTATTTAACTTTTTGGTTCTCTTATATTCCTATTTTGTTTCCCCCCCCCTTTATATTCCATACAGGGGCAAAGCCTAGGGTTAACTCAATATGGATAAAAGTCCTTCATTCTTTTGTGCGAAGATGACATTTCAGCTACATAAGAATTCACATGTGGAGAATATTTGTTATTGATACCTAGGGGCCTTTCCAGAATACAAAAATATAGTACAGTAATTCTGTTTTGATTGCCATATTTCTTTTGATATTTATATTTATATTAAGTTTAAGGAAATGTATTTAAACAGACAGTCAGAAAGAGAAAAAGCAACAGTTTCTATAAATAAAATTACCAAAAAAAAAAAAAAAAAACAAAGAAAGAAAGGGGAAAAAGAAAAGAAAAAGTGCTTCTGATCTCCATGTCAATGGAGTTGACATACCAACTTCCTTACTCCACATTTCTTCCTTTTACTGCCATGTTTCCATCCCATGAAATCTGAGGATTTGCAATTTAGGGAGGGCTCTTTATAATTGTTAGAAACCTCTAGCATTGTCACCACCACACTACAAACTGCAGTTTTCCCTATAAATCAGCCAGTTAGAAAAGAACCATAATGCTATATTTCTGTAATGTAAAGGGTTCCATAAAACCATAGTGCTATATTTCTGTAATGTGAAAAGGTCCCAGGACACTAAGGGCCTTCCAGACAGTCCCTGTATCCCAGGATCTAATCCCAGGTTTTCTGTTTTAAACTGGATTACATGAGTCCACATTGCCAGATAATCTGGGATAAACAGAAAACCTGGGGTCAGATCCTGAGATATAGGGTCTGTCTGGAAGGACCCTTAGAAACTCTGTGATGGGAAAAAGATCTGATTTTGCATTCTATATCACACATGTTAAGAAGCTGTCATTCTCCTCTTGCAGTCAGAATGGAAGAATCCTAAAGTCACAACCATCTGCACTGCAGAATTATAGCAGTTTGACACCACTTTCACCACCATAGATCCATACTATGGAATCCTGGGATTTGTAATTCTTTGTGGCACCAGAGCTCCCTGGCAGAGAATGCCAAATATCTCACAAAACTACATATCTCAGGATTCCATAGCATTGAGCCGTGACACTTAATGTGGTGTCCAACTGCTATAATTCTGCAGTGTGAAAACAAGTCACACATCCCATTTCACATATCTAATCTATGAGTTTATTGAGTGCAGCAAGCATTGAGGTAGTGGAATGATGGCCCATTTACGTACACCTTACCCTGCCATTTGAAGTCTTTCAAGCTGAGCAGATGAGCAAAAGATGAAACCATTAAACACAAGCTTTACAGCATGGTTATCTTGAATAAAGACCAAATTAACTTTTTATCTGGTCATAGGAATCCTGGGAATCAGTAACTAGCCTTTCTATTATACCTCCCTGCTTTCATTTCATTTTGAAATTGCTTGTGGTTTGACCCTTTAGGCTGAAGATCACAAATGGCCATTCTGTACTTCTGGAATTATGGTGCACCTGAGATTGATAGCACTGACCCTCACCTTCAAGTCAGTCTTTGATTCATGCGAATGGATGAGGAACTGCAACTGATGTGTTCCTGCTTGTATTCTTTACCAGTCTGATACTGTCATCACCATTTGTGCATCAGCGTCCCTAAACAAAGCTCCACTGATCATGCAATTTGCCTCCTGTTTTAAAACAAAGTGTGGCTTCTCACCATTGATTGACCCCAGTCTTTTCATATGGATAACCCCTTAATTTAGGAAGTATCTCTATTTATTTATTTACAACATTTCTACCCTGCTCTTCTCAACCCCCAAGGGGGACTCAGAGTGGCTAACATTGGAAATAATTTGATGCCGCAATATCACAATACAACAACAATATAAAACCATAAATACACAATAGATTAAAAACAATAACATGAATTATACAGTCATATAGCCATTTCCATTATCATAACAATCATATGGTCCAGTTCAATGTCCAAAGTGCCGTTGTGCCTGCTAGCCAAAAGCCTGGTTCCAAAACCACGATTTCAGTTTTTTCCTAAAGGAGAGGAGGGAGGACGCTGATCTAATCTTGCTGGGGAGCGAATTCCACAAGCGGGCGGTCACCACCGAGAAGGCCCTGTCCCTCATCCCCACCAGACGTGTTTGCGAGGCTGATGGGACCAAGAGCAGGGCTTCCCTGGTGGATCTTAAACTATGAGGTGGAAGATAGAGGAAGATACGTTTGGACAAGTAAGCTGGGCATCTGTACTTTCTTTACCCTTAAATCTAATGCTAATCCTTTCCTCCTTGGTCATCTTTTCTCTTTTTAGATCATAAAAAGAAAAAGAGGCACCTTTTGCCAGATGTCTCCACTCTCTCAGATTTCTGCTAGCAATAGACTCCAGATGCAAACAGCTTTGAGGCTCTGAATAGGTTCACTCTTCTGATGGATGGTGTAAAGAAGCGCTAATCCCACTAGATGCCACCAAAAATTATGTGAGGAAGTATTAATCTTCTTTAATGCCACCAATATTCTGTGAGGAACCTTCTTTTAGATATCAATTAAGCTGCCACCAATATGTTTAGAGACGCTGGTTTATGTCTCTGTTTATCTTTAGTTGTGTTGTGAGGTGACTTTGGTAGTGTGGAATGCACCAAGCATAAAAGCAATGGAGGAGGCAGGTTTGAAATACAAAGAGAACAAGTTTTATTGTTAACAGAACGTAATTGTTGCAGTTTTGAGAATTTGAACTTGGCACAAGGCTTGATGTTACAAAATGGCTGGTTTGAGTTACATACAGGCTTCTGATGTTACAATTCTACAAACTCCTTCTTTAGTGAAGTGCTTATACTACTTCAGAGTTCCCTATTGTGAATATCCACACTGTTTGCCCTATACTCGGAACAAACCACTGATCACCAGTCTTTCCTTACTGGCGATCCTTTAAACCCCTTCTGTTAGATTCTTTAACCTAAGCAATCTAACAAGGTAACACCTTCAGCTCTCTTGCTGAAGAAATATTCACAAATTCTAAGAACTACTGAATTCTCACAGCTTCACAACCTAGAGCCCTAACTGACTCTGAACCTCTTCCCCGGGTCTCATCCACCGGACTAAACTACTTTTCCCAGAGTCCTTTCCCGACTCTGCTATTTCCCCAGAGCCCTTAACCGGCTCTGCTCTTCTTCTCAGGGTCTCTTCCTCCTGACTGGAAATTAACTGACGCTTTCAAACCTTTTATTCCTTAAACTCCGCCCACCTCCTCTGAGGCTTTGTTACTATGGCAACCTATCTCTTACAGTTAGGCCATAGCAACTAATGTAAACCCTAAATACAGTTTAAACACAGTACATTAAACACTCTATAATAAACATTTCTCTACAGATGGGTATTGAAATGGAGACTCCACCTTAACCGAATATTTAAAGAACACAGCAAAATCTTGTGATCTTGCTTGAGGTAAAGTATAATAAGAGCTATGTCAGTCACAACAAAAACAACCGCAGCCACTGGCATTTCAGTCCAACAAGTTTAATCTGATGAAATGGACTATAGTCCATGGAAGCTGATGCTAGTCTTTAAGGTTCTATTATACTCTTTTTTACTGTAATAAGAATAAGTGATATGCTACTTCATTATTCATTCATTTTCCGTCACTGGTTAGGCACATTTCCATTTTTGTACTTAGTCATGAGAATAATAATAATAATAATAATAATAATAATAATACTTTATTTATACCCTGCCAGCATCTCTCCAAAGGGGGCTCGGGTCAGCTAACATGAGGCTAAGCCCAACAATTACAACAAATCAAAATAAAATACATACAGCAATAATAACATTGAATGAAATATAAACAAAACAAATTAATACAAAATCAAATACCAGAAATGAAATAAAGTAATAAAAATGTGCACAGAAGGCAGGGCCAAGTTGCAAGGGGTAGAATTAAAATATAAAAATATAAAAACCCTGGGTGAGATGGATGAATAGGGTAGTGTGCCTTGTTGGGGATTTCAGATGGGAAGAAGCAGTCAGGTAAATATCGCTAAGGGATGAGATAAAATGCATCGATCGACATATTGTACTGAGCTGATCATGGTGTGGGGATTGTATTTATTCCTCAAAGGCACACCAAGACAGCCAGGTTTTTAGACTCTTCCTGAAGGCTATCAGGGTGGTTGCTTGCCTAATCTCTCTGGATAATGAATTCCAAAGCCGAGGGGCCGCCACAGAGAAAGCCTTATCCCTTGTCCCCATAAGTCGTGCTTGCAACGGTGGGGGAAACAAGAGGAGAGCTTCCCCAGAGGATCAGAGGGATTGTGCAGGTTCATAGAAGGAAATACGGTCACAAAGGTAGGCGGGTCCCAAATCATTCAGGGCTTTGTAGGTGATAACCTGCACCTTGAATTGGGCCCAGAAAATGAATGGCAGCCAGTGGAGCTCTTTAACCCGGGGGGGGGGGGGGGTTGACCACTCCCCGTAACTAGCTCCAGTTAACAATCTGATTGCTGAACATTGGACTAGTTGAAGTTTAAAAGCCATCTTCAAGGGCAGCCCCACGTAGAGTGTGTTGCAATAATCCAATCTAGAGGTAACTAAGGCGTGGACCACCATGGTCAAATTGGACTTCACAAGGTATGGTTGCAGCTGGCTCATGAGTTTTAATTGTGCAAAGGCCCTCCCAGCCATTGCCAAAACCTGAGCATCAAGCGTTAGTGCTGAGTCTAGGAGGACCCCCAGACTGCAGACCTGTGTCTTCAGGGGGAATGCAACCCCATCAAGCACACGTTGCCACCCTATATCCCAATCTGGCTCATGATTTACTTGGAGGACATTTGTCTTATCAGGATTAATCTTCAACTTGTTCTCCCTCATCCAGACCATCACAGCAGTCAGACTGTTCTGTCGCGCACTGGGTCTGAACAAATTGTCTTTATTCTATAGGATGTATACTTTAAACCCAGTGGGAAGCCGGGGTGCCTTAAAGAGAGATTCTTAGGGATTTCCTGAAGTGATGGTCTTTGGAGTCTTTAATGGTACAACAAAGTCTTTATTAAGGAACAAATAACAAATCTTCAAACATCACTTCAAGGCTTTCTTATTCTAGTCATTAAGAGACTGGCACTGACTTGGATTAACTGTACTTTCTCAGCATGAGGAAGAACCCTTTATAATCTCTCCCAGGCTGTCTATCATCTGGGCCTTGCTGGTCTGGGTCTTACCACCGATCCCAAATGCATCTGGACATCGAGTAAACCTACCAGCCAGGGCTTGAAGATATTTCATCTGAAATTCCACTAACGTGGTTCTGTAATGCTGTCCTGTGGGAACTTCAGGGCTGTTTTCCCCTCTGGCGCTGTGAGGCTGTGAGCTCTCAGCCAGAGCCTTTGGGATCTTTTCCTTCTGTTTCTATTTCCCTGAATGATACCCAGATGATCACCGAATGATCCCCGGATGATCCCCGGATGATCTTGAGGAATGAAGCTTTTCCTACGGGACGAAGTGTCTGCGTCCTATAGACTAGTTTCCTTATGTGTGACTGACTGAAATGGCTCCCTTCCCTTCTGAAAAACCAAAAGGGGGCGGAACTAAGGCACCTAATGATGATGGACAGGTGGGCTGCCCTATAACTGCAAACTTTAACAGAAAGCCACCCTTCTGCAGAATCCCAAGCCTTGGGCTGCAAGCAAACATTTAATACAAGACAAATAAAGTGGGAACTTCTGGTACAGCTGTACCAGCACACAGATACTGATCCAGTTTCTGAGTGGCTTCCTTGGATTTAGGTGGAAAAGAGTAATAGAGTTGGCATCATCCACATAGAGATGGTACCAAAATCCAAAACTCTGGATGACCTCAACCAGTGGTTTCATGTAGATGTTGAAAAGCATGGAGGAGAGGATGGAACCTTGAGAGAGGGTTGGCATCTATATATGTGGTATAAGGGGAAAGAAAAAGAAAAAAATGGAAATCACTTTACGAGATCAGCAATTTTAAAAATATGGGAGAGATATAAAAAGAAATTATATAGTAGAACACCACTCTGGATATCGCCATTAGAAGCGGGACAGAGAAGGTGTATGGGATGGAATGAGTGGCCAGTTTATAAGGATATTTTGCAAAAAGAGCAAGGAGAACTAGTATTAAAATCACAAATGTGAACTTAATACAATAGACCAGGAAATATCCTGTTTCCAATATTGGCAAATAAAGGAGAAATACAAGCTAGATAAAAAAGTAGGAATTACACAAGAAAAAAATTTTTGGGATAAATTTATGGAGACAGAAAATAAACTAATAACAAAGATATATAAAAAAATTGTAGAATGGTCTATGGAAGCCAAAGAAGAAGAAAAAACTATATGAAAACATGGAATGAGAACATAGGAAGAAACATTAAGAAAGAAGAATGGGAGGAAATTTGGAAAAAGCGACTAAAGTTTACATACACATCGGATCTGAAAGAAAATTGGGTCAAGATGTCACGAAGATGGTATATGACACTGAAAAAATTGGGAAAAATCTACAATAATACAGGCACAACCTGCTGGAAATGCAAAAAAAAAAAAAAAGAAAAAGAAAAAAGAAGGCTCTTATTATCACGTGGTGGACATGTGACAGAGCAAAAGAATATTGGAAGAAAATACAGAAAGAGATTCAAATTATGCTAAACATACAATTACCATGGAAACCAGAATTATTCTTATTAGGCATGTACGATAAAAATTTAGATAAAAATACAGATAAAATATTAATCTTAATCTTAACAGCAGCAAGAATATGCTTCACAAGAAGATGGAAGCAAGAAGAAACATCAGAAGAAGATGAATAAATAATAAAAAAATTAGAAATTAGAAATATGGATAGACTTACCTTTCTATTGCTGAAGAATAAAGAAATGAGAAGGAAAGAAACAGACTGGAAAGAAGTTGCTGACTATCTTAGAAAAAAGAAGAAAGAGATAGCGATTTAAGATGTAATGCAAAAAGAGAGGGGAAAGAAAAACAAGAAAAGGATAAGAAGTGAAGGTATAGAAGACTTCTAAAAGATACCAGGAGGTCAAATTCTTCGACAAATCTTTATTTCTTTTTTCCTTTTTCCCCATCTCTTTTCTTTCTTTCTTTTTTCTTTTCTGCAACTACTAAAGTGTTTCTATAAAATGTGTATTTTTATGAAAATTTCAATAAAGATCATTTAAAAAGTAAATATAACTCATATGCACTCTCCAGTTTTTTTTAAAAAAATAAACACTTTAAATAACTTTATTAACAATAAACACGGAAACAGTAATTATCTGACTTTTTCTTTGTGTGGGCTTTTCTAAGAAAGTCATTTAACCGCATCTGCATCATTCAGAACGTGAATAGTCAAATATGTACAACATAAAGGTTGGAAATTTTTCTTAATGTAACTTAATGTAATGTGACTTCCTCCGTCACTTAGATGTATACTGTTTGTTGCGTTTATATTGTGTATTATGATATGGCCAATTGACTGATCAATAAAAATTGTTTCATTTTCCCCCACCACCATAAGGCCATAATCTTGCACACATTGCTCTGTGTACAATAAGGTAACAAAGAACAACCTTTGGACAGCACCTGCTGTATGCTGGCAAAATGAGAAGAGTCTAGCTGTGATTCCATTGCCTTCTTTCCCCAAACTGTCAAAACAGGACTACTGAAGAACATCTTATTCTAAGAAGAGGAGACAGAATGATGAGAATTGAATCCAGTTCATGGCGGCCCCTTCTGCACTGACCATTTAATGCAGTTTAAAGTAAGTTTCAAACTGCGGCAGCTTAACGACAATCTCCCAAAAAAGCTCATGAAAGAAAGCCCTTAATGTGCATCACTGCTTTGTGGTTTGTATAATCATCATCTGACCCTCAAATTGCTTCCAGGATTTCCTTTATAATCATCTTCACAGCTAAATCACTCTCTTTAATATCAGTTTGAAACTGTTTTAAATGGACAGTGTAAATGAGGCCTGAGATGCATCTTACAAATAAATAAGTACACAAAAAGATTTTACCATTCAACAAATGTTTTCATACATCTACTTTCATTGGAACTAGAAATTGGATTTAGCTTAGAATAACCTCGCAATCTGCCTATTGTTCCCTTTAGGTGACCCCTTCTTCCATCTTCTGCCACAGCAAAGCTACTGAAATACCATATTGTCTTCATATGAGAAAAAGTTTGGGTTTCACAAAGATTCCCCTCATGACATTTATTTTCTTTTCTCTCATTTAGTAATGCTCTTAACACTTCTTAACCATGTTTTCGGCTCCAGGTCTGTCTTCTGGAGGAACAAAGAACAAGTCTATTTCATCTTTTCCATGATACATCAACATGCACTCTTCTTTCAACTGTTCCTTGGAGAACTTGTTTGTCCATATCCTTTACCACTCTGACCACTCTCACACATGCAAGTGTTCATCTCAAAAAGTAAGCAGTTTGTATGCCTTCAGGCAAATGATATAATACATCCCTGAAAGCCAGTGAAGGTTATGAAATATAATTGAATATGAATAAGAAAACACAGATGTTCTGAGACATGCAAATAGCACAGTATCTCCACATTCTGGAGTATGCTGTAATCATTATCTGGGAGGGAAATCCACTTGGCTGTTGCCTATTGAGAAGACACTAAAACTGTGTCAGACAATCTTAACTGAGCACTGCTTAAGGGTCCTTAATGTAATAAAGTATATGCAGACAGTGAAAAATAGTCTGTGCTGAATCATAGAATATGAAAGCCATTTATTAGGCAGCAATGTTTCTTTTAGCTCATGGAACCAGTTATTTATTTATTTATTAGGCCTGGGTAACAATGGAAAAATTTGTTTCTAAAATCGATTTGTATTTGGGGTTTTTTTTGTTTCGATATTTAAAATAATTACAAAATTTTCCTTTTAAAAAGTTCGATATTTACGAAATTTCGTAAATGGTAAAAAATTAACAAATTGATTTCCGAAACAATAACGAATCGATTCGTTAATGGCGGACGCAACCGCGAAATACGCTAAAAAACCTCCAAAACCTTCTGAAGCTTCCCTCTCCCTCTGTTGTTGACTGTTGGTGTGATATTATAATTTTTTTCACTAATTAAACCATAAAACTGGCCCAGACATGCGGAAATAATAACGAAATGACCTCAAAACAATAACGAAACGAATACAATATCGAAATACGAAGCATTTACA
The DNA here is from genome assembly GCF_037176765.1 of Anolis sagrei. Taxonomy (NCBI): domain Eukaryota; kingdom Metazoa; phylum Chordata; class Lepidosauria; order Squamata; family Anolidae; genus Anolis; species Anolis sagrei. The sequence continues at coordinate 241,943,574 of NC_090022.1, forward strand.
AAATGTTTTTGAAAATTCGTTTTTTTAAATAATTGCTCCAGAATGGTTCGTTATTGTTTTGTAATTGAAAAAATTAACGAATTATTAACGAATTACGAATTAACGAAACGAAACCGCCCAGCCCTATTATTTATCATGTCAGGAGTGAACCAAAACAGTTGTATTGTATTAAAAACACACAAACAAAACACAAAGTTTGGAGACTTGGTATTCTATTTAACGTCCTTTGACCAATAGCTGTCCACTTGGAGTGCCTCTGGTGTTGCTGCAAGAAGGTCCTCCATTGTGCATGTGGCAGGGCTCAGGTTGCATTGCAGTAGGTGGTCTGTATTTTGCTCTTCTCCACATTCGCATGTCGTGGATTCTACTTTGTAGCCCCGTTTCTTAAAGTTGGATCTGCATCTCATGGTGCCAGAGCACAGTCTGTTCAGCACCTTCCAAGTCGCCCAGTTTTCTGTGTGCCCAGGAGGGAGTCTCTCATTTGGTATCAGTCATTGATTGAGGTTTTGGGTTTGAGCCTGCCACTTTTGGACTCTTGCTTGCTAAGGTGTTCCAGCGAGTGCCTCTGTAGATCTTAGAAAACTATTTCTTGATTTAAGTCCTTGGCGTGCTGGCTAATACCCAAACAGGGGGTGGGACCAAGGCAGATGTCACTGCCTTGGTCCTTTCATTATTGGTTGCTACTCCCCGGCAGATGTCAGGTGGTGCAATACCAGCTAAACAGTGTAATTTCTCCAGTGGTGTAGGGCGCAAACACCCCATGACAATGCAGCATGTCTCATTAAGAGCCACATCCACTGTTTTAGTGTGGTGAGATGTGTTCCACACTGGGCATGCATACTCAGCAGCAGAGTAGCATAGCTCAAGGATAGCATGTCTCCTCTGAATGAATGCCTGGAGGAGGTGATAGGTTGGATGAAAAAAAAATGAATAAAACTGAAACTGAATCCAGACAAAACAGAGGTCAACCAGTCCTCGATGGGGTTACACTCCTCCTGAAAGATTGTGTTTTCAGCTTGGGAGTGCTCCTGAATCCATCTCTCCAAATGTCAGCCCAGGTAGATGTGGCTGTCAGGAGTGCTTATTATCAGCTTTGACTGATACGCCAGTTGCACCACTTCCTAGAACTGGAGGAGTTAAAGATGGCAGTGCATGTGCTGGTAAACTCAGGGGCAGACCTCTACAATATGCTTTACATTGGGCTACCTTTGTACCATGTTTGGAAACTCCAGTTGGTTCAAAATACGGCAGTCAGGTTGGTTACAGGAACATCCAGGAGTTAACATAATATACCCATACTAAAGTCACTCCACTGGCAGCTAATTAGTTTCAGGGCAAAGTACAAAGTCTTGGTTTTGACATTTAAAGCCCTACATGGTTTGGGCCCAGATTACTTATAGGATCACTTTCTCCCATACAATCCATTGTATGGAAGAAAGTGATCCTGTAAGCCAGTGCCATAACCAGAAAAAAAAAATTGGGCAGTGGGGTGGGGTTTGAAAAAAAAAAGTGAATCATGAAGAGTAGTTCCATAGCACAAAATAATTTAAATAGTATGGTTCATTCTATATTTTATACAGAGTTAATTAAAACAATTTAATGTTTGCTTTTCATAGACTTAGCATGGGGATTTGGTTAACCAGTTAAAATTCATCAATAATGCAGGGTTTTCTTTTAAGCTGAATTTTGGGGGAGGGGTTGAACCCTAACCCCCCCCCCCCAGCTACAGACTTGGTAGCAGCTACTCCAGTCTGTCGGAACCTGACGGCTGACCGTCACCCAGAGGACTTATTCATCAGCTGCCCCAAGACTGCAGTTTGACTGTAGAATGGCTCCAACAGCTGTTGGAATGTAAAACACATTCCGGGAGGCCTACTGAGCCAGTTTTAATCATGAATTTTAAATTTGCATTTTATGTTTAATTTTTATTCTGTGTACTTTAATATGTATTTTGTAGAAAGTTTTTTAGGTGTTTATGTGTTTTTAGCGATCTTGTAACCCACCTCAATCCATGGGGAGAGGCAGGTAAGAAATAAATTATTATTATTATTATTATTATTATTATTATTATTATTATTATTTTACCTATACCATGACCTGTAGACATACATTTGCTTGTGGAGGTGAAATCATTCATCTTATCCACTTCCAATAGCTTTAACTATAAAATATTGCTCAGACCTCTGTAGGGGAAGAAGCAGAAATATATATAATGGAGAGAAAGAACTATCTTGACTACATTGTGGGAATCATTCTAAAGAATATATAACCACAGTTTCAAGAGTTGCTGATTCCACATACACCATTAAATGTTGACCATTTCTGCTACCTTGGCAGACACCTCTCCACCAAAGTCAACATCGACACCGAAATACAACACTGCCTGAGGTCTATGAGTGCAACATTTTTCCAAATGAAGCAGAGAGTGTTTGAGGACCAGAACATCCGTAGGGATACCGAGGTGCTTGTTTATAAAGCTATTGTCCTACCAACCCTGCTGTATGTCTGAGAAACATGGACTGTCTACAGATGTCACATGCAACTCCTGGAATGATTCCATCAGCGCTGCCTCGGGAAAATCCTGCAAATCTCTTGGGAAGACAAGTGGACAAATGTTAGCATGCTGGGAGAAGCAAAGACCACCAGCATTGAAGCGATGGTCCTCCGCCATCAACTCCACTGGACTGGCCACGTTGTCCGGATGCCTGACCACCATCTCACAAAGCAGTTGCTCTACTCTGAACTCAAGAATGGAAAACGGAATATTGGTGGGCAGGAAAAGAGATTTAAAGATGGGCTCAAAGCCAACCTTAAAAACTCTGGCATAGACACTGAGAATTGGGAAGCCCTGACTTGTGAGTGCTCGAGCTGGAGGTCAGCTGTGACCAGCAGTGCTGCAGAATTTGAAGAGGCATGAATGTAAGGTGAAAGAGAAAAACGTGCCAAGAGGAAGGCGCATCAAGCCAACCCCGACCGGGTTCTCCTTCCACCTGGAAACCAATGCCCTCACTGTGGGAGACAATGTAGATCAAGAATAGGGCTCCATAATCACCTTTGGACCCACCCTGGAGGATTATCCTACTTGGACAATGAGGGATCGCCTAAGTAAGTAAGTAAGTAAGTAAGTAAGATTCCACATACACACTGCCACTTCGTTGTTTCCTCCCCATTAATTTGTGTTTCAGATGAGAAAACTTTGCTCAAAGGGAAATGCAAAATCGCTCTTCTTGCTTTAAATGAATATTACCAACACAAGTGTGGGATTGGAAAGGACACTAGCTGTTTCCAGGTAATTCCCCACAGAGAGATGTAATTTATTTTTGTTATTATGTTATCCTTTGATATACTTAGAGATATATTTTCTTATAAGGAGATAATATTCATTGGAATGACAGTAAATCCCTGCAGGGGCAGATTTACACTATTGATGTGAGTGCCCCTTCTCTCAGGCTATCCATCTGATTATTACAGCATGTACTTATATTAAAAGGTTTGTAGGTATTGTGTAGCTAGCTGAGCTGGCTGAGAGCTTATACATATATTTTATTGCCTACATAATCCTCAGAGACTGACTGCATAGCTGTTACATCTATTTCTTGACAGAATATAACAGTATAACTCCAATATTCAGCATCTCTGGCTGGCAGGATATAATGCTATAACACTTTCAATTCTATACTTTGCTTTGGATGCTCAGTTATACGATGATTCACTATAAAGGATTAATATGCAAGTGCTGACTGTTATGTAAAGCCATGATTGGCCAATCATACGTGAAATAAAGTTTGGCTATGATGAGGTCTACAGCAACAATTCTTTTGATTTCTGTGAGATGGTTTTGAAGCATCAGTGACAGAGCTTTAAAATTTAACTCTTTTAAGAATTCCAGACTACTAGAATTGAGAGGGGGCACAAGGGTCATCTAGTTCAACCCCCTTTGTAGATGCAACTGCCAGAATTCCCAGTCTGCATGGGATTTTCTGGAAGTTATAATCTAAAAAAAAATAAAAATAAAGTTTCACAGCTCCAAACAGTAATATGGACACCAGAAGAAGAAAACTATGTTAGAGTAAGAAACTATGCAATTAGATAGTCCACTCAGTTTTTCAGAGCTGGAGTCAGTAACTTATTCACATCTTCCTCATAAGCAAGCTAGTGCTGTGATGAACATTCATATACCTTTATATCATCTTATGTACTTCTTCTGCCCCTTCCCTTCTTGGCCATGACCCCATCTACACTGACTATTTAATGCAGTTTCAAACTAGTACTGAAAGAAAGATGATTACATAGGAAATCCTGGATCCAGTTTGAGGCCCAGATGATAATAACACAATTCGCAGAGCACTAATTGCACATGAAGGTCTTTCTTTTGCACACTTTTGGGGGAGTTTTTTTCTGGTTGCCACAGTTTAAAGCTAGATGTGAAACACATTAAATGGTCAGTTTAGATGGAGGTCATGTCACCAACCTCTATTCCCCCTACATGATTAACTACAGTCATGACCAACTACACCAGTTTAATAAGCAGATAGTTAATAGGACTAGTTAAACACCCTCTTTTCCCACTGTGAGGATACTAAAAACAGGCAATAGAACTCTGCTACTTTTGTTCTCCTTTCACTTGTGCTCAATATGGAGATTGTATATGGCCAATATACACTGGCACTGACGGCATCATCATCCATGAATTTGTCTAATTTCATCCAAATTGGCACGTTGTTGGCTACCAATTGATGTTGCACTGTAGCATCACTTTTCAGTGTCCTGTATTCTAGTATGTTATAATTCTTGTATGGGATAGCTATATCTATCATAATTCAGACATGCCACTAGAGGTCATAATCAGTTCTTGCAGATCAGAGTGGGACACTTTCTTTCATTAGATAGGACTTTTTGTTGGTTGAAAATCTCATACTGTTACCTGTTGAAGAAATATCAAAAGAAAGGGGAGCTTTTTGCATCACCTATTGGCATTGAGAATGAAAGAACTTGCATGCGAAAAGTCCATGTACATACTTTGACTAAACAGACCAGTTTGAAGCAAAGAAGAGACCTTGGATTCTACTGTTGTAAACATTAGTTAGGGTCATTTCTGATCTATACTGTCTTTAATAGTCTAAGATCCAAATGTGTATTAGTATTGGTTCACAGCAACCACTGATTCACAGCAACCAGCTTCCTGCAGTTTGTTTCGTGTGGCATAGTTATTTTTGGCAACATAATGGCAGAAAAATCAAGAGACCATGCATTTTGAGAAATGACCCAGGACCAGAATAGCATTTTGAGCAATGACCCAGGACCAGAATTCAAATCCTTGCATAGTCAACAAAAGCCGCTGGGTGACCTTGGACAAGTTATACTTTCAGAATCTAAGAGGGAGGCAGTGGCTAACCTTCTCTAAAACATCTTGCCATATAATCACTATAAGTCAGAGTCAGCCTAAAGAGACATAGCAGTTCTGTAATATCTGCATTTGAAGAAAGATTCAGATTTAGACATTTCTAGTGACAATATCATAGATGGAGGGGAGGGACTTCAGATATTGTTGTAATGCAGCTGCCATGCAGGCAAGGCTGGAGATCCTGGGATCTGTAATCCAGCACAATTTAGTCGTTCTTGTTAGGGATGTGGTATATCTAATCTGAATTTTATTATAGATTTAAAAGTAGCTATCCAGTGTACTCAGCATATTTTGTAGGTGAAGTTGCACTTTGGATAGCCCTTTTTTCAAGTTTGGAATAAAGTCCATTGAATGTACTGCACCCCTGACATGGAAGCCACTGGTCACTACTAGAGAATCTGGAGGGCCTCAGTTGCCCATGCTTCACAAACTGTGAAGTCATCCCATTATACAGGGTTAGTCAAAATGAGTAGGCCAATAAGAAAATTAATTGTACCCGAATGTATGTTTACTGTAACCAAACCACAGCTACGTAGCGACAGATAAACTATCAAAGTTTTTTTTGAGCAACACACATGTACGTTAATGCCGCTAGGCGTCGCTAGGAGTCGCTGTTTTCAAAATGGCGGAATCAGTCAAAGAGAAGGCGTTTTGTGTGATGACATTTGCTAAAACAATGTCAGTAATTACGGTCCAGCGAGAATTTCGAGCCAAGTATGGCAAGGAACCACCTCATCGACATTCCATTGCGAGGTGGGTAAAGCAATTTGAGGAGACGGGCTGCTTATGCAAGGGTAAAACCACAGGACGACCGCGTGTCTCTGAAGACACAGTGGAATCCATTCGTGCATCCTTTCAACGAAGCCCCCAGAAGTCGACAAATCGTGTTTCCATGGAATTGAACGTTCCGCAAAAAACTGTGTGGCACGTGTTACGCAAACGTTTGCAGTTCAAGCCGTATAAATTGCAAATGGTGCAGGCTTTGAAAAAAGGTGACTATTCGAAACGACACGATTTTTGCGAATCAATGCAGCGAAGACTAGAGGAGGAAGGCTTTGCCAACAGACTGGTCTTCAGTGACGAGGCAACGTTTCACCTGTGCGGGAAGGTCAATAGGCATAATCTCCGCTTTTGGGGATCTGAAAATCCTCATGCCGTATTGGAACATGTAAGGGATTCGCCGAAGGTAAACGTTTTCTGTGCAATAACCAACCGTCACGTGTTTGGCCCATTCTTTTTCGCGGAGAAAACCATAACAGGCATAGTGTACGCTGACATGTTGTCTGAATGGTTGATGCCACAGTTAGAAGAGAAAGTGCCCAATTTCGTATTCCAACAGGACGGTGCCCCTCCGCATTGGCACAACAGTGTACGCGAGTACCTCAACGAACACCTTCCCAGACGTTGGATTGGCCATGCTGGAGTAACTGATCTTCCATTCCTCCTGTGGCCCCTCAGGTCTCCCGACCTCACACCATGCGACTTTTCTCTCTGGGGGTATGTGAAAGACACTGTGTTCTGACCTCCATTACCGCTGACCTTGGACGACTTAAAACAGCGCATATGTGCTGCATTCGATGCCATTACGTCGGATGTGCTGCAACGGATGTGGAATGAACTGGACTATCGCTTGGACGTCTGCCGTGTCACACGGGGCGCCCATATCGAACATCTCTGAAGGTGAGACAAAACTTTGATAATTTATCTGTCGATACGTAGCTGTAGTTTGGTTACAATAAACATACATTCGTCTAAAATTAATTTTCTTATTGGCCTATTCATTTTGACTAACCCTGTACATTATATACAAATATCTCACTGAAGAATATTCAGATTTTTAAAATTTCTCTTGTGTGAGAAAGCCAGCTGTTGCAAAAATGTATAATTAATAAACCACTCAGATACTTTATTAGTAAATAGATAATAACACTGCTTAGTGAATTGTGCTTCATAATGGTAGGAACAAAGTTTTTCACATTTTTTTGCACCGTCTTGATCTCTAATTATCTACTTCGTTGATTTTGTTACAGCAGAGCAGGAATGCAAGAATGAACATTGCTGTGTTATTGCTCTGAATATTCCTTTTATTGCCTTATGCTCTTGGGGCTTGTTTTCCCACAGGGAATAATGAATCTGGGAAATACTTATGCCCTCCCAGTTCTATGGCATTCTCCTTAAATAAAATACCCATTGCTTCTAAATTGCACCACAAATTAACAATTTGCCTTGGGATTGCTATGATGGGACATGGATTATTTAAATCCCTTTCTGTTTGCTAAAAATGTTCTGTAATTTGGTGGTGTCAGCTCAGATATATAACACAGAAAACTATCAGCTTGTGGTGAGCTGTTTTCTTTTCCTTGCTCCGTCATAGCTTTGCATCTTTAAGGGCATATCAGTGTTAGATGAGTACTGACAACACTACAACTCTCTCTCTCTCTCTCTCTCTCTCTCTCTCTCTCTCTCTCTCTGTGTGTGTGTGTGTGTGTGCTTTGCATGACTGTAAGAGAAAAGGTAGGAGAAAAAACAAGCAGTTTGCTGGGAAAATTTCAGCTGAACAATTTTTCCTTCAAAAAACCCACCAATGCAATAACTATTATTTTATTAATGAACAAGACATTGTCAGTGAGCCAATTAACTTGCCTATTGAACTGCTGACCCATTTTTAAAAAAGATAATTAGTGGTTTACATGTAGCCATAAAAAGGCTAACCAGAAATGTACCTTGAAGATGGCTCTGCTGACCACTCCATGTACTACGTAGTAGTTCAGATATAGTAAGATATGGACCCGCCATGGGTGAATGGGAAAGGAAGAAAATATAAAAGGACCTTCACTCCTGAAATTACAGGAGGAAGAAATCACAAGTGTTATGGAAATATACAATGTCTCGTAATTTGAGTCTACAATGAAAAGCCTCCCTAATTCCTCTGTTGGAAGAATATGATGAGGATGAATGTTGTAGAGCTGGTCCAGGTAGTTCCAAATTGAAGGAATGTAAGGTGGAAGCCAGAATTACATATTACTGGAGCTGAGTGGTTTGGGTGGGGCCCCAGGATCTGACCATGGGTATATCTACATTGTAGAATTAATGCAGTTTGACATTACTTTCACTGCCATGGCAGTTTTTGAAGGCCTTTGCCAAAGTGTGTCTGTTCCTCACCAAACTACAAATCCTAGGATTTCATAGCATTAAGCCATTGGTATACAACTGTATTATTTCTATAGTATAAATGCATCCTATGTGGCATTTTTAAAAAAATCAGGAATAAAGGAGGAATGCAAGGAAGTCCCCTTGCTAAGCTAAGTGCCAGTTAACCCAAGCACTGGAGGCCCACCATCTCCTGCTCACTAGACCAATTGGCTGCCTCAGGGTGCTTCCAGACATCATTTAAATAACTTCTGGGAGGGCATGGGGACACTGAGACCCCCTTCCCCCAAAGCCCTAAAAACTTACTGGGCTGTCATGATGCCCGTCTACACATCTGGAAGGGGAGGGGATTGGGAAGGGGGAGGGTGCTATCTTACATCTTTGGGCTCTAGGAGCCAAAAGGTGCAAGATGGGTATAGGGACTGGCCCCCAGATAGTCAGTCCCCACAGGGTCCATACTCCATTAGAACCAGGCCTTTCTGTAAGGCTCACATCTAGTGGGCTATCTTATTAATTTGGGATAGAGCAGGGTTTTCCTGCTTTGTTACGAATTAATTCACTTTTACTGGAGGCATCGTTTGGGTGTAGACTGCATCTGAAGAAGCTATAAATCAGTCAGATTTTTGAGAAAGAGAATGAATTGATGATTTTTTTCTGGCCAAAATTCAAGATTATGGAGGTCTAAAAAAGTGATTTCAGCATAAAAGGAGGAAAACATAGGCCAAGCAGTGATTTTTAGAAAGAGGCCTCCAGAAGGAGTAGCTAGCTGAAAATTCTTGACTGATGGTTCAAGTAGATTCCTACAATTGAATTTAGAATCCTTCTAAAGTATCTCAATCAAAAAGTGAATCATACCATCAAGTTATCCAAAAGAAAGAACTATCTTTGAATTTGCTTTCCTGCATGGCAGGGGATTGGACTAGATGGTCCATGTGACCTCTTCCAACTCTATTATTCCATGATTCTATCTTATAACAAAGTATGCTCATCTGTGCTTCCTGAATGGCATTTCTTTGATAATTTCTCACGTAGACACCTACTTAAGAAATACATTAGAGATATGTCACTCTCATCATTCTTGCTCCTATCAATGGTATGTTTTAATGGAATGGGGCTACCTTGCCAGGCCAGTGTGTAGGAAAATTTCTAGGCCCTGGGAGAAAAGACCTGATCCAAGCTAAAGGAGGAGGGAACAGCTCGCTTCTTATATGGTAGTGGTGCCTGAGAGGTGGGGGAGTTAGAGAGTGTTGCCTAGCTACAGAAGGTAGCTAGGGAGAGCAGTAGTCCAGGAGATGGGGAGAAGTCTGAGGAGGAGAAAAGAAGTGTTTGGAGGTCACAGGGAAAAACCTCTATGGAGGGAGAGTTAAAAATAGCCTTTGGGGAGAAGTGCTACTTTTTTTAGAGAGCCTCTAAGGGACAGGGTGCTTATATTAGGAGCCTCTGGAAGGGAGGACTGAAGGGTTTTGAAAAGCCCAGTAAGTTCCCCTGTGAGTGAACATAGTTCTGTGGAAGACAAGTTAAGGTACCATTTTCTTTTAAGGAAACAGTTGGATAATCTTCTGAAACCACTAAGCATCTGAACCCCTTCTAATATCTGAGAAGCCTTTTTGTTCTAGTTCAAATAAACTTCACCAATTTGTTTATACTTCACCACAAGTATTCAGTGTGTTTTTTTGTTCATCAATATAAGAAGGGGGCCTATCTGGATAACAGCCACCACTCTTCAAGTCAGAGTTTCCCTCCATTTTTTGAGTGGCTCTATGAACTGACTCCGATGGTCAGTGGGCCAGAGGGACAGGGAAGAGTGAATGGTGTGGTCATAGACCAATAAATTTAGATTGGTGCAGCGAAGTTCTATCATCATATAATTAACAGTTTGGGGGGTGGGTTTGACTGTTGTATATGTCCTATCTGTAATGCCTGTTTACCAACCGTGGAGCCACATTGTGAGCAGGATAGTACTTTTTCTGCTGGGTATGCAGTATTTCAATGGTTTAAGCAGTTTTCTCAGCAAATGTGGTGGTGGTAAATAATACAGTCTATACATGTGCTAGCAGCAAGATTGGACTGGAGAGACTTTCCTGCTAACCCTTGCTATCCTCATTCCAACAGCCAAAATAATTCCATTTTAAAAGATATATTTTGAAATTGATATTATACAGATATGGTTATTTCCTAACAGTGCATGTGTGTATGTATGGAACAGGACATCCAAGTTGGTCAGTGGTGTAAAAAGACTGAGGTACAACCATTCATGACATTAGACAGCCATAGTCTCCAACCAGAGTCTAAAGATTTAGGTGGCTTTATTGGACCAATTCTGTTCTACAATATCAGATTTCTCTCCTTCAAGAGCTGGTTCTTTATAAAGATAAGGATATTTAAGTCTGCAGCTCTACAATATATTTTGTATAAGAGATGTTTCACAATACTTTATTGCTGCTAAGGAAATCCATCTCCCCATCTCCCTTTTTATATTGAAGCTATGACATTGGTCCTGCTGAATGGGTCTAAGCTTCTTAAATAAATCCATGAATGGGTACAAAGTGGAACTCTCCAACCCAGCTACTTATTATGATTATATCCCCATTCAAAGTAAAGTGCTGATTACATAGCAAATAGGAAACATATCAGGGGAGGAACTGAAATTGGGTTCTGGGCAGTTCAGCATGCATTTTGTTTAGGCTGACTGCAAAGCTTTTATCCAATGTTATTTATGCTGCACACTCGAGTGGATGCACCATTACTTAGGCCAATGTAAATGTCAATGTTTCTGCTCCATTTCTTTCCCACAAGTGGAAGTTATGTGCAGGATTTCACATTCACTAATGTTAATTGTGCTGAATTGTCTTGGTGCCTTTCTTTCACTTTCTCCAACCTCCAATTCATTACAATATATGTGACTAGGATTTTAAGGACTTGTAAAGCAAAACAGGGTCATGTATAGTGCAAAATAAGATAGTTATGTTATGTGTAAAATTTAAGGCTTTGACATTGTTTCTAAAGCTTCATGTGACTTGCTTTGGCCCCTGATTCAGACATGAGTATTTTGGAATCAGATTCCTGGGATATCAAGGCTCTGAGGATGAAGATACCATCTCCATGGAAGATGCCAATAGAGTAACCCTTGTTGAAGAGGACGTCCTAAATAAGGAAAGGGAGAAACCAAGAGATGTTTGGAATTTCTCATAGACCTTGGCATTGAAACGTTTTCTTGTCAAGAAGAAGCTCCCTTGCTCCTCCCTACTTCTGTGCCTTAGTTTAGATGAAGTTTAGGTACAAAGAAAGGCCGAAACTAAGACAAGTCAAACCCGCATTTTGGACTTTAGGAGAGCTGATTTCCAAAAAATGAAGGAAACACTGAGCAGCATTCCATGGACACAGATACTAAAAGACAAGGGAGTTACGGATGGATGGGAGTTTCTCAAGAGTGAAATACTCAAGGCGCAGTTGCAAACCGTGCCAACAAAAAGAAAAAATAGGACAAGTGCAAAGAAGCCAGAATGGATGTCCAAAGAACTTCTAACTGTGCTGAGACACAAAAGAGACATGCACAAGAACTGGAAAAAGGGAGAAATCACCAAAGAAGAATTCAAACAAATAGCCAACAGCTATAGGGAAAAGGTCCGCAAGGCTAAAGCACAAAACGAGCTCAGGCTTGCCAGGGACATTAAAAACAATAAAAAGGGATTCTTTTCTTATGTCAGTAGAAAAAGGAAAAACAAGGAGGAGATAGGGCCTCTTCGAGGAGAAGTTGGGGCAATGCTAACAGGGGGTAGGGAAAAGGCAGAACTACTAAATACCTTCTTTGCCTCGGTCTTCTCACAAAAAGAAAGTCATCTTCAACCTCAGCAAGACAGAGTGGATGAGGGATTTGAGGACATCCAACTCCAAATTGGGAAACAAGTCGTACAGGAATACCTGGCCGCTCTAAATGAGTTCAAGTCCCCAGGGCCAGATCAACTACACCCAAGAGTATTGAAGGAACTAGCGGAAGTCATTTCGGAACCATTGGCAACCATCTTTGAGAGTTCTTGGAGAACAGGAGAAGTTCCAGCAGATTGGAGGAGGGCCAATGTGATCCCAATCTTCAAGAAGGGAAAAAAGGATGACCCAAACAACTACCGTCCGGTCAGCCTCACGTCAATACCAGGCAAGATTCTGGAAAAGATTGTTAAGGAAGTGGTCTGCAAACACTTAGAAACAAATGCGGTCATTGCTAATAGTCAACATGGATTTATCAAAAACAAGTCATGCCAGACTAATCTGATCTCTTTTTTCGATAGAGTTACAAGCTGGGTAGATGCGGGAAATGCCGTGGATGTAGCGTACCTGGATTTCAGTAAGGCCTTTGACAAGGTCCCCCATGACCTTCTGGCAAGGAAACTAGTCCAATGTGGGCTAGGCAAAACTACGGTGAAGTGGATCTGTAATTGGTTAAATGGACGAACCCAGAGGGTGCTCACCAATGCTTCCTCTTCATCCTGGAAAGAGTGCCGCAGGGTTCCGTCCTGGGCCCGGTCCTGTTCAACATCTTTATTAATGACTTAGATGAAGGGTTAGAAGGCAGGATCATCAAGTTTGCAGACGACACCAAATTGGGAGGGATAGCCAATACTCCAGAGGACAGGAGCAGGATTCAAAACGATCTTGACAGATTAGAGAGATGGGCCAAAACTAACAAAATGAAGTTCAACAGTGACAAATGCAAGATACTCCACTTTGGCAGGAAAAACGAAATGCAAAGATACAGAATGGGGGATGCCTGGCTCGACAGCAGTACGTGTGAAAAAGATCTTGGAGTCCTCGTGGACAACAAGTTAAACATGAGCCAACAATGTGATGGGGCGGCAAAAAAAGCCAATGGGATTTTGGCCTGCATCAATAGGAGCATAGTGTCTAGATCTAGGGAAGTAATGCTACCCCTCTATTCTGTTTTGGTTAGACCACATCTGGAATATTGTGTCCAGTTCTGGGCACCACAATTCAAGAGAGATATTGACAAGCTGGAATGTGTCCAGAGGAGAGCGACTAAAATGATAAAAGGTCTGGAGAACAAGCCCTATGAGGAGCGGCTTAAGGAGGTGGGCATGTTTAGCCTGAAGAAGAGAAGGCTGAGAGGAGATATGATAGCCATGTATAAATATGTGAGAGGAAGCCACAGGGAGGAGGGAGCAAGCTTGTTTTCTGCTTCCCTGGAGACTAGGACGCGGAACAACGGCTTCAAACTACAAGAGAGGAGATTCCATCTGAACACGAGGAAGAACTTCCTGACTGTGAGAGCCGTTCAGCAGTGGAACTCTCTGCCCCGGAGTGTGGTGGAGGCTCCTTCTTTGGAAGCTTTTAAACAGAGGCTGGATGGCCATCTGTCAGGGGTGATTTGAATGCAATATTCCTGCTTCTTGGCAGGGGGTTGGACTGGATGGCCCATGAGGTCTCTTCCAATTCTTTGATTCTATGATTCTATGATTCAGATGAACAATAGAAAAACACATTAGGTCAGTGCTTCTCAAACTCTGCTCCTCCAGGTGTTTTGGATGTCAGCTCCCATAAATTCCAGTCAGCTTGCCAGCTCTTGGGAATTGTGGGAGCTGAAGTCCAAAACATTTGGAGTAGCACAATTTGAAAAACTCTTCTTGAGGTCATTTTTCTCAGAATGGCTCCAGTGGGTCATCTCCAGCTTCTATCTCACTATTGGCTGCTTGCAAGTTATGATATCTTCAAAACAAAAGCAAATTAGGCAATAGGAGGCAATTTCCCCTAACAGAATTCCTCATATAAGAAAATGGGGTGGCTTTAATTAATAATAGGCTCTTTCATACAACATTATCAGCCATTTTCCTCCTGGTGGGTTATTGGAGCCATTAAAGCCTAACCAGCTGTAGGAGGAAAATGGCTGATAATTAGCTGAATGTGCATAAAGACTCCCACTGTTTAACCCGAGTTAAGCCATTTTTAGTTAGAAGAATTAATATTTTATCTACAGTTTCTGGGGAGTCAGTCTAGACAGCCTCTTTACATTTGAAGCCTCCGTCGCCCTGCCCCTTTAAGAATTCCCTCAGAGGTGGAACGTCAGGCAAGGCACTTCTGATTCTTGGAAGAGTCAGCTTTTCCATGACTGGAAGGTAAAGAGAGGAAAGCTGGAAGGTCTACAAAATAGCATGCTTAGTCGGAGCTGTAATCAAATCCAGTCGGAGCTATATTCAAGTTCAGTCAGATCTACATGCAAGTCCAGTCAAAGTTAAATATTGGGACCATCTTAGAGACAGGTGAACATCATATAAGAAAGAGACAATAAGAATAAATAAAGATTCAAGAACATCAGTTTCACCAGAACTGTGTTTATCTCTCAAAGACTTTACCTCTCCTCATAAAGACTTTGTAGTGAGACTCAGGAGGAAAGAAAGTCTAAAATTCATGTCAGTTAATAAACTCTTGTTTGATTCAACTATCTAGTCTCTGATCTGTTTCCTGCATAGCCAGTTCATCTTCCAAGCAGTTAAGATAGCGTGGGTGCAGAACAATGCAGGTAAAACAAAATGGGAAAAGGCTGGGTGCTTTGTTTTACCTTTATTTTTTATATTGGGACATGCAGAAACAAAATTGACATCTGCCCCAAATTTAACAAGTATGAGACCACTTGTTCCCTAAACCTGGATTAGTGGCTTTGAAAAAACCTCAGTAACTCAAAGAAAGGGTGGTGGAGGGGGGAGAGAGACACAGAGAGAAGAAGCAGGTTCTGTTTGAAAAAGCATGTGACTTTTGGGTGGTGGGACAATAAGTGAGGGCAAGTGATACCAAGTATCAGAGGTCTGAGACAACCACCTCTGTTCAACACACACTGCTCATTTCCTTTTCTCTTTTGGCTGTGTGTCATTGGGTCAAATCTTGCTTCAAGTTAAATGACAAGAAATTTAGAATAGCCCCTCACATTGTATTCTCAGAAGAGATAGAGAAAGGCTGAGACTTATTCTCCTCCCTTGAATAATACAATTTCTATATAACCCTTTTCAAAGCTACTGGACCTGAACTTGAAAACCCACTGCTATTAAATAAAAGCTCTTGCCAGTGAAAAGTTGTTTTTTTTATACTTAATATCACCCAAGATGACGTCAGCCCTGACACTTCCCTATTGCTGTTTGTTTGCTAAAGGGAATATTACAGCAGTAATGCCTTGTCTGATGAGAATAGGGTGCTTTACAAAGCAATTCAATGGTTTATTTTGTTATTAGTATTGTTATTATTCACCCATTTATATTCTGCTTTCCCCAATACATAAAGTGCTCCAGAAATGATTAAAACTAATACAAAATAAAAATGTAGACATTCAAAAATAGTGTTCACATAATTATGACCCTGAATCCACGTGCTACTTTCCATTGAAAGGCATATGCAAGCACAGCAATATACAGATCCCTCCAAAATATGCCTGTGCTCCTCATTCAGATGGAAGAAGCTAAAACTAGCTAAAGAACTCTTTCTTTTAGTTATCAAGTGGTGTTTCGAATTATTTATTGTGAAATGGAGAGTGCGCCAGCCGATAGGGGGACAGTTTTTAACAATTTGCTTTCTCTGTGCTTGTCCATTTACCTGGCATATACAGACATGAGCTTATTTTACCTGTCAAGACTTTTTCCATACTTACTCATACTTTGTAATATTTTCAAACATGGCTTTATTTTGAAGTACCTTTTAACAAAGTTGCTTTGAAAAGTACTATGAAGGATCCTAGTGGTGTGCTTACATGTGTATACATGCTTTCCAGTTGTTTGTTATGATGACCATATGAATTTCATAGAGTTTTCTTAGACAAGTCATACTCAGAGCTGGTTTGCCAGTTCCTTCCTGCCTGTACGATAATGGAGCATCTCAACTCAAGAGTTGTCAGTTATGTAGATGAGAGAAAAAAATCTCTGAAAGAAAAATGTTTGTTCCTGTAGAAAACAATATTATTTTGGAGATTTTTCCCCTTTGGTTGGAGATCCTCATGTTGTATCATCCCAAAGTATTTCTGGGAAACTCCTGGTGTTATGAGAATTTTTCATCCCCACTTCTCAGCACAGTTTGAATTAACCCAATATTTTCTAAAATGAAAATTGTATAGGAGCTTGCCAATACTCTAAGATCTGGAGGGGGAGGTTTTCTTTTACTTCCACCGCCATTAGCTGAGAACTTGAGAGAAAGTGACTGCTCCTAAGTTATGGAACTCATCCCTTAGGAGGTGTGGTTGGTCCCTCCGGACTGTCTATCTGTTGGCAGGAAAATATCTTTTATTTAAGTGTAGTGTAGTGTTTTTCATATTTATCTGCCTTAAAATACTGTTTTTATCTTGTTTTTAAGCATATCTTTGAAATGCAAACATATTTAAATTAGAAAATTAATTTATTTTGCATTAAGAGTTTTTTAAATTGCATTGTTATTTTTAAAACATTGTATGCCATGTTAGATTTTATGCTGAGAGAAAGGCAAACAATAAATGAATTAATTAATAAATATTTTTTCTACTTGGGAGTCTGCTTCTATTATTCCTGGGATAACTTAGATGGCTGCCAGTAAAACACAGTTATTGCTTCCGGGACCTTGGTTCAGCAGAAATCAAATGAAGGAAATAGGAATGTTGGCACTATAACAGAATGTTTCTAATGCTTAACTAGTTTAATATTGCTAAAGCACTTTAGTACTTTGACTGTAACTCATGAATAATAATTTATGAAGGCTCAGTAGAAATTGCTGAATTCAATTTCTGAAATGTTGCTTGAGTCTAGATGTGACAAGTGATCAACAGGAGGGGGAGGGGGAAGACCTCAATGGAATGGGGAAGAAGAGAAACTCAAGATATTTTAAGAAAGAGTTGGAATAAAAATACCTTATCTCAAGAATTCTTTTACAGCCGCAACACTATACCTTCTCCTTGCTGTGAGCTAACTGCTCAGCTAAGTATCCTGTTTTGTATTTTTTAATACTCTGCTATTTTGGAGATTCCCCTAACAATTCACACTGCTCACACTCACATCTTCAAAACATGGCAAGAAAAAGGGGGCCAGCATACACTCATGCACACAACAACAAATGCAGACAAGGGCAAGGGCAGCACTTCATCCACAGAAATGAATGGAGGCAAAAGAGCTAACAATGCTCTCTTTCCTCTCTCTCCAAGCCAACCATCACACAGTCTTGAACAAATGCCAACACTCTAGAAACGAAGCACTATCCACAATACTACTGTCCCCAGGTTGTGCCAACCAAAAGAGGCACACAAGAAGGGAAGGCCAAACCTTAAATAGCCTATCATCACACTTCCACCATATGTTATGTCTTGACATCCAGGGGCATATGAAAAGCTCCTAATCACTGACAGTGGAGGTAATTCACACAGAGTATTTTGCCATGCCTGCGTTGGTATGTATTCTCAGATGATAGCTGCTCTGTGGTCAGCTATCTGCTCTAGAAACATAATTCTTCACATGAAGGTGACAAGGAGGCAATTCTGAGGATTTTTTCCCCATGTCAGGAGCAAGTTGAGGGACAGCAAGTTGCTTCTGGTGTGAGAGTATTGGCCATCTGCAAGGAAGTTGCCCAGGGGACTACTGGATGTTTGATGTTTTGCCATCCTTGTGGGAGGCTTCCCTTATATCCCCACTTGGGGAGCTGGAGCTGACAAAGGGAGCTCCATCTATTCTCCCTGGATTCGAACTGCTGACCTATCGATCATTAGTCCTGCCAGTTGTGCCTCTTTCCAGCATGTTTGGCCCTTGTGTTGCCTAGGACTTTAGCACATTCAAGCATTCACACCAACTTACTGTTAGTAAATCTTTAGCTCATACTGTTGGTGTGCTTGTAAAGAATTCCTCATTGTGTGTGGTCAGTTGAGCCTCCCAGTCATTGTTACGGAGAGCCAAACCCCACCTTTTTTCTCCCTTGACATCTAGTCGCTTGCTGTAGTCATGGCTGAGAATGTAATCCCTTGTCTTTGATCATTTGCAAATAATGATTTCCATCTCTAGTTGTCTCAGGGGCTCTTTGTAGTCCTAATGAATTTAAACGGGTTGAGGGAATAAGGTACTTTCTCAGTGCCTGGCTCATTTCAGGTTCATTTAAAGTTAATAATAGAAGCGATGACTCCTATTGACAATTTAGCATTTGCTGAGACTCTGATGTTCAAATATTAATCTCCTCTCCTTTGCTTTAGTACACACACAGAGGAATATGCAGAATGCTTATCAGCATTTCCAGTATGAGTGTATTGGAGAGACGATGCTAGCATATCTTGTTATCAGCTGTCATTGCTGATTTGCCTTCTTAACAAGTGTGGAAATCAAGCCTTTCTTTCTGAATGCCACTGAAAAATACCATGAGTATCAAAGGGATACTATTACATAAAACGTGCCTTATTGCATATATGTCTCTTCCTTAAAACTGCTTACATGTTTTTAGTCCTTGTTTTTTAGCTTCTAGAGCAGGGGTGTTAAATTCCTGTTCATTGAGGGCCATATCAGCCTTACGGCTGCCTTCAAAGGGCCACTGAATCTATGAATGGAGAATCCATGGAAACAGAGGGACAACTATATATATATATTTACATGGTGGTTGGTACTCTTTTGTTTTTATCCAGTTTTGGTCCTTAGATGCTACTGAATATCAGTTCCCATCATTTTGTATTACCCACCATGTGGACTGGGGCTAATGGAAATTGCAACCCAACAGCACTTATAGCAGACATCATATCCACAAGTCTTGTACCTAAATGCAAACCCGCTATCCTGACTAAACAAAACAAACTGTAGCATTCTATTGCTCCTGTATCTCAATTCCCATCTACTGATGTCTAGTGATGAGGAATACAGGAGTGGTAGTCCAGCATCTGAAGGGCCACATAAAATGACATGGAGATCTGATTTGGCCTGTTGGCCTTGAGTTTGACACATGTGTCCAAGAGCATAAACAGAGTAAGGAAGTCCTCTTACAAACAGTTTACTATAAATAAAAGAAGACATTCTTTTGAGTGAATGAGAAGGGAGAAGCATTTTAGCAGAACACAATATGCAATCCAGAAGTTCATATTGCTTTTTCTCAAATATAGAGATTTTGTAGTCATGTAAGACACACATTTTTTTTCTAGCATGCCAAAGTCTACACATTTTTGTATGCAACTTTCACTATATATACAATTTTGTGTACATATTTCCAGTGCTCTATGTATACTTGGATGTTGTTTTTGAGCTAAGAACTGCAACACAAAATTCTGAGACATGTACATATTAGTCTGACACAAGGGAATTAGACTGGTTTTAAGATTTGGATTGTTGTTGTGTGTCTTCAATCCATTTCTGATTTATGGTGACCCTAGGGTGAGCCTGTCACAAGATCTTCTGGTAGAATTTGTTTAGAGGGGATTTTCTCTTTCCTTCTTCAGAGGCTGAGAGAGTGTGGCTTGCTCAAGATCCATCCACTGATTTTCCATGGCTCAGTGGGAGTTCAAGCCTTGATCTCCTTGAGTTCCAATGCAACACTCAAACATCATACTGGAGCTCTAAAATATGGAACAAACAAAAAAATTCCTCTTTTCTACACAGAGATCTGTTTTCACTGTAAAACTATAATCCACCTCTTTGATTCTGAAAAGTGTTTATGGTGGACTTCTGGTTTAATGCAACTTATTACAAATGGTAGATATGAAGCAGTGTGGTTAAAAGCTTCTCACATTCAATTGTGTGTTTATTCCAGAGTTCAAAAATAACTCTGTTACTTGTAATCAGTTACTTATAATTAATTCCTTTTTGCAAGCTTGCTAAAGTATAAACACATTTTACGTTTTGTGTAACTGTAATGTTTAAAGTTAGTTTTGCTGTTACAGGAATATCATCTTACCAAAGAGTAGAGGAGGAACATCAAATGGATAAAGTACCAGCTGGCTACTGCTATGCCTAATGTCAGTGTTACTGCATTGTGCTCTGTGGAGAGTCTGCTGAATGTTGCAGCCAGTAGCATCCAGATTTTTAAAGTAACTATATGATAAGTATTTTATTTACTTCTGAGAAATACAAAACAAGAAGTTATTTCCAAAGTCATAATTATAATAAAAACAGTCTATTGGAGGGCTTGTGTTCTTGGAATGGAATGGTTTATGTTTCATAATATTTGTTGACCTCTTTTTCCTCCGATATGCCACAATATCAGTAACCACCCCCACCCCCATAAAAAGAGAATTAATAGAGAATGCTCATTTGCCAGGCCTTGTTCTTTACTGGCACTAGGCTTGCCTTTTAAAAAAATGCTTCCTTGTTGTCCTGTGAATAATATAAAATGGTAAGGACCTAAATACCCTAAAAGCACCTATTCCCATTTGATCTTGGAAATTAATCAGGGTTAGCTCCAGTTAGTATTTGGATGGAAAGCACCCAATGAATACCAGGCAACATAAAGTTATATTTCTGAGGAAGTAACGGATGAAACATCTCTGAGGATCCTAGCCCAAGAAAACTATGAAATTCATGGGGACTCCATAAGTCAACAAGCAGCTTTCAGGCACATATATCCACCTACAAAATGTGAAATGGCGGGCCAAATACATGTTTAGCAGGGCAAAATTACATATAGAGGCTGGTGATGGGAAATGTTTTTGAGTTTAACTCTATTAACAGTATTTTTTATTGCTGTCACTTCACACATGTAATTCACTCTTGTCTTACAAACTTCAGGGTAGGTGATATGATATGATGTATTAGGTCTTACTATGCATCACTGAAGCTGCCAGATGTAAGCAAATTTACAATTGGGATGATCTAGACTCCCTTCCAGAAATGAAGGACAAAATAAGCTGTAATTCACACCACACATTCACTATTGCCTCGTGTGCTATATAGTTATCAAAGTCAAAATAACCTCAAATTTAGAAAGACTTTGTCATTGCCTTATGAAGGATCCCTCCACCCCCAAATCTTTCCAGCCTTTAATGGAACCTTTAGCATTTGCTTTTTTCCCCAGCAGGTGAGGTTTGTAAACTGTTGACTGAAAGTTTGAAGAGTGGGGAAGGAAAAGGGCACATAGGAACATTTGAAGAAAGGAGATATTGTGTGATTTGGAAAAAGTTTCACTTAAAATGTATCAGAGCTAAAGGCACTTCCAGACATAACTTAAACCCACTTTGTAGCAGGTTTAAAACACCCATGTTGGCATGGGTTTAAGTCCCCACAAGTTCCTCAAACCCCAGGCTGGCTACATGACATCCTGATTGCTATTGAGATGGTATGCAGCTCCCTCCCCCCACAAAAGTCCCCCAAAAGAACCCCTAAAAAGTAAAGAAAAAAAACATCCCAATACTTGCTACCATTACAGTCTTCCTTGTACCCTCCCGGTGTGAGGAAATAACATGCTAGGAGTTGGGGGGGGGGGGGACTTTTCAGCTCAGCCTGTCTACTGACACATCATTTCCTCATGCCAGGAGGGTGTGAGGAGGACTGTAATGGTGGCCAGATAAGGTTTTTTCCCCCTTACTCTTTAGGGCACTTTGGGAACTGGGAGGAGGAGCTGCATGCCATCCCAAATCTTTGGGCTCCAGAAGCCCAAAAGGTTCAGGATAGCAAATGGGGGCTCACCACCGGTAAGTCCTAGGACTACCCAGAAGTGAGTCCCTACATGTCCAATGCCCCATTAGACCCAGGCCTTTCAGGAAGGCCCAGATATAATGGGGTATTTAATTAATTTGAAACAACAAATTCCAAATTAATTAGTTTTTAGCAGGGGTATTGTTTGGATGCCTCCAGTAAAAACCCAGACAAGTCTCACGTTTTGGACCTGTTTGGATAGGCCCAAGACTCATGATATTTCAGGAATGGAAAAAACTATCATCCCCGACACTGTTGACTACAACTCTCTCATCTCCAACTATTGGACATGATCTGGACCTGATGAAAGGCAAAATGTTTACATGACATCACATTTCCCACCCCTGGTATTACTGGTATTCTTGTTAAGAAACAATCAAACCCTCCACATGATTGGTATAACCCCAGACCTAATTATGGCAGTGTGTTGGCTTCATCCTTCATGCAAGTATGGGCACCACCAGAGATCAATATTTTCAATATACTCCAAGAGTATTTCAATATACTCCAAGAGTAAAGAAGGAGAGTTCAAACCTATATAAATGTTTCAAGGCATCACTTGCTGAAAAACATCCAAACAAGTGCTAATTTCTGTCATTGAGGCAGATGCTTTTAATCAAAAAGTATCCTAGATATCCTCAATGCAAATATCTTGTCTCCAAGGTGGCCAAGGCAATAGATGTGCTGCTCCTCAGACTATGAGTTCAATTATGCTGAGAGATAATGACTGGCATGAAATCAACACAAAATAATTTATCATGGGTGAGTACGTATATGAACCAGGAGCCTCTCAAACCTGTCCTGAAACCCTAAACCATTATAACACACTGGCTGTAATTAGCATCAGCTTCCAGCCATCCTTCACTATTAATATGAAATGGTGGTATATCATCATTTCCCAAGGAATACTTGCACATTATACCGTATTAGTGCAGTTAATGTGTTTGCATTTTGCAGCAAGCAAGTATATGATTTCAGCAATTTTATCTGGTGAAGAGTTAATGCCAGCCAAACCAGTTCTCAATAGATAAAGGTGGATTTGATCAATGCTAAAGTAGGATTAAAGGGTCTTATGGCACAAAAATAATTGATAGGAGAAAGGATGGAGAGTATTGTTATCTTCTGTAGCTCCTAGAACAGTACCAGGAAGACCTGATTTAGAGTTTATTGTATTTGTTAATGATGCACTGCAGCCTTCTGCTTTGAGGTGTGTTAAAATTAAGCATTTCTATAGCTGTTCCTTGACCTCAGTTTAATTAGGGCTCTAGCAATATCTTTGCAACAAGGATTTCCTTTGGATGGTTTGCTTTAAAAAGGTGGAATAATTTGCTGTTGCTGATATATTTCATGACATAAAAAGGCAGTGCCACGAGAAAAAACAAAACAAAACCTGAAGCATATAAATTTAGGTTTAGATTGATGTTGTTTGGTAGGGGTATCAAGCTCATGTACCTGAAATTCCTTATTCAGGTGTTGCTCACTCATGTCTTTTTACCTAAAAATCCCCATGGTTTTTATGAGAACCAGAGTAGATTTAATTGCTAGAAATTCCTTTCATCTTCATTGTCAATGTAGGTATTCTTCCATATCCTGTCTATCAAATACCATTATATTTTGCATGAGGGGTGGGGAAAGAACTGGTTTCAGTTTGGGCATGACCAGAATCTTCTAGTCCCCCCTCCCCCCAGAATCAAATGACTGCTCAAACAAAATAGATGATCATCAATCTGTACATGTACAAACTTGCTATCTGATTTGCAAGTCAAAACAAGTGTCCAAAACAAGACACCATCAGGTTCCTTAGTTCTGCATTATTTTATAAATCTCTGTCACATCCACTATCCTAGCAAAGAAGTGAACTTCTTGCACAATTTTGTAGCAATTATGTTGGCTGCACTGGAAATTACAAAGTGCCCAACAGAGCTTCCAAAGATATAAGACACTGGACAAAAAATGACATCGCATTTAGAACCTGCTATTTTGAGGCTCACTTCATGGTCACCAAGGATAAAAGCCACATAAAGCCTCTGTCTCATTAGGAAAGGTAGAGATGTAGAGTGATGACTGCCAATCATTTAAGTTCTCTTGCTGCAATTTGATCAGCTATGATTTCACAAAATTATATTTAGTACCAAAACATTTCAGTCATCTGAGGAGGTGAAATGTTTCTTGTCTCAGCCCTCCCTCACTAGCTTTCTCATCTCAGCTGATGGATCACTGCAACCGGCCTTCAAATAAGTAAATCGTATATATGCCAGGATCATAAAATTGCTCAAAAAAGTTTTTCCAATTTATCCTCCTGAAAGTTTGGATGGATTCTAAGTTTGCTACTCAACATTTGGTCAGGACTTTGTCTTTCCACATATCTCGCATCACCTCAATTTCTTGCCACAAACATCTTTCAGGCAGTTTAATATGGAACTAATTCATACAAGCAGCTGGATCTACATGAGACCTCTTGTGTATATGTGTGCACTATATTACAACTGAGGTCTCTCTGACTTGGGAAAACCAAAGAAGTGACTTTACTGGACCAGTTCTGGTAAATGAATCCAGCAAAACAGTAGTTTTCTTAGTGGAAATCCATGCTTTCCCAACTGGGAGCCCTATATTCCTATTTTCTAACTATGTTTAAACAGAGTTAGATCAAAACTTGATAACTCATTACAGATTCCTTCCAGCACACATGCTCTAGATATAGTTGCCCAGCTTTTCTATGAATACAAATTACAGTTTAAAACAACTAGAAATCCATTTATCTATCCAGAACACCTTCTCTAATTCTTTGCACAGTGGCTGTGAATAGAAGTAAACTCTGGGTAATAAAACAAAAGCCTGAGTCATCCCTAATTAAGTGGCCAATTTGTAAAGGGAATTAAAGTTTACAAGTAAGAGGAGGGAGTTAGAGAGGAAGAAAACGATAACTTTTAAAAATAGCTCATTATTAACAATCTGCAGCAAATCGATTTATACCTGCAATTCAATCAACCCCTTAAAAAGCTGGACAATAGCTGAGGTAATTATTTGGGGAAATTATTGCTGTTATAAAATGCAATCAATGCTTTATTGTACAAAAATACATTTTTACCATGCTTCTAGCTTTCTAGAGCCAAGCTGACCCTGCATGTCTCTACACAATGCAAACAAATGAATCCTTGCTATTGATCATAGTGCAGAAATGCAAGTCACATTTTTAAAAGCCATGTTATTTTATCAGCAAACTGTTACAAAATCTTTATTATTATACAGCATGTCTGGAGACTGTAATCTCAAACCAAGGGTAGGTTTTCGGGACTTGCTGGAAAGCTAGAAACTATGGGTGTAAAAACTGGATGGAGAAAAAAGATGAAAGGAAGAAAATGGAGTCATCGGAAATGCACTAGAGAAGATTTCTAGAATAACGTAAACTGCTAAAAAGACAAATAAATTGAATTGAAGATGTTTAAGAACAATAGTAACTATGGAATTGTCCCAAACAGTAACAAATCCTAAGCATTTCTATTCTAGAACAGCAACTAATTCAAAGTGGATCTATTCTAGAACAGCAACTAATTCAAAGCATATATGTCCAGCCCCAAAGAAAACCGGCATATAGGCAGGCTAATTCTGCCTACCCTCCAAGAGCATGCATGTAGTCTTCACATGTTCAGCTATAACAAAGAGCCTTTATGAGCAAAGGAGCAGGGTGGGGACTGCGGAGCTCAGTCTGGAGTTCCGGAGCGGTAGAACCTATAAAGGTTCCAAGCAGAAAAATATTACCAACAAGCATAGATTCTGCAGATAGTATGTCTTTCCCCATGTTTCCCTTCACTTGTGAGTTTTAGATGTGCACAATATCAAGAAGATGCAGACTAAGGTGTGTATCATATTGCCAACACAGTTCTGAGGAAGACAACATTCACAATGGGGGAGCATGCCAAATAAAGGTGAGGAGCAATAAAGTAGCACTGATTTAAATGTAGTCACATCTGTGTAAAGATCTGGCTACTCTCAACTCCATATCTGAATCAGCAGTCAAAAGCTTCTTGGAAGCTCTACAGCCACTACATGGTTGTGAAGAAGATGTGGACCTCAAATTGATGAGCATTGTGATTCACCGGCAAATGTGGGTGGTTGCAATCTTGGCACCCCAGCCGCCAGCTGACGTTTGCCCATCCCATGTGGGAAAGTGTTGCCACTCCATCAAATCCTCGTTGTTCCTAACGGAACAAAGGGTGGCTTCTGTATTGGTGGTAGCAGTAGCACACCACACTGCCATCTCATTTCACCCACAGAGCCCCACCAGAAGTTGCCCTGTGTCATATGGTGGGCAGTGTGGGTAAACTGGGGCACTTCTTCCACCCCGAGTGATACGGCTGTAAGTCCCTTGTGGCAGGATGCATATAAAAGGAAGTATTGCATATCTCATTCTGCAATTTCCCACATTTATGTATGCTTGCTAATCCTGGATTATGTCATAATAGGCACCAACAGAATTCCAGATATTGTCCCATGCTTTGCAGTGCCTTATATTAGTTATGATCCCCACAGATTAAGCCATATACCCTCCCTCTGAACATGTTCTGCCATTTTTGAAGCCCCCTTGTATGGCCATTCCATACGTCATGGGGAGTAGGTGGGATTGCAAAAGAATCTGATCATCTCCTGTAACCAAACACAAAATAATTATATCAGTTCTAAGATCCACCAGAGTCCTGGAGAAACCTCGATGTGGCTTTAACCATTGCCTGACTCTGCTTCAATGTGATCCACAAATGATGCTCCCAGATAGGTCAGGGAGTACTCAGTTTCTTTGTTGGCCAGTTAGTTATAAAGAACTTTCTTACTGTTTTGAATTAATGGGAAGTTTGTATTAATTTCAGTGAAGCAGAAGTAGACTTACTATATGAAATAGGAAGAAGAATGGGTCAGATAATTTCTCCAGCAGCAAACAGAAGAGTAAAAACACTGGAACATACAATGAAATCACAGGAGAACATACCAAGAATCACTTTTAAGAATCAATTTCACCAAAGCACTCTAATTTATATGGCACAAACCAGCTCTTTCCATGCTGCCATAATTTGCAAAGGTCCCAGATAAACTGTCAAATCAAAACAATTCCATAATTTTGCTGCTGTTAGCTAGGATAGCTTCCATATTTGTCTTGTGATTGGACAAGAAATTAGGAACAAATGAGGAAAGTACACTCCCTTAGGGTTTTAACTACTGACAACATTGCTGTGTGCTTAGGTACATTGCTGCAAATCTATGCTGACAGCTGTAAATGGAAAGTAATAAATGAATTACACAAGTAAAGAAAACTAGATCCTATTCCTTAGAGGCTCCATAATCCACACTGCTAATGTTATCAAGCAAAAACTGATCAGGCCCTAGCTGCTTGACTCAATTCACTTTTGTGTGGTTGATTAAAAAAAAGTTTTTCATTTTTCTGACTATAATATATTTGGTATATATCTTCTTTTTAATGGTACTTTTTTTCAGTGTTATGTCTGCATCACAGTTTAGGGGGGCTATTTAGAATTCTCAGCCAGAGAGCTTGAATTTCTCATGAAACTACAAATCCCAAAATTTCACAGTATATAGCTATCAAAGAGGAATCATAGGGCTATGACTGGATAGTCTCAGGGGTGATCCAGACAGGCTCAAAATGCGGGACCAGTCTCAGTTTTACTGGAGCTGTTCAAAAGATACCTCCATTAAAAGTGAACTAATGTGAAGTAAACTGCCTTTCCCTGGTTTACTCCACATTAATTAAATAGCTTATTAGATCTGACCTTATTGAAAGACCTGGGTCTAATGAAGTATT
The DNA here is from genome assembly GCF_037176765.1 of Anolis sagrei. Classification (NCBI taxonomy): domain Eukaryota; kingdom Metazoa; phylum Chordata; class Lepidosauria; order Squamata; family Anolidae; genus Anolis; species Anolis sagrei. The sequence goes on from NC_090022.1 coordinate 241,971,541, forward strand.
GGGCCTGTGGGGACTTACTTCCAGGGTTGCATTCTGCAACACCGAGGGTGAGTCCCCACAGTCATCCTGGTTCTTCTGGCTTTGAAAAAACCGGAGAAGTGGGATGGCGCCCACTCTCTCTCCCCTCCATCTAGGTTCCCAAACTAGGAGAGGCCTGCTGGCAGCAATTGGGGGAGGGGGGGGGGTTCAGGTGGCTTCATGTCATCCTGATTTGACTTGGAATGGTATGTAGTCCCCACTGGAAGGTCCATGTTTGGGTTGGGGGGTGAGGATTAGAATTATGCCAAAGTGGGTTACTTTAACCCATTACATCGAAGAGTTTACTCATGTCTGGGTCCCTGGTGAAACATTACAGTTTTTGCTTCCTGTGTAAAACTCATTAGGGATGAGGTAAGCTTATTCAGACTTGGAAAGTTTCACAAACAGTGAACTTTCTTTCATGACCCAGAAAAGGCCCTTGCATTGCATATTCATGGAGCTGAATAAATGACGTGCACTTTTTTCCCAAATTGAGATTGAATATCTGGAGAGATATGCTCTGAAAATGAATGAGATTATCTTCAACAGATTTTTCCCTCTCTTCTTCTGTTTAGTTTTGAATGAAGGAGTTTTAATATCATTCCAGATTCAGCTTTTCCGCAATGTTTTAAGTGATTATCATCGTGTTCTGCAGAAATTTAATATAACTTTGTACAAGATTGTAATCACTGAAAGCTGTCTGCACTATCTTCACACTTCTTCCCTTCACAAAGAGTATGTCCTCAATATGTTGGTCAAAACTGTAATATCTAGTAGAATTTACAGCTAGCTTGCTATATGAGGAAGCCCATTCCTGTGTTCTATTTCTAAGCAATAAGCAGTAACGGAAGCCAAAAACATAATATAGCCAACTTTTATGGCCCAGGAAGAAAGCCCACTTGAGGATGAGTGTTTCTACAGCCAAATTAAAGGCCTTCTTTTCATATTTGAGGCAGTCTGAATGAATGCCAACCTCATATGCTTTGTATTTCTTTCTAAAGCAATGGTTCCTTACCTTTATTCCTCTGGTGTTTGGACTTTCATCAGATTACTTAGATGATCTAATTGCATCACTTTTTAACGTGGCATCTGTCTTGGGTTAATTATCAATCAAGTTACTGCTGCAGTTTTTTGTAATTGTTTATAGCTGGGTTGGCTTTGTATCTGGAATTAACCAGTGTTCAAGTAACACACACACATTCTGCAATATATAGATTTTTCTGTTTTGTATTTTATGCTTTATGAAGTAATTGCTTACATCACTGGGTTTTAAATTACATTGGCAAGAACTCAAATTAACGTGCATCACCTGCATCACCAAGACAAATCCACATATTTGTTTGTCATTTCTTCAGTTTGAAAATCACCAAGGGAGAAGTGAGAAAAATGATTAAATCTCCATTTTTAACTTATCTCTGCCACCATTCCTTTGCTACTACTTCATCATCAGACCCAACTATGTAATAATGCTTTTCTCCATGCTGGAATAAGGTTCATATTCTGATTTCTCAAATGAAACGGTTGAGCTAACTGATCAACAGATAAGGATAACCATAAAACACCACTTGAATGTACGGAGGTAAGAAATATGCACATTAATTACGCAATGAGATAAATGAACCATAAGAATACATTTTAAGTGTTGTTGAAATGCAAACATTTTGGCCCCGTCCCTCCTGACCTTTTGGAAAAGAGTAAAAACCTGGCTCTTCGAGAAAGTTTTTGGAAACACAGCATAATCAGATAAACACAGCATGATGAAATAACAAACACGGAATGCCTTAAACGATGTAAATGGATAAGGAATTGAAGTGGAAGACATTGATGATTATAGTTTTAATGGTTTTATATGGATTTTTATTATGTGATATTAAATGTGTTTAATTGATATATATGTTGTGGCATCTAATTGTTGCCAATCTGTACACTGCCTTGAGTCACCTTCGGGCTGAAAAGAACAGAATAAAAATGCTGTATACAAACAAACAAACAAACAAACAAACAAACAAACATACATTTACAGGCATTCTGAACCACATACATTTTTAGATGAGTTGTTCCTGTACATACAATGCTTGAAAAACATTTTCTTTAGTCATTTGTTTTGAAAACCACCTTTATTTGAATGAAGGTCTGTTGGCTTTGTAACAAATAACTAAAATAATAATGTATCGCACACCTGATCAAGCATGAACAAGTATCAAGTGGCTGCATATGGAAAAATGGCAGACAATAAATATTTCTTCTCATGAGAAAATCTTAAAAAGGGTGTGGGGGAATAGAGAAAGAGCAATGAAGAATTATACAGCCATGCTTTAGCTCTTCAAAAATATGTATATGTGACTTAGAAGAGTTAGCTGCCTGCAAGTAGAGTGATTTTAGTATCTACCTGCTGTCATAGCAGAGTCAACATGGCTCTTTGAAATCTTGTACTGATATGTTTGAATCAGTGATAGAACATGGGAGATGGAAAAGGAAGTGCAGCCAGATCTCCATATTTGCTGAATTCAGAGGTGTAGGACCCCCATGAAAATGGAAAAAAAACCTGTAGATGAAAAACCACTTTTTTTTTTACCTGAGAGAACAGCTCTCTTGTTCTGCAATCGAACGGGAGGACTTAGAGATTCCTAGGGAGATAATATTAATCAAATCTGGAGTTAAATGTCCACAAATCCACAAAAGTTAAATGTCAAATATGAAGGGATGACTGTAACATTAAGTGACATTATTTTTAAATGTATTCAATTCCACTGGAGGCTGGTGGCTTCACTATCAGCATGATGGTGAATCCATGCTGTGTTTTAGTATGCGTTTTAAAGAACTTTCCCAAAGTTCTTAACTTATTTTTAGATAGGGCTCAGCACTCTGGATAGCTCCTTAACATACATTATAAAACCTGGAGATAGTTTAGGATCCAACTACTACTGTCCATTTAGTGCCATTTTCTTCTTCTTCTTTTGATTATGGTAGTTGCATATGATACGAAACATGTGCCTTTGGGATAATTAATGCAAACATGTGCATAAAGCAAAATTTACTTTGACATGTGCATACAAAATTAAAGGTAAATGTAAAGGTATCCCCTTGACATTATGTCTAGTTGTGTCCAACTCTGGTGAGTGGTGCTCATCTCCATTTCTAAGCCAAAGAGATGATGTTGTCTGTAGACACTTATTTTATTTATTTATGACATTTATATGCCGCCCTTCTCACCCTGAAGGGGACTCACAGTGGCTTATTATATATATATATATATATATATATATATATATATACACACACACACACACACACACACACACACACACATACACACACACATACACAATATATTATATTATTAGCATAATACAATATCAGTATTATATATTACTATATTGTACTATACCATTATATTGTATTATTACTAGTAATATTACATGTAGTATAAAATATATAATTATAGTATTGTATTATTATTAGTATTATATTGTATTACATTATATTATAAATATTATATGTTTATACAATATATTATGTTATAATGTAATATTAGTAGTAATATTGCATGTAATATAAAATATATAATTATAATATTGTATTATTATTAGTAGTATTATATTGTATTACATTATAATATTATAAATATTATATGTATATACAATATATTATATTATATTATATTATATTATTAGCAAAGCACAGGAGACTAATTGGAACTTCCAAGGTCATGTGACCAGCATGACTGCATGGAGTGCCGTTACCTTCCTGCTGGAGTGGTACCTATTGATCTACTCACATTTGCATGTTTTCTAACTGCTAAGTTGGCAGAAGCTGGGGCTAACAATGGGAGCTCACTACACTCAATGGATTCAAACTGCTGACCTTTTGTTCAGTGAGTTCAGCAGTTCAATGGTTTAAGCTGCTGCGCCCCTAGGAGCTCCCATACAAAAATACACACAAATTTCTCTTCAGAAATGGGAAAACATATTTGCAGTCCAGTATGGACTATAGATCTGAGAATACTGGAAAATTCTGAAAAAAAATAGATTGTGTTATCTCTTATTGTGATAATAATAAGAATGATACTAATAATAATAATAAGTTTTATTTCTTACCCGCCTCTCCTTTTGGCTCCAGGCAGGTTACAGAACAATTAAAACACATAAACAATGCAAAAACACTACAAAAACACATATTAAAATGTACCTCTATAAAAGCTACACACCACGACATATCTCTATAAAATACATATTAAAATATACAAAACAGAAATTAATCAAAGGACATGAATTTAAAATTCATACTTAAAGACTATTTGGTTCAGCCCAAAATAATAAACACAATTAGAAGTAAGATGCAATTCCAAAGATTTATCATTTGGGGAGTAATTAGCTACCTGCTGGATTAAAATCATGCAATGACTAATTTGAATTCAAAACATTAAAGATGATATGTTGCTTTTTTTGCACACCTTCTAATGTGGACAGGACAGTGTGCTATTTAAATCTTGGTGTGCCTACTTAGAAAGAATCTAAGAAAAGTTGATTTTTTCCCCTCTAGAAACTATGTTTTCTCTCTTAGGAACAAATGTCTATATTTTAAAAGCTACTATTAAATTATACATTATGTAGCATATTTCCCCACCAACCGGTTACCTTTTCAGCAGCACTATCAAACTTTTTAACAGGGTTTTCGATGAACTATAATAATTTTTACAATCCTAATTTATTAAGATATTCACACTGGTTTTTTTGTAACTATCCTACTTTTGCCATTTTTATAGTAGTTGTTTCTGTAATGAATGTTTTAAAGTTCTTTATGTACCTTTATTTATTAATGGACAGGAAACCCATAGGACTATGTGCATGCTCTGATTCCATGCAAGTATAGAAAAACTATAAAATCTGGCATCTTGAGATTCTTGGATTTCAATACAAATCCACTCAGAGAAAGTTTTCTGCTTTTATTACTGCAGAAATGCTCCCAAAACCTGGAGAGGTGTCTCTGGAGAGGCTTCAAGAAGATTAGCAAGGGTTTCTTGTTAAACCCAGATATATCATGTTAGCAGAGAAATTCTGAGGAGTAAATTCGATAAACTAGCATGGTTTTTTACACATGCACAATTCTGCAAAAGGAGAGTGCGTCTGATTATAGGAAAAGAGCTGAATGTATGTCTGTTCTTACTACTCTTCTCCAGTGAAATGAGACTAGTAATGTTGACATGGGAAGTCAGTACTTCTGAAAAAGTAGCTTTGGCAGGGCTAGCATCAGAACTTGTAGATATGTCACCACAGATCTTGACTTATGTCCTTATTACCTCCAGTGTGTCAATATATGTGTAGAGCTAAGTGGGAAAGTTAAAACAAAAGGCAGAAAGGGAAAACATGAACTTGTCACATGGAATAAAAATTGAGATTCACCTCACAGGTGTCTTCATACGAACAAATGGCATGATGATTTGTTTATAGCATGTTGCTTTCAGCTTCAATTTTTAAAAGCCCTTCATTTTAGCCTAAGGTTTTACAGGCTGGACCTTTAGGCACATGGCTTATCTTCCACATAGCATCCCTTCAGTGTGAAATGAGATGGGGGAGGACTTTGTGGTGGACAGAATTGTTTGGTGGGAAGTGAGCATTTCCATCTGGAAGTGGTTCTTTCTTGGGTTGAATTTTAAAAAAAATGAAAGTAAGTTTGTGTGTGCTGTTATTTGCATGTCAGTATATCAGCATTTGCTTGCCTGCATGTAACAGAAAATACATTTATATGCATGGTGGTACAAAAACCCAAATCATAACACTGTGTGACTGAAAATAATGTGAAAAATTGGAAATGTAGAATATTCCATAACAGTAAGGTGAGTTATGGCGATCTCACAATGATGTCACTGCAGCCTGAAATGCTAATTACACCCCCCTCTCCCCGTTTTCTAGTTTGCAAATGCTTGTTTGTTCTTCTGGATATCTTAATCTCAAGCAAATGGCTAAGAATGCATGCCTGATATATTTTAAATCCCCAATTATTGTTTGGATGTGTATTTTATGAAAAGTGTGTGTGTGTGTGTGTGCGCGTGTGTTTGCTCAATTTGCTATTCCTTTCCCTTGTAATAGATATTCTTCACAGATTTTTGCATGTCTACATTTGTTTCTTCTATTAAAGTTGTGTAAACATTAAATTTTCTTTTTATCTGTCATTGAGTTTTCTTCATTTACATTACTCTCTTTCTATTTCAAAAGATGGAATTTATCCCCTCCCCTCCCATATTGGCATTCTTCCCATTTTTAGCAATTCCTTTTTGAGAGCCAATGTTATTCAGTAAATACACGTTTTGTTTTATAGTTATGATTTCTTTTTCACTAGTTTTTTCTTTATGAAGTGTCTTGGGAGACAAATAAATGACACAGCTAACAAGTTTAAAAAGTGTACTAACTATGTACAACACTTGTCTTTCCAGAGGATAATTGTTAGTTTGTTGCAACAATCATCAGAGAGTCTCATAGCATCTTAAACAAACATTCATCTGTTAGTGGGATGCAGTGAATGAAAGTTAATGTTAAATAGAATTTGTTAGTCACTAAGATGATAACACAATTTTTAACATGAATAGTTTAAGATCATTTCATAATTGTCATAAGATAGCAATTAAAAAACCTGTTGTTTATTATCAAGAGTTGCTTAGAGTTACATACTTGTTACTGGTTTGTATTCACAACCCCTATATATTTTCACTAGATTAGAGAATACCATGAAAATCCAGCAGTCTTCATTTACTTGGTGGCAGCTGCTGCAAGCAACAGGACTCTCTTCCTCTGTTAATTGAGAAGCAGCTCACTAATTCTTCCACTCTTTCATTTTACAGCAATCCCCAATGAGAGTAAAAATTGTGACAGGGACCCTACTTCTGACTGTTGCATCAGAGATCACTTGAAGGAAGGGGTGGAAATATCACTCATCTTCTTCCTGAACAACAGGGGAAGAGATATTTGTTGCTTGCAGTGGTTGCTGCCCAGTAAGTGAAAATTGGAGGCAGCAACCTAAGAGACACTATAGATTTTATGAGGCAGGCAAATCAGCATCGCTGCTGGACCCTTACCTTTGGTGAGGATACCTGTTAAATGACACAGTATGTATCCCCTGCTGGTTTGTCTCAACTACTCCTGTGATTTTATTTCACTAGCGATTAATGAATAAAACCCATCAAGGGCTTCCATTCTTGTGACATTCCCATCACCTGCCTTGGTGCGGTGAGTATCTTGCACTTCTCTGCCAGCATGCTGGCAGTAAAGTAATGTCAGAGGCAGAATCTTCTTTCTCCCCACTCTCACCCCTCCTCCTTGTTAGTCACAAGATGTCGGTTTAATTCCAATTTATATTTTATATTTATATTTTTCTTTCTATTTTTATATGGTGAAATTGGGCAGCTTCACTAAAAATGAAAATAAAAAATTACGGAACAGCAGAAATGTGATAAGGCAGTATTATGAGGGTGTGTAGAAATACAATTGCAGGACCATGGATGAGTGAATCAGCATAACTGTGCTAGTGAAAACAGGTGTAATATTGAAGATGCTCAACCCAGTATTATCTGCTATCAGTGATAATGTTACTAGTGGAATAGCAGGTCCATACAATAAAGTCCTATTAAACTGTGTAACTAAGGTAGCTATACATTTATGAATTTGTGAAACTTAGTGAATTATAGCCTAAATTTATATGTTTCTTTCAACTAAAAATAGGACTCAAGGGAACTAACAATATAATAATAAAACACACAAAGTTTAAATTAAAATATAAGTCTTGTTAATTAGAATATTCATTTATTATTTATATTATTTTATTTACATATTTACATTTGTGCTATAACACAAATGCTCATGGAGTCATGCACAGATGAAGTAGCCAGAGAATTAAACCACTAATTAGAATGCGTATCTAACATAAACCCCCCAAATTAAAAAACCCCTAAAAACAGACCAATAACACCACTCACCAGATTTTAAACCCAATATTATGTTTACTTAGATACCAAAAACACCCTTGAATACGAATTCAACCTCCCAGAGCTTTCCATAATTTGAGAGAAGCCGTTGAAAATACTAATAATACTTCTTATTTATTTATTTTTCACATGCCTCTCTTCATGACTCGAGGTGGATAAGAGGTTGAAACAGACAGACAAATACTACGCAATTAAAATGTATATATCAAAATACACACAAAGACCAACACCAATATCAATAAAATGGAGATTATGTGGACTGGGTAGGCCTGCTAGAAGAGATAGATCTTTAGTTGTACCTTGAATTCTGAATGCTGATTTAGTCATTGAATTTCTTCTTGGAGTTCATTCCACAGTCTTTGGGCAGCTGATGAAAAGGTCTTCTGGTTGATGGCTGGCAATTGGGTTCTGACTAGTTGCAGTGCTTGCCTCCCAGAGGACCCGAGTGTCCTAAAGCATGGATTGTACATGAGAAGACAATCCTGTAGCTAACCATTATCCAAACCATGTAGGGCTTTAAAGATGAAAACCAATACTTTGTACTTTGCCCAGAAACTAATTGGCAACTAGTGGAGTGACTATAATATGGGTGCAGCATGCTCACTCCTAGATGTTCCTCAGTCTGGTTGCAGTTTTGAACTAATGGGGTTTCTGAATTTGGTAGAAAGGTAGACTAATGTATACTCCAACCTTGAGGTTAGCAACATGTGCACTCTCCCTTTCTTGTGCTGTTGGAATAGCAGCAAAATAAATTCAGGGAACATCAGAAATACAAATAGTGTATTCCTTTATTGAAAACAAGAACAAATAAGAAGCATTATGATCTAGACTCTTAACAAAACCTAGCTATAAAATAAATCTCGTTGCTGGAAAGCAAAATGCATAGCCAAAGCATTAGTGCTATACAGTACCTGAAAGCACTGGACAAAGAAGATAGGAGGATTTAAAGAGCATAAATGCAACCATGTGTGCAAGTGATGGGCAGGTTAATATCAGAGTAGGCATCAAAGTGGGGAATGGTTTGATTATAGCCCACAGGACATTTTCTTCACATGGTTGCAGGATTGATTGGAATTGAGCTCCATATTTTAGGCTAAATCTAATGATTAGTTTCAATTCAAGTAGACCCAATGACACAATGGAATACTCAAAAATATTGATTTAGAGTTTCCACTAATTTAATAGCTTTATTGTAGTTGGGATTAACTATTGAATTTATTTTTTTTATTTGACATAAATAACAAGAAAGAGGAAGGAAGCTGCAGCTGCATGCTTACATTTTGGGTCTATCTTCTAATAATATTAATGCAATCTCATGGGCCTGGAAAGCACAGAATTTCGTAAAGAAACCTACTTCTTTTGTTTTGGTCTCCAGAGGCATGCTTAGCTATTTGACAGACACACCAAATCTCCCCACTCCACTAAAAATGTCATCCTAGCATCTTCTGTCATGCCACACTGTCATACAAAGAGAAGGGAATGAAAAGCATTTTAAAGTGCAAATTATTTCTTTTTAGCTGATTATATTTATTTCCCTCCACAAAGAACTCTGTTTTCAATGGAGCTCAATGCAGCAGCTTTGACACCTCTTTGTTAGAACTCAGAATTATTATCCACAGAGCCCAACTAATTAAGTAAAGCCGATTTATTTAACAGCATATTAATGCATCCAGCCTTTCCTGCAGTGACATCAATCTGTTATTGCTAAAAATGTTCAAAAACATCACAACCCTTTTTCTTTGGAGAATAGATTGAAGATCTTTGGTATTTTCTTTCTGTAAACACAATAATATATTACTTGTGGGTTATTTTCAAAAATAGGGAAACCCCCATCAAATGTTATAGTTTCCATTGGAATGGATTTTTGATTTTCAGGTTATTTTTCAACATTTATCAATATAAAAACAAAGAAATATATGCTGTCAATATATCTATGATAACACTATTAGTTTACTAAATCAATGACTGCTCTGAAAAATGTGCATTATATGTTGGTCAGAACAGAAGCTAAGTGACTGTTTTCTCAGATGTTGTTTATAAGACAAATTTACATTGCTGAATGTAAGCTTCATGTACAATACATCCCTGGCTAAAGGAATTTAGTTATGGGTCTTTCTCCCAGACAGAAAATACCAAATCACAGAAGACAAAAGGTTTTAATTTGTCCAGATCCCATCAATTACATTATTCAGTACTTGAATTTAGAATTTACAGGTATTTTTTTACACAAAGTATTAAAAACTAGTTGTCCCCTGCTACGTGTTGTTGTGGCCCAGTCTGTGTATATGTGTTTTGTGTGTGTGTGTCTATGTGTGTGTGTGTGTGTGTATATATATATATATGTGTGTGTGTGTGTGTGTGTGTGTGTGTGTATGTGGTTTTGTGCATGCATTGTAATATATATATATTGGCTTTTAAAGTCTCATCCATTGCGTTTTTCAGTGTTTTTATGAGTGATGGTCACTTGTTGGCCTGATAGGTGTATCGTGTCCATATTTGGTGTCAATTCACCCAGTGGTTTTTGAACATTACATTTTTATTTATATAGATGCATCTAAAATATTTTTATAAGAGTAGAGGACTATGTGGAAAGTCATGGGATCTGCATAACACAAAAAGAGTTTATTTTCTAATCTTGCTGTACTAATCCTAAGAGTATTTGTGATTAACTTTAAATTAACACTGACTTAAATTACTTGAGTATTGTAGTATTGGTAGTTGACTTTTAGATGAGAATTAACATACTTGGTAGAAAGATGGAAATGAATTTCATTGGATTTGACATTCTCAATTTATGTAGTATTTTCTCACCTCCTGAGTTGCAAAAATGGAAAATGCTGTACCTTGCCTTATTATTTTCTCATTATTTTCAAGACTTGCAAAATGTTCATGTGAAATAAAGGAAGCACAAAGCAATGCTCATATTTTAGAATGGGAATGGCTGCAGTTTGCATAATTGAAAAAAATATATGCAGAGACATGCTTTAATCAATGAGCAGGCAGTTGTCAAAATTAAGCACTTTGCACAGATAAATACACAACTTAGATTAAATGCACTACACTGCATTATAATTTGTACAAATTTTATGGTGAGAAGAAAACTCAGTACCTCACAAATATGACAGATGCATGGGAAGTTAATGCAAGGGGGATATAGAGAAAGAACGCTACAGTTTTTCACATTTCTCACTTTAACATTGCTTTCATATTGCAGATTTGTGTGTGTGTCTCTCTGTGTGTATTTGGGAGAAATTGTGTTTGGCAAGGAGACTCTAGAAACCAGAATTTGAATCCCTGCTCAGCCATGAAAATGCACTGGGTGACATTGGGAAAGTCTCTCTGCCAGCCTCAGAGGAAAACAAAGACATACCCTTTCTGAACAAATATTCTCAAAAAAAACTACACAATAAATTAGCTTTAAGGTTGCCATAAGCTAGGAACTACTTGGGGATACACAACAACAAAGGGGATTGGGAAGCAGAATATGGGGAAGCATGTTCCGCCCTCCAAAGTTCTATTTTTTGTTGATAATTCCTTGTTGGACCCATTTGTTGCCCAGATACCTGCAGGAAGTGGTGTTATGGTATGTAACAGGGTGAAATCACCTTGCTGCAGGGCACAGATTGGCCTGACAAAGGCTCAGGAGCAGGGTTAGTCCCAACTGCCCTGCCAGCCTACTTTTTCATCTCCAACACCTCTAATGCATTGTAATTTTATCTGATCACTTCACCAAGCTTTGCTCTATTCAAAGGATTTAGAAAGTTTTCTTCGGGTGTTGTCATTTGGCAAATAAAGTGGGGGAAAAAACAGGATTTCTGGTGAACATTTTTGACATCCATTTTGGGAAGGGTTTTTTTTTTTTTTTGGAACTGTCCCCTTTCGTCTCAGAGATGAGAAAGGAGATTGTCCTTAGAGGGGGCATTCTTACTTTATACCATGGGATGGGGTACCTTAGGCTTGCTTTTCAGCATTGGATGGTCCAGGGAACAACCTTGGGTACTGGGTTGTCCCTGGAGCTCAGGTATTTCAGCTAGGGAAAGCTGAGAAAGGGGTCAAAAAGAAATCTCCTGTCCCAATGATCCCACACTAGGTTGCTTCCCTCTATTTTGAGTTCACAAGCTCAAACAAATTATGTAGTTTAATCAATTTTAAAAAATCCCTATTTCAACCAATATACATCAGTCAATTTATTAGTGGTCATATGCATTTCCACTGACAGAAATAAAATCTAACAATCATCTATACAAAACACTGTAAAATACAACAGTTAAAATTAGTTTGCAAACACGATAAAACAGTGTGCAAAATATACATCATGAGGTGCAGCGATGCAAGTGCAACATGTGCTAGGAACTGCACATTTACTGGTAAGAAGCCAATATAAAAGATCAGTCATGTTAAAAACTTAAGTAACAATATCTAACAAGCATCTATACAAAACACTGAAAAATTCAACAATTAAAAGCAGAATGTAAGAAGGATAAAACAGGACTTGCAAAATATAACTGGTAAGAAGACAGTATAAAATATCAGTCATGTTAAAAACTGGAGTAAGAACCCCTTAGGGGTAATCAACCCCACTCTGGCTAGATAAAAGCATCCCCGGCACAGTCACCTGTGATGTTCACAATCTGTCTTGCCCTGATTTTATTTGCTGCCAGGGTAAAGAGAGAAACCTTATAAGTGATTGTGGAGTTGGTATCAGATAAAAGGTAGATCTTTTCTTCAACCATGTTCATTGTAGGTACCATAGATTAGTCCCTAAATATTTATTTCTTGGTACAGAGTATAGGGAGCAGGTGAACAAGTAGTGGAGCAGATCCTCAATTTCTATGCCCTTGCATACGCATAGCTGGCAAGCCATAGGAGTGCCTGAGTACCTACCATCCAGCACTACTGAGGCATAGGTTGGAATTGTAGGGCTGTAAAAGCTTGTCTGAGTTTAGGGAAAGTAAGGTTGGTTAGGTACACACTGTAATTTGTATAACTTGAATCATGTTGAAAATTTGGAGCTGTTAATATCCTGCCTGTCCATTTGAATGCCTTGATTATACATGTATTCATGCAGCTTCTCTCTTGAGTTCAAGATCAAAGGCTTATGAGACAGGGTAAGGTATACTTCCAGCAATTTCTGATGTTTTGAGTTCCATACTTTGTATTTTGATAGATGTTCAAAGCATAGCTTTGGGAAAACCTTAGCTGAGGAATCCAATAGTTGTATAAGGAAAAGTGAATGCGGGATCTTATGGAGGGTACCAAGATATATGTCTTCTCGCTTTATTGTGAAGGTAAGTCAAATTGACATGTTTTGTATAGGACCTGAGAATTTTGAGATATTACTTCTACAGAGAACTTTCTCTTTGCAAAGAGAAAAGGTTGCTAATCAGTAACAGACTGCGCTCTGGCACCACGAGATGCAGAGCCAGTCTTAAGAAATGGGGCTACAAAGTGGAATCCACGACATGCGAGTGTGGAGAAGAGCAAACCACTGACCACCTGCTGCAATGCAACCTGAGCCCTGCTACATGCACAACGGAGGACCTCCTTGTGGCAACACCAGAGGCACTCCAAGTGGCCAGATACTGGTCAAAGGACATTTAATCAACTACCAAGCTTGCAAACTTTGTGCTTTGTCTGTCTGTTTGTTTTGTTAAAAATGTAATACAACTGTCTGGTTGCTCCTGACACAATAAATAAATGAAATAAATAGTAACTTTTTGCTTGTATCTTTTTCTCCATTTAGGGCAGGCCCATGAGATTTCGCTCATGATAAAAAACATACTACAGAAATAGAATACTATGCTTTTCATTTTTTTAAAAAAATAATATTATTTTTACCTAAGTAGTGTTTTAAAAATATATACACTAGATTCTCTTTTTAAAGCTTCCCTTTTGTTATAGTATTTTTGCAATAGAAAGTATACCAGTAATCATTTACCGCGGAGAGCTAATTTATGAATAATTGTCATGATTAAGTCCTATTTTTAACTATCCCCTAAGAAGGGGACTGGTAAAGCTGTAAGATGTAAGAAAAACCTTGATGTTAAAAGAAGTAGGACAGCCAAAAGAAACATATTTTTGGAGAGCATTTTTCCAGCTTTCAAAGGCCTTTACGGGGCAGCTAACTGTTATTCGTAAGGAATTGTTTCTTTCTTTCTGCACCAGTTTGTTTATACTTCTACAATGGCTTTTTCAGTCTGTTTCTATTTATTTTGTTGCATTCTCTGTATGCTTGCTGCATCTTGGCAGACAGCTTTTCACATTTAGCTAGGCATTTGCTTTATCTTAATTCTTTGTGTGAGTTCCTAAGCCTCTTTGGTGAACTTGGGTTGAGGGAGTAGGAGGGGGTGATATAGAATATTTTTCTGTGTTTCAAAGCTTTCTCCAATCTTGCTAAAGAAGTTCTCAAGAAGGACATTGTGAGTTCTTGGCATAAAGTACAGATTGATGTCTTCCTGTGAAAGCATCTTTTTGTTACAGATCCATATTGTTAGTTAAAGGTGTCCTTTTTCTATAGAAGTCCTGTTTGATTGTGAGCCAACAGAGGCAGAAATGCTGCCATCAGTCACCATCATTTTACTCCCAGACTTGGATGAAAATTTGGTTCCCATGATTCTGTAGTCTGAGTCAGTTTAAGAGGGATGTATAAGTTGTGAAAGTGGCAGCTATTTCCTGAATGGATTCAGATGGTCTCTGTCAAAGAAATATTGCCTATCTGTTAACACTGAACTAGAGGGCTACGATTCTTCAGGGTATAATATTTTATAATGTGGAACACACTATATTTATTTTAACAAGAGCATAATACAAGCCTTTGTTCCGAAACCTCCACTTTACCTTTCACTTTTTAGACATATTTATTGCAGAACTGCTTTCTTACTTGGATCTGTTTGCTGTCTTTCCACATGTAACATAGTGCAAGCTGTTATTTATTAAAACTATTATAGTCAACTGATTACAGGTGAAAAATCAGTTTTTCAGTGAGAAGAAGTCAGCAACAATATGAAGTTATAAAATAAGCTGAAAGTCATCTAGTCAAACATCCTTTTCCTATAGTGAGAAACCAGATACATTTAACAGGAACCTCTTCAAATTTACCTTTTTTAGTAGTGGCAATGGGAGTTTTAAACTTCAGCCATGGAGCCCAATGGCTCCCATCACACACTGGAGAACTACTTTCAGGACAGCTCTGTGGCTGAAGTTGAAAAGTCTCATTGCTGCCACCAAAAAAGTGGTGGTGGCAGACAACAGCAGGGAAAGTTAAGTCGAGCCAGCAGAAAAAGGCTTCCCCTCATGTGATGGGGCAGGTGGGAAGCCACAATGGAGAGGGGTGCAAGACAACATGTTCCCATTCTCTTTGTGCAACCGCCACCAGGATGCAGTGAGATGCCTTCATTCCAGTGGCATGTCTGACAAGCGCCCAAGATATAAGAACAGAAATGTTTTACCATGTTTAAAATGTGGGCCCCAACAATGATACCATAGCATATTGTAGCATATTGTTGTAGTAATTTTTATCTGTTGTCGAAGAAACAACAAATACATTTTCAAGACCAACTGGTTTTATTTGGCACAAGCTTTCAGGGACTGCAGCCCATGTTATGATATCTGTAGCCTACAATCTACAAAACATGCCAAATGAAAAATTTTAGTCTTTAAGGTGAGTCAAGAATACTTAATAGCTATGGACAGAACTATATGAATGTATGAAACCTAACAGTCAAGACATCTAAGTTAGTGGCCATGGCTACATACTACTACAGTGGTAACTCCCATGAGCTCTGGACAGCACAACAAATGTGGAGGGATTTTGGAAATCCTAAATGCATTAAGATATGATTCTGCACTGTTGCCATACATTCTAGACTAACAGGCTTTCTCAGAAAGAGCCCACTCTTACTAGCATTGTGCAGATGATGCAGATGATGTCCACCCTATATATTCATGTATAAATCTAAACATTTTAATTTACCTGGCTTGACTTATCTGTGGGTCAAAGTGAGTATTATATGTTAACTCTTATAAATAAAAGCAATAATTCCCTTCTCTGAGTAGAATGGCAAAAGGCAACATCCCAGGAGAGCCTAAAGGCACTGACTACCTTTACTCTTTCAACCATGGTGCCACTTCAAGACCTTTTTGAATGTCTGGATGAAGAAATTGCAGTGGTGGCCACAAGGATTGGCTGGCCCTCAGTGGCAGCATTGATACTTTCCCCTCAACTTATCCATGGGTCATATCAAAATCCACAATATATACACAACTTATACATGAGTGTCATCATAATCATAGGCTATCACTCATTGCTGAGTATGATTGCCTTCCAAGTATAGAGTTTTGGTGGTGGGTCTGTAGGTACTGTTGAGATCTACAGCTCGGTGGTGCTAGGGAACTCCTTACTTCACCAGCCACTGATTGTATGTGAGAGTGTGGGCCCATCTACACTGACCACTTAGGCTGGTGTGAAACTGGCAGAGATGAAAGACATTTCATTGTGCAGATGATTACATGTAAAGTCCTAGAAGCATTTTGAGGCCTGCATAGTTCTTATATCCACCACAGAAGCTGGTCTAATAATGGTTCCAGGATCTGCAATATCCACGGCTTCAGGGCCATGAAGAAATCAGGATATTTTTCATCTTCCCCTCCATTGTAAGTTTAGATTTCCAGAGCACCTACCCCTTAATGGGTTTTGCCATGCAATGTAGTTTACATTTAAGCATATTGATGCTCATTAAGGGCTTTATTTTGGAGTATTCCTCAGCTTTGCTTATTCTGGTTTAAAGCTCTTAATATGTGTTGCTGTATGCTTTTTCGTTGTGTGTCATCTAAATGCTTTGCTGTCAAGCTGTCTTCAAACTGCAATAAGTAGTCAGTGTAGATCTGCCCTGTGTCTTGGTGTTGCACAGGTGGTAGCAATCCACTTGGAAGTACACCAGCATCAGCTTCCACTATCTAGTACAATATAAAATGTCAGTTTTGGTATGTTATTCAGCTTCTGTCATTTTTAATACATAATCTCTATCATCTGTCTATGTGTCTGTCTATATACCATATCTATCCTCTATTAATCTATGTCATTGTATAGTTGAAGACCTTTCCATAGCACAAGAGATTTCAAGATACTTGAAGGCTGAAGGTGCATAATATAACCAGAATATTTTTGGGAATGTTTTCATATATTTCAATGGCAGCTTGCTTGCATTCATCTTTGTTTGCAATAAGCTCCTCCTCTAATTTAGTCATACAGAGTAGCTGGTTCTTCTTCTGCCCATTTATTATGGGCATCTGCGGCTGCAGCGCAAATATGCTGCTATAAATTCACAGCGAATACAGCAATGGAAATATAACTGTTTAAAAACATAACCCTTTGTATGAAAAACTTCAAAGCAATATATCTTTTATTGCAATTACACTAAATTTCAGATGGCTTAAATTGTATGATTTAGTGGAACTGACACTTATGCCACTCTTCTTCATTTTGAAAAAAAAGAGAGGATTACTTGCTTTCTGAGTTAGGCTTGGTATTTCTGTTTTGTGGCTGCAGACTTTTTAGGTGTTCTCTTGTATCTTCGTTATATGAATAAATACAGCATAACTTTCAATTTAATTGGCTATATTGGCATTTAGCTATATGTAGTAACTAAGTATACAGAACAACTCTACATATTATGAAAATCTTCGCATATCTTCATTAAAGCTCACATATATTACATTTCCTATATGAAATGCCTTTGCATATATGCAGGAAAAATGATTAAGGTTATCTTATTTTAGCAGACTACTGAGAGCTCTAACTTTGAAAGGGAAAATGTGGTGGAGGACAAGAACTAGTTTTCTCAATTCCGGGGTATGTAGAACGATGGATCTGAATGGCTTTAACTGTTCTTTTGAAATAGCGTTCTCTGCTTTTTCAGAAATCCTTTGGGAAAATCATAATATTTCAGTATTTGGGGTTTTTTTTTAATGAAAAAAGTATTTAGATGAATTTTGAACAGTTGAGCTTGATTAGGAGCAATCCTAATGGTTTAAAAGAGGAGAAAAGGAGGTGGATTTCATTTATTGAAAGCAGAAATGATAGTGACAGGACTTAGCCCAAATAATAACAATAGAAAAGTCCAATCTCTTTTACTAGCCTGCTTTTTTTTGTTTAAATCTCTAATGATAAATCACAGAAAGGCAAAGCACAAATGAGAAAAGTCAGAGCCAGGCACTGGCATGAATTTTAAACCTTAATTAAATTAGCATAGGAAATAAAATAACTGAAATGAAATTATACTGAGTATAGAAGGAAGGAGAGTCGGAAAGGAGGGCCACCATCAGCTTGCCCGAAAAGGCAGGGTTTATCTCAGGTTTTGTCTCTCTGAAATTGGCATCTAGCCATTTTGTTTTCACTAATAAGTAAGCCATTCTGACAGGTTTCCCATCTGCACAGTGGGTTATACATATTGTAAATAGTAAATTATTGCAGTGATCCTTCCTCAACGTTTAGCTCAAATTTTTAAAAAAGGTATGCAAGGTGATGGATCCTTTTTGGGCATAGAGTTAAGCACTTTGGACAGTTTCTCAGACGAAAATTTGGAATTACTGTGTCACCAAACTTGGAGCCATTAGCCTCAACTGGTTGTATAAGATGCAAAAATACAAAGCAGCAATGAAGTAGAAGGTTGGATATGTTTTATTAAACATGAGTACAAAACATAAGTTCTGCAAATCAAGTAGAATTCCTTAAACAAGGCAAAGGCAGAAGAAGAGACTGAAGAGTACCTTCTACATCATTCTAAATTTGAAAAATATAGACTCAACATATTGCTATGACCCATGATAGTAGGTGGAATAAGGACACACTTTTGGGGATTATACAGGCTTCAAGAAAGATTAGTTAAGCACTCCTAAATTCTAAAGAATTATTTCAGCATCAGATTTGATGTAATTACTTCAACTCATCCATTGCACCCTGTACATTTACTCATGCATACATATGGAAATTGAAAGTCATTTGAAATGCATTTGGCAAGTACAAAGTCTCCAGTGAGGCTCGGACAGGATTACACTATGGATAGGATGGAACTACATGAAAAACGCCATGGAGTACTTGCTTTCCCTTTCTGCTGATGCATAATTTGGATTCATTCCCAGTCCTTCCAGGCTATTCACCCTAGCAGTCACAAACATGACATTTTGCGTCCTTGGGAGAGCAGTAATGGTAAGCAGAAATCTAGTTTGATTATGGGGAAAATAGCTGTAGAAGAAAAAGACAGGTTAGTAATTTTGTTCTGTGAAATGCATCTTGTTTAATTGCTTATGAACATGATATTTTAAGAATGAATTCGAAAGAACAAACAGGAAATCTATTAATATATTAAAAAGCCATAGTCTTGAAAACCAATTATATGGCCAAAAGTGGGAACTGAGGCCATGAATCTAGGTGGCTGCCAACTGGTAAATTTCTATGCTTTTCCTATCAAAAGCAACTATGGATGGCCACCACCACCTGCACAAGGTTTGTCAAAGGCCTTGGATAATGGAGTTCTAATGCTAAAACTATTAGCATCAGACAATTATGACAATTATGCTGGGGGAGATGGAAGGAAAAAGGAAGAGGGGCCGACCAAGGGCAAGATGGATGGAGGTTATCCTTGAAGTGACTGGCTTGACCTTGAAAGACCTGGGGGTGGCCATGGTCGACAGGGAGCTCTGGCGTGGACTGGTCCATGAAGTCACAAAGAGTCGGAAGCGACTGAACAAATAAACAACAACAATGCTAAAACTGTGCAATTAGTTTCTGAAGTTAGGCTTAAGTCCTTTAAAAATGAAGTTAGTTATATAGACATATATACTATTGTTAAGTGTGCTGATGTCATGAAGATGGGGAAGAAGAATTATTTTTCCTGTGGAAGAACAAGGTAAAATAGGCTTAACATGCAAACTAAATATAAAGAAAATGGCCAAAGACAATATTATGCAAGATTTATGTGTACTATGGAGGTTCTAATTGGAACGACTTCAGTTAAGTCAGTGGTTCTCAACCTGTGGGTCCCCAGATGTTTTGGCCTTCAACTCTCAGAAATCCCAACAGCTGGATTTTCTGGGAGTTGTAGGCCAAAACATCTGGAGACCCAGAGGTTGAGAACCACTGAGTTAAATGGAATGGGTTCTGTCAGTGTTTTATCTCTCTGCATCCCATTTTGTATTAGTAAAAGCTGCTCAGGAGAGTTTTTGGGTGGATTTGGGGAGTATGTGCAGTTGGAAGGAGAGTATGTCTAATATATAAATATCAATCTGCTGATACATGTTGGAAGTTGTCCTCTAAAATCTCTTTCTCTGGATAATTTTCAGTAGAAAACTGATTGTTCTTCCTTGAGTATATATTTTTGGCATCAAGTAATTTCAGGAAGAAGAGTATGGACTAGATCAGGGCATCTTAAACTTTTTGATCCAATAAATTTTTACACGATCCCAGGTATACAGGTATATAAAAATCAAACATTTACAAGGTTTGCTAAACAGACTGATTTTCCTTTTTATGAAGTACACCTAAAGCATTCTCTGCAGAGTTCATTTTAAACACTGCACAACAGACTTGAGTATCTAAAACAGTGAATAGGTGGCATTCAGAATCCTTTTATTGTTGCCAAAAGTTTCAGGAGCAAAACATTGTGCTAGTGGTGCCCCATTTGGAGTCAGGAGCCACAGTTTAAAAAGCAGTGGACTAGATTAATTGAATCTGCTCTATTTTGGATGTTTGTTGAAATAAAATATTTAAGGTACTGGTAAGAAGATAAAGGTCAAGCTGAATCAAACCAAAGGAATTCTAGTTCACCATTATTTTTAGGCAACAGCTAATGGGCTAATGGTGAGTCTAATGATCAAGTCAGTAAAGAGATTACTTCTGTTTATGAACAAAAGATACATAATCCCTACTAGGGCCATCCTTTTTTTTCCCAGACATCATTGTCCAAGTACTAAAACATCATTCTGAACATTTATATTAAGACAAAATGTATATGCAAAGAAATATAGGCCACATTTCTTTAGAAAATACCATAATTTGCCATTTTCATTTTTCAGGGTAAGATTGAATGGAATGTTTCATTTATTTCTTCCCCCAGCACAATGACGGTGTCATAGTGGAAATGCTATCTGGATTTCTAAACTTCTTGTTACTACATTGCAGCCGATAAATCAAGGTCTTAACACTTAGCTGGGTTGTTTATTTAGTTGTTTACTGTAGTATTTTCACAGTTTTAATCTAAAAGGAGAAGACTTAGCCAATGTTTTGTCAGATTATCTCTTGGAGAACAGTAAGCATCCTAGACAAAGGTACAGCTGTGAGCAAAAGATTAAAGGAATATTCTACCAGAGATCAAATGATTCCCTTTCCAATATCATTTTTTCTCTGTTTGTCAGTTTAGTTCATACCATTCTGATCTGTACATGTCATTCACATATAGCTGGTTCACACAGTAGCTCCTAGACATATCTGCTAATTCCTTCTCTTTGATTGTTTCACTTTCCATATCTCCTTGGAAAATGCATTTACTGCGACTCTGGAATTCTGTTTGAGATTATCTTCATAGTTTGGGGAATATGTATGATAGTAAAGACGTGCAAGAAGAATTTCTCTCACACTTCTGATTGTCATAATGTTCAGCTAAATGTGTGGTATCATAACTGCTGCAAATTCATATTTACAGTTATGAACAATCAAATGTCATTCCACAACTAATGACAGCACTGCACTTTCGTCCCATTCCCTAGTTCATGCGCTACTACTTGTACTATCCGATTCTCATGCTCCTGGCTACGGTTGGCCATGTTGTCAAAGATAGGAATGTATCAGATGGAGAACAGGGGCCAATAATTGTTTGCAAACACTGGTAAATATACACCGAGCTAAGGCAACTAACCCAAAACAAGATGGATAGGCCAAATTAAAAGAAGCCTTAAAAAGAGAGAAAATATAACTTTTATTTTATATAAAATGAAAATGAAATGCACAGATACAGGATGGATGATGCTTGGCTCAACAACAGTACAAGATCTGTGAAAAAGATCTCGAAGTCTTCATAGACAACAAATTGAACATGAGACAATAGCATGAAACTGAAGCTAAAAAAACCCAATGGGATTTTGGGCTGCATCAAAAGGACTGTAGTATCTAGATCAAGGGAAATAATCATGCCTCGCTTTTCGACTTTGGTCAGACCCCACTTGGAATACTGTGTCCAGTTATGGGCATCACAATTCAAGAGGGATAGTAACAAGCTGGAACATGTCCAGAGGAGGGCAACTAAAATGATCAAAGGTCTGGAGACTATGCTCTATAAGGAGTAGCTTAAAGAGCTGGGTATGTTTAGCCTCCAGAAGAGAAGGTTGAGAGGAGACATGACATATATAAGCCATATATAAGTATTTAAAACAATGTCATAAGGAAGAGGGAGCAGGCTTGTTTTTTTTGCTGCCGTGGAGACTAGGACTCAGAGCAATGGGTTCAAATTAAAAAAAGGAGATTCCACCTGAACATTAGGAAGAACTTCCTGACTGTATGAGCTGTTCAGCAGTGGAACTCTCTAATTGGAGTGTGGTAGAAGTACCTTCCTTGGAGGCTTTTAAACAGAAGCTGCATGGCCTTCTATCAGGGGCGCTTTGATGGTGCTTTTCTTGCATGGACTAGATGGCCCATGTAGTTTCTTCCAACTCTATGATTATATATTATTCTTAAATTCTATGTGATCATAGGTGGCAATTTAATCATGAGATAAAGCTTGTTAAGCAGGCTGCATAAGCCTCAAGAACTTTACAAAATTCATTTCAGCTAAATGAGTGATACATTAAGCCAGAACTTCAAAGACATCTGGGATCACAATAGTTTTTTGTCTAATATCTGTGATTTTGATTCAAGCTCAATGAATCTGCACATTTGTTTTTTTTTTTTGCCCAATTTATCCTTTGAAAATGTTCACTTTGGTCTGTTTCTATATATGTTTCCAATTTTTAATTTTTAAACCATCATACTTATTTTAGTGCACATTTTCTTTAATTTACTCATTTTTATAATGAACATTTGCTAATATATATGGGGGTATTTGTTTATATTTGTTATTTTCCACTGTTTTCTGCCTATATCGCCCCAGTGTGACGAGAAATTTATGAAAATGTGAATGTGAATAATTGCTTTTTCATTCGTTTATTTCTATGGGTAGTAAATTAGCACGAATATGTGAATGGCATAAATCTATCTTCCATCATTTGCTGTTATTTATTTATTAATAAGTTTGTGTGGCAATATCTATTACATTTCAAGGACTTTTAGTTCTCAAATCTAGTTGCACAGATTGATCAGTAAACCTGACCTATAACAGCAAGATGCGATTATGAGCAAATTTACTTAATCTTGCCACCAAGCAGACACAAGGTTTGGATTATGGATTTTAATTTTTTTTCTTGATATTGTGTTATGTTTTCATTAATACACTTTGTGTTTTTCACTGTATTTGTGTCCTTTGATCATACTGTTAGCCACTATCACTCCCATTTTTGAAAAAGTTGGAATATTAGCCTAATAAATAAAAATAATAATAAAATAAATCCTAATATTAACAGCCTTGTTTTTTCTAAGGAATACGTTAGCCTTGTTTTCTAACGTATTGCTATTAGAATTCACTTCAAGTATTTCTAACATTGTTCAGATTTAGTTGTTATAATGACCCCCTGGCTAACCCAGATTTATATTATTATGAATAAACATAATTAGACATTGTCTTAGGGTTACTCCATTTAATATTTGGGAATAATTGGGAACATATATCAAAGTATGAATGAAATAACATAAAGCAGCATTTTGGTATTCTAAATGAAGGAATACAGTAATCAGTTAAGCAAAACTCAAGCAAATGGAATTCTCAAGCAATTGGCATAAATTTGAAGAAATAATGTTGCATTCACCATGTTGTTTTAATAATACAACAAAACTGTGTTACATTTATTGTCAGCACAAAGGTTATGATACAGTATAGTAGGGTATGTATTAGTATAGAGTATGTATTAGTTACGTCTACTTTTAATAATAACTCTGAATCAGAGTCAGAAACAATGAGAAACTACATTTATCTGGCATCTGCCAATCCCCATGGGTGCTGGTCAACTGAACCTACTGTATGGTTTTTTCTACCATTAATCTGACACAAGTTTATTCCTGGTTTACTCAGTTTCACCCAGAAGGTTACGCTATGGTTGTGGGCAAATATAATTTTTGTTGATATGCACTGTCACCAACGCAGTAACCCATTTCTGTACATAAATGGTTCCCAAATAAATTTCCATATATCAAATCTCAGAGGGACAGACAGATAAATGTGTTGGGGATAAAATTAAAATTTCTCCTCCATAATGTGCTTCCAGGCAACCACTCAAATCTAAATCTGATCAAACATTTCCTTTGGATTCTTAGGTGGACCCTGCTATTCCTGCCATTTTTCTGTACTCGTTTAATTTTAAATACAGTGGTGGTGGTGGTGGGCCTTTTTGAGGAGAGGCTTTGCAGTTTTGTTGCACCCCAGCTGCTCCAGTCCTTTGAGAATCTAAAGTACTTACGTTTTGGTATGCTGAATGGTGCACTGCCTTATAAATAAAACCCAAACTAGGACTTTTAAAAAAAAAGATTGTGTCCTACCAGATGACACTTGAAAATACAGACCTTGTGGAGTGGGCCAGTCAGCTGATAATACTCAGGCTGGCTTACAGCAAACGAATGAATACAACAAATAATACGCATGGAAAATAATTACATATCAATTAATTAAACAGAATAACACAACAATTTAAGCATATATAAACAACAAAATTAAAAACCATAAAGCCCTCTAAAACAATATATAACGCTGTTTAAAACCATCTATTCCTATGATTACCGTTTCCAGATTATGAATTTTGAGAGCAAGAAGAGCCATCTGGCTGTCTACAGTAGACAGAGTGATGTTTTGGGCTATTTCATGAGGATTAGAACATAGGTGAACCAGTAGGACAAAGTAGCAATTATTCTGTTTACTTTGGCTGTCTCCTCTTACATCTCATGTAATGTTAAAATAAGATTAAACATGATTATTTCCTTCCCATGTGGATTCCTTTTGCCATCTATCCTGGCAGGGAAGTTATGAAGCTTAACACCTGGTTCTGTATAGACTGATACAGCATCTGTAATACCAGATTGCACTTAGATATTCCTGCATTTCTGTTTTCCTTCCCTCTACTTATAAGTTTGAATTTGTATGAAGATATATAACAACCTCAGAGGAGGAAATAATTCAAAAAGTATTAATCCCCTCTGATTTGTCTTTTCCCAGGAAGATGCAATTGAATACTTGAGTGCAAAATACTTTTGTCCTTTTGAACTCCATTTGCAGAAATTGAAGTAAGCTGAAGACAAAATGGAAAATCAAGAGGAAGGTGGAAAAACTGGGGTCAGGGTCAGGGTTAGGATTATTTTAAGATGGGGCATTTAAAACCCACTGAAAAGGTGGAGTGTTAGGGTGTCCCTGCCAAATTAGGACAACTGAAGGGCATATAATCCACACATTAACTGCCAAAGTAATTAGTCTAGACTGATGAACAATGAACCTCTAACCCCTTGAAATTCCAAATCTGCCCACTACAAAATTGGTGAGTTTAAACAATGAATCTTTTTTTCATTCTGGTGAAAACCATATAGGACCTTGATAGTAGTTGGTTTTTATATTTGGTTTTCTAATGTCCTGTCTATGGTATGGCAAATAACAACAACAAGAACAAGAACAAGAACAACAACAACAACAACAACAATGAGATAAATTTATATTCCATTATGCTATGGACAACGGTAGTGCTTTTCTCATTTAAAAGTGGAAGCAAACTTTTTGATTTTAGTAAATTTCAGTAAAATAAAAAATGCTCATCTCTATGATGTTACATATTTCCAGGTTTTGCTTTCCTGAAAGATAGCCAACCTTAGGTAAGAAATACAATAGGGAATGCTTATGAAAGATATACTTCTGAGTGGTATGTTTCTGGGATCTACGTATGTGGATAGTCAATGTGACTATTTACATTGGCCATCTTTTGGGGCGCTTTGAATATGATTTTCCTGCTTCTTGGCAGGGGGTTGGACTGGACGGCCCATGAGATCTCTTACAACTCAATGGTTCTATGATTCTATGACTCATTATTGCATTGTTTTGTTTAAACACATTGTTCTCCAATGTGGAAATTACTTAATAGGGGTGTGCATTTCAGGAGAAATCTTTCCCGAATTTTGTAATGTTTTCCAACACCTCCCCCCATTCATTTTCTGGGAACTTTTGTTTTTCAGAATGGGCAATAGGCCATTTTTTGGGACAGCAACCAGATTTTAGGTAGTGTTCTGGCTATAGGCAGCAATGAGGAGGCCTCATGGGCTCCCCTTTCTGGCATTTTTAAGGCCATGGCGATGGCCACACTAGGAGGACATATTTACCACTGCAAGTTTTATAGAGTTTGGGTCATCCCATCATTTTAAGTGACATTTAAACAATTCATGACATTAAAATGTTCTGTAAAAAAAATCCCAAAGCTCCTTCTCTTATCCCCTCGAATGTCTCCACAGGGAGGAGCACAAACAGGGCAGAGAGAGTATGTGTGAGCAAGTCAAAGACATGAACATTACAAACAACTCCCAAGGGCTTTATTTTTTTCTATATTTTGAATAAGTGTTTGGGGTGAGGAAGGCTGCTACTGCTAGACTGGTACAGTGGGACAGGTAAAAGCCACCCAAGGTACACTCACACACATGCACAGACAAAACACACAAGCCAGATGAACTGCAGCAGCAGGGGTACACAAGCCTGAACGATTCAGGCAAGAAATGAGAAAGTCAAATTTATTTATTTATTTATTTATTTATTTAGAAGTTTTGTATACCAACCTTCTCACCTCTCTTGAGGAACTCAGACCGGTTTCCAACCATAATATCACATACAATCAATAAAACATCATAATACATATTACAGTAAAACATTAAAACAGCAATTACAATCAATAACTATAATGGTCAGTCATCACACTAAAATCGTTGCTCATCATCCTCCATCCATATCTCAGGGTGTTGGCTCACTCGTTGAATGCCTGTCTCCATAACCAAGTCTTCACCTGTTTGTGAAAAGCTTTTTTTGTAATTTTTTAAATATATTTTTGTGGGAGAAGGAAGGTTCAGGGCAGAGTATAAGTAGCAAGCTAGATAGACAGGGCTGGGGAGGGATGGAAAAGAAATTGAAATAAATTCTCCGACTGGAACTCAAGGGAGTCAGCTATCACCCCTCACTTCCCTTTACCACCCCCAATGCAAAGTTAAGCCTTAAAGAAACAACCAAAAAGCCCCTTTAAAGCACCCCCCCCCCCAAACAATGCGCACACTCTGAACTCCCTAGTAAAATAGGGAAAAAAGGAGGACTGAAATGATGATGAAAAGCAATCCAAAGCAGCTAAGGCAATGAAAACAAGTGCAAGCCAAGCAAATAGCAGCAAAACAACGAGAGCAGCAGAGCACTGGAACAAGCAACCTAATCTCTCTAACATACAGCCAGGCCACGACTGGAAAAATGAGGAGCACTTGACTTGACCCAGCTTGGAAAGAAGACACATGAAATGGTTTCTTGCAATTGGCTCAGACAGCAGGAGCCATGGGAAACCCCATGTGCACAGGTTCCAAAAGCACTATGAGGTTGCTTTTGGAAATCCGAATACAAGTGAAGCCATCCAAAGTCCAGCACCACATTATTTCTTGCAGCCAAAACAAAACAAAACAAAACAAAACAAAACAAAACAAAACAAAACAAAACAAAACAAAACAAAACAAAACAAAACAAAACAAAACAAAACAAAACAAAACAAAACAAAACAACAAAATAGAACCTCACGCCATCCATGCCATTAAAGCTGAAATGGTAAATGGAAACAACGAATCAGATGAATCCCATTTTAGAAAACGAATCTGTGCACAGCCCTATTACTTAGCTTAGTTTTAGAGAGTCATATGCTTTCATCCTGGAAAAAATACATCATATCCTGAACTACATTATTTGGGATTATGATACCGTCAGATTTAAAGTGAAATGCCATTGCCTATACCTGGGTTATCTTTTAACAACAATTGAATTGCAACAATTGTTTATTAATGCTATCACTAGGTCTAATCCAAAAACCTTTCTGAAAGAGTTGAGATGATGCTGAACATTTTGAAGCTATATCACTCCAATTACAATGAGTTGTTTTGACAAAATGGTAAAGGAAATGATAATGGCTTGCAGAAATCTAAAGTTATTTTATTCAGAAACATATCACAATATTGAACATATGATCTGTCATTTATTTGTTTTCAGAGAAGGGAATGAACCAGACATTAATGATGTATTTCCATATTTGTATAAGAAGCAAGCCCGCCCTGGCAACCTCCCCCAAGTTCAGCCATGGGTAAAGCTATAGGCAAATCCTGCATTCCTGGTCATAGAGCTCTTAATGTACTTTCCTGCAGAAATAATGAATGGCATAATCAGCTTTGACAACAGTTTCAAGTTCAAATAGATAAGAGGTAGATTTAGTGCCCTATTTGCCAGCCATTTAGGTAGAAAATGGTTTTTCTGGATTTATTTAGCATAAATTATTTTGTATAACATTACCTTTATAAATCATATTTCATTTCCATGTAACATATGAAAATTCATAAGTCTTTAGAGACAGCATTGACTGTCATCATAAATGCCACAAGAAACAAACATTTATTTTAATACACTGAGAATGGAGTGGAATAATTGTTTGTTGTTAAAAGCATTCAAGTGGTTTCATGTGACCTTTGTGCTACAATGTAAAAAAATAATCTAAGGGAGCATCAGTTAAATTCATAGCAAAACATGTGCTGTGAGATTTTTTTGTGTGGGAGAGAAAATAGGATTGAATATCTTCATTATCTCTATAAATATAAAATTTTAGGGACCTAACCCAGATCTGAGGATGGGATTGGTCCCTAAAATATATATTTATAGGGATAATGAAAATAAGTACAAGCATGGGCTCCACTACCAATTTATTTTCAGCCACAACAGAACTGCGACTGTCGAAAATCTGGCTGCTTTCGGTTTCTTTCAGTTACAGGGAAGGAGGCTAGAAAGGAAGGGATTGTAGGAAGCAGGGTTTCTCAGTCCTTGCCTTAAACCCAGGTCTCCTTTAAATATATAAGGAAAAG
This sequence comes from Anolis sagrei, assembly GCF_037176765.1. Lineage (NCBI taxonomy): Eukaryota > Metazoa > Chordata > Lepidosauria > Squamata > Anolidae > Anolis > Anolis sagrei. The sequence continues at coordinate 242,000,787 of NC_090022.1, forward strand.
GATCACAGGAAAGGGGGGTTTCTTAAGCCCTTACCTTAAAGCTGAGTCTCCTCTAAATACAGAAGGGAAAGGATCACAAGAAAGGGGGGTTTCTTAAGCCATTACCTTAAACCTGGGAAGTGTCTCTCCCCCCACCCCCAAATGCTGCCAATGGGCCAAATTGAAAACAAATCTTTCGGCTTTCAGGATCAAAAATGGATTTCTGTGCTGCCAAATTTGGATCGGGCCTCCACTGAAATCTGGGACACTAAAACGGATCAAGGTTTACCTGGATTGCACAAGCCTAGTAAACAGGCTTTGTTTGCTTTTCCCTTGGAGCATCCTGGTGCTCCAAAACACCTTCAACACTGGAGTCACATATATCATATGGTAGAAGCCTTTATGATATTGAAGCCCCATTAAGCAGTCTTTGGCTGGCATTGACTTGCATTATATGAGTCTATACTGACTAAATAATGCAGTTTCAAACTGTATTATAAGGCAGTGTAGATGGGGCTTTAGTTTCTAACACTGATCTTCTACATCAATTTTCCCTCATTATATCCAATAAATATACTACCATTCTTTCACAGAAGTAATTTGGTTTATTCCTGATTACTCTGAGATCTATTTGATGTGATCCTCAGTCAACCAGGCTGCAAAATTAAGACAGGATAGAGGATACAATGGAACTTTACACATTTTGCGGGAACATCCTTTTAAATAAAGATCATGAAAGAAAATAGTCCTTGATCTATTTCAAGAAATTATACACTTGTATGCTGTTTTAATTTTAAGTGGCCATGGAAATAGTTGGTAAACATGGACACATTCTTTGTATTCCTTGTACCTAGTAGAATTCCATGGAAGCATGATGACTATGTTGGGAATTGAATCCAGGGATCCAGTGTGGTATAACGGTTTGAGTGTTGGACTACAATTCTGGAGACTAGAGTCTAATTTCCCACTTGGCCATGGAAACTTACTGGGCGATAATGAGCAAGTGCCATAGTCTCATCCCTAGAAAACCCCAAGGTTCTCCTTAGGGGCACTATAAATGGAAAACAATATGAATATACAACAACAGCAGCAGCAGCAACAACAATAACATATTCTAAATAGGAACACTGGATCAGTCTGTTTCTAGTTTATGTTACCTTCCCATGTGTTCGTCATCTATGAATTTATTTTGTCTCATGGCATCATTAATTGTTTTTTTACTATATAAAATTGATATATTTAAATCAAAAAACCATAATTTGATACTTCAAAATTCTGAGCCAAGAACTGCAATGCAATGTTCAGGACCGGTAATTATAAGTTAGTATTTATCTAATTTTCAATCCACCAATTACATATGGAGGTTTTGGGTCAAATCAATTTGCACCTGAATCTATGAAGAGTGGATTCCATAAGCTTCCTAAATTTCAGGCTAATACCCTATTCATTAAACCACTCATCATTGACTTGTGTCTAATCTATCCTTTTCCAAATGGATGGTTCCTAATGGGACACATCATATTAGCAGATAGACCAGACTGAAAAGAGCCAACTTGATGTAGTGGTTTGAGTGTTCATAGTGTGGCTCAGGGAAACTGGATTTTGAATATCACTCAGTCATGAAAGCCCAATGGATGAGCTGGGACAAGTTCACTTTCTTAAGTGTGATATACATGGACCAATTGAATTGGGGTGGGGTGGTAAATGTACAGATAATGCAGGGGGCACATTTGCCCCAACATCCACCCTGGCTGCATAATCTGTGTAGTTTTGTCCCCCATTAAAAATATTGTGAGGAGCAGCCAGGGGCGGCGCAACCCGTTACACAAAGTAAGCATTTGCAGTATAGTTGATTTTGCCCAGGGGTGCTCTTGAGGTGCTCTTGGGTGAAAATAGGCCCTGACATATGCGAGTTGTAGTTACTGGGATGTATAGTTCACCTAAAATCAAAGAGCATTCTGAACTCTACCAATGACGGAACTGAACCAAATATGACACACAAAACTCCCATGACAAACAGAAAATATATATCAGTGATTGGTTGGGGAGGGGGGCAAAGTATTGTTTGCTTACCATTGAAAATTACCTAGGGCTGCCTCTGGGGACAGCCACACTTTGCAGAGGTGTGAATGCTAGGCCCAGTTTCTATTCAGGACCAGCCATGGCTGTTTACATAACCATTTGTCTTTTCCCAAGGGACAGGGGATGGCACTTACCTCCCCTTTTTGTCCTGGACTTAGTGGTCATCACATACACTGCTGCTGGCCAGAGTGACAGAGTGATTGGAGACAGAAGAGGCAAAAATAGAGAGAGATCCTTTTTGCTTTACTCCTCTCACCCAAGTCACTATGTTGCTATGGCTAGCATCAGTGAATAAGATGAGCAACAACCAGCATCGGTTTCATGCCCAAGATGTTCCTGTTACACTGAGGACAAGAGTGGGGAGATAAAGATGGTGGTCCAGTGGCGTTGAATTAAGTTCAGCACCAATGGGTTTAGCGGACCCCATCCAGCTGCTGGGGTGGCTTGGTGCTTTGCAGCGCTAACACAAACTGGTTTGGAGGCTAGCCATGCAGACTTTCATGACACTGATCTGGAGTCCAGCATCGACATATGTTGCCAATATAGATGGGTCATAAGCCTCAGAAGCAGGTAATAGCAAAAGTTTTCTGAATCAATAATGCTAAGAAAATTCTGTGATGGGTTTGCCTTAGGCCAGAAATGTGTTTATGTATGCAACAACAACAACAACAACAGAACTAAGAAGCATCCATTTATGAAGTCCAGTTGGAAAAGAGTTTTTTTTTAAATTGAATTGCTTTTTTCATGTGTGTGCCATATGTAGGTTTGTATGCCAAAATATGCAATAGGATATAGTACATAGTGTGTAGCAACATTACCTTTATCTGAAGGGTGCTACATAGTGTAGAGTTAATCCTCTTAATGAGTGGAAATGGAAAGGTCAATCAAGAGAGAAAGATTTTAGGGAGAAAACTGAATCAACAGTAGTACACAGTAACAAATTCTTTCATCTCTCTCTCCAGCTTAGTACATTAATGGATCACACTTGTATATTCATTGTTTTGAAACGGGGATTTCCCCCTCTTTCTTTTCTAGTAAGCTTTTTTTGCATGCCTGTTATAAAAACACTAAATGCCTTTCTAGTAGCCTAATATGCTACAGAAATATGCTGAAATTGGCCTCTTTAAAAATAACTGTTTTCATTTTACTGAGCACCTTTTTCTCCATGTCTTTCTGCATTTCATAACATGTCTCTTTTTTCACAATTTAGCAATCTAATGTCGTTTTCCTCAGCTTTGATCAGGATATGCTCACTCAGACCATGACAGTTTTAATTACAAACAGAGATACGATAACAAGTCAGGCTTTCCCCTGCCTACTACGTTTAACATCTTAGTGCATATCATTGATCTTGATTTTCTAGTATTCTGTAATTCTTTGTCTGAATTAAGATGACTAATGAAGCATTGCAAAAGAAAGTTTCAGATGAGTTCTGTTTATTGCTTTTTAAAGAAACCACAAGGTGTAGTATGCTCATGCAGCAAGATGTGTGTCATGCTAAATACTGAAACCTAATGATTTATTCTATGCACAGGAGAAAAGCTGCACTTTTCCATAGAAACAGCAACAAACAGGCAAGGCATTGACAACAGGAAAGAACTAGAACTACATTTACTACAACCAACAAGGGTTTGCAGGAATTATCTTCCAGAAGCGCACATCTACATTCCATGGGCAACTAGAATGGAGACTGTTTGGATGAACCCCCTCTCAACCTCAGGCTTTGGGAGTAAAAGGTTTATGCTAGGTTATCCACCTTTAGAATGACATTGCTCCAACTGAATTTGGAGGATATATTCCCACATCTTCCATTTCCAGAATTCCACGGTCAATGAGCCAATAGTACTCCAGAGATGATCCGTATCTTGTCTATTGGTCCTGTAAGTCTGAGCAGCATGTCTCTGGAATTACCATAACAGTACCTCACACAGACAGCATGCATCCAGATGCAGACATCACAGGTGTCACTCTACTGTGTTCTCACATGGAGGCATTTTCTGGCATGGGAGAACATCATACAAGTTTTTCTTTGAATGAAATACCAGTCTAATGTCCAGATTAGGGACTTTATTTGATATTGGCTTTCAATGAATATCCTTGTTAAATATCATCTTCTTATTATTGTCATATCTGTTCATTCATTTGTCCTTTCTTTCCAGGCCTAGTTTCTCTGAAGGAGAAAACAAAGTGAGCAGAAGTTCACTATTCTTGCTGTTGTTAGGGACAGATGAAAAAGCAAGCAGAGCCAAAGAGAGAAAAAGACTCAGTGGGTTTTTGACATCATTAATTTCTTGCCAAGATATGGGCTTGAGCAATGTTGACCACTTTGTAATGGATCTCCAGTCCATTAGTTATCAATCTGCATACTAATATTTCCTGTTGTTAAATGTATCCTATTCTATTACTTCTTTTAGGATATAAGCACAGAGTTGTTGTGCCACTGACAAGTGTGCCCTCATTTATCTCAGTGGAAGGGACACTCCTGCTTTGCTCAAGTTGGTGACATAATACATTTTGTGAAAGTGGAACCCACAGAAATTATTTTTGGCCAAACTAAACTGAATAAATCGAGAATGCTTTTAAAAGTTTATTGAACACCCTTTCATCATTGTCCAGTTTCCAGGTTGTTGTTTTTTTCCTTAAAGGGTGGAAGACTAGTGCTGGGCTTGTTTGGTTTTTGATTTCTTTTTTACATTTAAAGAGTAAAACTATATATGTTCAGTGTTTTTTAAAATGACTTGCATCCTTACCTGGTAAAAGGAGATGTAATAAAGATGATTCACAAAGCAATGAAGAGGAGATTTGCCACTATTACCTGAACTAGTAGCAATAGGAGACAGATTTGATTGATGAGTAAATATTTGAAGTTCTAATTAAAGATACAGCAGACTTCAAAAATTACATTTTGGCCATAGTAGGCTGGGGCTGCAATGCTTCCTTTATTGCAAAAGTAGAGTCACAAGTCTCTGGGGGAGGGGAATACAATATAGAGAAATGGCATATCTCAGGAGGATGCTTAATTTTTCCTGCTCTGACATTTCAAAAATTGACAAAGACCACCTTGTTTAGAAAGCTTTTATATTTCATATTTACAAGTCTAAATAAAGAGTTTGTGTCTGCATCTATCTTTACAATGCTATTGAGCCTCTGTTTTCATCATTTGCCTATTGTTTTTATTGTATTGTCAAATTGTGACTTCATGTCACTTGGTAGATTTTATTTATTTATTTGGCAAAAAAGCAACCTATGTTTTTAAAGCAAATGCACATGTCCAACTCTCTCCAACCGCAATGTAGTTGAATATATATTCAGACTAGCTCTAGAGGTGTTCTGATCCATCCCCTCATGTTGCAATTGGGGGGGGGGGGGGTTAATTACAATTGCATCATATATTATGCAATCTCTCTTTCTCTCCAACCCCCAATGGAATGTGTGGGTTTAGGCAAAACATTACTGCATGGGGTGCTTACAATCTATTTAAGAAATGGCTGTTATTAGCAATATGGGAATTGTTCATACATCAGGATTTAAAATTTGTCCTATGTAGGCATACAGGAAATTGAAAATACAAAGGATTACTGTGGGTTTTTTAAGGGTATGCTATAAAAATTGTTTTCAAATCTGAATGTAGAAAAACTTTCTGGAAAAAAAATGACTAAGTCCTTACAATCACTTAAACATCAGCACTGTTATCCTGTGATATACAGGGCGACTTGCTTTTTCTTCTAGAAAAAGCATCCTGCCAGGATTTTTTATCACTCAAACATTTGGAGGAACACCAGTTTGGAGGAACACCAGTAGTGTTTCACGTCTTTCCCCCTGATATGAGAAAACTGAGTCCTGTGCAGGACTTACAGCTTCCTTTCTTTGGGATTCCCATTTTGGCATTCTTAGATTATGATCTCTTTTCACCAGAAACTAAAGAAAGAATAGACAAACTTCTCTTGCATTTTAACCTTCCTTTGCCTTAACTATTTTGGAGGCTCTGGTTCCCTCCTTCAAGAGTGAGGAATAACATTGTACAGGATCAGCTCAGGCAGGTGTTACACTTGGCTTCCTCCTCAGCCTTCCCCTGGGCAAGCCATGTGAGTCCCAAGGGCAATCTAATAGCTGGATTGTTCCCCATCTGACTATCTGTTGGAGACAGAGGGACCCCCCCCCCCCCCGAGTCATGGGATTTAAAATGGTCCCAGATCTTACCAAACAGTAGTCTCCTTTGCCACTCATTCAGGTCATGCGACCTAGAGTGCCAAGGTGTTTGCCATTACTCTTCCATTATCCGCCCTTACTCCCCGCTAAGTGACTTTTAAGATACCACTCAAAGCCACCTAATAGAAGCAAAGTAGGCAAGGTTCCCCAGGCAAAAGGAAGACATTCCCACCCTGCATTGAAGTGACCAGCTAAACTCACTCTGCTCTGGAGGTGGGAAGGTAGGCTGCAAATGTAATCCAAAGAGACTACAAAGGGGACAGTCAGACCAAAAGCTCTACAAGCATAGCCTCATGCCTGACACAAACATCACTGGCTTCTCCCTCATGAAGGCCATTAGGTTCAGAGCCAATCACATTTGCATCTCCTCCCTGGGAATAAAAGAATAGAGTGCTTGAATGATGAGGGAGTTATGGTTGGAAGAGGCTACACATACCAGCCAGAAAATGTGGCTGGCATAGTAGACAGAGGAAATGAGGAGATACAAGATTGTCTAATGAGATAAATTGCCAATGTTGGAGGGCAATGCATAAATTAGTATAAAAACTGATAAAAATAGGTGTGCTGGCAGATAAATATCTTCTGACCAAAAACGGGCAACAGCAATGGCACTGTCTGTAGCCTCCAGCAATTCCTCCTCTGTACATGAGGCTGGGCACAGTGGACAAGCATACAGATGCGGAGTTGTCTGTTCTGCTCCACAGTCACACAAGGTATGGGATTCTTTTAGGTAGTGCCATTTTGCCAGGTTGTCTTTTGATCTGCCCACTCTACTTCTGAGTCTATTTGGGGACTTCCAAGTTGCCCATTTTTAGTTTGCCCCTGGAGGAAGACCCTCATGGGGGCAATCCAGTTGAGATTTCCTGGTTTAGCTGCCCAGAGGGATACCCTTGCTGTTGCTGGAGGGATGCCAAGAGGAGTGGTAGTTCTCATAAAGCTTTTCCTTGATTTGAGTCTGTTGGGAGGAGGCTGGTAGCCATGTAGTGGATGGCTTTCACAGTGTTCAACCTTATTTCTCTCACATTTAGCAGCAACTTCCCATCGCACATCGGGAGGGGCAATGCCAGCTATCTTGTAGAGTTTATCTATTTTCAAGCATAAATGAAAAGGCATAATGGTAATATTGGAAATGGTTACCAAGGATTTCAAATGTTTCCTCATCACAGTCAAAATGAGAATTTTTAAATCCAGGAACACCAGTATACTTTCAAGCATACATAGCATCATATTCATCCCATCTGAATTTGTCTAGACAGAAATACCCCGGGCATCCAGCCCATTAACTAGGTAGGGCAACTCCTGGAACAAAATTCAGAGTTAAAGAAATATACCTCTTGCAAGACGGTGTTGAGTCGGGGACCTCAGGGGTGAATCTGATGTATTAACAGGGAACCTGCTCACTATATTAATTTACTATTTGTTGCTTTTGAGATTGTGTGATTCCAAGATATACACTGTGGTTTGGTTCCAGTTGCCCCCCCCCCCCCCCGCCTCTCCTGGATACCACATACATGGATGCTTATGTCCCATTAAATAGAGTGACGTGGTGAAATGGTGTTCCTTATACACTATGGCAAATCAAGGTTTATTTTTTGGAATTTTTAGGGAGGAATATTTTCAAGCCATAGATACAAAATCCACAAGTAAAAGATGGGTGTGTGTGTGAGAGAGACGGTAGTAAAATACTTGTGTTTTGTGACTGATTTTGCCTGAAGCTATGATTGTTTTTCTCTTCAACTGTGTTGAGGAAAATGTATGAAGTAGTGGGAAATTATTCCTTGGAGTATAGCATAATATATCTTATTGTACTTGTTATTTTCCCCACTTTTGTTAAGCTCAATGCTTGTTCAGGCAAAGATCCAATATCCCAAATTTAATCTTACAAGGAGTTTCATTTGTTGTCAAGGAGCAAATCCCAAAGCAGGTCTGAGGAAAGACAGCTTTTGGTATTATATTTAATAGCAACAATGGTACGTGTATTTTAAGTTTTGCTTTGGGGCAATTGGAAGAAGTCCCATAACTATCGTTAAGAAGAGTATTATATGAACAGTTTTGAGTTTACAAACTTGCTTTATTTCTGAGGCTAGATAGTTTCTGTTTTGTCATTCTTACACTATTTAATGTTAAGCGAGGTATTGTAATATTTATTATATATTAGTTCATTTTGTGGGTGAGGGGTCCTCCCCAGAGTTTTACATCATTTACTGTAATCCATTATTTTATCAGTTAAATACAAATCTCAGGGTACTGTATAATCATAATTATGATGAATTTGCTATGGCTATGTTTGTAGTTGGGAGGTATTTTGTATGTTTTAGTTGATGTTGAATTACCAGAAAATTATTCTTTCCAATGTAATTGTTTTGCAAGATTATTTATTTATTTATTTCATTTGTAATTGCCCATAGTTAATTACATTTCAGTTTCATGTAATTTGTTCCACTTATTACCTACATTTATTTGAATGAATGCAAGAAAACATATACAGTATATTTTTTTATCCTCCATATTTTGCAGCCCTCGGAACAGCCTTCTCAGATATGTGAGACTGAATGAGAATTTCTCCAAAACAATGGTTCAATATTCTAACTGCTACACCCAATATTGGATGAGACATTTACTTCTGTTGTTTCTATATGTCCTTACAATGCTAGATGTAATCTGAAGGCAGGAATTCCCCTGCCTTAACATTCAGCATATTTATTTTTGGTTTTGGTTTTCCTGGTTTTTGTAATATAGGTTTGATAGTAATTGGTAACATTCTGGTTTTGTTAATGTCATATCTATTAACTAGATCAAATACCTGTAAATTGAAAAGTAGAATTGCATGCCTTTTATACAGTATATATGATGTACAATTTTAGGATAAACTAAAGTCATTCAACTTATAATCACAAAAAATGAGAGGGGAAGCAGCAAAGTGCTTGCTAACTGCTTCAGAAAGCATCCTCATCAGAAGACTTTGGGGGAGCACCAAACCTGCAAATAATCAAATCTGCAAGTGCTGAACCTGCAAATGTGGAGGGCTTTTCTCCGAATCTGGGACTTAATACAGTTTCCAAAATAAGGCAAAACAGAATAATCAAAAATTTAATAATGACAGCATCCTAGGACTTTGCTTGGTGAGTTGACCCATAGAAGTGAGGCTACATCATGTGATGGGCAGTGTGGTGGTCTGTGACTCACTTATGGCAGAAGCATCCTAGGACGCTAAAATTGACTCCTGTGATGTGGTCCACACATTGATCGAATTTCTGTAAAGGTCAGTTAAAAACCCAGGTTTGATTTAGTACCAGACATTTATGAATTACAATTCTGTTCTAGCCTATATCTGGGTATACATGGTTTTGTGCCCTGAAGATGATTTAGAGGTTTCCTATAATCAGAAGATACATGGTTTGTTCCTATCCCATATAAGTCTTCATTTTCTATGGATTTTTTTCTGCTTAACTCTTCTGCAAGGGGAGTGCATTTGATGTTGATGTTGAAGTTTTCCACTATTCATTTGTGATATCCATAAGGTGTTTAGTGATTTCTCTCTCAACTTCTTAATGGCCTATTTCTTTTTTAAGTCCTGAATTTGAATGTCACTGTGTAGAAAAATTCTAAAGTCTGCTATTTTTGAGACCTGAAAGGATAACTGTTAGTTTATTTTTTTCTGAAAGAGTTATGATACATTTGGGAGAAATCACTTTTCCTAAGAAACATTTTCAGAAGAATAGCTTCAGTGTTTATGTAACGAGAACTTCAGAAGCATGAAGGCACCTCTTAAAGGTTGATTCACTACATAACCACCTTGTTTAATAACTTCACAACTCTGGCCACTTGGTCCCCTTTTATGTTTCACATTTGTAGCACACCTGGGAAACAAAGGAGGTATTTTGCTAGTTTGTGAAGTGCTTCTTGTGTTAAATTATTGCATGTGGTTTCTTTATGCAGACTTGTCTCCATAAATGAATACAGATGCTAATGCTATGGCAGCTCTTAAAAAAGGGTCACAGGCACATAGAAAAATTAGCCAGAGGAGGAAACAGTTTGGTTTGCCACTGAAATAGTCTGTTAAAAAATTGTTAAAGGGGGATAATTGATTTTGGTTTATATTTTTCCTTATCACCATGTTTCCCATTGTATAAGTTGGTAAATATTTGACATTTAATGTTTTTGATCAGATAGGCATTCTTAGCAGTAACCACTGTAGGACCCAATTGATTGCTATTATTTTATTGGGGGTGTATTTTTATAAGAGTTTCAATGAAGTGAAAGAAACTACATTTTGTGTAAAAAAAAGTATAATTGAGTGAGGTTGATTTATTTAGCAACTTAGCAAAGTCTAATTGCTTTTCTAAATTTAAACTCTAAAAAGAATATTCTAGAAAATGTCCTAAGTGAATTAGGACATTTTGGGCAATAGCTTTTTTTTAGCTAAAAATAAACTGCATTCTATGGAAAGAGAAATTCTTCCTCAAATTGGATCATTTTAGACCTCACCAGAAGTTTGCCTAGAAACAAAATTGTTAGTTTTATGGGGCCTACTTCTCTTTAAGTGGATTCCTGTCTAATAGTGCAATGTTGACTAAAAGTATAAGTTCCACTGATCTGAGATTTACTTTTAAGCAAGTTTGGAATATAATGAAAACATTCTTGATTAGGCATTAGTTGGAAGGAGAAGCCATTATTCACTTCATCCCACCCAATCCTGGCTTTTTGTCCCCTTCTATACTGCCATATAAAATACAGATTATCTGCTTTGAACTGGATTATATTGCAGTGTAGATTCAGGGCCCTTCTACTCAGCCATAAAACCCAGAATATCATAGCAAAAAAAAAAAAACACCTCACAATATCGGCTTGAACTGAGTTATCTGAGTTCACACTGCCATATATTCCAGTTCAAAGCAGATAATTTTATTCAGCTGTGTGGGACCTCGTATAATGTGGAATATCCACTTTGATAATCTGGATTATAGGACAGTGTAGAAGGGGTCTTAATCTGCTTTCTCCAATTCCAATAATCACTCATCATCCACTGAACATTTTCTGACCATATCGGTCTGTCATGCAAAAGGGGGAGTATTTGATAATGCTCAAGAAAGAATTTCATACAGAACAATTCCAAGGGTTTTTTTTATACGGAGTAATTTTATGTGTGTTTGTACACATGGAATTACAGATGTATGTTATTATTTTCTTTTTCCGTCTCCTGGTGTTTCCCACTGTAGGATGGAGGTGCTTCTAGGTGGTTGAGCCCATACATCTTTCTTCTCATAACTGAATTAATTGTGTTGTTTCCCAAATCTTTCCATCATTGCTTTTGGTGCTCTGCCCTTCATCTTCAAGACACCTTCACTGGAGCCAAATTCTGTCTTCACAGAGGAAGCTTTCTAACTGAAAGATTGGGACAGGAGACCACACACTTTTCCTCCAGGCCTGAACAAAGCATGACAACTAGCTGCTACCATTCAATCACAGTCAAGATAAGATACTGTCTTCAGTTTATTTTATGTTTACATATAATTTATCAGGGAAAAATCGAGATATGAATTAGACTGATTCCGTCTCTGATGATCTCTTGCCTATGAACTTCATGTCACCAATTCTCTGAGCCACAACAATTCCATTAGTATTGATAATGATAATTGTTGGCCATAAAGCAAAGGTTTCCAGGATTGGTATTAGCTAAATTCTTATTTGTGCATTTCTTCTACTGTCACATACAACTGCATTATTTTGTCAAAAGTTCATATCAATTTTGGTAAGCAGCTACATTCTTCCTATTTTTGCATTTTGGACACCTTAAAACTAGTTTTTCTTTACCAGCAGGTCCTCAACAGGTTAGCAGTAAACCTCAAATTAATTTTCTTTGATTATTTAGAATAAAGTGGTATTTTCTCTCTTGTGTATTAATATACTGTATTTCTTTGAAGAACTTCAAAGGGTTTCCGGCACTTCAAAAATATGTTTGATTGTATTCCAATGTGATATCCAATTTGTTACTTTAGGTAGATGAAAGTTGCTTACAAAGGGCATGATATAACCCAAATTAAGCAAAGTAAGATCAAGTGACTTAAAGGGTGAAATTAAAATATGCTTAAATCTCTTTCAATTGTGTCAGACTAAAGCATACTTAAAACCAGGCCCAAAAACATAAAATATTTTAGAAATTTGTTATAATAAAAATGGAAAAGATCCAGAGAGGTCACAAACAATGTATTTTATCTTTACCATGGCAATCTGGTATATATGTATTTTATCTATATGTATTTTAATCTTGTATTGTTGTATGATGTTTTAACTTGTATTAGTAGCATTGAATCCTTGCTGTAAGCTGGTCTGAGTCCCTCTACGGAGGTGAGAAAATCGGCATATAAAAGTTTTAAATAAATAAATAAATAAATAATACTGCTGTGGTAGGTCACAATTATGGCAACACCTTTCATTTGTAAGAAATATTAAAATTGCACAGCATAAGAAACAGAAAGGAAAATTAAACAATACATGTTATAAGTAGTGTGGAGACGAGTAGCACACTACTGAAGCAGAGTGGGAGACTACTTCTGGGATTGTGTATCACCGAAGCACCATAACACTATTCAAGATGAGGTGTGAAAGTAATGGTTTCCATACTGGAATCTTTATGACGTGATTACTACTATTCAACAGGGCGGTGTGATAAAGTTCTTAGTATGACATTACCACCTAGAGAGATACAATGCTTATTTCCACTTAGAATCATAGAATCAGAATCATAGAGTTGGAAGAGACCTCATGAGCCATCCAGTCCAACCTCCTGCCAAGAAGCAGGACAATTGCATTCAAAGCACCCCCAACAGATGGCCATCCAGCCCCTGTTTAAAAGCTTTCACAGAAGGAGCCTCCACCACACTTCGGGGTAGAGAGTTCCACTGATGAATAGCTCTCCACATCCTAGTCTCCAGGGCAGCAGAAAACAAGCTTTCTCCTTCCTCCCTATGACTTCTCCTCACATATTTAAACATGGCTATCATGTCTCCTTTCAGTCTTCTCTTCTAAAGGCTAAACACGCCCAGCTCTTTAAGCTGCTCCTCATAGGGCTTGTTTTCCAGACCCATGATCATTTTAGTCGCCCTCCTCTGGACACATTCCAGCTTGTCAATATCTCTCTTCAATTGTGATGCCCAGAATTGGACAGAGTATTCCAGGCATGGTCTAACCAAGGCAGAATAGAGGGGTAGCATAAGTTCCCTAGATCTAGACACTATACTCCTATTTAGGCAGGCCAAAATCCTCCTGGTTTCCCAGTTATGCTTTATTTATTTAAAACATTTCTATCCCGTCCTTCTTGACCTCCATAGAGGGACTCAGAATAGAGGGACTTATAATGCCATACAATATAATCACATAATAAAACAACATACATAACAAATAATTATAAAATACACACATCTATAAACAGTTTGCCAAGTTAAAACATCATCAATCTCAATCCAAAATTACGGTCCAGTTTATCCAGACAGAGACTACCTCAAATGAATGTCATCACAACCAATTGATTGCTTTTTGCCATTGTAGTATTGCCCCAAGCAAGGTAATATATTGGGACAAAACAAAAGTCTTATGCCAGTTTTCAGTGAGTCACAGTGGCAAGACACAGGTGTATTAGTAGGTTGGTCCTATTTCAGGCAGTGGAAGAGTGTTTTAAAGAAATACACGGCGTCTAATCTGAACCCAAGCTCACTGCTAATATTTATAATCTTGCAAGTACTATGCACTAGTTTTTGCTTTTTTTTTTTTTTGCCAAAATGGGCCATGCAGTAGCTGGTCACAGCTCTTCCTCTCCTATTTGGCATCATGTGGCATGCAAAGAGGCTGCCACATGCTCACGCGGGCTTTCTTGTTTGCTCTGCCTGTTGGGCCAGAATTGATATGCAAAGGTCTCCTTTCATGCCACTTGAGGCTCCATATTCAAATGAAATATGTCAGTGGGTTACATTTCTAAAACATTATATAATAATATCAGTAAAAAAACAGGCAGACTGGTAGGTAGGTAGGTAGGTAGGTAGGTAGGTAGGTAGGTAGATAGATAAATAGAATTTTAGGGAAAATACAATTTATTTTTATTTATTTACAGTATTTATATACCACTTTTCTCACCCCTGGGGGGACTCAACAACTTTCCTCTTTTTAAATAATAGGGAATGCAATTGTAGTAACCAAACAATATTTCTGTCATGGTCATCTAAATTTTCAGTTGATGGAAAATGCTCATTAACATTTGCCTTATTATATGTGCTGTTTGTTTTCCACTGTGGAAAGTTCATCCATATTGGTAAATGTCATTCTGTATTGCTCATTTTTAACCCCCTCCACCAACAGCAAGTAATGAGAAACTGGAAATGAAAACTTCTATTTTTTTAAATGAGATTTGTGTGAGGCTAATTAATAAGTACCGCTAACACAAGATAACATCAGCAACCAAGCCTGATCTGTTCATTTGCATTAAATAAATTGGACAGACCACATTTGCCCCACATTTCATGCTGTCTATAAACATTAGTTGGGCTGTGTCCTTGTTTGGTGATTTGAAAAAGAAATGTTCTAGTAGCTGCTCTGAAAGCATTGATTCACACAATCAATCTAATAAGTCTTAATGATGCCTGGCTACAGTGCAAAACCCAGATTCATTAAAAAGCTTTTCATAAAGGAAGGGAAACTGTAGAATACCTGGCTAAGAGAAGACCTTAGAAATTAGGGATGGGAAAGAATTATATAACATCTGACTTTTGAAACTAATCTAATTTGTGGTCTAAAATTAATACAAAAATATGTCTATACCTTTATGCATGACCTTTAAGGAGAAAAGCCACAATGGTAGACACTTTATTTTCTCTTTAGGAATTTTGCACAAATAAATGTACAAACACAGCCCAATATGTGTCTTTGTAAAATGTGGGCAAAATGTAGTCCATGGGAAATCAATGAGGAGAATTGTGCAGTTTTGCACAAAAGCCACTATTTTACACATAAAAGAAATCATGGGTGTTGCTAAAAACATTTTATTATTTCTGCACACAATGATTTCTTGAAATGTTTCTGGACAAGCAAATATTGGGAAAAACTGTTCCCATGGCAAGGCAAAAACTATTTCTTTGGTTCTAAGATGTCATCAATTGTAAAATGAACACAAATTTCAGTACCACCATCAAAAAAAATCTATTTATATATAGGAAATCCATCTGTGATTTGAAGATGCACCTCATTATAGAGATATTTATATGGGAGGAAAGTACATCTTAAAAAGATGAAATAGTGGAAAATCTATATCCCTACTCTCAAACAAATTCCCTTCATTTCAAGGGAAATGTTCATCATCATATACTGTTAGTCCCAGAGGCAATTTGGGATCCTTTTTTTGATGTGCATGGCAGTTGTTAAATGGTGTAGTCCCTTCATGTGATGGAAACCTGTTAAAAGAGAGAAGAAAAAGAAGGAAGTGCCAACCTAAGGACCACCATCAACAAACTGATCATGGTATGGATTCAGAGGGAGGTCTGTATGCCAATCTGCATCCTTATCTAGGAGATGATTAGATGAGTTCATACAAGAATGTGAACCCGGCACAATCTCATTCTGCACTCATGTTTTCCTTCAGTGTGTGTTTATGTGTGTCAATCCACAGGCTGGAAATCTTTTACAGCCTTATCTGTATAACCTTCATTGCATAGCCAAAACCAAATAAATATCTCCATTTCTGCTAAGAGAATTGGCTGTTTAAAATTATGATCTCACTTCCCAGACAGATACAAATCTGCTTCCTGTAGGTTTCAGAGAATGTGATATGTTGCATTGTGTTGTCAGTCTCATTTTTTAAAAGAAAAAACAAACAAACTTTGTGACACAGCCCAGACACTCTTTTTGAGTATGTAGCATCTTTGTTTAGACCTCCACAATGGCATAAGTGCTGCATTCTTTTTTCTTTTTTTTAGTTGCTGGCTGGAAATCGGATTACAGGTTAGTCTTGTCATCTGAATCTTATGATTTATAGGCTTTTGATTGAGGACCATATGGTTGAGTCTGCAACAATGAAAACATATGGAAAAAAGCAAGTGTAGACAATATCTTAGAAAAGCAAATTCTGTCACATTCCAACTACATGAAACATTGCTATTGATATCAAAAAGTTAAATTTAAAGGAAAAGATAATTGTGCAGCTGGGATTTTTTTTTGTAACAGCTCCCACCCCCATTTCTCCCAGTCATGCAAAGCATGGTTCATAAATGAAGCCTTCCAGCAACAAAAATGACAATCATTACCAGGTTTATGATCAGTATAATGTTTAATCTGGTTCTGACTTATTGAAGGGTAAAGAAGTGGATGGGAATGCACACATTAAATTTGCTGCACTCTGTTGACTGATAACAATATAAATGCTGCATCATTAAGAAAAATTTATTTCACCAGGTGAAAGTAAATGCTGCTTAAACTGATTAAGCCTCTTCACATCAAATCATCACACATGAGCAGTTTTTAATGGCCTGTTGTGGTACTCTGGTGTCATTTCTACAGCAGGAAGTGTAAAAGAGTTGTGTAAAAGGGTTGGATAGGCATTGATAGCCAAAAGGCTTGTTTTCCTGATTCCCTGTGCATTCCAAAGACACTGCAGTTGGCACACAGATGATCCCTGGCCATTTTTTTCATCCAGTTTTCTTCTTGAAAAATCTTACATCATGGTCTCAAATGAATATCTCAAAAACAAGGCTCTTGATTTTGAGTTGGATACAAATAAATAGAACAACAACAGGTAATATACTTTAGGCCTCATCAAACGGAGTTGAATTTGGTGACATATACTGGATCCCCGCCTTTTTTTGCTGAAGCCCCCCAAGCCCCCCACCTGGCTACATGCCTGCGGGCGGTGGAAGATGTGTGATGATTCCAGAGCCAAATGGGATGAGGTTGCTAGACAACTTCAGGGGGTCAGAAAGTTAGTGCTTGTAAACAGGTATTGGTAATAAAAGGTTTGAATCAGATGAGATACCTATTTACATCACACTGCCATAGCAAACAGCAAAACAAAGAAATGATTTGCTTTGAGCTAAGCCCTCTTGAAAGGTTATATTAATCATTTCTTTAATTATGTTCCCAACTGGTAGTACCTCACAGATCTCATCACATTGCATGCCTGCAGTCTTCATCTAGTCTGTTAGTAGGAAACACTTGTAATATGAATCTGTCCTTAAGCCACATAGTTTAAAGTAAACAAGGTATTCAGTCACTCTTGAATGCAAGACAAGTATTGTACATTGACATTGCTCTCCTGGAAGCAAGGTGAGATTTCATTGCAGTAAATATACTGTTAAGAACTTAAAGTTGCCGTCTTTCGTGTAGTTTATTCCTTGCAAGTAATTGTAGTATTTTTCAAAGCACAGTAATAGCCAGAAGCATATTCTCCAATGGCTTGTATCTACCTTCAACCACACTAAAAACTGGTTTCAGAGCATTCTGAAACCAGTGATCTATGTGTGTGTGTCTGTGAGTGGCTAATACAAAAGAGAGAGTCAAAAATTAAACTAGCATCACAAAAACTAAAAGCAGCATGGCAACATGAAATAGGGAGCATCAAACCAGATTTACATCAGAAATCCAAAGGCAAAGCCATAACCTAGCATTGAAAAGACTACAGGATTGATGCCTAGTGTAAATCGTCAAGGACAGCCTTCTGTGTTGTGATACTACTGAGAAGACTTCGTATCAAGTTGCCAGGTGACTTAGCTGTGGCAAAGAAGGGGATTTTAAAAAAGGCAATGGGTGGGTTTATTAATGATTAGATTTTCTTAGGCCATGTCTACATGACCCAAATAATGTGAACTCACTTCTCAGCTGCTCTAACATAACAGCTGGATTTGCATCAGAGGCGCTGCTTCCAATACAAGGAGAAATGGGATTCACTATTGAGCTTCCAGAAATCTCCAAGGCAATCCTGATGTTTTGGAGGTGCGGACAGACCCAGCCTTATCCAGTGTCCACACATTCAACAAATCCATCATTGTGGCCATAAACAGATGCATTGTAGTAGCTTGCTAGCAACATTGCTTCTGGTGAGGTCACAACAAGGTGACCAGCAACATGACCAGGCAAAGCAATGTTGCCCTTAATGTTTTGCTGACAGTCCAGAAGCCAAAAGGGTTTCTGGGGATACTCCTGGTCTCAGCAGGGGTCAGTACAGAGCAGTTTACTCCAGAATATCTGATTAAGCATACACATGGCCTTATTTGGAATACTCAAACCAGTACTTTGAATGATGCCAAGACACTGCCTACTTGAATAAAGCTGAGATGTGAAAAATTATATGGCTTTTCTCAGGATCCCTCCAGTATATTCCTCCCATTACAGTTGCATACCCATTTCTGATACTTGTCTTCCAGCACAGAAACATGTACAATTATGTGCACATTTTAAAAATGAATATATTTCTGGAGTTTTTCTTACACATTTTGTAGGTATTCTGCTAATATTTTCCTATCAACATTATACTTTTTATTAAGACCAATCACACTTCTCCAAAAATGTCTGTTTTGGGGCTTCCAGAACTCATCATTATCCTATGTACAAAAGAAGCACTTAGACTAGTCCAAGATTTGAATTAGATGTTGAAGCATAAGGTCTACATTTAAACGTAGTCCCTAACTATCCAGATTTGGCAGGACAGCCCCAATTAACCCTCTGTTGTTTCACTTTCTCAGGCAGGATCCCTATATCGCAGGATCTGATCCCAGCATCACTGCTGCAGCTTCCCTTAGTTTGTCTGTTGTCTGTTCCAGATTAATCATCTTGAACACACATGTAATTTGAGGCTGGATCTATACTGCCCTATATCCCAGAACTGATTCCACATTATCCACTTTGAACTGGATTATATGAATCTACACTGCCAGCTAATCTGGGATAAGATAATCTGGGATCAGATTCTAAGATATAGGGCAGTGAAAATCTAGCCTGACAAAACATTCCCTAGTTTTTATGTGTGAAAGGTTAGATGGAATATAAACATATTCCTTTGACAAAAATTGCAGTCTGAAGCTGCAAAAAGTCTAAGATCAGATCCAGGGATTTAGGGCTGTGTAGATCCAGCCTGAGTGAATCACTGGTTGGTGTATAGATATCATGTTACACTAAACAGAGAACATTGGGACAAAGAATAGGTGTCTGGTCTCCATTTCTGAAAACACAGCAGATAGTTTCTACTCCAAGAGATGATTTACCCTACACTGATTTACCTTAAAATCACATATACTGCCTAAATCTATACATATAATAAAAGTCAAAACTTGTATGTGGCAGATGTGTGGCGGTGCGACGGGAGGAGTATGTGCCAGCGTTTTGATTGGCCAGCCTGAAAGTTCCAACATTCGGATTGGCTGCCGCAGTGGTGCTATTTGCATATGGTCTCTGATTGGCCAGCTTCAAGAGGAGCCCCTGGTGGAGAAAAGAGTTCATGGAAGAAACGGGGACATGAGAAGGAAATTTGCATATGGTCTCTGATTGGCCAGCCTCAAACCCAACATTCCGAGATGACAAAGAGAGGAAAGGAAAGGCCGGGGGCTGGGTCAGAACACTCCCAATACAGACCGAAATAGGCACACAGAGCCCCCATGACCCACTCTACATCCTACTGCAGTTTGGAGGAGGATGAACCATGGATGATGGGACTTGCGGTACCATCACTCACATTCTGAGACCGCTGTTAACCTCATCCAATCACTGATCAGGACCAAACTTGGCACATAGACCTCTCATGCCCTACTTTACATCCTGGTGTGGTTTGGTCGGGGATAGACCTTGGATTATGGGACTTGCAGTACCATTGCTCAATTCTTGAGACCACTGCAACCCTCATGCAATTACCGATAAAGATCAAACTTTGCACACTGAGTCTCCATGACACACTCTACATCCTGGTGTGGTTTGGGGGAGGATGCACCATGGACGATGGGACTTGCAATACCTGCACTCCCTTCCTGAGACCATTACAACTGCCAACAGTGATGGATCAGGATCACAATTCGCACAGAGAGCCCACATGACCCACTCTACATCCTGGTGCAGTTTGGAAAAATATGGAAATGGATGATGGGACTTGAAGTCACTTCACTCACTTCCTGAGACCACTGAGACCCTCGCCAATGACGGATCAAGACCAAACTTGGCACACAGAGTCCCCATGACCCACTCTACATCCTGGTGCACGTTTGAGGAGAACAGACCATGGATGATGGGACTTGAAGTACCTCCACTCCCTTCCCAAGACTGCTGCAACCCTCATCTAATGTCCGAACAAAACCAAACTTGGCACACAGAGCCCCCATGACCCACTCTACATCCTACTGCGGTTTGGAGTAGGGCATACCATGGATGATGGGACTTGCAGTACCTTTACTCACTTACTGAAACCACTGCGACCCTAATCCAATGACCGATAAAGACCAAACTTAGCACACAGAGCCCCCATGACCCACTCTGCATCCTGTTGCAGTTTGAAGGAGGATGGACTTTGGATGATGGGACTTGCAGTACCTTCACTCACTTACTGAAACCACTGCCACCCTCACCCAATGACTGATAAAGACCAAAGTTGGCACACAGAGCCCCCATGACCCACTCTATATCCTGCTGCTGTTTGGAGGAGGGTGGACCATGGATGATGGGACTTCAAGTACCCTCACTCACTTCCTGAAAACAATGCAACCGTCATCCAATGACCAATAAAGACCAAATTTGGCATACAGAACCGCCATTACCCACTTTCTCTAATAACCCGGGCAGCGCCGGGTCCCCAAGCTAGTATCATATAAAGCACCAAATCCTATCTGATCTTCAAAGCTAAGCAAGGTCAGCCTTGGTTAGTATTTGAATGGTAAACCAGAACAAATATTATGTGCTGTATGTTTAAGAGGAAGGAACTGGCAAAAACATCTCTTAAGTATTTCTTGCTGGAAAAAAACTCAATGAAGTCAGCAGGTAACTTAAAGGCCTGGACACACACATACACTGATGAAGAGCTCTGCAAAGCTCCAAGATCTGCATACTTCTTATGTAGCTAGTGTACGTATATTGGCAATTATCAAGAAGTTGTGATTTAAACAAGCATTTTTCTGAAATTTACACATGGTTTTGTACTCACTGTTTTTTTCTTCCAGAATGCATAACAAGCCTCAGAACAGCATGGATATTCAAAAGAAAGTAGCCTGTATTCTATTGCCAAAATGTTTTTTTTCCAGTCCTGTTTTTGTATTCAGGTATATGTTAGAACAATCCAGATGGATTTTATGGGAACCCTGTGAATTACTATTTCACATGCGCTAAAAACTATAGAAAACAGTACAGATTGAATATCACTTAGGAATTCCAAAATCGGAAATGAATTCAAAATCTGAAACTTTTAGAGCTACTACATGCATGTACCTGTATTGTATCTGCGAAGCTGGAAAGAGACATGGCTGGAAAGAGATGCGAAGATCAGATAGGAGACTCTCAATCAGTACATGCAGTATATCATATAAATAAATAAAGCACCGTTAAAGCCCTGGCAGACCATGAAAAAAGAATCTGTGAAACCCACCTCCTCCAAAATTAATGGAATCACCTAAACTGGGCTTTACGGGCCAATGGATACTTCACCTCAGACATCAGAAGAGCTACAAGACTGAGAACAAACCACACGAGTAAAGACAAAGATCCACTCAGAGGAAAAATGTTCTTGCTGTACATCAAGGGAACCACCGACCACATAGGGAAGCTGATGACCACATGAGGAAACACAACATACAAAATACATACAGACCCACTAAGAAAATCCAACAAATGCTATGTTCAGCAAAGGACAAGAGGGATCTTCTCACTTCTGCAGGAGTCTACCCTATACCATGCAGCTGTGATCAAGTCTACATAGGGATTAGTGATTCCAGCCATGGAAGCCTGTGACAATAGATAGAATCTATCTTGTTTATAACTTGGGGATTGCCTATATAGGATTGCATTTTTGCTTGTCTACTCTATTAATTCGAAGAAGAATTTGTATGTGCATCTGGACATACCTCAGGCATTAGTGGATACAGAACCAAGAAGAGGGGCTAGATATAAACTGATTTTTTTGGGGGGGGGATCTCCCCTGCAACATTCATTCACATCCCCCAGCCGTCTGTGTGGTTTGTCTTCTGGATGCTGAGTGTGCAAGAATTTTCCTATTATTCAAGCATGTATGTATATAAATCTGAATCCATTTTTGTGTTTGTGTGTGTAAAAAGGCAGAACGATACATACAAACACAAGCCTGTGGTTCTATGAAAGGTTCGCAACTATGGATGAATGGCTCAGATAAAACAATCCCATTTCAGTTTACAATGAACTGTTATGCATAATAATTAAAGAACATTTTTGATTGATTAGGTTTTATTTTGGATGGTGGAGGAAAGACATGCAGCATGTAAACTACCTGTACAAAACACTGACATTGTGTAACCTGAAGTATAGCTAGAATCAAGTATTACACATGTTAAATCTTAAGAATTCCAGAGCTCTTCAATATCAATTTCAGAGCTTTTTAAAATGTAAATTTAGTAGACCATAGTATGCACTGAGATAATATGTGGAAATGCTTACCCCTTCCCAACACACAGTAACTTTCAGCAGTTGTGCTGCATGTTACTACTTATATACACACAATGAACATAAAAAGCATCTTGGGAAGCAAAACAAAAACTTCTGAAGATTGTTATGCATGTTTAGTTGCTAGCTGCTAAAAAAAACCCCTTGCAGAAATCTTTTGTATAGATTTTTAAAACAATTTCTATCCAGACAAATTATAGTATTTTGCTTCTTTAGTACATAAGCTTACTTCCAAGATACCAAAATTATTTCGATTATAACCCTAATATGGAAATCACTCCATATTTCTATATGTCTCTATTTCTATTTTTATCTACTGTGCACTGTCAATGTGGCCCAGTTTTGTATTTCAAACCAAAGAGGGCTGAGTCAGTCTGATTCAAGAGATTTGCAGACTGAATTCCCACTCCAAAGCAGGGTGAACACAAATCTAAACATTTGGGGATACAGAGATAAAGAGTCTTCAAAGATTTATACATTTTCCATAAGGCTCTTCACATAGGGAAAATATGAGAGTGGGGAGTGAAGAGAGGAAAGAAAGGATCATACAACTCCAGTCTCTAGATATGGTGAATAGTTTTTACCAAGGGCCTCTAATCCAAGTGCATCAGAAATATACATCAGGATGGAGCCAATGTTCAATACTCTTTACTGTTGCACTCTTCCAGGAGGAGGCATATTGGTGGAATGTAACATTGGGTGTTTGTTTGAAAAATACTGGATATATCCAAGCCTTTGGGTATTGTTCATTCCTCATCCATCACCCATACCTGTCTTCTGTCTCTTTCTCTGAGCTTGATATGAATTCAGAATACTTTAAAGACTTAAGCTCACAAACATCTGCACTTCCCCTACCCTTCTGAAATTTTTGGCATTTTATCATACCCAAAGCTCATGGAGGTTAAATAGGAAGCAAAGTCCCACCTCAAATTTCTTTCTTCCTAGCCAAAAAGACCAGCTATTCCTACTAATTTTTGTTCCGATCTACAAAACAATTTGTTACATTTGCTATAGTTAACCCCTCCCTTTTTAAAAGTATCAAAAATTCAAGGCAGTATCTCTATCTATTTCTGTAAACATTAGAAAGCACACTCCTCCATAAGAATGATTGCAAGTTTCAACCAATTCAGACACTTAGGGAAAAGAAAATTCAACAATTGATGCAGAGTAGGATGTGTTTGATAATTAAAACTCAGCTAAACTGAACCAAATCAGCATTATTTTGTGAACTGCTGAATTAAGATCTGACTGAAATGTTGCTGTCTGTATTTCTCACTCAGGTACAATAGAGGAGTGGCTCAGGGTTCTCCGAATGGAAAGATAAGTCAGTGAAAATGTTTCTTCCCTGCTTATTCGAGTGGAAACTTATCTCAGATTCTGTTAACAAGAATGGAAGAGGATTTTCAAAGGAAAATCATCTTACCCCATCACACTAATTTCCAAAGAGGGCTTGATGAAACTTAAGAGAGAACCAGGTCTCCCAAACACTTGAATTATCATATGGGATGAAGTCCCAAGACAATCCCAAGTGTTGTTATCACTTTTCCTGTAATGATGCAAGAAAAACATTCCTACTCCCAGCTCCTCATGTGAGGGCACAAAAGGAGCCTCCCACAAGGATGGTAAAACATCAACCATCTGGGCATCCCCTGGGCAACGTTGTTGCAGATGGCCAATTCTCTAACACCAGAAGTGATTTCAATTTTTCAAGTTGGTCCTGGCATGGAAAAAAACACACTAATGTTTCTCTCCACTTTCTTTAAGATTTATCAGTTTAATTTGCCATTAAATGGTAAAGACTTGTTCCTCCCACTATCCCCATTTTATTTATTTTTTCCTTTTTAAACTTCTTTCTAATCTCAGGAATTCAATTTACAGCCCAAAAAACTAACAGGGATTACTCTTACATTGCAGAATTTAGAACAAGAGGGAGGGGAGAAATGAAGGTTTATCTTTCTTATATGTCTCTCTCTGCTAGCTTTTTGATAGGCAAAACAAAAGCCTGACAGCACAATAAGAGTTTCAGGGGGACAATTGAGAATGTTGCAAGGAAGCTTGCGAAGGTTACAGACACTAGAAGAAGTATAGGATTTGTACACTTGCTATTTTCTCCTGAACATTTTGTATATCTTTGAATCTTCAGTTCCAAACAGTAAAGGCAACAGAAAGGATGTGATTCTGCCCATCTTGGATCCTTCCTCAATGGTGATATCATCATTATCCTTTCAAGCGGGCAAGGGGTAATTCTCATCACATAGTAAATTTGGCACTTTTACAAATTTCTATGTGGGAATTGAATAAGAAGTCAATTGCCAATTGACTTAAGAATTGTGGGAAAAACCCACACTTTAGAAATGACAAGATACCTCTACTCCACATTTAAAGCTTGTGTTGCGTGAAGGGCACCATTAGTAACAGTTGCTTAAGTGTGTAGAAATGCTTATTTAATTGCATGTGATGAAGTCCTTGGTGATGTTGGTTATAATGGCCAATGGTCCATAGCTACCTAGTAGTCCTTGTTTCCTTGAAAGCTTTCAGACAAGCATGGCAAAATAAATGCACACCCATAGGAAGGAAATAAAGAAGGGAAACTATCTTCAGACTTTAACTGGCTTCCATAACTGGGTCTTTAACTGGCTTGAAGTACGGGGGTTGCCTTCTTTGTTGACTTCCAGATCTGCACTTAGGAATAGTTCTGGTTTTCACCTTAACCTAGTTCCTAGTTCTAGCTTGAATGCTCAGACTTGGTGTAGACTTGAGTTCTCTTTGATTCAGTTTTTTGCTATAGTTGAAATGATAACAGATTCAGCATACAGTTATGACAGAAAGCAAACTAATTTGTTTTCTGTTGATTAAAATCCATATCTAGTAATACTGTATATGATTTCAGGAAAGGTCTGACAGATATTAATGCTTTTTTGTTGAGTGAAGTTAAATATCATTACATTCCAGATATGTCCAGCCTAATTTTAATTGGAAGAGATACAACTTTAATAGTTTAAAACTTTATTTAAGATGTTAAATAAGGCTCAAAATATGAGACTAAATCCCAAGGAGGAGCAGAAATCTTTCTTTGCTGATCTATCCTCCCATTTTCTCTTTAAATATTTTTATCTCAAATCTAATTTATACATCATTCTCTCAATATACTTAATGTGCCTTTTAACATTTAAGATGAAAACAAATTTCCAAAGCTCTCAGGCCTCTATATTTTATTGATAACATGTTAGGCATGTGATATATTTCTCTTTCACACAAACCTTTCTAATTTCCATCACATCATTTTTACCCATATTCTCATCTCACTTACTAAATATATTAATTCTCAGATATATAATACGCTGCTCAATGCCCCCCTAATCTGGGAACCATTAAATTAGGGGTGGGAACCTTTGGCTCTCCATATATTTTGGATATGTAAACTGACTATTTTCAATGAAAAGTATTTAAAACAAACACTGTTCCAGATGTTTTTAATTGTACTGCTTTTTATTATTTTTATTTGTGTGTTTTAAATTGTTTTTGATATTATTGATAGTTGAATTTCATTTTAGCACTGATCTTTTGAATATTTACAACTCACCTCGCTTCATATGATCCTGCAAGTCTTATAATAGTTTTGGGGATGGCATTAGGGTTAATGCAGTTTGATGCCACTTTAACAACCATGGCTCAATGCTATAGCACCATGGGAGTTGTGGCCTTACAATTTTTCTGTCAAAAGAGTAGTGGTGCCTCTCCAAACTACAAATCCCAGGATTTACTAGCATTGAGCCCTTACAGTTAAAGTGGTGTCATACTTCATTAATGTTTCAGTGTAGATGTACCCAGAGAGTAAAGAGGGGGAGATAAAATGAAGGAGAAAAATCATGGTCTCAGGCATTACTTATAATCAACCAACAGTGTTTGGTCTACTAAGAATTTCAACTCTCTGCCAAAACACCAATTTTTATGTATTTTTTAAAAAAATCTTGTAATTTACCCTGAGAGTTTAATTTTTTACTTCCTTTAATGAAACTCTCTTTTTGCCTTTAACTTTGGGTTTTCTCTAAACCAAGAGGTAACAATTTACACGTATATAATTCCTCACTATGATTTGGGAGAATTCAGGACCAACGCTTCCATATTTTGTATGGAGTACTACAGACAGAACTTTTATACCATCTGTAAAATCTTTTCATGCAGGCTAGAATTTTTGTGAATACCACTGACATATAAAGAAAATGCTATCTAGCAGAGATCCCAGAGGCTTTATTAGATGCATCTCCTTTTCTTTCAGCTACCCATTCCACATCCCCTGCTGATGGAATCAACATCACTAGAGCTCTGGCATCTGAGAGCTAATTGGCATCTATTGGAAGACCTAGACCTAAGGTAGCTTAAAGCTTGAACCCCCCAAAACTCACACAGTGTAAAGGATACATCAAGAAGGAGATGAGGCTCCTTTGAAGGAAAGACACAGTGGGAGATACTGTCCTATGAGGCAGGGTGGAGAAGTGGAAGAAACTGTTTTCATGCTGAAGTCATGGTAACATTTCCTTCTGTGAAACTTCTGAAAAGCTTTTCATGCCAGAATACTGGCGGTAACTTAACATTTCTGTGATTTGGATAGGAAACTATTTGACCACCGTGTACTGCGTAGGAAGGGCAATTCCCTATGGCTAAAGGATTATTTTCAAGTTCAATTGTAAATGAAATGCATAAGGGAATAAACTTGGAGAAGAGGCAGTATGTTTTCTCAGTCCATTTTTCCTTTGTAGAGGTACTTGGCCAGTGCAACAGGATGAATGTGAAACCACTCTGGGATATATTTTTTAAATACAGCTGCATGCGTGGTTGTAAAGAACAACTTTTCACTGAGTAAGTCGTACAGCAGAGGTTTTCCAGATCTTGTGTTTACCAGCACTTACCGGGATGCCTTCTCTCTTAAACACCTGCTTGTAGGAAGGAGAGCATATTCCATTTGTAGCTTTAATTTCTAGAGTAAAGCAAAGTGAGCAATTATGCAAATGATAACACAATTACTAGTATAGGCTAAAGAGCTAATGGGTATTTGCATCTCATATGCATGGAACTTTATACTACCATTATTATCGAAAGCTCAATTTCTTCACTCCTTAGGGTGAGACTTTTAGTGTCTCTCTCGTGTTCTCTATCCTGAGGCCCTGTTTGGTGCTTAATTGGATTATGTTTTATTGCTAAATCAAATAAAAAGATCAAAACCTTTATTGTGGAACGAAGACTTTGCTCCTTGGGAAAAGTGCTTCCATGATTGAATAATGTAGATGTTCATTAAACATTTTGTCTGATTCTTTCAAGCCTTGTATCTAATTTCAAACATACTAAAATGTTATTTAGAAGTACCCCAGATGATTACAATTGTGTGTGTATGTGTTACCTTTTTCTCCACTCTTGCCATTGTAACCTCATTTATTCTCATGGCCTTTCACTGTTGGATGGAAACTTTCTACAGTACAATGTCTTCTTGTGTCAACTTTCCTCATGATTTAGATTATACAATGTATTATACAACTCATTGAAGGCTGCTGAAATGGGACTTCTTGGTAGTTTGTTTATTTATTTAAAACATTTCTATATTGCCTCCTAGCTGACATGTGCTCCCAAGATGATGGATAGAATTATATGTGAACTGTAATGCTATTTCATATTAAGCATCAGTGGTTCAAAAGATAACACAGGAAATACCCACTGCACTTATGGACTGAGATCATTTTGGTCTCTTAAGCATGTATAAATTCACCTGCAGAAGTGGAAAGACATTTCATACCAAATAGGTACAACAGCAGCATTCATATCAAGGTTATAGAAGTGGAGCTGCACAAGCAGTGGTGTTGCTGACGGCACATCTTGGCTGACCTGTCTGCCAATGCTGAAATGAGTTGACATTACTCTTCTGGTTACACATTTGGTTGTTCAGCATTGTCATTTAACATAGCAAGATGTGTAATTCTTTATGCAAAGATGGCACTCACCTGTTGAGTTGAAAGTTTTCTTGAGAAAATCAGTGGCATTTACAGCAATCTAATAAGGCATAGGAAAATGGAATGGTTGGACGATGTGATTGGACAATGTTTTAATAAGGAGACCCTAATAATATATGTTTTTATTAACGGTGCTATGGTTTTATATTATCTTAATGTTTTTAATTGTATTATAATTGTATTTTATGTTCTTGGTACCAACTGTAAACTACCCCGAGTCTCCTGCGGGGTATATAAATGTAGTAAATAAATAAATAAATAGCAAATATCAACTAGGGATGATTGCAAGTAACCAGGATATGCCCCATGTTCAGTGATTATTGAATCTTGTTTGAAGCTAGCAGATTGCGGCAGTCAGACAACAAATTTCCACAAAAGTGTGCAAAAGAAAGCTTTTAATGTGCATTAATTTTCTGTGGCCTGGTTCCAGGATTTCCTATGTAATCATTTGGACCATGAAACCACTTTATTCAATACTGGTTTGAAATTGCATTAAATAGCCAGTGTAGATGGGGCCATAGTAACCTCTCCAAGCATCACACAGCTGTGATGTTTCAGTGAAGTGAGATCCCATGGCCACACTTTAGATTTAGCAGATTGTAACTTCATCCTCCTGCAGTTTTATCATGGAGAGGTTGCAGACCAACAGGTTGCTCAAAGCATTGTGTACTAGACTTTATTACCAAAGGTGTCAGTCCTACTTGGTTTGCCATCGCCATGTGATAAAATCCAAAGCATTTGAGTAAACCATAAGGAAATTCTAAATACCATTAAAGAAAGATACATGCATGTGTGTGCTCATTCTGATGGAAGAGGTGAAATATAACTAGGGCCATGACTATATTTACCTGCTTGACAGTAAAGATCTGCATTTAGGCTCACAACTTGATATGATCTGAATTCAGACTGCTTTGTGGCCATAAATTCTCTGTAACATCACAACATAGCCTCACTTTTATCTTACATTCACAGTCTGTAATATTTGAATCACTAAAGATGTTTCTATTTAAACAGGAAGAAGGAATGAAAGCAAGAAACAGTGAGAAAAACAATGGAATGATGCACAGGAGAATAGTCAGTTCCATACTTGGATATTTTAGTTGATTTGCAGTGGAATCAAAACTTTGAAAAGTGCTTTTAAAACTACAATTTCCAGAATCC
This sequence comes from Anolis sagrei, assembly GCF_037176765.1. Classification (NCBI taxonomy): domain Eukaryota; kingdom Metazoa; phylum Chordata; class Lepidosauria; order Squamata; family Anolidae; genus Anolis; species Anolis sagrei. The sequence continues at coordinate 242,030,861 of NC_090022.1, forward strand.
CACAGCAAAAAAAAAAAAAAAAACCTTTCCAAGTTCTGGATTTGCTCGAAGATGAATATTTCTGCTTGGCAATACATAACCGATTAAATAGAGCTTGTTTACTTCCAAGGGTGTGTTTTGAAAAAAAAAAATCCCGTCTTCATTTGCTGTGACTTTGTATCTGCTGTCAGCTTGTGTATCAAATTATCAGATTTTGACCAGCTATAAATGAGTCAGTTTATACCATTGATGTAAGTCACAACTTTGTTCAGACTTCAGTTCAAATAAATAACATTTAATTTTATTATTCAAGAATGACATGAACAGCAGCTTGAAAACAGATTTGAAAGACCAAGTGACAAATGCAAAACTGGTCCTGCAGTATGAATTCTCTGTACTTATTTTATTATAATGTCTAATGGAGTATTCAAAGAACCACAATTAAGATTCCCTTTTCATTTTCTTATTAAGTGATTTAGGCCCGACTAGTCAGGCTTGGCATGTAGGCTGGCACTTTCATCTTGAAACAATTGCTATTTAATGAGCAAGAAAAGAACATTTCGAGGTTCAGTGTTTATTTTTATACAGTATTCATCTCTGAGTGGTTCAAATACAATGCTTTAATGTACAATGTAAAAAGTTTGAGACCAATTGGACCCCAATATAGACACATTCCATTAAGCTTTCAAAGACTTTCATTTTCACCCCATTAAATATGATCAAAATTGCTATGCTGCAGCTTAAAAGTATCCAAGTTGTGTCTAATAAATTTGCAGATTTCTTTTAACTACCAAGATCACTTTAAAACAAAACAACATTTTCATTTCTTCCTGATTTAAATACCACATCCAACAGTGCATTCAACAAAGAATGTTTCCACTCTTTTAAAAAGTATATTGCCCACCTCCAATAATGGCTTTTTTCAACCAGTGATAAGGACAAAGACAAATATGATGTTTGACGTTAAGGAAAGAGAGCAACAAGTGATTTTATATCATGCACATTCACATTAATTTTATGCAAATATTTCTTTGTTGCATACACATACAGTCATTTTTCCAAAAAATACTAACCAGTGTGCATATACTCCTTCCCATTTCGAATATTTTTCACATATCCACCCAACTCTTACCAACTCTCCCTCCCATCTCTGCTCTGTTAGTGAACCAACTTTTAAAAATGGCAATCAATACAGATTTCATTATCTAACAATTAATAATTGTCTTCATTGTGTCATGGTCTGAGCATTGGACTTTGACTCTGATTCCAATCCCTGCTAGTAATGAAAACATCCTGGGTTTGTGACAACTCAGAGGTATTAATCATCTCTGCCCATAGATCTATTTGCAAGAATGCCAACAAAGGTATGATCTACTGAGTGAATGTGCTCTGAGATTAATTGGAATAGACCATGTTTATCTCTTGAGCTGAATTTAACAGATTGGCATCAAACAGAATGTTGATGTTGCTCAAGTCTAAAAGTCTGGGGGACTCCAACACCCACTCTGAGACCAATTCTGTGAGATCAGCCTGAGAGACTGATAGACAGTGGGGTGAACAATAAGTGTGTTTACACAAACAAGCTATGAAGAATTTTCACATATGATGAGATAGCAGAATTGTTCCACACCCTTACATTACACATGCACCTCCTCCCCTGTCACAATCAACATTCTTTTCTGTAGCCTTCCTATAATAGGCCATCTACTCAGATATAAAATAAGGTAGTCTTGGGAAGGTTTGCTCCTTAATCACCTGTTTCTGGTCCAGTCAATCATGAGCAAGATGCTGTCAAATCAAACACAAGCTCTTCCTCAAGTAGAGATCATCCTGCTCAGCAGGTGGCTGTATACATCTGAGGTTTCTGCTACAGAAATAGAAGACCTGAGAGCAAATGAGCAAATGGCAGATGCTACCCCCTGTTTCCAAAAGCAATCTAATAGTAATTTCCAATCAGTAACTCAAGCTTAGAAGGTATTCACTTAGTACCTCATCACATTGGGCTCCAGCTCTGTCCTATGATGCTTCCAGGATAGAGCCAGGACAGAGCCAATTGGATCCCATCACACAATGCAGGGCTACTTCCAGAGGGCTCCATCCTGTCTCTGTCCTGGAAGCGTTCTAGGACAGAGCCCTGTGTGATGGGGGAAGTGGCAATGTGGGGTAGAGGGCAATGGTTTTCCCAGCTGCCCCATACATTTGTCATGCTGCCTGGTGAATCTTCCTGCTGTCGCCTATGTTAGGGAGCTCCATGTGATGAGGTCCCGAGTGACAGGTTCTGAGCTTTTTATGCAAAAAGAAGTGTAGCATGGAATAAAATCCAAAACACATTGACACTGGTGTCTGATACATTTGCTGCCTATTCTATCATTTCAAAAACAAAGAAAAGTTTCCCCAAAGTTTTTGCAAATGGATTACAGTGGGATAAATAAGGGAGATCTAGTGTGGTGGATTGGTTTGAACTTTGGACTATAGCTAAAACACCAAGATCAACTCATAGACTCTCAACCCCAGAAAGCTTGGTGATAGGTTCATCATAGGGTCACCATAAATAAAAAAATGGCTCAACTGCACAAAAATCACAGTCATGGGGTTGCTATAAATCAAAGTCATCTTGATGGGAAATAACAACAAAGTTAAATAATGGTGTGGTCAGCTAGGCAACCACTAATTTACAGATCCTGTTCTTGAAGTTTTGTAATTACAAGACAGGTTTTGTTGTTGTAGTAAAAGCAATAACTGAGAATATAGTGAAATCTTATAGACTAACAAGAAGTTTATTTGGCTTAAGTTCTCATAAGCTTGCACCTGATGAAATGGTCTGCAATCCATGAAAATGTATGTCAAACAAAACTTTTTTTTCTTTAAGGTGCCATAACATTCTTACTTTTTACTTTGGTAAAATCCTTGGGAAAGCAAATTCTACTTATGCCAAATTGTTGTACTTAGGATTTCATCCTTAAAATTCCCACCTCTACATCACAAAAAATAAATATCCAGTTTTGCTGATTTTGGGTTCCAGTAAACCAGGACTCTTGTGTAACATTTAAAACTGCTGAATAAACACCAATTCACCAAAAACTCAAAGACTGGAACATGAAGCAAAGATTAGAATTAGTTTGATCTGTTGTGATTTTTGAGTAGCCTCGAAATAACCAGATATGTAAGGCCATCTGGTACTGCTTTTACTGAGAAGAAAATGTTGATAAATCCTGCCACTTGAAATCTTACCTTCATTTCCTTACTGGTTTCGTTCCAAAATTGTTTTGGAACTTGTTAACCCTGCTACTAGCGAGAGAGAAATTGTATTTTCCAATATTACCTTCTTTCATTTAATGGGCACAAAATGTTTCCTAGAAATAGGGTTAACAAGTGGCAAAGCAATTTGGAATCCCACAGCACATTCCTTCTTGTATACCATAGTTTCTAGTAATATTTCCTCATATTGTGTTTTTATATGGACAATAGAAAGAATATCTATTCCATTCAAATGTAACATAAAACTATAACATTTAAATTAATCCTTCTATTATCCTTAATTTTAATTTCAGCTTCTTTGCTTTTTTGTTTTAGAATGCTTGTGTAAAAATACAGAGAAGTTCTAGAGAAATTTGTAAAGAGTGCAATGAAAAGATATTTCAAGTACATTTCTAAAATATCTCTGGTACCATAAAGATTTAGGAACCTGACAAAGGACCTTGTTGCATGAAGGTGACCAACTGACATTGAAATAGAGCAGTTACCTTTAGTGATGATTCCTACCACACAATGCTATATATAATCCATTGTTGATCTGACTGCCACCTTCCCATGGCAAACCTACCCCAAGCTATTGATGGGAAACCTGTCAACAGCTCCTGATTATGCCATGGTCCTGTCACTTACTTCATGCACTGATCCTGAGCCAATGTGTGTTGGTATGTGAACTGGTACTGCTTTTACTGACAACAGTAATGTTATGGTGAGATTATACTACTGTCCCACACCTCCTCATTTCCCCTCACAATAATGTGTGTGTATGTATGCACATATTATATATATCCTCTTTACCTTCACAATAATTGCAATGTAATTATGGAAAACAACTAACTGAGCAGTGTAACTCTCAAATGCAATGTAGTAAATAATTACTTGACCTTGGAATGGCTGGACAATTGCAATCGCATAAAGATTCTGGAAATTAGATATGGAGGATTTATGTTTTTATGTTTGATTGATTTTATTGTTTATGGAATTTTATGGATGTTTATATGCTTTTAACTGTTTATATTACTGTGGCATCAAATTGTTCCGGTTTTGTAAACCGCTCTGAGTTGCCCTCGGGCTGAGAAGGGTGGTATAGAAATATAGTAAATAAATAAATAAATAAATGTAAGGACAGAGTTTTGATCATATCAGGAAATATGGCTGTGGGGCCACAGGGCATCAAGTCATCACAGTGGTACAACTATGGAAAGGTGAGATGCCAGAGGGTGATTATCTGTTACGTTGACACTCTCCCTAGTCATGTGAATGCTATGGGATAGCAGCTTCATTCCATATAGTCCAAAGAGAAAGACATTTGAAACATAACTGTCCAAACAGATTATCCCCTATGAACCATCAACCATCAATCTTCTGGAGGGGCCCTGCTCTTGGTCCCACCACCCTCGCAATCGTGTCTGGTGGGGACGAGGAACAGGGCCTTCTCGGTGGTGGCCCCTCGGCTCTGGAACTTTCTCCCATTGGAGATTAGAACTGCCCCTTCTCTCCTGACCTTTAGAAACCTGGCTCTGGAACCTGGCATTTGATGAGTGAGTCAATAACGCTTGATCACACGGACGAATGGTGATGGATTGAGATTTTATTCGGACGACTTGGCCTTATGTAATTATATGATTGTATTTTAATGTGTTTTATATTAGAGTTTTATAGGATGTGATGTTTTTAGCGGTTGTGTATGAACTCCTCTGTTGTAAACCGGCCTGAGTCCCTCGTCGGAAGTGAGAAGACTGGTATATAAAAGTTCTAAATAAATAAATAAATAAATAAATGTGGATTCAATCAAGAAGTCAAGATTCAGATTTCCATTGACACTGTGGGTTTGACTTGAATGTTCATTGCCATCAATCATTCAGTGTAAATAGGCTAAAACCTCTGGATTCACAGAATTTATTCACATTTATTATACCTTACCATACAGGCAGCTGACCTGCTTATAGCATTTTATTCTAACAAGATGATAAAAATAAAGAACAATGATAATTGGCAAGGAATTGCCTCACAATCATCACAGAAATGAAGTGCAATAACATGTAGTACACTCTGCTGAATCTTAGCCATGTTCTGTGCAAGTGTTTACCAATCTAAACAAAAAATCCACCGATGCTGGAGGCAAACCACTGCACACACAATTCTCCTTGAAAGCCACTTCCAAAATAAAGTCTAAAGTCTACTTATACTCTTTCACTATGACATTATTTTAACCTAATTTCCAGTTATAGCTTCAGTACTTCCTCATAAAGATACAATGTCACCTTGAATTCCCAAATGTTGTTGAGTCAAGATGATAAAACAATCATTTTGTTACCTGGAACATATAGCCTGATTGAGATCCTTACATTTCCCTGCTGACATTGCTTCTTCATGCTTTTGCCATCTTGTTTCCTGATTATCACTTTAAGCAGATGGTGGTGTGAACTGAGCCTAGAAAAAATAAATATAGTTACGGACACATCGATGAGGAAAGGTCCATAACAAACACAATATCTTATCATATTTCACCTGCTTCTTGTGAGTCATTACACTGATTTCCCATAAAGTCAAGAAATGAGGTAAAAATTGCTTTTAACCTACAAGGACCTTCATGGTAACAGTATTGCTTGCCTAGCTGATCTTGATTCTCCTTAAGCTCCAAATTCACAATCTGTAATTCTCAAAATACTTTTGTTTAGCATCACTGCAAACTGATGAAATAAAAAAAAAACCCTATCACTTCCTTTCTTCATTGCATCTTAGTGACATGTATTTCTGGATCTCAGAACTGTTATGTTGTTTGCATCTTTATGCCAAGTGTTATCATTTAATTGGTCTCATTAATCAGCTAATTCTTTACTCACAAATTAAAATTTGCTCCTAATTAAAAAGTGAAGCTGACAAAAAAAAAAAGGAAATCCAAATAATCTTTTGACATAGAGCTTACAATATCCTGCCCTCAGCCTCCAAATTAAAAATAATTATCTTATCCTCTAGATTAGACTGGATATCTTTCTGTCAGGCCTGGGTACACTGGGCTGCTTTTGGTAGTTATGAAAAGCTAGCAAATTCAACCAGGATGGATAATATCTTGTTAGTTATTTTCTGATACTGCAATGATAACTAGTCCTAGATTTGGTTTTCCCCTCCCCTCTTGCTGGATGGGGGGTGGGGTGGGGGCAAAGAGACCCGTGAAATAGTCATAGTGGGACTATTTTTCAGGGGCAGAGCTAAGTTAGCCAGAAGCTCATTCTTCGATCCGGCATAGTGGTTTCGCTGGCGGTTTTCGCATAGTGGTTCAGGAATGGAGAAATGTCTATGGGTTCCATGATTTAAAATCCATTATAGGAGTGGAAGCTATTGTTAGACAAAAAAAAGTAGAGCATACCTGAAAAATGGCTGCTGAGCTGGCCTAAAGTGACATTGAGTCAGACTTTCACCTTCTTTTCATATATCCTGATTATTTGGAAATTTTGGGCTCACATTTGGGCCTGATTATATATACAGGGCCTTGCCCATGGGATGCTTGGAAAAGGATGCAACTCTGGAAAAATTAGCATGTTCTTGGGATGGGCACTCAAATCAAAGATGTGCTTAAGGGAGTGCTCTATTACTTAAGTAATTTTATTCATTGCAAAACTGGAGCATTTGAACAATTACCATCAAGGCTGATAACCCCTTTTGGCCACCTAAGATAGAGGGGCTATCAACTAGGTTGACTTTTTAGTTTTTGAAATTGACCCTGTTCAGCAGTTTTCAAGATTGCCACAAGTTAGGGTTATAGTTAGGCTTTGATATAGATTGTAACAATTTGATGCTTAAAAAAAATTCAGGTACTAATTAACGATCTTAATTTGGCCTGCTGAGTTGTGACCCCAGGCAGAGCATTCATGTGTAAGTTATATGATGCCATTTATGGTTTATCATTACCGCACAGTCACATATCGACACCTGGAAAATCAAATCAGACCTGTCAGTTTGGCTACAGTTCTTGTTAGGTTTCAATGGTATCTCATATTTGAGATGGGATCTACTGCTTTAAAATGCCCTGCAGTTGGCATTGAACTCTCCAGGTGCCCTTGGCTTTGGTTATTTTAATGGCTGCTGTTATTCAGGAAAATAGCCAGATCATTGGTGTGATGGCAATGCCGGGGTGAAGGAAAACAATATGTCTATGTGTCTGGCTATCCCTGGTGGCTATCGGTTTACCCTATGAAGTACTTTAGTTCTTTAAAATAAAGTCTCTAGACAGGGTTAAATCAACCAAACAAGTTTACTGGAACAAAAGGCTAAGTGAAGTTCAGTCAGAGTTCTTAAAAGATGAGTCAAAATAAAGTATTATAAAGACACAGTTTGGTTATTGAAATGATACAGAATTAGAATGGTGAAGTACAGAGCAAATAATAGTGTTCAGTACAAGCTATATTCTCTGAGTGGTAAATATAAGCTATAATGATATGAACTCTAAGCTATATTGGTAAGTACACGCTATGATCTCTAAATGGTAAAAACAAACTATAATCTATTAGGTATGTACAGGATATGGTAACTATGAGGTAAGTACAGATCTATGGAGACTATGAGCTATAAAGATGGTATGAACTCTGATGTAAATACTAGCTATAATGGTAAGCACTCTCTATGCTGGTTACAAACTATATGATATTAGTAAGTACTAGCTATAGTGGTAAGCACTCTCTATGATGATAAATACGTGCTATTGGATGACTGTTTTAGATTGCCAGGCCAAAATCCAGCCAACTATTTTGGCCTTTTTCTCTAAAGCTCTGCCTCAGAAAGAATGGAGGGAAAACCTTTCCAAACAAACTCTGAGGCAGCAAGGCTAAACCATCAGAGCCAGGCCTCTAGTGGGATTTTAAAGTCCACCCCTGCATTCAGCACAAATGGAAGAGTCCACCCCAAAGAGCAAACAAGGAAATGGACAGAGAAGGAAAAAAAAAACTAGGCCAAAGCTTCATAATTGGCATGCTGAGGGTTTATCTGAGGAGCTCACTTTTGCATTGGTGCTGAGTTCCGAGAAGTCCTATGTCGACGCCGTGTGGGACTTCACTGGATTCAGACAACATTATACAGCAAGTGATATACTGCCAGTATCTGTTAAGCATGTTTCACATATCTTTTTTCTCAAGAAGACTGGTTTAGCCCCACAGTCGATCTGGGCTAAAGTGTCCGCACTTGCCTTTGTGTTAGGCCCCAGGGTTTTACAGATTATACTACAGACTTCCATGTCCATAGATGGTTAAAAGGTTGCTCATGTGAGAATCTTAAGCCCCTTTGCAGTAACCCCCCCCCCTTCACCAGGTTTGAAGAGCTGTGAACAGGATTGGCCCCTATATGAAAAAACTTCTTTTACATTCTGCAGACCTTACAGCCTCTATGGTCCCTAAGACTTGGGGACTTAGTGGTTAGCTCCAGGGAAGACCAATCACAGACAGCATTGATGTTTTCTGATCTACAGTTAGCTGATCTCCAAATGCTGTAGATGTCATCTCCAATCTGCCTTTACCAATGGCTATTGTGGCTAAAGATGATGGGACCTGCAGTCCAATTGTCTGGAGGCTAGGTGCTCTATGGTCTTGTGCTCTAGAGTACTCAACTTTCTCTGATGCATTGTTTTATCTTGCATTGTCAACGAAGCCCTCCTGTCTTTTAAAATAGTCAACAGGGATCATGGGGTACTATTTCATTGCTAATCTCTATTACTATTTTTTACTTGTACATGTGTAGACTTTGCCTCGACTCTAAGGGCACATTGATACTGACAATTTAGGTTGGTATGAAACCAGCAGAGAAGGAAGTGATGTCACTTTACAGAGGATGTGAAATCCTGGAACCAGTTCAAGGCCTGCATGTTGCATATATGCACCAGAGAGGCTAGCCTCAAACTGCTTCCAGAATCTGCAGTATCTGTGGTTTCATGGCTGTGGATGAATTGTTTTTTCTTCTACCTCCCCCTGCTGCATTTCACATGTGAGGATCACTGAAATATCCATCCCTTAATTATCTTTGTCATGCAATTGGTTAATGCTTAGGCACAATGATACACATTATGGCTACATTCCACAGTTTCCTCTGACTTTACTTATCCTGGTTTAAGGCCCATTGCTGTGTGAGTTTGCAGCTTGTGTCTTCTAAACATCTGCCTTTAAACTGCGTAAGTTGTCTATGTAGATGTGCCCTAAGATCAATATGTGGAAACTGGGGGCATGTTCTTGTTTTATCACCAAGTTTTGATTTATTATGGTTTTGAAAATTAGTAGAAAGCCAGCTTTTCTGTAAGTGTAGAGCTTCTCTCATAAATGCAACAAGCAAAAGTTATGTTTACTGAATTTTATGTTGCATCTCTCTTTCAAGTAAGAAAAAATAGAATTAGATTTGTAAACCTAGGAGCATGTATTTCTTATTATGCTTCTCCTTTAAGTATGTACCTCATGAGTAAAGTCTTCAAAGGCTGCCACAAATAGGAGGGTACAAGCTTGTTTTCTGCTGGCTCAGAACTAGCTTTTAGTGTTTTTAAGTTACAGGGGAATAGATTAGAAGGAATTTCTTGATAGTGAGAGCAGTTTGGCACTGTAACCAGTTGCTTAGAGAAGCGGTAGGATCTTTCTCTAGCTGTATACAAAAAAACTAGAGACCTACCTTCTAAGGCCATTCTAGCTGAAGATCCTAAATTGAACCAACGGTTGGACCTTTTAATTCTGTCTCTATGAATCACATATAGGTAATAACCTGTAGGAAAAGTTTTCAGGTAGTGTGGGTAGTTGCAAGGAGATGTGAAAGAAGTGCCATTGCACAAGCAGATGATTAATATGATGTTGGATTTATATTTATATGATTTATTTAGACCTATATGAAGAGAGAGGGTAAGCGGTTCAGTATGATTAACAATTCCTAAAATTGCAGAAGGTAAATTATAAACTCAGCATCCTTGAGTAGTATTGTTGATGATGCCTAAATATTAGCATTAAATAATGTTATTTGGCACTTCATTCTTTGTATGGCAATTTCTTTCTTTTTCACCCTTTTTTATTTGCAAGAATTGCAATTTCATGAATGGATTTCAAGAGTGGCGCTTTAAAAATAGAATGAGATATATAAATCAAACCTAAATGAGTGCATCTGAAAACACCAGCAAGCCTCATATAGCTGGCTGTAGCAAATAATGATGCAGAGCAGAATATAAGGTCATTTGGTTTTCGGGACACACCATATGGCAATGCAGTCTGTTTGCCACCAGGCTTTCAGAGCTCCACGTGTTGAGAGAAAAGAGGAATATTATCTCCCACGTTAATATGCCTACAGTTAAAAATTCTAGAAAGGGTTGCTTGGCTATCTAAACAATATAAACTTGGGTAAGCCTTGCAGTAATTAAATGTTTGAAAATGAATTTTGAATGACTGTAGTTTTTTGTTGCCTCTGGCTACACTAGTACATTTATGATTTGAAAAGTTATGTTCTACACTGTATGTTTTAATTCTAACAAGCAACCGCTGAGAACTGCTGACATACAATTCATGTTGTGTATTTATTTTTGGCATAGTCCCTTTAAGCATTTGTTGAGTACCTGATTTGAATGAAGAAAAGATTTAAAGGGACACTGGTTTCAAGCCTAGTTTAGAAAGGTTGTTTTTGGATGAAAACTCCCAGGTTCAACCCACATCCTAGCTGGAGGTTTGTAGTAGCAGAAGACTTCCTGTTTCAACATAAGAGACACTTTTTAGCTGTCATTAATAACATCTCTTACAATCTTTTAAGAATCAATATTTGTTGTTGGATGCCTTCAAATGGTTTCTGTCTGCCCTATGTAGACCCTGATGTGACCCTCTCACACTGTTTTCTTTTTAATAAATGTTATTGATTTTCAGTCTAAAATGAACATTTACCCACATATATACAACCACATTAAACATTATACATTCAGCGATACATACACGAATACATACACAGACATTAAAGATAGCAGGAATACTAGCCTGCTTAAAGTGTACTCCTTCGCTGTATGAGTACTTTTCTTCATAAATCTTAAGCTAAAGGCTAGCAAAGACAGAAGAAGGGAGAAAAAAAGAAAAAGAAAAGAAAAGAAAAAAAAGAACCCCTCCAAAATGGCCTAGAACCAGGACAGGACACAAAACTATAACAAATATGTGGACTTCCAGATCCCCCCAAGCTGAAGATCTCATTGTTTACTGATGATTTTATCATTCTGTATTCTTCCTTTATTTATTTATTTTTTTTTTCCTCTCCTCCTCCTTCTTTTCCTTTTTCCTCACCTCTCCTCTTGGATTTTCATCTCAAGTCTCCGTTTTTCTTCTTGAACATTACCTCTGAGAGTTTCTTAAAGTTTACTAATATAGATCTCCTCATTTTCTTTTTTAATATAATCTAAGAATTTCGTCCAGTCCGTTTTTTGATATGTTTCATCATTTTGTGCCATTCTTTCGGTGAGCCTGTCCATGTTCAGTATATCCATGACTGTTCAGTATATCCATGACTGTTCAGTATATCCATGACTGTTCAGTATATCCATGACCTGTTTTCTTGCCAAGATTTGTTCAGAAGAGGTTTGCCATTGCCTTCCTCTACAGGCTGTGTAATTTGCCCAAGGGCATCTACAGTAGTCGGTTCCATGACTGAATGCCGATTTGTACCCTGATCTCCAGAGCTGTAGTTCAATACTCAAACTATTTTGATTCTGGTTCTGTGTTTTGTCCAAAGCTACAGTGTACTCTGATAGAAATGAATGATATACACATGGGAGACTTGGGGCTTAATCTGTTTCAGTAATGTTGCTGGCAGAGATCCTACAGTGTAGTGTATCTGTTCTATTGGTGGAACTATAGTTCCCTTCTTATCACATCAGCACTCATCATTTTTTGCTGCAATCACCCACCTACATGGTCACTTGGTGCCTGGTAGACTGGAGGGAGGGGAAATCATAAAAGAACATTTCTATGTCCCATAACCAAATGCAAACCAGTGACATCATCTGCCGAGATCAGCCAGGGAGGTCTCAGCAGATGTTACCACTGTTCTTTGTCTGACTATGGCTATAGATGAAAGTATCTAGCTATGGTGCCATAGCCAGGGGCTTTGTTGATTCCCAGCAATACCTCAATCACTGAAAGCCATGGTGCAGAAGCTATCTATCTATCTATATAATAAAAGTCAAAGTTTGTATGCGGCGGAAGTGTGGCGGTGTATGTGCCAGTGTTCTGATTGGCTGCCACTGTGGTGCTATTTGCATATGGTCTCTGATTGGCCAGCCATAAAATTCCAAGATTCCGACTGGCTGCCACTGTGGTACAATCTGCATATGGTGACTGACTGGCCAACTTCAACATTCCGAGGAACAATTTGCATTGGCCAGCCTGAACATTCAGAGGCAGCAAAGAGAATAGGAAAGGGGTCTGAAGTTGTCAGGAATTGTTGGAGTTGGTCCAAAACACCTTGTGGCCCCCAACAATGACAGAACAAGACCAAACCTGGCACACAGACCCCCCCCCCCCCCCCGGCAAGACCCACTCAACATCCTGTGTAGTTTGAGCGAGGATGGACCATGGATGGCGGGACTTGCAGTACTTGAACTCACTACGTTAGAGCACTGTGACCCACACCAATGACGGATCAGGACCAAACTTGACATACGGAGGCCCAATGGCCCACTTTAAAACCTGGTGCCGTTCAGGGCAGGATGGGCCACTAATGATGGGATTTGCAGTACCTTCACCCGATTCACTTCCCAAGAAACATTGTAGCCCCTACAAATCAAAGACCAGGCCCAAACTTGGCACACAGAGTACTCATGGGCCATTCAACATCCTGATGCAGTTCTAAGGGGGATGGACCATGGATGATGGGACTTGCAGTACCTTGACTCACTTACTGAAACCACTGAGACCCTCAACCAATGACCAATCAAGAACAAATTGGCATACAGAGCCCCCATGACCCACTCTAAATCCTGCTGCAGTTTGAAGGAGGATGGACTTTGGATGATGGGACTTGCAGTACCTTCACTCACTTACTGAAACCACTGCCACCCTCATCCAATGACAGATAAAGACCAAACCTGGCACACAGAGCCCCTATGACCCACTCTATATCCTGTTACTGTTTGGAGGAGGGTGGACCACGGATGATGGGACTTCAAGTACCTTCACTCAATTCCTGAAAATAATGCAACCATCATCCAATGACCAATAAAGACCAAACTTGGCATACAGAACCGCCATTACCCACTTTCTCTAATAACCCGGGCAGCGCCGGGTCCCCAAGCTAGTTGTAAATAAATTGTGATTCTGGGAGAGAGTCACAATTTCCTCTCATTGCAGAGGAATAAAGAAAATTCCAAAGTCTGTAAGGACCAAAAAGAAAAAGAGAGCAAGAGACATATGTACATATACTTTGGTCTAAGGCCTATATGTGTAACTTGCAGAAACATGGTTGATATGTGTATACGTTTGTTCAGTAGGTTAGCTTCAATGTGCAGATCACATTCACATTGCCTTGTCAAGCAAAATAGGACAGCTGGAAGTTGCATTAATTCATCCAAGAAGCAAAGACCACCAGCATTGAAGCGATGGTCCTCCAACATCAACTCCGCTGGGCCGGCCACGTTGTCCGGATGCCTGACCACCGTCTCCCAAAGCAGTTGCTCTACTCTGAACTTAAGAACGGAAAACGGAATGTTGGTGGACAGGAAAAGAGATTTAAAGATGGGCTCAAAGCCAACCTTAAAAACTCTGGCATAGACACTGAGAACTGGGAAGCCCTGGCCCTTGAGCGCTCCAGCTGGAGGACAGCTGTGACCAGCAGTGCTGCAGAATTTGAGGAGGCACGAGTGGAGGGTGAAAGAGAGAAACGTGCCAGGAGGAAGGCGCGTCAAGCTAACCCCGACCGGGACCGCCTTCCACCTGGAAACCAATGCCCTCACTGCGGAAGAAGATGCAGAGCAAGAATAGGGCTCCACAGCCACATACGGACCCACAGGGAAATCCATAATGGAAGACCATCTTACTCGTCCAACGAGGGATCGCCTAAGTAAGTAAGTAAGTAAGTAAGTAAGTAATTCATCCACAAAGAACTCATTGAGATAAGGATTTGTATTCTCAAGTGTCAGACACCTGTAGTGGTAACAAGCATACCCAAGTATATAATTAAGACATAGTGATTGAAATTATTCTTCAAGACCTCATTTTGTTAGATTTATTGGAAGCAGTTGTAACTATCTCATTTGTTAAGTTTCTCCTGTGTTTTTCTGAAAGCATTCATTTCCCTTTTTGGGAAGATTGTAGCTTTAGAACTTTCAGTATTAACAAAAATACAGATCATCTAATAGAAAAATTGAAAATGAGCAACTTGTGACTTGTATGCACTTCCCTTGGTTGAGCGAAAAGCAATTATCAAACCAAAATTAAATTATTTTTATCATGAGAATTGCTACATAAGCCTATGCTAGATCAGCCCCCTGCATCCATGGCATTTCTTGGGATGCAATAACAACATTTGAAAATTTCATAACTTATGCACTCAGTGTAAACAAACAGATGGCAAACAACAAGATATTTTATATATATTGTCATATAAGAACGTTGATCCCCTATTTTGGCTGCCAGCAGAAGCCAATGGTAGCATAAATATGTCACTGATAATTTGTCAGTTTTCCCTACTAATGACAGAAATGATGACTATCAAAAACAATTAAAAAGCTCTCCTAAATAATCTGTCAATTCAGCATTTTGAAAGCAATTATCTGACACAAAGTTTAGAAAATGTTGTGTGTTTATGTATAAACATTTGTGTATTAAAATACAACCAGCATATGGTAAATAGTCTGCTGAGTTTGTTTAGATGTGGTTTCCATTTAAATTTCTAACCTCTTTTGTTATCAGAATGCGGTTCAGTATTTGGAAACATAATAGTTTCTGGTTTTGATTTATTTTTTCTATTTAAATACTAAAGCAAATGCCTGTGAGATTATTTTTTTCTAGAATATAATAGATTTTTAAAAAATCAATCCAGATGCTTAGTGACCATTTAAAAAATATTCCAGGCTTTTCAATTGGTGTTTTCACTGTCGAATGAAAAGAAATAACATGGACTGGGCAAAGAATGAGACACTGTAGTACCAGATCCCATCTGGTATAGCTCAGCTTGATTCATTATGGCTCACAAGCTGTAAACTGTTTGAAAGTTGCGAAGTCAGTCAGTCGTGCCTACTGTCAGGCTAAAGTTATCAAATTGTTGTTTTTAGTGGTCAAACACAATCTTATTTATAAGGACTGTATGTGAATGAAACTATCTGGATTTCAGTTATCAGGGCTTCAGAACCCACTAAATCATATGGCTAAGTGCTGGATTAGCAACTCTACAATCATGTTCTTCGTTGTTGTTATAATAATCTCAAGTTAATATCAAGTTCTATAGTGTGAGCATTACAGAGACCCTGTTAGTGTAGGCTTTCTTGTGCACTTCACTTTTGTGTTAAGATAGTTATATATTCAAAATGGATTGGGAATAAAAATGTTAATGCATCTACAGAAGTTGTAACTGGTGGTCTCCATGTCAGTAGGGCAGTAGAATCACTTTTTAGGACAAATTTTAAAATATCTAGCCATAGATTTGAAATGATCTATCCATTCACAGACATCGGGTGGGGGAAGAGACGAAAGTTTTTCTGAGACTCACTACAATTTTCTGTTTTAGTGCAAACCTGCTCTGAAATATTGATTTACTCTGAAATATGGAAGATGATGCAGAAAACTACAGCTCCTTCACCAGATTATCAGGCATCCTACAAACGGTAAAAAAAATCAATTAAAAGGAAGGAAAGGTTCCCCAAGATTTAAACCATTAAGTTGGACACATAAAGGAAATGTCATGATTGGACTGCTGTGCTGTCACAATAGAATTTTCTTCCTCTTCCCCTGAATCAGATGTCTGTCTGCTAGAAGAGGCTTTAGGGCAGTGGTTCTCAACCTGTGATTCCCCAGATGTTTTGGCATTTGACTCCCAGAAATCCTAACAGCTGGTAAACTGGCTAGGATTTCTGGGAGTTGTAGGCTAAAACACCTGGGGACCCACAGGTTGAGAACCACTCCTTAAGGGTTTATAGATGATGCACTGAGGTGGGGGACCAATCTTCCTTTCTTCTGAGAGACACAGTCCCATCAATGCATATTTTCTCTTAGATTTGGGATGTAATCTTAAAACATTTGACTAAATTTTGAGCTGGCTAATACAGAATAAGTATTCTGCTGACTGGAACAACTTACAAATTTCTTTTAGGAGCAGTTAACTATTGAGAAAACACTTTTTTATATATGATGTCCAGAATTTTGTTTGGGAGATATGCATGCATAAGCACCATAGTTACAGTGCTATGCAGCCTAACCATCCCCATCCCCACTTAACAGGAGGCATCCTGCAATCAATGGAGTTGTGCTCCCCTGTCAATTGAGAAGCAGTGGCTGACAGCCCCATAACCTCCCATGAGAAATTTCTGTTGTGACAGGAAGAAGTGGGGTCCCTGTCACAATTCTCTCCAGTGCCAAAGATGTGATGGGAATGGAGTGGAACCATAAGCCAACTGTTTCTTGATTGATGGGGGAATAGATTCCCATCACTTACAGCAGCTGCTTCATGGTTCCTACACAGCTTCCACATTAGGAGCTACATAGCAATTATGCATATGTAACAGCTGGGAGGTTACACATTTGTAACGGTTACTGAGGATTTCTGACCATTATTTATATATTTAGCAACTGAAAGATAAACTGAAAATATTTTTAGAACACCATCGCTGCAAAACATAAGAGGAAATGCAAAAATGTGGTATTCAATTAGTTGACTTTATTCAGCTTGGTTTTCTATGATAGTACAGGTATGGTGTGGAATGATGACAATGACTCACAAACATTGTTCAGTTATGACTAGAAAATAAATAATGCATTATTTCTTTTACTGGGTCATGTTTTCCACCAACACATGGACTGCAGAGTAAGCAAACTAGAAAACCAGCACACAAAATAAAAATAAATAAAATATTTTGATAATCTTATTACTGCCTGCTCTCTTAAAGGAGGCTTGCCAAGACAAAGCTGTTTTCATTTGCTATTGAAAAGGGATGGAGCCATTTCCATAGAGATGTCTTAGAAACAGTCTAAACAGGGATGGGAAATTGTGGAAGGCTATGGGGTGCATTAGCTCCTCAGGAAATCTTGAGGAGCTGCACCACCCACGACATCTGCTATCACAAAGAAGGGGATGGGTTTGTCCCCACAGTCAATCTTGGGAACATGAAGGCATTTTCACCATGTTTATGGACCTTTCTTTCCCAGGGGTTCAGAGAAAGGGAGTGAGCAGAAGTCACTTCCTGTTCATTTTTAAAGTCCTATGCTGGTACTAAATTGGTCAGAGATGCCCAAAACATGATTGAAGAGCACCCACACTACCTATAGTGCATTTGGGGATTTCTTTTTTTTTTGGGGGGGGGGATTGTAATTTTTGTCTTCTACATCCTAGAGAAGATTTGGGGGCATTTCATTCATCTCCAGGGCCATGGAGCCACATGTAGCCCCAGCAGACTATACTTTACCTAACTCTAATCTGAAGGCTAGGAGCTACTACAGTGAAAATATAATCTCTGGTTCCTATTTGCCCATTTCCTTCTTCCATAATTGGAAAAATGGGGAATTCTGGTAATGATCAGGGCATATGCAGAGCATAACATTCAAAGAGATTGAGTGTGATTATTGAGCCTCGTATCAGACCTGTGTAACCTTTAATATAGATTTATGTTCTTCACTCCATTTTTGCTGCTTCCAGATTAAACTGTGATTGCATTTGTTTACTACCAAAAGGCAGGTAATAATAAGCGTATTTTATATTTTAGTAGCACTGTGCCGCTGCATGTTTATACAACACTGTGAATAGAAATGACTAAACAAAGAATGGACCTTCCATTTGTACTTTGCTTGTTCTAACATCTGAACCCAGAATTCTTGTTTTTCTTTCACAGCAAACCTGACAAATAAACTTGCAATGAAAAGGTGAAAGAAAGTCACTGCCAGGTTCTGATGTCAAGCACAATTACGAAAGGCCCATGGCTTCCTTGGTCCCTTCTGTCTTTACTGGGAATAAATGAGTGGAGTATACCAGGACACTATCTCATATACCATAAGGCAGAGCTCTTGAAAATTCTCAGAAACTCTGGCTTATCATGCCCATTAAATGGACTGAATAGAGCATAATAGACACAAAGCAAAACAGCACTATAAAACAATACAAAGTATTTAATAATGGAAATACAATTAGCCCTTGGTTCTGGGATCACCACCGGCATAGTAAAATGGTATCCCTTAAGTAAAATGGCAACATCAAGGTTTGCTTTTATTGAACATTTTTCCCGAAAGGGGGGCTATTTTCAAGTTGTGGATGGCTGAATCCATTGATATAGAATCCATGGATATGGACTGTATGAAGTCAAAAGGGTGCTCTAAAAAACAAGCTGTTATCTGCTGAAATCACAGTCACCAACATCTACACTCAGATTCCCTCTCCCATTTCTTTTTTTTTTTTTTTAAAAAAAATTAGATTATATATGTAGAGCATAAAATTATGTTTTTGCATTAATGGAAAAAAGAGGAAAATATAAAGTTATTTCACATATTTAGTCATACTATTCTAGTCTGTACTGTAATCTTAGCTTTTCCATAATTGTTATTTGTATCTATCTGCCCCCCCCCACCTTATTCCCTACCTCTGAGAACAGTTGTACTTTTTTTTCTCTTTAATATATGCATTTCTATGTTTTTTTTCCAAATATATATTTATTTTTCTGCACTGGCTTATGCATAATTCAAAAATTCACTTGCAGTTTCCTTTTTAAGATAGGAAATGGTTTAATGGTCTTTCACACCAAGAGCTGGATAAATTTGGTTTTTTTAAAGCCTCTTATTTATAAACAAGAGAAACTATGTATTTATTTATGGCAAAGCAGAAAATATCCCAACAAACGGTGAATAGCAGACACTTGAGTTCCTTCAGCAAATAGCATTTACTCCAGCAGCTTACTTCAGTACATAAAATGCCTCCGAATGCCCCTTCTTGCCTGCAAACTGTGTGATGTATCATTTCTTGCGGTGGATCTTATAGTTTGACAATTGGCCTGATTTGCCATGGCAGTTTATGTTTTAATATTAAATAAGGTGGTAGAAGAAGTGAGACACAGGTCTTGGTTATACCAAATTAGAGGCTTTCAAAGACATAGGCAAGTCTGTCTGTCTCTACATAACAAGATATAAAGAATCCCTTAGCACCTTTGAAACAAACTGAGAGGAGATGTTTTTACTATGAGATTTTGTGGGCCCCTGAATATGATGAAGTGAATTAGAGTCCACAAAAGCTTGTACTAGAAATTTCTTTTTCTCCATCAGGTTCCAAGTTGCTACAGGATAGCTTTGAATTTATTTTTACAATTAGAAACCTGTAGAGTAAGTTCCTCTCCCCAAAAAGTTTACTTCAGTAAAGTAAAAATAACAAGGCTGTGCTTTGATGTTTCCCAAAGTTTTCGGTTTTGAACAAAGGGGAAACAGTTTGAATGAGTTTTCTGATTTGATGGCCCCAATTTTAGATTTTCTCCAGAGTGCAGTATGAAAAGAAAACAGCCAAAGGTTTCCGGCTAAGATAAGCCTCTAAACAGGCTATCAATACTTACAAGTCAAACAGATGTTAGTAATTTCTGTCTCTGTAAGATGGAGATCGTAATCACCGACTCAGCTGTGATATCCTCCATACCAACAGACTGCAGGACAGGATGTGTTGTTCAGGGACTCCCAAAATGATGCCCCGTAGAGTCTTTGCTTTGTAAGTCAGTCATGTGTGAAGAACAGAAATAAATGATGTGGATAAGAGTCTAAAATTCTTCAGATACTTCCCGATTACCCAGGGCTTCCAAATAAAGCATGAGACCTAGAGTGCATTTATCTAGTTTTGAAGTCCACTTTGAAGTCTACATTTCACTTTTTGAAAGACCAGTGAATTAGAGGGAGGAATGGAGTTGCCAAATCTTGTCGGAATGAGATTTCCTTCAATATATGTTCACAAGTAATATGTCTTGTTTTACCACCCTTTCTAGAATGGAAATATATAAGATTTTTTATCTTGTTGAGGTCCTTCTGGTGACGAATAAAAAATATATATACACATGATGTTACTAGTGAGGATTTTCCCAGTTTGAGGAAATTCCACAATTGTTGAAGATTCTGTCTGGACCACACACTGGCTCCTATATTCTATAAAAATAAAAAGTAATATTACAATATGGTATCAGTATTCACAAAACCCATGCAATTAATAATGCTCAGAGGGGGTGGGGTATTAAAGAGAAACTGGTTTGTGCCATACAGTTTGCAACAAATGTACAAGACTCTAAACTGGGCTAATATATTGAGACCATTGGTACTGAACATGGTTGATTAATTGAATCAAGAGCTTGGATAGAATGAAGGAACATTACAACTCTGGAAGAGTAGATCCTACATTTCAATGGTCCAATCCAGGGGGTGGGAATTATGGTCCTACCTAGGGATAACTTTTTTGTTCTCCAGATGTTAGTGGACTTCCACTGACGGCATTCCTCAACTCTTGCTAATGCAAGTTGAAAAAGGAGGATGCTGTGAGGGACAAACCCTATTTACAGGTTCCTCTGCCACTTGACACATGCAGTGGGGGAAGGCTTCAATTGGACAATCCCCAAAGATTCATCTGGCTTCCTTCCTTTGGGTCTTCAAAACCCCTTTGACTTGGCTTGGGCAACTGTAATTATAAAACTGGATGTATATCACCAATCAGTGCTAGATTTGTGCATACCCTGCTTAAATCACAGCTATGAAGTCTCAGGGCCCTTCTACATATGTCCAAAACCTGTGAAGGATTGTGGGTTTACCTGAGGAGTCCAAATGACGCCTCTGTTAATCTGGATTAATCCAGAGTAAACTGGAATTTCCCAGTTTATTCTGGATTTTTTAAAACCTGGAAAGATCTGGACCTTGCAGTAAGATCTTTCCAGGTGTTGGGCCTGTGGGGATTGACTCTCAGGACTGCCTTCTATGATCCCGGGGGTAAATCTCCATTGCTATCTCAGTTCTTTGGGTTCTAAGAGCCCGAATGAGTGGAATAGCACACCCATCCTCCCCTCCCCTTTCCAAAGCTCCTAAGGCATCATTTTTATGAGCCAGAGGATGCAGCCAAACCCTTCTGGTAAGTTTAGAGGGGAAATAGAGGGCAACCTGAGAGGGTATGCATTTAAAATCCCAGTTTCTCTTGGGATTTGGTCCTGTCTGGAAGGGCCCTCAGTTTAGTGAGGCTTTTGATTTTTTTTAAAAGGTTACTAAAAGTATTATTTATAAAACAAAATTTAAAAATAAAACACATTAATGTTAAAAGGCATTTTAGCTTAGAACTGCTGGGTTTGGAAATCTTTCTAACTGGGTGATCAATTTGACAAGGCAGAAGCTGAACATCAAATAGTCCCACCTTCTATACTCCACAAGATTTACTAAAGAAATAAGTTTAGTTTCCTTTGCAAAATATAAACATAGCTTTACTTACAAATTGCTTGTGCATAGTGATAGGTCTGATGGAGGCCAGAAGGAAACAGTTTTAGGTTAGAGTGATGCCAAAAGAGAACGGGTGTAGAAAAGCAAACAAATTTGAAATCAGCAAACTTAGCAATTAGTGAGTATCAGTATGCAAATGAAACATAAACACCAGTACACTGAAACAATCGTAGATATCAAATGGAGCAATACAATTCAAGGCAAAGGCAAAATTAGTTCAAACCTCTTATTTATTTATTTATTTATTTATTTACTACGGTTCTATACCTCCATTCTCAGCCCGAGGGCAACTCATGGCGGTTTACAAAACCGCCATGAGACGCCCTCTTAGCCACTTGAAGCTGACTGGAACAGTTCTTCATTGAAGCTGTAGTTCATTGAGTTCCTCTACAATGTAATGTCACTCCACACATATTGGTTTTCTGTGCTGATATATGCCCAATTGCATCCCTTCAAAATCAGTTAATTTTTCCACATATTCAAATATCCTTTCTCCCTTGCTCTAAAAAGTACTAACAATTTTACAAGGTGCATCTACAGTGACCACCTAGGTTGGTGTAGTGTGTGGATCAGTTCTGCAGTGGCTAAATGGTTGAGCACTGTGCTGCGTTCCCTGAGCTTAGGTGGCCCAAGGACTTGAGGTGGCAGTCGGGTCATCCTCTCCCCTAGTGTTGCATCTGTTGTCAGTCATGACACTCCATCTACCTTCCTGTGGGTGCTCTGGTTGATGTCAACCTCTCTGTGAACGGGATGGGAGGGAGAACAGGGGGCTTCTCTCCCTTAAGGATGCAGTGCTTTGCCTGACATATTGAAGAAAATGGTTGCATTGTGCACAGGTTTACAAAGGAAATCCTGAAAGCAGTTTGAGGCTTGGATGGTGATTACACAACCATAGAGTCCTAATGTGCATTAAAGACTTTTGTTCACATGCTTTTGGAGACAATAATTGCCTAGCTGCCACAGTTTGAAGCTAGCTTTGAACTGTATTAAATGGTCACAATAGATGGGGCCATAGGAGCAGTTTCCTGGCATTCTAAAATGGAAATATTCTTATTTATTTATTTATTTCCGTCACTTTTACCCCGCCCTTCTCACCCCCGGGGGGGGACTCAGGGCGGCTTACAAAGGAAGGCACAATTCGATGCCTTGTCACATATACATACATATATAAGCAAGTTAAACAATTACCTATTAAAAATTTTAAAAACATCACTACACAAAATACAGTAACACAATAGTAGGCTAATCCTGAGCTCAGCATTTGAAGTTTCGTAAATCCATTCCGTCTCATCAGATTCCAGCTCGTCATCAGGTCTTTCTTTAGCTGCCTTGATGTCCAAATGCCTGGTCCCATATCCAGGTTTTCAACTTTTTCCTAAATGAAAGGAGGGACGTTGCCGATCTAATCTCCCTGGGGAGTGAGTTCCACAGGTGGGGGGCCACCACCGAGAAGGCCCTGCTCCTCGTCCCCGCCAATCTCACTTGTGATAAAGGCGGGGTCGAGAGCAGGGCCCCCCCGGAAGATCTTAGGTTTCGAGGTGGGACGTAGAGGGAGATCCGTTCGGACAGATACACTGGGCCGGAACCGTATAGGGTTTTGTAGGTCAAAACCAGCACTTTGAATTGTGCTCGGAATTGGATCGGCAGCCAGTGGAGCTGACACAACAGGGGGGTGGTGTGCTCCCTGTATGTCGCTCCGGTGAGCAATCTGGCTGCCTCCCGCTGGACCAGTTGGAGTTTCCGAGCAGTCTTCAAAGGCAACCCCACGTAGAGTGCGTTGCAGTAATCCAATCGGGATGTAACAAGAGCGTGGACCACCGTGGCCAAGTCCGACTTCCCAAGGTACGGGCGCAGCTGGCGCACAAGTTTTAGTTGTGCAAAAGCTCTCCCGGCCACCGCCGAGACCTGGGGTTCCAGGCTCAGCGGTGAGTCCAGGATCACTCCCAAGCTGCGAACCTGCGTCTTCAGGGGGAGTGTAACCCCGTCTAACACAGGCTGTAACCCTATGCCTTGTTCGGCCTTACGACTGACCAGTAGGACCTCTGTCTTGTCTGGATTTAATTTCAATTTGTTAGCTCTCATCCAGTCCGACACAGCGGCCAAGCACCGGTTCAAGGTCTGGACAGCCTCCTTGGTGACAGGTGGAAAGGAGTGACAGATTTGGACATCATCTGCGTAGAGATAACATCTCATTCCGAAACTCCGAATGATCTCCCCCAGCGGCTTCATGTAGATGTTAAATAACATCGGGGACAGAATTGAACCCTGTGGGACTCCACACAACAACGGTTGCGGAGTCGAACAGGTGTCACCCAATAACACCTTCTGGGTGTTATCCATCCTTTCATAAGCTGAACAGGTTCAGCTACAAATGAAAAAAACCCTCCTCCTCATAATTAATAATAATTGCTGCCAGCCTGCTTGATTAATGAGCAAATCCCTAGTGACTGTGTTATGTATCCCTTAAGAATTTAAAATGTGAATTAGTCAAATTCTTGTGAATTCTTCTGGAAATTCCAAACCCTTATCTGTGGAATCACCTCAAAAGGGAATATTGGTAGTAATGCACATGTTGTCTTTCAAGAAAGCATGAACAATTGCTGGCTTTTCAAGTGGCTAACTCTTGATATGCTTCCAAAAACTGTCAATGTTCTTGGTATACTGAAGTAATAATAACAAACTTGGGTTCATATCCTTGCTGCTATCTATAATATGACCCAACACCAATTAATTGCCGTTTGGGACCTGGAACCAACAGCACCCTCTTCCATTTGTCTATGACAAATGGTGGAAAACTGGGATGATATGCTCTTCTGAAAACTTCCCTGTTCTACCATCTTCTCCCTGATTCTGGGCTCTGAAAGCAATATAAGGAATAGTTGATTAAAGATAGTGAGCTGGGTTCCTTTCTTAGTAAGCTTTGAGAATAGATGACTTGCTTGCAGGCCATATCCATGTTCTCCATAGAGCAGATCAGTGAGCCGAAGGCTTCCTTTTCAACTTGTGTTTTACCATATTTTGTTGTTGCTGTTAATTGCAATCATATTCACTTAGACTTAGGATGAGTGCATGAAAGAGAGATTTCCAAGAGTTTCTGTCACTAACAGCCTTGCCAGGTTTTGGAAACTCGTGACCATGGCTTCCTTGATTGATTCAATCTATCTGCAATGTGATCTCCCTCTTTTTCGACAGCCTTCCACTTTTCCCAGCATTATAGTCTTTACTAATGAGCCATGTGGTCTACATTACATGTCAGGATTTTTTTTTTAGTGGCATTGGAAAATTCCTGAAAACAGTGAGAAATTCTTCAGCATTGTAGTTTGAGGAAATTGAGAAAACACCATTTGTTTTTGGTGATCAGAAGAAGGAGGTTTGAATGAATTATTTCAAATCACCTCACCATAGTAAACCTTCAAGGACTGAGCTGCTACCAGCTAGAACTAAGAACATTGATAAAAGTCATGTGAAAGAAAATTGGCTAATTTTTGCATAATGCCTGTAAGTAAAAAATATATCTAACATATACATATTGTAAGAAATACTTCGCAATGTAGGGTGGCTCTATTTCTCTGCCCACCAGATATTTTTCACAATGCGTTATGATGGTTATTTTCTCTCTTTTCTAGTGAAATTCAGTGTTGTCCTATTATTTCTCCCATCATAATTTTCTGGTAGCAGCTCTGGATGTAGTCTCTGAATAATTAAGTAAAAACAGCCACAGTTTGGACAAAGGATTTTGCATAGACAATGAAAAGTCTTCAAAGGGATGTAGGCATTCTTGGACCTGTCATTTTCATAATACTGTTCTTGCAAATCTGAAAGAAGGCTCGCATCTAAAAACTCCACTGAATTTTTTACAGTCAACTGAAAATAGCTTTCTACTCCCCAAATTTCTAATTTGCAAAAGAGTACCAGGCCATTTTATACTCTCTACATCATCCATGCTATGAAAGCACCATGATTCCAGAAACTGAATGTTATGAAAAGCATGATCTCACTAGAAAGTTACAAAGAACATTTAAAGTCAAAACCAATCCAACTAATTATTAAGCAAAATAATAAGCAAGGGAACTGTACAATCAAGTCAAGTACTATATATATATATATATATATATATATATATATATATATATTCAAAATACATTACTTTGAACTCAGAAAAATATTATCAAAAGGGGAAGAAGGTCAAAATTCAGAAATGGAATGTGGAAATCAGCCCCACACTTATCCTGTTAAGGTTTTATTGAGCAGAGTTGGCTAAGTCATGAGGAGGAGGGATGCTGAAGAGAGGAGGGGAAGATCCCAGGAAATAAAATTGAAATATATTCTCCTCCACACAAAGAATCTTTGTTGGTCTCTCTCTCTCTCTCTCTCTCTCTCTCTCTCTCTTTGGTGGTAGACTTCCAAGCAGCTTCCTATTGCCCAACCTTACTCCAGTGTTGGAGTCCATTCAGCTGCAGGGACAGCTGGGTAATTTGCCCCAATAGTTTTCAAACCTGATTTTCCCAATTCAGATCTCACACACCTGAATATGAATGAAAAGTCTACATGCCTTCCAACAATTGTGGTTTTATCATAAGGACAACAACAAAAGTGTTCAGACCCGGGAAGTAACTCATTCCAAATACTGTAGGTGTGTGTCTTCAGGTAGTTTCTAACTTGTGGTGACCCTAAGGTGAAACTATAATGGAGTTTTATTAGTAAGATTTGTTCGGAGGAGGTTTGCCTTTGCCTTCTTCCAAGATTGAGAGAGTGTCAATGCCACCCAATGGGTTTCCATGACCAAGTGGGGATTTGAACCTTGGTCTCCAGAGTCACAGTCCAATGCTGAAACTACTATACCACAGTGGCTCTTAAGAGAAATTCAAATTACATATAAGTAATTCTTTTCCCTAATAATGAAGGAATAATATTGCATAATGAATAACTTCATATAATAAAGGTTATGACATCCTAATAATTAAGGATTTGATTGCAATGTAGTTTAATGAAGGATAACTTCATTGTGTAATATTCATTATGTGCCTGTAACTTTTTGTTCCTTTTGCAATATCACTACATGGAAGCTGGCATATTGCGTCTTGATATCATTTTTTTTTGTCGTGTCAGGAGTGACTTGAGAAACCAAGTCGCTTCTGGTGTGAGAGAATTGGCCGTCTGCAAGGACGTTGCCCAGGGGACACCTGGATGATTTGATGTTTTATCATCCTTGTGGGAGGCTTCATGTCCCCGCATGAGGAGCTGGAGCTGGTAGAGGGAGCTCATCCGCCTCTCCCCGGATTCGAACTTGCGACCTGTTGGTCTTCAGTCCTGGCGGCACAGGGGTTTAACCCACTGCGCCACTGGGGGCTCCATCTTGATATCATGATTCAAGCACTTAGCTTATGCTCTGCATTGCATTAACAATGGAAAAACACACAGATTTTTAACGTAGCTAGAGGCACATGCTTTTTTTAACTTTTGAGAACCAACTCTGTGTAAGCACTTGCCCGTAAGCAATTACTTACATTGTAATTAATTACTTTAATAATTTGTAGTTCTATCACCTCAGTAGATAACACCAGAGCTCAGACATTTTATTTTAGCAGTAGTCATGCACTGGTGTTACCTACAAATTTGTTAGAACTTACTAATGATTTTCTTCTTACTGTAGTTGTCCAAATGAGCAGTGTTACAACTCCAGAAGTAGCTATCAACATGACAGAATGGCAATTATATCTAATTAGAATAGAGTAAAATGTTATGGGACTGAGAAATAATGAAACTTGATTACACTTTATGGTAGGATCATAAAATCCCTAAGTTTCATTTTACACTCAAAATTAGTCTATCAGCTGATAAACAACTAAATGAGAGTTTAGAATGTTCAATCCAGTGTTCATCTTCCTAAACAACATTTCATGCCTTTACCAGAGTCTGAAATTTCTATCCAAAGAATTGTCCAGTTTCATTTTATTGCCTCCATTTATTTTTTTCCCATATATAGTTTATGACTTGTCTTTTTGAAATAATATGTGTTAAATGGACTGTGTTGAGGTGAAGGATGAGAATTGTAAGATAGCTCTGATAAATTAAAATATAATCTTTTTTCTTAATTATACACACTAGTGGCATTTCTTTTAAATATGGACATCTTTTTCATTTTTATTAACTTTAACACCAAGCAACAGGAATCTCATGTAGATGTGTTTGCTATTAATCACAGAATAAGTTCCTTCAAATTATTGTTTCAGCATAAATGTTAATTTCACTTACTTACAGGCTCATTTTCAAGAATGCTGGCAGAGCTGTGAAACATAAGCAGTTTTATGGATGTGATAAAGAAGAGTTGGATGCAAAGAGGTTTGTTCGGCAACCACACAAAGACATCAAATTGCCCAGATGCTCAGAATAAAGCGCTGAGCCTCCATTAAAAATACATCTCATGGAGTAAGTTTTGAACACATGGGGAATGTCAATGTGGAAAAAAATTGTCAAGCTCTAAGAAAAACTGTGTCCAGAAGGGTGAAGCTTTTAAGCTGTCCAGTCATATGGTGATGATTTAGTTAGTAGCCTAGATCTGCCAAGAAAGCTGTCTGAGATGTCAATCTAAAACTTAAATATGAGCCTTAGGAGAATAGTTTTGGACCTCAAAAGCTGGCACTATATGTGCATGTTAAAACAAGTGATGGTAAATTAATGATCTGGGTAATGAGGGCATACAATTTTTATACTTTGATGTCACACTCAGTGAGTCAGATGAGTGGACTGGAAATACAGCATTCCAGGTTGCTTTGTGCTCCAGGAGCATATCTCATCAGGATGGCCACCATGACACATTTTGTATATTTGTTTTCAAACCACATGTCAATTTGAACTTCCCATGAATTTCATAGGTTTTTTTAAGGCAAGGAATATTCTGAGGTGATTATGCCAGTTCCTTTCTATGAAATAAAGCCTACAGCGCCTAGTATTTATTGGTGATTTCCTATTCAAGTACTAACCAGAGCTGATTTACTTAGTTTCCAAGATCACATGGGATCTGGTGCCTTTAAAATCCCATAAGATATTAAACTCCCCTCATTCCAATTCTTCTTCATGCACTGCACAAAATTCCCTCTAAGGAAGCTCTTATTGATGCACAAGATTGGTGTGCTCCCTACATTTGGACTGGGAATGAAAGTGAAAGCATTGAGCACAATGCATGCTGGGATATTGTGGCAGCAATCCTATTTTTGAATTATATTTAAAACACAGTTGGTTAACTTCTAAATCAGCTGGGTTTTTCTTATCACTGGTGAGGTGGTCACTTCAGGTGGCAAATGTTCTGAAGGATAAGAACTCTGTGTTAGGTGTCCTACTACTTTCAGGTATGCTATTGGATGATGACTACTATCAGCGTTAAAATATTCAGTTGCCATCTCATATTTTTTGTACATGTTGGTCTTCTCTTCAGACAGCAACATACATTGGATAAACCTTTTCAGTAAATATCTCTTGGGCCTGAATTGTATCATTTAGCCCCAACTAGAGTAAATCTATGGAATCAGTTGTTATCTGCACAAGTCAATATGTTGGAAAATCCCAACTATTCAATGAGTCTTACAATATAATTCAGATATAGCTGAATCTACTTTGAAATAAAGTGGAAGGTGGCCAGTCTATAAGCTGTTGTAAAGACTGTTTTTTCTTGTTACAAAATATAAAATACCAATGCACCTGCTGTTAAAATACTTTTTCAGATATTGTATTTTACAGAAAAACATCATCCTGTACAGTTGTAGTATAATCCCTTAATTGGCATCTTTCCGTTGCCATCTGGTATCTTCAGCAATTGAAGGAACTTCTAAAATCAATCCATTCTTTATATACAATTTGATTCAAATTTAATGGAACTAATCCACAAATTGTACTTTAATAATATAAGAAACAGAATCAGGACTGCCACTGAAGCATCTTAGTTAACCCTCACTTGTACTGTGGAAGATTAGTCAGAAAATTTGAAGCAGAACATATTTCTAAGCACACCAGTAAGATAATAAATCTATTTCACAATTTGTTTTGTTTAAAAACTTAAAAACCTTATTAGGAATAGAAAATCTGGTATGATACCGAAGGATCTTAAATAAATAGCATCAATTGTTGGTAATTCTGATAACCATTTTAATGAAGATAAAAACTCCAAACCTACTAAGAACTGTGTAAGAATAACAGCAAAGGATGCATTTACACTGGAGAAATAATGCAGTTTGATACCAGTTTAACTGCTATAGCTCAGTGCAATGGAATTCTGGGAGTTGTAGTTTGCATGAGGCACAGCACTCTTTGGCAGAGTGTCTAAAGACCTTGTAATATAGTACAAGTTCTGTGACTGTATAGCACTGAGCCATGGCAGTTAAAGTGGTGTCAAACTGCATAATTCTACAGTGTAGACACATCTAAAGAGAGAAGGGTAAACTTTCACTAAACATTAGGATTGACTTCCTGATGGTAACAGCTTTTTGAAGTGAAATGGACTATCCTGGGAATTGGTGGAGATCTTCATTGGAGGCACTTAAAGTGAAATCAGATTCCTATCAGCCAGAAATTTTTAACTGTGGATAATATATCCTGCATTAATAGGGAATTTATGATTATTGATACCCCTCTCAGTTTTACGTTTCCATGAATTTGTCACAATAATGCAGAGTGCGGAAAGGGGTATTTTGCTTCACAAGCCTTCCCAGAGGCTTGTGTAGTTTCCCAGGCTCTAGGGAAATCCAGGAAAACAAATCAGGGTCTTCCTATTGGTTTGTTGGTGGGCTTGAAATCAGTATTACTCAGTCTGTATTCTTATTCATGCTTTTGCAGTATATATGAATCCTTATTGTTCATTTAAGGGTGCCATAATGGAACATTAGAAGTGTGGTGATTCAAGACAAACCCAGTTTGGGGATGCCCTTCTAACCTCCAGGTGTCAGAAGGCCCATGTGGTGGCTTATGCTCAGAGGCGGCCGTAGGTAATTTTCAACGGTAAGCAAACAGTATTTTGGCGAACCCCCCAACCAATCACTGATAGATATTTTCTGTTCATCATGGGAGTTCTGTGTGCCATATTTGGTTCAATTCCATCATTGGTGGAGTTCAGAATGCTCTTTGATTGTAGGTGAACTATACATCCCAGTAACTACAACTCACATATGTCAAGGTCTGTTTTCCCCCAAGAGCGCCTCAAGAGCGCCCCTGGGCAAAATCAACTATACTGCAAATGCTTACTTTGCATAATGGATTGAGCTGCCCCTGCTTATGCTCATGTGGAATTCTAATCTATTTTTCCAAAGGTGTATCAGGCTGGCTGGGTGAGTTGGTTAACAGTGTGTGTGTGTGTGTGTGTGTGTGTGAGAGAGAGAGAGAGTATGTGAGTGAGACTAATGCCTGGATTGGGACCCATGCAGAAGCCAAGCCTCTGTGTCTGTAACCAATAAAAAGTTGCAACCTCTTTTATTCCAATAAATGCAATTTTTATCATTATTAACAAACTTTGCTTCAGTCACTGCTGAATCCGCAATGGAAAGCACGAGATTGAGAACTAAAGGAAATCACTTAATAAAATGAATTCAAATTGTTCAACTAAGGAAGAAACAAATAAATGCTTGTTACATTTGGCTGATGAAAAAGCTTGCCATTTGGGGGCATTCGCATTCTCCTTTGACAAGATTAGTGTAGTGGTTCTCAATCTGTGGGCTGTGACCCAGCAGTGGGCTGCGAGAATGAAAATGTAGTGGCGAACCTACTTCCTCTTCATTTCATTTCCGCAGAGCTAACCAGCCCCACCCCTTTTGGTATTAATGTTGGAGAGTGGGCCCTGGTCAAAGTGGGCCCTGGTCATAACAAGGTTGGGAACCACTGCATTCATGGAAGTATTTGGCTATTGATCTTGCTGTTTCTCCTACCATTTATGTATTAAAGGTTAGTTTATGTATTAAAAAGCTGAAAAGTTGGTCTGATCAGTTCTCCACATAATTTGGAATCCTGCTAAAACATACAGGAAGCCTAAATTGGCTGAGTAGAATCTTTGCTTTGGATCTTTCAATTTCAGGGTATTGTGGATTGGTTGACTGAGACATGATAGAGAGCTGCTTGTCTCCTTTTTCTGAACAACAGATTAACTCCTGGAGAATAATATTACATAAGCAAGAACTAGAAACATTCCTGTTGCAAAATATATAATTAATATAGTATGAATACTTTTTTCTTTCCATTATACTTGTGAAAAAATAACAATGATATTTCTTCATTTTTTAAAAAAAAAAACTGTTTACATAGAAGTGGCACCCAGTACTTGATCTTAATGACACTCTGAGAATGTCCTGTGCAAATATCCTTTTGTTTAAATTGTTTAAATTGTAGATATTACTGGCAAGTAATTGTTAATATGGATTTTTTCCCCCAAAGAATTTCTGTGCAAATACATGCATCTGTCAAAAAGTGCCTCCTATGTGAGGAAGAAGGGCACAGAAATTGGCAGAAAAGAGATTTCAAGTGTGACTCAGAACAGACCAACTTTTCTGACTCTGAATCTCTGTACTGATACTCTCATGATTTTATGATTCTGAATGGCAGAGGTTGCAGTCCAGCAATTTCTGGAAACCCATCATAGGGAAAATCTGACCTAAGTCAGTGTGATCAGATTCATTTTGCCCCGTGAGCTATGAGAAAAGGAATATCATTTACTAAATAGTGTGGCCTAAATGAAAACTATGCTTTCCTTTGTAAATGGTAATGATATTAAGGAAAGAATCTGAACATTTCATTAAAATCCTAAATGCTGGATCAGATACTGTTTCTCTCGTAACCCACAATTTTACTATTGAATGAATCATTTGCTTATAGTTCATCATTATACCAGACATTTTTGCATAATCGTATAAAAATGGAACACCTCTAAGTAATTTCTGGAGTATGAGATAATTTTTCTGTATGTGATATTTCGTAGTCCCATATACTTCTCCCATTTTTATTATTCTCAACATTGTAAATGTGGATTGCTTGTAAAGAGCTCAGCTGGTCCATATCTACCCATAGATTACTGGTTTCAATAGGGTTCAAGTGATTTCTGTACTGTTATTTCATAGTATTACCTTTTTGGATTCTGATTTATATAATCTGGCCAGCATAGACACTGGCCACTGTGGGATTTTGAGATCTGTGGTTCAAAAATATTTTTCCCAAGGTTTAGTCTCATTAATGTATAAAGCAGAGGGCACTAGTTGTTTTAAACGCTATTTTAATCTGTGTCTCTGCTCAATTTTATTTTCACAAGATTTGATTCTGATTGTTAAGCACTTTAAAGTCCCATTGATGTGAATGGAAGAGCTAAGCCCATACTCAGAACTTTCATTTGAAATCAGAAAGACCTGAAAAGGTTGGTTGGTAGATTTTTCCTAATATTTATTTTTAATTATATCTTATGTTCTTCCATTTTAGTGTTGCTATCCAACTGACTGATACATATGAGTGATAAAATATTCTGTTCTTTTCTATAGATCTGTAACATGATACTTAACTGGATGCTTAACTTGCCAGTGAAATTGGCACAGAGCAATACTGTCTTTAAAGTGCAATTATTTTCAAGAATACTGCTTGTGTAATCTGGTTAATATAAATTATTACAAAATTGTTTGACAAGCTAGTTATCAGATCAAGAAAACTATGCACTTCCACCCATCTTACTTCTCACTCTTTTTTCTTGCTATCACAAAATTCAAATTTAAACAAGCATAGCTATTTAGGTCATTAGTTTTTATAGTGATCTGTGTGAATGTATGATATCTGAATAATTTGTCTTGTAGATATTTCTGCATTGAAAAGATCTGGAACACTGACAAGTGAAATATGTTATGGACGTGCAATCTCATGTTAGGTAGAATTTATACACATTTACTTTAGTTTTTGGATTCATTTCATTTTTCCTTGCAGAAATGCACTTGAACTAGCACACCAAATCATTGGCCACATATGTTGTATAAAAATTTGTAGGACTTTTATGGACAACCTTGGAAGGCCTGGTACTAATTTTTGATCTCTGTTTTCCAAATCCACTTACAACAATATTAAAAAAGCTTGTGTATGAACCTGCCATAGGGACAAGACATGGGGTGGCATAAAATTAATAAAAATATCACACAAAATGGAAGGGATCTCGGGGCCAATGTGTCCAATCTCATAAACAGCACTGACTCTCCAGCTAGAGCAGTGATGGTGAACCTTTTAGAGACTGAGTGCCCAAACTGGGAAGGGGGAGTTTGGCATTGGGGGGCGGCAAGCAGTTGGACAGGCCCAGGGGGCGAGCAGGGGGAGTGAGTGAGGACAGGGAAGTGGGCAAGCGAAAGGATAAGCAGGGGTGAGTGGGGGGCTGGCGGGTGGGGCGGCCAAGGAAGTGAGTGAGCAGGGGCAGGCAAGTGAGTGATCTGGCATGCGTGCCATAAGTTTGCCACTACTGAGGTAGAGCATCCCCAGCAGGTAGCTGCCAAGCCTCTTTTTCAAGACATCTAGGGAAAGGGACTCCACCACCTGCCTTGGTAAATGATTCCATTGACAAACCAGTGTCACTGTCAAGAAGTTCCTTCTAATGTTTGATCTAAATCTTACCTCCTACAACTTAAAACCATTAGACCTAGTTCTACCCTCTGAGGCAACAGAGAATTAGCTTGCATCCAGCTCATTGTGGAAGTCTTTGAGGTATTTCAAGAGTGCGAGAATATCACTCCTCAGTCTTGACCAAGTTGAATAGGCCTAGCCCCATATTTTTTCTTCTGCATACTTCTCCACTGGCTATCGATAAGTTTCCGGTCCCAATTCAAGGTGCAGGCTATCACCTACAAAGCCCTAAACGGTTTGGGCCCTGCCTATCTTTGTCACTGCATCTTTCTCTATGAGACTGCACTGACTCTGAGATCTGCCGGAGAGGCCCTTTTCTTACTTCCACCATCATCACAAGCATGGCTGGTGGGACAAGGACCTTCTCGGTGATGGCCCCCTACTTTGGAACACCTTCTCCAGCGAGATGAGGCTTGCCACCACACCGTCCATCTTTTGTAGGGACTTTTATTTTAGTTTAGCAGGATTTTTGTGTTTTATGATGTTTTTAAATCTGTATGTCTGATTTTCTTCTTGGCAATTGAATGTTTTGCCTTATATGTTGGAAACCACCCTGAGTCCCTTCGGGGAGATAGGGTGGTATACAAATAAAGTATTATTATTGTTATTGTTGCTGCTGCCGTTGTTATTGTTATTATTAGTTTCCCTTACTTAGAAAACATGTACGCTTACTACATGACTTCCATTATTTAAATACTATTTCTATTAAAGCAATGGGGCTCACTTAAAACTTGACTTACTATTAAATGAATACAGCAGCAATTAATTGTTAGATTTGGGTCTAGATAACACTGAATATTGTGAATGTTAGGAATATGTGTGAGATGTCTTCCGGTGAAGATGATGGTTATTGTTTTTCCCCGGACTTAGATACTAGTTGCAGTCAGAAATCTGTACTTTAGATATATATATGTTGTAAATGTTTAGTGGTGGTGGTAGTAGTAATATGTTCTAATATTAGGAAAATGAATTTCTACTGTGTTTGCCTCTTGTTTTATGGCTTGTTTTCTTGTTTTGTATGTTTGTAGATTTTGTGTTCATTTTTCTAAATAAAAATTATCAATAAAAAGAAAAAAAATAGACCTGTATATTTCTGGGCTTGCAATGCTTTCACTAATATATGCACACTCAAAAAATGCCACCCCCAATATACATTTCTAAAATGAGGGCAAACAATTTTTTTTTTGGGAAGGCATCTAGCCACTATTTTATGAAGTTAAACATACACAAAATATATAAGCTTTTGTCATAAAAAACACAGTCCAGATTTGGAAGCAGACAAATTCAAAAAACACTGATGTTCAAAAAACAACACATATAATATACCTTTCATATATATTCTACATTTTATTTATGCTGCATTGAGCTAAATTCTGGATACAATCTACATTACTTTTATTATTGGATCTTTTCTAATACTATGCTTATCTCAAGCATTGAATCCATGAAAACAGACTGGACAAATCTATGCAGCTCTAGGGACTGCAAGAAAAGAAGGGATATAAATTAAATACTCTTATATGAGATGGACAGATATAAAGACACAGAATCTGAGAAACTGTTTTTATGAGAAGGCAAAACCCTTCTCAGACTGCTAGTAGACAGGACCGGAATAAATAAAATAAAGAAGTCCCATTGATATAAATGATCATTTTTGGCCTGTGTTTTGATATAGGTTTTCACCAACATCTTCAACTAACGCAAGAATAAGATCATGGGATTCAGAGGTAGCTAAATATGGATTTAGTCCTTGGCAGGAATCAGAACATCAGAGTGAAAAGAAGAGAGAACTGTTGGATTATGTTCTCAGGATTCAGTCTTGAAATTCTGATAGAGAAGGAACACAGCATGTCCCAAAAACTGTAGAAGGTTCTTGCTTTTATATATATGCCTAAGGGATATATATAGTATCAAACAGAATAAAGAAAAAATATCCAGGATATATGAATGGGATTGTATCAAAATAATAGCACCAAGATGTGTTGGTTGTCTCTGGTATGTCGCTAGAGTCTCCGTTCTATGTGTGTTTACTTGTGAAACTGTCCAGAATCAAAATCAATCGTTGATAAGAAATCAAGTATTCCCATATGTTCTAATTTGGGGGAAGTGGGAACATGCCTCCCCCCCCCTCTCTCACACACACTCCTTTACATACATACCTTATGTAGTGGTCCCTCTGCATATTCCCATCACATTATCATCACTATAGCATACTGTCATTTCTGACTTTCCAGCTACTACTGCAATATTTCTGATCATCCATACTATATCACCTTTTACCAAGAGGAATGTGGCACTGAGCCATATTTTTATACAGTCAAAGGTTTTTTTTGGTTTAATGTTTGGACAAAATGTAGGTGGACGAAGAAGAAGAAGGAGGAGGAGGAGGAGGAGGAGGAGGAGGAGGAGGAGGAGGAGGAGGAGGAGGAGAGAAAAAAGTCTGGATTATTGATGTTGCGATACCGGGTGAGAGTCGCATTGAGGAAAAACAACAGGAAAAATTCAGCTGTTATCAAGACCTCAAAATCGAACTGCAAAGGCTCTGGCATAAACCAGTACAGGTGGTCCCAGTGGTCATTGGCGCACTGGGTGCCATGCCAAAAGATCTCAGCTGGCATTTGGAAACAATAAACATCGACAAAATCACGATCTATCAACTGCAAAGGCCACTTTACTTGGATCTGCGTGTATCATTCGAAAATACATCACACAGTCCTAGACGCTTGGGAAGTGTTCGACTTGTGATTTTGTGATACGAAATTCAGCATATAGATCTCGTTTGCTGTGACATACTGTGCTTTTGTATCAATAATAATAATAATAATAATAATAATAATAATAATGTAAATTCCATTTGTTACATGGCATGTACAGTACAATAGAGTACAATACAGTTAATATATCTAGATGAAAAATAAACCCATTAAAATATATTTCTTAAAAGATATAGAGATTAAAACAAATTTCATGCATACCAATAAAATATACATTTAAAATGCATAGTTCAAAATAGACTATATAATTCAGAGAAATTATAATAGTGTTGTTCCTGGCATCCAGAATTAATGCAAATCAGAAGATTACATCTTTTCCCCGATTCCTCAGAAATAAAGAAAAACATGTTTCTAATTTCAATTTTCTTGAAGTCATATGCAGATGTGGCACAAACAAACTTCAGTTTACCCTTGCAAGCTCATGATGGGCTTGTCTACACTTGCTAAAAACCCAGAAGTTGCTCCTGGACATCCTCATTATGCCCAGGGATTACCCATTTGTAATGTGGAATAAAAATGGTTAACTCCACCAATTTGGCCCCAATGGATGGCCTGGACTCCCACCACTGCTGCAATTCAGGAGTGGAGCATGTAAGCATCTCCATTTATCTGCGGCTGGTCAGAGATAGCAATAATCTGTCCCATCCCCAGATTTAGGTCACCATGTAGAGGACCCTTAAAACACAAGGGCAGAATACATTAGAATTTACATATCTATAAGTTTTTTTGATCTAACAGTACAGGGATTTTTTGAGAAATTTAATGTTCTCTATCTAAGAAAGAAGTAGTTCACTTTCTTACAAGATAGGGGTAATCTGGATCTCTATGAAAGTATTAATGGAGCTGTCATTTTATGACCTGTCTTTTATTGCCCTTTGTTCCTGGTCCCCATGTGGCTACAGAGAGGATTGGCCTTTGCTTTCATTGAGATCCTCCAGAACAAATGAACTACAATGGAAACAACATCTGATACAAAATATATGATGTTTGTAATAAACATGTAAAAAATCAAAGTGGAACTGGAATAAAAAATATGGATGTAATTTCATTTTGGTAGGAAGCATTGAGTAATTTTACTAGTTTCCTACCTGTTGAGAGAAAGTTTTCAAAAATTGCACAAAATTCTCAAATGAAAATTTTGGACAGAAAATAGTATTTTTATTCACATAACACACACCTATGGTTTCTTGAACAGAAAAAAACTGTTATGGGGATGTCTTCTGCTCTAAATCCATTTTTTTTTTTGCACAAGAGAGCACTTTTTGGATAGAAAATGCAATTTTCTGTACAAAAGCAACATGTGAATTTTGTGCTGTATAAGTCCAAAATCGGGAAAAATTCTTCCAGTTGTAGTTTCTCGTTGCAAGGTGTTTCTGACAATATACACATTTTTGAAACTTTTATTTTTCTAAATCATTGAGAGAATAATAGGATATGTACTCATTGCTCCAAAGTTCACAACATAGGTATCAGAGAAGAGTCTTCTATGATTAGGTGCTATCATTGAAAAGGTCTTCCCCTCAGTTTTCATAAACCCTTCCTCATGTGAGTTTTCTGGTATTATCTATCCATTTACAGTCAGACTTCCCAATTTTGTTAAATTTACATTCATTAATTTTATTATTTGTAATTGCCCTTTTTTTTTTGCTATTGTTGCCCTACATGAGATGAAAAAAAACTCTATAAGC
Organism: Anolis sagrei; assembly: GCF_037176765.1. Lineage (NCBI taxonomy): Eukaryota > Metazoa > Chordata > Lepidosauria > Squamata > Anolidae > Anolis > Anolis sagrei. The sequence goes on from NC_090022.1 coordinate 242,069,795, forward strand.
ATTAAATATGTTCACATGTCAAAAACTGACAGAATCACAGTGAAGATCTACAGATGTCTATAGAAGTATTCACTCAGGTTTAAAAAAGGTGTTTGCAGTTTTTATTTATACATGCCATTTTTCTACTTTTGCAGTAACCTTGCACCCCTAATGCCTGTAAATGAAGAGGGAATACATGCAAATCACTGAAATGAGATACCAGTAATATCCAATTTAGATAATTTAGCCAGAATTGTTGTGATGACAACAATTCTGGCTAAATTATCTAAATTGGATAAAAGCCACTGAAAAGGAAAATCCACAGTGTTAAACTCCCTTGATTTCTACTCAGGAAAACTCTTTCCATGGGGTGATAATTTAAAAAAAAAACTGTTCTGAGGCCTGATCAAAATGATTCTAGGCATTATGTTTCAATTGGGGTGGGGGAAGTTCTAGAGTTGAGTGTCAACAATCTAATTTTGTCCTTGTTTAGGAAGGAGAGGCCTAATTTTGTTCTTGTTTAGGAAGGAGTAATTATTAACCTCTTGTGGATCTGGGTTAGGCTTTTTCAGGAATGACCTGAATATTTAGAAAGACTCTCTCATCTCTGAAGAAATTTCCAGTTTCCCATACCCTGCTGGCTATCTCTACACAGGACTCACGGTTGAGATGTTAATGAGCCATGAATAGCCAGGGCTAAGAACAGATATATTCAGTTGAATGTGGTCAACAAACATGTCCATACCCTTGGGTTTCAGTTGCTGAAAATCATCCCATAAAACTAAGCCATTCGGAGCCCTGGGTTCTTCTGCTGATGTGAGACATTCACTATGGAGTCCAAGATTGAAATATGAAGCATGACTAGCAAGTGTATCAGCAAACTATTTAAAAGTCAAGTTGCTACTGCCTGATGTTTTCAAGACAGGCAGTTCATCCTTTCAGCATGGAGCCAGAAAAAGAAGGATCAATTCAATACAGAGTAGTCAAAGACCACAAAAACATTTTTAGGCACTAAATATGGTCCTCAGAGCATTGTTTTATCTTTGTGGGGTAACACAGAGATCATTTCATTGTACCTGAATACAATCCACCACATTTTGTTCTCACCAATGGAAGGTGAGAACTCCAATATTGGACAAAACAGCTACTATGCAAACCTATACTGAGAAGCCACATTTTCCTTTTGTGTGTGTGTTCATAGCACATGTCTACCTATAGGCAGCAAAAAGGAGAGGCATGCAAGAAAACTGGGGGAAAGACTTTCTTATAATACCCATAACAGTTGATTATGCTTTTAAAGATGAAAATACATATGAATGAGATATTTAAAATTATGAAATAATTATTTCTTAAGAAACCTAATGTTATAGTGAATATATCTGATTCTGATTGATTTACCAGCAAAGAATTTAAATGTTCAGATCATCAAAACATTTCTTCTAAAGCTTATATACTTCGGCGAGTTTTTTAAAACTTGTGGATATGAGACAGCAGCATACATGTTTCTGATGTTTCACATCTGCATTTCATGGCTGGGGAAGCCAAATAAGCATCCATGAGCATTGAACTCAAGTCTTGGAGAACATAAAGTTTTTATCCTCTGCTAAAAGCTCCTTTACTTATCTTTTATTACACATTGATGCAAACATTAAAAGGAAGTTGGTTGTTATTAGTCTGTTGTTAAATTGCAGTGGAAAAATATTAGGAAAACATTTCAGTAGAGTTAAATAAAACAAGACCAGAAATTTTCTCGGGTCATATATAGCTTGTCATTCCCCCCCCCCCCCCCCTATTAATACAAGTATTGAGTATTGATGCCATATGGTTCTGACCTGCTATTACAAAGAGAAGTTTTTTTCCTAAATTCAACCAGTACTTTAATGGAATTAAAAAAAAATAAGTGGATAAAGGAAATGCTGGGTGATTGAATAGATCAAATAGTTCTGGAATTTAGTACAGGATTTAATGAGGTGAGATGAAAAAAAATGAGAAGGTATTCAAATACTTTGGTTGTACACATTCAATAACTTGGGGTTATAGCAGACCTGAATAGACTGTGACTGTATTCATAGTGAACCAGAAATGTTTTATAGTGTGTTAAATATTAAATAATCCCCCTCTTTTTTTAAAAAGGGAATGTTGTTGGCTGTGTCCTAAATATTTGTGAGTGGAATATCAGGTGCAGAAGAAAGAAGAAAGGAGCCGGGTTGGGGGTGCAGACTTCCTCTGTTTGTGTGGGATACTTACAAACTTGAGGAACAATGTGGAAGGTACAAGGGAAAGGGAAATTTGCAAGAAATATTTCTATCTTTCCTCTAGTGGGAAGCAGCCCCAAGATCACAGTTCCTCTTGCAAACATATTTGAAAAGACAAGTGCAGGTCCAAGTAATAAGGGCAGCCTGGCCTCTTTGAATCTCAAGGCACAGCTGATGGGTCACAAGTTGCAGAGCCCAGAAACAGTCTGAGGAATACTTTAGACTGGCACAAAGCCTGGGGTTATTGATTTTTAAAAAATCCATATGACATCCTGCCCCAGTCTTTTCCTAATTAATTTCTGGGATGAACAATTATTTTTAAAATAAAGCCTTCGACAATAAATTATTTTTAAATCCAGAACAAGGGATTTTTCTCTCTCCTGTCCACATAGTTTCTAATTGAGTAGGGATACATCACAATTCCTGTATCTATTGTCTCAGTTTCTTCTGTACTTTTAAGCAAACTGATGGTGTTTAGAATGGGGTATTACCTTTGGTACAGAAGCTTTTTTTTTCTGACCTTCCTTCCCGCATTGTATTTCCAGCTACCAGATCAAGCACTTATCTCTCTTATTAATATAGTTCCAAAAGCCAATGATGATAACAATTTTTGAAAAATGAAAGTGTGAGATAGGAAGTGTGGATTCTAGATGAGACATAAAGGGGGAGCTTTGTTCCACCTTAAGAAATTTATGAAATCAAAAAAAGAGATTTCACTTAGCACACTTCAATTCCAACAGCAGAAATACTAGTGTAATGGTTACTTACATTATTTTAGCAATATTCTGAATTGCAGAATATGAATGGATTTTGAAAAATACTTTTTCTTAATTCCGGTTAGAAGCAAGAGACTATAATCTATGTATTATTGTTACACCCAACTAAAATAGATTCATTGAATAAACTGAGTCTGCTTATGTGTTGGCTCACCATTCAACAAATGAACCAGTGGGTCTTTTTTGATTGGAAAATTAATCCTGTATTTTCAAGTCTGCTACTAGAGACTCATGTCTTGGCAAATAATATAGTGTTCCATTGGTATCCGCTGGGGTTTGGCTCCAGGATTCCTTGTAGATACCAACACAGGTTGATGCTCATGTCCCATTATATACAAAGGCATAGTAAATGGTGTCCCTTATATAACATGGCAAAAGCAAGGTTTACTTTTCGGATTTTTAAAAAATATATTTTCAAGCTGTGGGTAGTGGATTCCATGGATGTAGAATCTGTGGAAATGGAGGGCCAAAGTCTGATTAACAAATAGAGGGATCATTAATTAAAAGGATAAAGGACAGGAAATTATCTATGTCAAACAAGATTATTTTTATCCCTAATTTTTTAAAATCATGGTTGAGGTTGTAGTAATTATAGTATTAAAATCCTGCACTCAGTTGCCCTTCATACAAAATTTTCCAACCTTCTGTAAAGCCAACATTTTATGAATCTTTCTTCTATAGGATGGTTCCCCTCACCTAATGATCATAGTTCTGTGGAAGAGAATATTTGAACTGGTCTTTGAAAGAAAGAATAGTCATAAGGTTAAACTGCTGGCAGTGAAGTGACAGGATGACACTATAAACTATATTCTTTTGCCAGTATTGTCAAACTCCAAGGACTGTTGCTAAATTATAAAAATCAAAGAGGATGCTGCTGCTGTGGCGGGGTACCCAATAATGGCTCTTCCATCATGCCAACCATAATCCATTTCAGGACTTGAGGTGAACAATTCAAGTTGAATCTGTGTCTGTTCTGATCATGATGTTCTCAACATAGCCACCTCACTCTCCTGGTAGAATTCCATAGCAAATCACACAGAACACAGAGTTCTTTGAAATGCTAAGTCAGCTTTCCAACACATTAAACCATTCGTTTCTTCTGAAGGTATCAAGAGATAAGTCTTCCCTTGCTTGGACTTGTTCATTCAAAGCTGAGAAATCAGCTGGGAGATGAAAAACTTGTACTTCTCTGGCAGTCTATAAATAGAAAACCAGGAATGTATGGGTTTATGATCTAATTTTAGAAATTTGAAGTGCATCCTTCAATTACATATATAATATTTGACTTCTGTTAGTTATGCATATTATCCTTCAGTCTTCAAAGTTAAAAAACCCAATTATTTTATTTTTAAATTTTAACTATTACATTTGGCCCGGCCATAGGTTTTTAAATGCTTGTGTGTTACTGTTAATGGTTTATTGTTTATGTGATTTATATTAACTGTATTGTATTGACTGTTTTTGTTATTGCTTTTGTTTATTGATGTTCTGTGGGCTTGGCCTTATGTAAGCCACACCGAGTCCCTTGGGGAGATGGTAGTGGGGTATAAATAAAGTTATTATTATTATTATTATTATTATTATTATTATTATTATTATTATTATTTTAAATGCATATTTTATTTCTGATTAAAATTCCCAATGCACTGCTTTTTGACATGTATATTTGCACGCATGCAATTGCAAAGGTATACTCTATAATACTAGTTTATCAAACTCCACCCCCATTAGTTAAAATATCATGTATTCTATGTGTGTGTAATATGTATTTTATATTGACACAATTTTCTTGACAGCATAAATACTTTTGTAAATTATCATGGGTTGGAATCCTACATAACTAATGTAGTTCTGGTTTTTTTTTCTGTGCCAAGAGTGACTTGAGAAACTGTAAGTTGCTTCTGGTGTGGGAGAATTGGCCATTTGCAAGGACGTTGCCCAGCGGACACCCGGATGTTTGATATTTTACCATCCTTGTGGGTGGCTTCTCTCATTTCCCTACAAGGGGAGCTGGAGCTGATAGAGGGAGCTCAACCCACTCTCCTCAAATACAAACCACTGACCTCTCAGTCAGCAGTCCATTACACACTAAGGGCTCCGGGTAGTTATGGTGCTAAGCAGCAAATACCAGCCGAATTCCCTCAATACCCATTCACTGGGAAGGAGGTATAATATTACTTACTTACTTACTTACTTAGGCGATCCCTCGTTGGCCAAGTAGGATAGTCTTCCAGGATCAGTGTCTGTGGGTCCATAGGTGACTGTGGAGCCCTATTCTTGATCTGCATCTTCTCCCACAGTGAGGGCATTGGTTTCCAGGTGGAAGGTGGTCCCAGTCGGGGTTGGCTTGACGTGCCTTCCTCTTGGCACATTTCTCTCTTGGGCCTGCATTCCTGTCTCTTCAAATTCTGCAGCACTGCTGGTCATAGCTGACCTCCAGCTGGAGCGCTCAAGGACCAGGGCTTCCCAGTTCTCAGTGTCTATGCCAGAGTTTTTAAGGTTGGCTTTGAGCCCATCTTTAAATTTCTTTTGTCCACCAACATTCTGTTTTCCATTCTTGAGTTCGGAGTAGAGCAACTGCTTTGGGAGACGGTGGTCAGGCATCCGGGCAATGTGGCTGGTCAAGCGGAGTTGATGGTGGAGGACCATCACTTCAATGCTGGTGGTCTTTGCTTCTTCCAGCATGCTGACGTTTGTCTGCCTATCTTCCCAAGAGATTTGCAGGATTTTCTGGGGGCAGCACTGATGGAATCGTTCCAGGAGTTGCATGTGACGTCTGTCTCGCAGGTGTATAGCAGGGTTGGGAGGACAATAACTTTATAAACAAGCACCTTGGTATCCCTACGGATGTCCCGGTCCTCAAACACTCTCTGCTACATTCGGAAAAATGCTGCACTCGCAGAGCTCAGCCAGTGTTGAATTTTGGTGTCAACGTTGACTTTGGTGGAGAGGTGGCTGCCAAGGTAGCGGAAATGGTCAACATTTTCTAATGTTACACCATTAAGCTGTATCTCTGGCATTAGAAAGGGATTGGCAGGTGACTGCTGGAACAGCACTTTGGTTTTCTCGATGTTCAATGACAGGCCAAGCTTCTCGTATGCTTCTGCGAAGGTGTTCAGAGTGGCTTGTAGATCTTCTTCTGAATGCACACAGATGACATTGTCATCAGCATACTGGAGTTCTATAACAGATGTTGTTGTAACCTTGGTTTTGGCTTTCAGTCTGCTGAGGTTAAACAGCTTGCCATCTGTCCAATAGAGGATTTCCACTCCGGTGGGAAGCTTCCCATCAACAAGATGAAGTATCATAGCGATGAAGATGGAAAATAAGGTTGGCGCAATAACACATCCCTCTTTGACACCTTAAATGGGTCACTTTGGGAGCCATTGCTGTCCAAGACTGTTGCCATCATGTCATCATGGAGGAGCTGCAGGATGTTCACAAATTTGTTAGGACACCTGATTTTTTGGAAGATGGTCCAGAGAGCGCTGCGATTCAATGTGTCGAATGCCTTTGCAAGGTCAATGAATGCCATGTAGAGGTTGATTTTGTTCCCTGCATATTCCTTGGAGCTGTCGTGCAGTGAAGATTATGTCCACTGTTCCTCTGGAGGGGCAGAAGCCATTCTGGGAGGGTGTCTTTTGAGATGGGTAGAAGGCGGTTTGCAAGGATTCTTGCAAGGATTTTCCCAGCGGAGGTTAGAAGGGAGATACCTCGATAGTTTCTGCAGTCTGTTCTTTCCCCTTTTTTTGAAGAGGGTGATGATGGTGGCATCCTTGAAATTTGCTGGGATTTTCTTGGTCACCCACACTTTTTCTATGAGCTGGTGGAGTTGTTGTGTCAGCTCAGGTCCTCCCTCTTTAAAGATTTCAGCAGGGATCCCATCAGGTCCGCAGGCTTTGTTATTTTTCTGTTCGTTTATGGCATTGCTGACTTCTTCCAAATTAGGCAGTCCTGCAAGCTCATTCCTGGTTTGTTGTTGAGGGATTTGTGAGAGAACCTCTTCGGCCACATTGGAGCTGCGATTCAGGAGGCTTTGGTAGTGTTCTTTCCAACGAAGTGCAATTGATATTTGGTCATTCAGGAGGTTGTTTCCATCTGATGAGCGTAGAGACTGTATGCCATGGTTTCTTGGTCCATAGATGATCTTTGTGGCTTTGAAAAATCCCTGAGCATCATGGGTATCTGCCAGGTGTTGGATTTCTTCAGCCTTCTTTGTCCACCAGATGTTCTTGAGTTCTCTTGTCTTCTTTGGATCTCAGCTTTTGCACTGGCATAGATCTTTTTCTTAGCAGCACAGTTGACGTCTCTCTGCCATGTTTGGAAGGCTTTCCTTTTCTTGTCAATTAGCTGTTGGATCTCGTTATTTCCATCAAACCAATCTTGATGTTTCTTGGTTTGATATCCAATAGTTTCTTCGCAGACTGTGATGATGGAGGTCTTCAGCTTGTTCCAATGTTCCTCAACATTTTCGGGGTGTTCTATGGGTAGATGGTCCTTGAATGCTGTTTGGAGAAGGGCTCATTTGGAGGGTTCCTGAAGGGCTTGGGTGTTCATTTTGCGCCTTGTCTTTCTTTCTTCGAGTCTGCGTTTGGGGGCGATCTTGATAGCTATCGTGGATCGGATTAGCCTGTGGTCTGTCTAGCAGTCATCAGCACCTGTCATGGCTCATGTGAAAAGCACGTCATGGCGGTCTCTGGCAAATGTGATTATGTAGTCTAAGAGGTGTCAATGCTTTGATCAGGGGTGCTTCCATGATGTCTTGAACTTGTTTTTCTGGTAGAAGAGCGTGTTGGTGATGACAAGATTATGTTCTGCACATTTGGTGAGAAGCAGGATGCGATTCGAGTTGCTGTTTCCAACCCCATCTTTCCCTATGGTCCCTGGCCACAGGTCGAAGTCTCGCCTGACTCTTGCATTAATGTCCCCCAGGAGGATGATTTTGTCCTCCTTAGGATTTTGTCCTCCTTAGGTCCTCCTCCTCCGATAGGACGGTGTCCAGCTGACAGTAATTTTTTCCCTTGATGTCTTCATTAGCATCTAGTGTTGGTGCATAGGCACTTATGATGGTTGCCTGTTGGTTTTTGGCAAGTTCAATTCGGAGGTATGTTATTAATGAGGATCTGTTTCTCTGTTGCTCAGGAAGCAGTTGACTGCTATTTCCACCTCCTCCCATGAGTAATTTCTGGTGTGGCAAGTAAGGCCCTTGTTGCAATTCCCCCTTGTGCCAGAGATCTCTCACTGTCAGCCAGTTGCTACCCATGGGGAAATATTGATTTCAGCCCTATTGATTGCAGCAGCTGCCCTACAGGGTTTGTTGGACTTTCATAGTTTCTACATAGCCCTGAACTAAAGCTACACAGGGATCGTAAATATGCAACAGTCACCAGTGTGTAACCCTAGATTATGCCTTTGTAACTGTCATAGAGATTTCAGCCAATGTTTTTAAGGTCTGATTAACAAATTAACATTTATAACTGTTTAGAAAACATATGAACTACCAATGGAAAATGGATTTTCCTGATGATTGTAATCCTAGTGATTTAAAACTATCTGCCTGGTTCCATCTGAACTATTCTTAAATACAGAATTACAGATGTACATCCCTTTGTACATTTTGTTCATCCCTGTTTAAACATTTGGCTACTCAGTTGATTTACAGCAAAGCTAGTTCCTTGCAAAATGTCTTTTATGTTCCGGATGCATTAGATTCATTATTTTCAATCAGTTCGACAATTCAATATGCTGTTTAAGGTTATTCAAATACAACACAGTCAGCATCAAGGATGATGGGGATTTTATGACTCTTTTGCACATTAAATGGCTTTTGCAGCAATTCTTGTCTGCGACCTCTGCCAGACACATTGGTAAAAAAGCTGATTACTTGCTGCTGCATTTCAGGTGCTCTGTCTACAAGAGGCAAGAGAGCTCTGCAAAGAATAAGATGAAATGCTTTAGACTTTTCAGATTCTCAGAAAAGCTGGAGAACTATTGATATGGGACACAAGCTTATAACTCATTAAAATTGGAATCTTCTTAGGGGTTTGTGAAGCCACTCTAGCAGATATAGAACAATGACTGCTGGAGAGTAAATGGATGAAGATCCTCTGCAAAACCAAAATAGCCACTGCCAGAATGTTCTGAGGAAGCTCTTCCATGCTTCCATCGCACTGGCCACCTGTATTTCCCTTTCTGGCATCCTGACATTAACGTAAATATCCTGGAAGAACATTCTATCAACTTCAAATAGGATTTTGACCTCTTCGTGCAGTTTAATTAATTAGCTGGAAATGTAGGTTTCTGAACACCGTGAATAGAATGCTCCATAGGAGGAAACACCTTGAATGGATGCCATGGTCAGAAATCAGAAAGCCTAGAGATAAGGCACCAAGTACCAAAATGCTGTATACGGTGGGGTCTGCAGGCTACTTAAGTCCTGAATGCCTCCTCACTTGCTTCTTCAAGTTTTGAACATGACCCATCCTCCTACCTTCAGTGCACTGTGACCTTCAAGGCTGGTTAATAACCAGCTTAAAGGCTGGTTAGTAAATTTCTCTCTATTAACGTGTCATTGTTTTACCTACTCTATATTGTATATGGGGAATTGACAATTGGGTAGGGTTGTGTTTTTAAACAGGTTTTAATCTGACAGGTAATGGGCAGAGAAGTTAAGAGTTCAGCATTCACCTTGGCACCCCTTTGGTGTAGAGTATTGCTCTGTTATCAGCCAGAACCATGTCATGTTGATTTCCTTTCTTGCCCCTTCAGCTTCAAATAAATAAAGAGGACCTAGACTAAATAAAACAGCCCTTATTTACTCCAGTATTTTTGTCTGGTGTCATTATTTCATGGATAGTCATCCAAGTGGTTGTGAGGTCCTTGTGCAATTTGTCCTTGTGCAGTTCTGGTGTTGCTCTTAGGCAACTGAATCAGGTAGAAGTTCTTGGGAATGGTAGCAAGGAGACAGTGGGGTACCAGCCAGCATGTTCTCAATTCCCTAAACTAGATGACTGCAGGAAAAGAGATTCAATCTAAACATTAGGAAGACCATATTGATGGTAAGAGTTGTTGGCAGTGGAATATGCTGCCTCGGAGTTTAGTGAAGTCTCCTCTGGAGGTTTTTAAGCAGAAACTTGATGGCCATCTGCCAGGGGTGCTTTGATTATTTGTTCCTGCATGGCAGGGAGTTGGACAGGATGGCCCTTGTGGTGTCTTTCAACTCTATGATTCTATGATGATAATTTGCCATCAATGGTATGAAACAAAAAAGTCACTTTAGACAGTTTTGTACATGAAAAAGAAAGAAACCTCAGCTTTTCTTTATCACACGTCATGGATCTGTATCTGGTGTGTTCAAGACACCAGAACATTTCCATGCTATATAGTAGTTACCTAGCATGAAATAAATTTCCTAAATTTCCTTGTGAGTGTATTTAACTGCTACGAATGTTCTGTAGTCATCACATAAAAGTTACAAATCTTTTTCTGTTTTTCCTGACCTCAGTCAATGAGAGTCAACCAATCAGCAGTAATGTCGGAGAGGGGAGATGTTTTTGTGTCTCGAACACACCAGATACAGATCCATGACATTGGGAGGTGGAATGCTGAAGAGAAGCAGCCAGCAACAACATTGATAAAGAGAAGGGAAAAGCAAAGTTTGTGGCATCACCCATCATTAACTATCCCATAGTCTTGGGATTGCCCTGGCTAAAAAGTAGAATGCCACACATAAACTGGGGGACTAGAGAATTACAGCCCACCCTCTGAGAAATGGTAGCAGGCATTTTGATTAAATGATCCCTAGATATGGAAGAAAGGAAACTTCTAATTGATATACCAATCGCTAACAAAGTATACCAAAGTTATTGTGACGTATTTGATAAAAAAAAAAGAATCTGTTCAGTTGCCGCCCAAGAGAAAAATTCTGCCATTCAAATTGACCCAAATGCTAAATTCCCTTAACTGAAACTGTATGCCACATATGAAACTGAGAAAGTGGTGCTTAGAGAGTCTGTGAATTCCTCAATGGTGGCACCAGTACTTTTCTGTCCCAAGAAGGATGATTTCCTAAGACTTTGTACAGATTATAGGGGTTTGGATGACATCTGGATAACCAGGGTGCCATCTGGATAACCGGGGTGATAGCCCCCCAGGTTGAAAATGGTGTCATTGAATGCCAGGTCAGTAAAAAGGAAAACAATTGTCATCCAGGACTTCATTCTGGATGACCATGCTGACCTGGTTTGTATCACAGAGACCTGGCTAAATGAGGCTGGCTGTATGTGTGTTAATCTCTCTCAGCTCTGTTCACCAGGATTGTCTGTGCAGCAGCAGGCGAGGCCTGGGGGGCGGGAGGTGGAATTGCAGTGGACTATCATGATTCCCTCTCCTTGACCAGGTTCCTTATCCCACAGTCAACTGCGTTTGAGTGTATTTACCTAAAGGTGGGTGACTGGAACAGAAACAGTCTCACTTCCTGAGCTAGCTGGGCTGATCTTGGAGTTGGCATTAGAGTATTGGCAGCAAATAATGCTGGAAGACTTCAACAACCATGCCAAGACTGCTCTGTCAGGAGAGGCTCAGGACTTCATGGCCTCCATGACAACCATTGGTCTGTCCCAAGTAGTCTTGCCATATCCATTCTGCTGGACCTTGTTTTCTCTGCAGGATGGGATGATGGTGATGGTGGTGTGGAGGAACTTGGCACACTTCTGTTTTCATGGACATCACTACCTGATCAGGTTTGGACTTGCTGGGACTCCAAACCTCTGCAGAGGTGGAGACCCAATCAAGATGGTCCACCCCAGGAGACTTGTGGATCTTATGAATCCCTGGCAGTTCTTGGGGATTTTCCTGTCATTTTGGCAGGTGACTTTGTTGAAGCTCTGGTTGACCTCTGGAATGGTGAAATGGCCAGGGTGGTGGACACAATTGCTCCCAAAAGTTCCCTGTCAGGGAGCAGAGCCCAACCAGCCCCTTGATTTTCCAAGGAGTTGGAGGCAATAAAGAAAGTGAGATGAAGACTAGAGTGATGTTGGTGGAGAATGTGAAGCATATTTCAAAAGGCCTACTCCATGGCAATGGGGGCAGAAGAGAAATAATACATTGCTACCACCATTGCATCTGCAAAGAACTGTTCAACTGAGCTGTTTCAAGTGGTCAGAGGGCTATTACATATTTATTTATTTACTTATTTAAAGCATTTATATTCCGCCCTTCTCACCCTGAAGGGGACTCAGGGCGGAGCACAATATATAAACGGCAAACATTCAATGCCAAAACATATTAGACCATACACATACAAAAGCATGAAAATCACATATCTCGATGTTAGAATCCAATAGTCAAAACTGTTTCAACAACCATATCAAATTTGCTTGGCATACTAAGGGTTCCTATCACTGCCTCAAGGAAAAATCCCTGACCATTCAGCAGCTCACTGTGAAGATTTGAACAGCATTTTGTAGATAAAGTCGCTCAGATCTGTTCCGACTTGGATGGGGTTATTGATACAGTTTCAATGGATGTAACTTTGGCTCCTGCTTGTCCAGTATCAATTGATACCTTTCAATTTGTGCAACCTGAGGATGTGGACAGGATCCTTGGAGAAGTGAGAGATCCTTGCCATTCCTGGCTGATCAAACGGGCCAGAGGGGAATTGGCAGAGTGGGTGAAGGGAGTAGTAATGCCTTCTTGAAACAAGGCAAAGTTCAGCTTGCCTAAAGGAGGCAGTTTTGAGGCCTATATTAAAAAGTCAACCTTGAACCACTCTATAATGGATAATTATTGGCCAGTGTCCAGCGTCCCCTTTCTGAGTAAGGTTTTGCAGTGTGTGGTGGCCTCCCAACTCCAGGGATTTCTAGATGAGACAGAATATCTGGATCCATTTCAATCTGGTTTCAGGCCTGGCTATGGAACAGAAACAGCTTTGGCTGCCTTGGCAGATGACCTACACAGAGAGCTAGATAGGGAGAGTATGTCCCTATTGGCTCTCCTGGATCTCTCAGAAGCTTTTGATACCATTGACCATGGTATCCTTCTGGGTCATCTCACTGGGATGGGACTGGGAGGCACTGCTATACAGTGGCTCTGATCTTTCCAGAAGGGCCGTACCCAGAAGGTGGTGCTGGGGGAAACCTGTTTGAAATCCTGGCCATTGTTCTGTTGGGTTCCTCAGGGTTGTACATGAAACTGCTGGGAGAGGTTATCCAGAGTTTTGGTGTTTGGTGCCACCTATATGCAGATGATGCCCAACTGTACTACTTCTTTCCACCAAATGCCCAGGAGGCTGTCCTGACCCTAAACCACTGTATGTCATCAGTAACAGACTGAGGGCAAACAAATTGAAACTTGAAATTGAAAATCCAGACAAGACAGAGGTACTCCTGGTCAGTCAGAAGGCAGATCAGGGAATAGGGATCCAGCCTGTGCTGGATGGGATCACATGCCCCATTAAGACACAGGACTACAGTTTGGGGGTCATCCTGGACTCAGCGCTGAACCTGGAGGCCCAGGTATTGGTGTTGGCCGGGAGGGCATTTGCACAATTAAAACTTGTGCACCAACTCTGCCCCTTTCTAGAGAAGTCAGATCTGGCCATGGTGATACATACTTTGTTACATCCTGTCTCTGAAGAGTGCTAGGATGAAGATAAAGACTTTTAAGCCCATCAAAGGCTGCTTTGATTTTGTGATATGATTCTATATGGTTTTAACCTTGATTGTTTTAATATTAATGTTGTTTCATGCTGTTTTAATATTTGTATATTTTAAGTTGTGTTGAAATGTTTTTAGTTGTGAGCTGCTTTGAGTCTCTGTTTTGGAGAAAAAGTGATAAACATAACAATAAGAATAGTAATCAATAATCTGCACCAATAACAAATACCCATTGCCCCTGATGAAAGACATGCTAACTTACCTCTCACAAGGGAAGATCTTCCCTAAATTGGACCTGAGGGAGACCTATCACTGCATTAGGATTAAACCGGGGCATGAGTGGAAAAATCATTCAACTCCCGCTGGGATTGTTTTAGTACAAATTGGAGGTATGCAATTCAGTCGAAAGGCATGCTGTTTTGGGTTCCATTGCCGGCTGCCCTTTCATTCTGTTTACAAGGAAGTGAGGAGCCCCTGGTGGCGCAGTGGGTTAAATCCCTGTGCCGGCAGGACTGAAGACAGACAGATCACAGGTTTGAATCCGAAGAGAGCATGGATGAGCTCCCTCTATCAGCTCCAGCTCCTCATGCAGGGACATGAGAGAAGGCTCCCACTAGGATGAGGAAACATCAAACCATCTGGGTGTCCCCTGGGCAATGTCCTTGCAGATGACCAATTCTCTCATACCAGAAGCGACTTGCAGTTTCTCAAGTCACTCCTGACACGACAAAAAAACAACAACAACAAAAACAAAACAAAAACCAGGAAGTTCCCCAAAATGGAAAGGGTGTTTCTATTTTCATTAGGCAAAGATTCAGTCTATTGGCTACAATGGGAAACTTTAAAGGCTCAGTCCTCAGCCATTTTAAGGCCTCTCTGCATGAAAGCTACCTCGGTTTTAGACCCCATTACAACTGCAGGATCACCAAATTTCAAAACAATTCACCAATCTACTTATTTTTTTAGAATTATTTTAAATTTTAACCATAACATTTTTTTTAAAAAAAGGACAAACCGCAAGATAGGTTTCTGGGAATTGTAGTCACCAGTAGTGTCCGTTCTCAGCCAGTTAGAGCAGGGACACCACCAGGCTTTTTATTGGCTGAGAAACAGAGAGAGAAAAAAACTTCAACTCCCATTATGCTCTGAGACCTTTGCAATGGCCACTTTATGCAAGTAATGCTGGGAAAGCAAGTTCCCAGGGCCCTCTCAGGTGTAGATGGGAACTTTCCAAGAAAAAAAGGGGACAGAAGATGCTTCTGCAGGGGGAAAAAAAAAGATCCCTGCCTGAGGTATATTGCAGAGTTAACTCTTTTCTCTCAAGAAACAAAACAAAAATAAAAATCTGGCTCTCTTGCTATGCTTTTTGTCTCCCTCCCTCCCATTATTTTTCAGATATTATTAAAAATGGCCCACCGAATTCACAAATCTTTTTCATTAACAGTGATTTGGGCCAAGCTTAGTTCAAAGTGCTCTCTTTTGGTCTATTCAGATCCCCAGAAGTGTTCATGCAGTACATAACTGAACTTCTGTATACCTGCACAGAGGAGCTCTATTTTACTTTGACAACATTCTTATTTTTACAGAAACCCTATAGTAACACGAAAACCTAGTGAAACAAGTGTTGGAGAAAATAAGAAAGGCCCAATTATATGGCAAGTTTTCAAAGTGCAAGTTCCATAAAACAGAATAATTTATTTAGGCTTCTGCATCTCAAAAGATTG